>NC_135434.1:4485000-5085000 GCF_051991255.1 Vanacampus margaritifer
AGTGGTAACACACAAATTAATTAAGTTTATCCCAAGTGAATATATTAAGTTTAATGAACTCATATTCACTTAAACTTTATACATTCACCTGAATTAAGTTAATTCAAAGTGACTCCAATCCAAAGTATTAAGTTTAATAAACTCATAATCATTTAAACTTAATCTATTCATTTTGAACCAACTTAATTCAATGGTGTTACCACTTGAAGCGATTTTTTAAAGTTGGTCAACAATTCCAATTTGTAATCTTGAATTGGTTCAACAATTCTTTTTTTAGAGTGTACCTTAGGTGTCATCTTATAGTCACTCCTTTAAAGTGGAAGTCAATCTTAAACATTTCTTGACAATAATATGTTATATGTGACCACACGAGTCTAAACATGACATTCTGATTAATATTAAATTTGTGGAATAAGAGTTATGAAGCAAAATCCAGAGATTTTTATCCATCTCAGGGGGCGGCCATTTTGCCATTTGCTGTCGACTGATGACATCAAATATGCTCAGGCAACGACCAATCACAGCTCAGCTGTTTTCTTAAGCTGAGCTGTGATTGGTCGTTGCCTTAGCCCTGAGGAACATCTTCAGTTGAGAGCAAATGGCAAAATGGCCGCCACCTGAGATGGATAAAAACGGCTGGATTCTGCTGCTTAACTCATATTCCACTAACGCAATAATAACCAGAATCCCATATTTAGAATAGTGGGGCTGCATACCGTAGAACATATTATTATTTAAAAAAATGGGGGTTGGCTTCCCTTTTAATGAGTCATTGTGTCACCTGACTGAAGCGTGTGAAGGTAAATTGAATTAAAATTGAAAAAAAAAAAAAACGTTATTTGCGGTACGTGCACGTCGGTGGTGTTTTCAGCAATGCCGGCAGGAGGTGAGTGGAGGCCGTTTTAGAGTCGAGAGATGCTCGTTGACTATACATTGCTAATTAAGGATGATTTAAGGTGTGCAAGGCTGCTTTCTCCCGCCTCAAGATGAAAAGTTAGTGGCAGATGGAGATGAATGGACCCGTAGAAAAGCCTAAAGCCACTCCAGTGTAATCCTTCTTTGTCTTCTGTGAAGAAAGACTAACGCTAAAAACACTGCAAAAGAGACGCTATGATGCCAATTACAGGAGTATGTTGATATCATGATGTCAGCTAGTTTTCTTTGCACAATAAAAATGTGTGGCGGGTGACGGTCTAGTTGCTAGGCAACCTGTCATAGAAATTATTGATACTGGCCAAGATACTGTATGGCTTTCTACACACATCAAGCATGTCGGACAATGAACTTGAGAAGTTGATCATCAAATTAATAATTCATGTAAAGGTAAAATTGTGGTAGCAAAAGGCAAGAAAGATAATTCGCGAATGGTTAAAACCGGGGATGTTCGATTCCACTCTTTTTCAGACCAATACCAGTGCGAATAGGCTACACAACTCTTGAGGAGTCAGTGGTCACAGATATCGATACCAAGTACAGATACCACTAGTAATTTTGATACCTATTTCCCCCCCCTAAAAAAAAACAATGACAGATAATTTTAAACAAAGATCTATCCATCCCAATTCTTAAAATTGCATGATCATTTCTAGTTCCTGATCGTAAAACGGTCACAAGAGGGCCACCGTCACGAGAAAAATACCTAAAAATAAGGCCTGGTATTGGTCGATTCTTGTGTCGGTATTCGCGCATTCTTAGTTAAGCACCCACGGCGTATTCACCTAGTCGCAGATTTTTTTTCAATATTTAAAATAAATATTTGTCTTTTTTTTTTTATATAGGCTTTTGTTTGGTGAAGGGGAGGTGCAACCCTTTGAGAGGGTAACCGTCATTTTTTGTGGATACGGGCTTAATGGAGGTTTATCTTTTTTGGGGGTTAAAACAATTATAGATATACTGTACAATTTTTCAAAGGCATGTATATAACGGCAGTCAATGATACGCTGATTTCAACTACTGGGGCCTGGCCAGCCCAACTGTTTATATATAAAAAACACACCAAAAGAGGATGTAAAGAATTCAAGCGTTTTTGTAGAGCGTAATTAAGCTGGGAGCCACGCATGCACACACACTGTAGTACATTTGTGTACTGTGTGCCTTTAAAGGGTGTGGCCTAGTGAGAAACAAGAGCTGCTGTCACGCAGGAGTTTTACTTATGTGTTTGTGGCAAATTTTACTTGAATGAATTTATAAAAGCCATCAAAATGAAAAATTTCCAGCTCGCTATAATATAGATGGAATATATACAAGCAGCAAAGCAAAAGCATTTTTCTCAAGTGTGTATGCGTACCATGACATGTTCCAAGATGAAAACCGCCATCCTTGTTGACTGCAGTATTCACAAACCGTCTCTCTCTCTCTCTCTCTCTCTCTCTCTCTCTCTCTCTCTCTCTCTCTCTCTCTCTCTCTCTCTCTCTCTCTCTCTCTCTCTCTCTCTCTCTCTCTCTCTCTCTCTCTCTCCTCTCTCTCTCTCTCTCTCTCTCTCTCCTCTCTCTCTCTCTCTCTCTCTCTCTCTCTCTCTCTCTCTCTCTCTCTCTCTCTCTCTCTCTCTCTCTCTCTCTCTCTCTCTCTCATCTCTCTCTCTCTCTCTCTCTCTCTCTCTCTCTCTCTCTCTCTCTCTCTCTCTCTCTCTCTCTCTCTCTCTCTCTCTCTCTCTCTCTCTCTCTCTCTCCTCTCTCTCTCTCTCTCTCTCTCTGCCGTGATGGCTCTTTGCACATGACATGCAGATTGAGCTACTGTACAGTCCTTAGTGGTGGATCAGCAAACTGTGGGCATCTCACTCATACGTGCACACAAAAGAGTCGACTTTAACCGGTGCATGCTCTCAGTGCTGTGCGGCAACATACAAAGCCCGCATTCACACGCTAAGCAACCCGGATGACGATGGCTGAGCAAGCACACTGACACTCACACTCAATAACGTGAAATACTGCTTACAAACAAATAAAAAATCCCTACAAGAATCATTTGGATAACAATGTGTCAATTGTGTGCAAGCAGCAGAAGTAGGGAAGAGCCATAAGCAATCCATATGGTGACAAGCTTATTAAAGATATAGAATAAGTCATGAATAATATTCATGAGAGTGTCATGAGGCATGAATATACCATCACAAGACAAGATATCACTTTAAAAGTGACCACATGATTTATGCACGTAATGTCTTGCAGGATAATGTCTTTTCCATCAAGCAACAAGACAGCGACAAACTTTTAAAAGATGCAATTAATAATAAACATATATATTCTCTCACAAGCTACGTTTGCAGCAGTGGTGAATTGCAATGCATTAGACTGACAGTCGGCATTAAAATAAAAGATTTACAAATTGCATATTTAAATGCAAAACATCATTTTTAGCCAGTAGCAAATAAATATTTACACACAGTATTAAGTTACATCGCATCACTCATTTTCTACTGTTTTTATTTTAAGGCAAGTGTGCATCTCCATAAATGCCTCGCACTACACTGCCCCCATGAGGCCAATTTCTCACACAGTAGGAACAACATGCATTTATTTTTATCGCTATTATTTTAATATACTATTATTTTATATTGCTACTAATTTGTTTTATGGTAGATTTAAAGTTTAGTTTTAGTAGTTGAATAAATACAAAATGTTGAAATATTGAATTAAAATGGAAAAGAGCATTTGTGTGTATGTCGTATGTACATGTATCTATATGTTAGTGTGCACATAATACAATATGTATGTTTATACGTACACCGTGTGTCCCCGAGTTTACGTCAGAGTTCTGTTCCTACGCTGGCGATGTAACCTGAATTTCGACTTAAGTCGGATTTCACCGTAAAAGTCGATATTTACATAAAAAACATATTTGCGCGACCCCGGAAGAGCTGGAATCAATATTCCGTGTTTCCGCACGGACATTTACTGCTGACTGATGGCAGAGCGGAGCTAATTTAAACTTAAACACGGAAATGTGACACGCCTGATGGGGAGCCGACCTGCTCGATGGACGCTCGCTGCTAGAGGTAACAACACAACAACTTTAAATAACTTTAAAACGGCGTGATTACTGTGGGAAAATAACGAAAAAGAAGGTGCTAAGGACAAGGCACGGGCGCCGTTAAGTCGAAACGACATAGGTCGCATACGACGTAACTTGAGGACTCCCTGTATATTAGAGTTCAGAGTTCGCATTCAAAATTCGTACTAACCAAAGAGTTCCAAATGAACTCAAAAAATTGTAGTTTTTACCACGTAGAGTATTGCAGTACGTTGACGCAGTAGCGTTAACCTTGCCATCCAAACACCCTTCATATTTAACGTCACGAGAGGCTAACAGCAAAGTAACAAAGACGTTTATGTTAGGGTGACCATATACCCATTTCCCCCCCAAAAAAGAGGACACTTGCCCAGGTTTTCAAATTGTGGTACCAGTCGCAGTTACACGGTGTACTTCACATCCTATTAGTCACGCAATGCCAACAGGAGATTTTCATGAATTTGAAAAAAAACCCCCGGATGCCCGAACATGACGTAAGAAAATGGTCTGTCCTCACAAAGGGGACATTTGGTTACCCTAGTTGATGTAGAAAATCAATCATTCATCATTGAGAAAATCAAAAACATTCAGCTACAGCTTGATCAAAATGGTGTCTCTTTTTTTAATCAACACCATCCATTGTCCAAAGCGTGTATCTATGTATTGAAGTACGTTGACGCGGTTAGCCAGCTAGCTAGCTAGCGCTAAACTAACTTAACTTGTTTGTAGTCCATCCAAACTCCCTTTATATGCTGCTTTGGCGTCATGAGAGGCCAACAGCGAAGTAACAAAGACGCTTATGTGGAAAACCAACCATTCATCATTGAGAAAATCAAAAACATTCAGCCACTCTCAACACACATTGGTTTCCTCGCTGTGGGACAATATAATTGAATAAAATAGAACTTGACGAGACTGGAACAAGTTCCCGCTGAGTGGGAACTAAACATCATCCAGTGTAGTTATTTGCCTCTTTTTCAAAGTTCAGGCAATCATTCGCCGGTCTCAGTGTTTTTCTACAAAACGGCTGCTTCAACTGGAGTGGCCTCATGCTGCTAAGTCTAAATCCGGACACTGAAGTCAAACCCATTACACTCAAATGAGACGAAATGAGGCAAATTTTACCCAAAACCCTCCAAGGTGCTTGACATCAAACATTTGCACTTGCACCGGGCTGGCTCAGTCGACTGTGAAAAGGAGTTTCCATGCAGCCGCTCCCCCGTGAGTATCAGCCATCAATAACGATTTGTCCACACCAAGTGCCACTAAGCTCCACCTACTAACACCATCTGTATGGATATAAATGACTCTTTGTGTTCTACCAATACAACATATATCTTTCCCACTAAACTGCATAGTAAGTGATGGAAATTCTTTTATGTTAGCTGGAGTCCTGAGCTAAACTACAGAATAAAGAATGGATCAGCGCAGTAGTTTCTGGAAGGTAAACGCAGCAGTTGAGCTTTTGCCGATTTTGACAGTCCGACTGCGCTTTTCAGCATGTTTTTCCAAGCCTCATTTGTACTCCTCCCGGGGATACAACCTCTGTTCCTGTTAGTCTCTTGTCAGAATTAGGCAGGCCAATCACCTTCGCTGGCTTGCGACTGACGCAATTCCCAGAAGAGTTGCCGGCAGAGCAGCGGATATGAGCCTGTGCGTGCATGCGGCTCGCTGTGTGGGGCCACCACATAACTGTTGACTGTCAATGTGGACTGATGCCGGAGAAAAATGATTTCTCCCCACCCACTGAGATGTTTGTTTTTCATTGCCGATGCATACGCTGGAGAAGAACAAACAGGACGCACATCACCCTCAGCTGGGCTGGCAAAGACTAGAGACAAACAGGAAGGATACAGAAGTACCTCGGCTTCCATGTGCCCAGTGGTGTGCCAAGCACAGTTGATGCCTGGGGCCAGCGCATGAGTACGATGGCCCCTTACATATTTTTGTCGGTGGGGGCTGAGCTGGTGTGAATGGTAGATTTACTGTCAGTATACATCCGCCGTTTTTTTGCTTATCTTTCCAATATGGAGTCCAGAGGTGGGCACGTCAATGAATTTTGAGCATCCTTTCTTCATCGTCAATCCGTCAATATTTCAAGATGAACGGCATTGTAGTCGGCAATCCGTCATTTGGCATCCTCTAGCGAAATGGGCGTCCGTCACTGACGATTACATTGACGGCTGAATTTTTCAATTACATTTTGTAAAAGCTGTTTAAAATTGTGACCATTCTGGAAGCTATACTCTCCCTTGAAACCCTACTTTGAAGCCTTGATGCCTTTAAATCCAAAGGTCACACATTCTGACAGCTGAATTTTTTCAAGTCAATTTTGTAACAGCTGTTAAAAATCGTGACCATTTGAAAGCCAAACTCTCCCATGTATCCCTACTTTGAAGGCCATCAGATGCCTTTAAAACCCAAGGTCACACATTCTGACAGCTAAATCTTTTCAAGTCAATTTTGTAACAGCTGTTAAAAATCGTGACCCTGTCTTGAGGCCAAATTCTGCCTTGAAAGCGTACTTTGAAGCCCAGACATCTTTAAATCTCAAGGTCGCACATTCTGACTGCAGAATTTTTCAGTACAAGGCACACTTGGACAAGACACGAATGGCTGAACGGAGCTGATTGGTAGACACAAGGAACCGGGCTGACGAGAACAGGTGCAAACGAAAGCCTAATGATTAGATATCACAGTAAAAAAGGGACAAAGGGAAAACATAACAAACATGAAACAAAACAAAATCTAATCAAAATAAAGCCAACAAAGACACAGGACATGAATATTTAAATCCATTTCAGCTGGGGAAATTAATTGATAAGTTAATCAAGTAAATTCAGTTGATCACGGAGCAAATTATATTCATAAGTGAATGTACTGGTGTATTTGAAAGCCAAATGTTTCTTTAATTAGGCTTGCATTTGATTTTGTTGCAGTTTGCACAAATGGCACGCATACTATACATACTATACATGCGCACACAGTCATTTTTCTTTTTTTACATTCAGTTGGAAGGAAAACCAATTTGGCAGTCACACCGTAACTAAAAGCATTTTAGGAAAGTAGAAAATGGATTGAATTAACATGCAGCGCACACTCCGTGACAAAGTGAATATTGAATGATTTCTGTGTTCCCAAGTCAGCATAGGGCGAGAGGAGAATGGGAAGCCATCGAGAAGCACATTTAATGAAAATTATTGGTATGTACCGGCGGTATGGAGTCAGGCATGATGATCTTTGTAAAAACCACTGATGTATGATATACGTCTATGCAAGCTCATTCAATGTGATATGCATGTATATTAAAGTATATTCATTTCCATATTGCTTATCCTCAGTAGGGTCACGCTTGCAACAGAAGACCAATAACACGCAGTTCTGCTTTTCACATTCCAAAATTTTCACATACTGTATTTCCCACTATTCCGCATTTTGCGAAATTCAAAAGGCTCAGCTCATTCAATTCACCCTAGGAATGATTTTCACGCTTCTGGAAATTCACACATTTAAAAAAATCCACTTTTTTGGTACACACATCATTCTATATTTTTCGATTTCATTGAATATCATTCCACATCATTCCATGTCTTTCAATTCCATTCCATGTCCTTCAATAGCGTTCCGCATATTTCGCCAATAATTGCACATTTTACACCAACATTATTCCACGCCATTTCAATATCATTCCACATCATTTCAGATCTTTCAATATCATTCCAAAACATTCACTATCACTCCACATTTTCAACCAACATATTGCACATTGTTTACTAATATAATTTCCATTTCATTCTATATTGTTCCGCATGATTCAATTTTTTTTATCCAGCATTGCAGCATTCACTTTCTCCAGAAATGTCATTTTCTAGATTAGTTTCTTATTACCTCTCCTGAGGACAGACAAGAGTTCATGTTTATTGTTCGATACATTAGCACAATTATGCCGATCAACATTTCAAGGTGCAAGAATAGCTAGATTTTTTTCTAGATATAAATAAAAGACGCGTAGCATATTTTCACTTGTTGTATTCGGCTTCCATGTGGCCCATCAGATTCAGCAGATCTTTTTCCATATCAAATGTGGTCGACAGTGTTTAGACTGTGAAAAAAAATACGAAATGAAAATTATGATACGCATTTGTTGTGATAAAAGCCTTCCCCCGAAAAACAATGTTCCCCTAAAAACCGCCTGCTCTTCAGCTGAGTAAATAAATCCCCCTGTTGCCAAACACTGCCAACAACTGAACAGATTTCCTTGACTGTTTGAGTGCGTTACATTCATCACCAATGTTATTTGTGTCGAAACTTGTGGCACGATTTCAAGCCAACGACAACAACAGGGTGGATGACATTTCGCTGCTCATTGTCAAAAGTTGTCAAACTAACACCTTTCCTCTTCCCACTTCCCTCAGATATTGTGCGTTAATTGCTGTGCTATCCTAAGGAGAATTGCGCAAGTGCTGCCATTGTGATGCTGTCAGTATCCAGAGTGAGTCACATTATCAGTTCCTTTGTGATTCAAACCCTTACTTTTGAGTGCCGTACAATAAGCCCGGCACACACTTTGTTGACCTGCGTCTACAATGGTAACGAGAGATTGCAGGTGGGATAGTGGCAGTATTCGAAATCGCCACCTTTAGCTTTTTTCCCTTGTCAACTTTTACAGCCCTCAGTCAATAGCAACTGACATACGGTAGAACCTCTCAAGTCCACTGCAGTATGCAAGCAAGCCTCGTAATGCATCAGGGTTAGGGAAGGAATACTGGATTTTAACTGACTCAGCGTGTTTAATAAGTTGCAATTTATGTGACTTTAAATGATGAGAACATGCTGGTATGGCACTATTACATGGTGTAAAGGACAACGGGTAATGTTGAAACTCTTATTTTCTAACTTCCTCTTTGGGCGGAGGTTTATTTTGAAGGAATGCGGAAAGGGAGAAAGATGTTGATGAGGAGAGCGAGCTGTTTGAAGAGCTAAATACTAGTGATGGGAAAATGAAGCCTCATGAAGCACTATTTTTTGACTCCTCTAGATGGCACTATTGGTTTAAAAAGGCAGTGGAAATGTAATACATTTTCATTGCACTAGCCTTTATATTTGAACCAAGAGCACCATCTAGAGGAGTAAAAAAAAATAGTAAAAGTGCTTCATGAGGCTTCATGAGGCTTCATTTTCCCATCTCTACTAAATACAGTTTCACGCGCGACGATTCCAACGTTTTAAGATACTTAGCCCGGTTGAAAGTGGCAACAAGGTCAAGAGTTGAGCTTATCTTTAATTATAGATTCATGTTTGTGTTTACTTTTTGAGTTTAATTAGCCTGACTTTATCTGTATAGAGGAAATATGAACATGCGTCATGTTTGTTTTAATTTCCCAGCTCTTACGGTCTAAGAGGTTTTGTATGAGACAAAGGAAAAGGAGAATTAAAAGGAAACTTTACACCACCACTTCATTAGTTCAACCGACGCTACACATGGTGAAGACAACAGAGGCGATGTACCGTTTCATCTTTTTATTGTTCGCATCAATCTGAATCAGTCAACAAGCTGTTAAAATGCATCATTATTACGAAGCAAAAAAACCAACACTAGGTCTAACACGCTTCCGCAGCCCGCATAGATTTCAGCCGCGAAAACACAGCCCCTATAACTTATGATTCTGTTCTTCCTGCAGTGATTGCTGGAGCGAGCTCTCATCTCATTTTAAACCACATTCCGCCCAGCCAAGTGTATCACAAACGTGATGCTAACGATCAGTTTAAGCACATTGAGATGAGATAGATTGCACAGATTGAATTTCCCCGAAGACGCCAAAGCAGCGCAATGGTGGAAGTAATGACATTAATAGCAGCTGTATCAGATCCAGCGCAACTATAAGGCATTGAAGTGTGCAATCGGACTCCAGGGAGGTGGCCAGTTCAAATGAATGACATTTTGCAATATTAGTTACAACAAGGTTAGGACCTGGTGTTAAAATGACCACTGTGAGAATGCTCGGTCAGCGTCGACTTAGAGGATGGAACACTTGACTTGAATTACCAATAAAGACAAGGCAGCATTTCAATCCTTACAATTGTTGAAAGTCTTGTATAAAGCACTTGAAAGCAAAGTATTTCAACAGAAAAAACAGAAAAGTGACTGACCCCGACATAACAGTAAAACTGCACATTTTTATAGTGCATTTTTATTGTGGACAGCCAAAAGGACAGCTGTGTAATATTCATGCTGTCTTAATCGGAATCTTGATATGCCGCACCTGTGAGATGGATGCAATATCTTGCAAAGTAGCCGTTCTCACCAACAGATTGAGACAGATTTGTGAACAATATATAAGAGAAATTTTAACAGACAGAAAAAGTCTTACATCTTTGAAAATGGAGCAAAACCACTTTTATATCTAATGGTAGGGATAGACCGATTATCGGTGCCGATATTTGTCATTTTGATAAATATCGGCATTGGCCTTTTTATGAATGTGAGGCCCGATAAAGCTGGTATCTCACTGAGCAGCGAACGCTTGTGAACGTATCGCAAATTTAGGGTTTCCATCGTGGATTTATAAGATGTTCACAGGCAGTTTTTACTTACTTTTACTCACAAAGACATTTTGGGCATATTCAGACAATTTTTCACTGTCTGCGAAGATCTTTCGAAACATTTTACACACCCTGACGAAAACCCTAAATGAGCTACATTCACATGCATTTATCGCTCAGTGAGATACAGGGAACTTTTCATTTATGGATTAGTTTAAATTTTCACTCAAATTATGCTGACACTGGGAACTTCCTACACTTTTTTATAAAAAAATAAATAATAATAATAATAATAATAATCAAATTAAGAAATTGATTTGAAATTTTAGAAGCTCTCTGCAATTTGTGTTATAATTTTTAAACAAAGCTGTCAATTCTTTATGTTTAAAATTAACTCATTCACTCCCAGCCATTTTCACTGAAGCAACACTCTTCGCTCCCGACTGTTTTGCTGGATTTCAACTGATTCTTGCAAGGCCCACATAATATTGTGCTCTATTGCTATCAAAACATGGAACCCACCAAAAGAAAGATTAGAGTCTCTTCTTTCATCAGGAAAAAAAAAAAAATAAATTCTATCTGGTTCTGTTTTGCAACAATTAGCATTAGAATATAGCAAAACTACATCATTATTCACAAATCTGTTTTAAACTGTGGGGAAAATAGCTTGTCTGCAACATGGCCCTGATAGGTCTCTTATACTCTGCTGCCACCTGCTGGCCGTTTTTGTAATAACTACCATTGCTTTAACCATTCTCTGCAGTTCAGAGGCTGCATCAAAGCCTTCTGTATGCTCTAGCATAAAACAAAATAAATACGACTTTGGGACACTGGTAATATTTAAAATAGAACGTATTTTTATGTTTTGTGGGAGCAAATGAGTTAAAAAAAATGTTTGACTCCATTTTCTCTTTTACTGCAAATGAATATCGGCTTTAGATATCGGTTATCTGTCTCGGTATCGGCTTTGAAAAAACCCAATCGGTCTATCACTATCTAATGGTGTTAGTTTAGACACCAGCCTGGCACTGACTGGTGACCTTTGTTGCACTTTTGCTGACCTGCGATGATTCCCGGCTTCCTGCAGGCCATGTGAGTGATGAATCAGCAGTGAGTGAAAACCGAATGAAGGCACATATGACAGCAGTCGGAGCTCTGTGTCACGGTGTCACATAGACCAGACAGCAGCTTAGATAGATGGGAGACATTGTGTGAAACAGCTCACTGCATGAACCTGTTGCAAGACCAACTCATTTCATTATCCGAACACGGCTGGAAGGGAGGAGAGCATTTTATTGAGTTACCTGAACAGGTAATTAACACACGAAGGTGAATATTCTCACCGCCTTACATTCAAGCCTGTTCTACTTTGTGAGACCCATTGAAATGGTGATTTGCAACGCTCGGCTTAGGCTGGGTGATCACGTGCAAAAGGCACCGACGGCTGTGTTGCGGCATCAGGCACCCTCTAAACGGCACGGCGGCGGCTTAATTCCCTCAATTTTGCCGACCGTATTAAACGTCTCGCCGTATTTAAGCACAACAGGAAGTGATTTGCAAACCCCGTGAGCGTTAAATACTGACAACCACAGCGAATACCTGATGTGCTTAGCCAAAGTAGCAAACAACCTACAGCCCTCCCTATGTCACTGCTTGAAGAAAGCCATTTTGGCTAATCCCTGCTTCATTGAACTTTGGGGGGATTTGCAAAATTAATTTATGTGGTTATTTTTAAACCAAAAACATTTCATGTGTGGGTGTGTATACTGTGCGTGTATATATATATATATATATATATAGGGGTGTCAAAATGAGTGCGTTCATTTTGAGTTAATTTAAAGTTCCTTTAACGCCACAATTTTTTTTTTACGTTCTATTAATGGCCACCCCTTACTTGGAAAGCCTGTACTAGGGGAATTCGAGTCTCAACGCAGCAGACACGTCCACGTCAAAATTTAGCAATAATACATTTAATAATAATGCATATATTTGTGGAGACGGGGGTCGAGTTGTATTTTACAATTTTCAAAATGTGCGGAATTTCACAAGTTACTTCATGTTAAAGAATAGATAGCTCTTAATATGAAAAAGAAAATGCACTGAGCTGTCACCAAGGTCTTACAAATGCAATTACGCCATATAATGGCAGAAAAGTGACCTCAACGCAAATCTATATCACACTCTTTTTTTACTGTACATCTTTTTAATTTTAACTCAATTTTATGTATTATGAAATTACTGTATCAATGACTAAAAAATGAGCCAAATTTCTATTAGTTCAACATTTGTTCCACTTTATGTTAACAAGAGTATGAGAACTTAGAAAAATATTTTTCTATTGTACATTCGAAACAGGCATATCAATTAATGATTAATTGTGAGTTAACTATTGAAGTCATGTGATAAATTACGATAAAAAAAATTAATCGCCTGACACCCCTAATATATATATATATATATATATATATATATATATATATATATATATATATATATATATATATATAAGACATTTTTCCTGATACTACTATTGGCTGCCGTCGAGAGTACCGATACCTTGATAATAAGGCCTGGTATCGGCCCAATACCGCTTCCTGGTAATGGTACCCACCCAACCCTAGAACATATATATATTGCATGTCGAGTATACCAGCGCAAAGGGAGAACATGTGAACTACCCACAGAAAAGTGAAAGCTAAAATGAAAACCCAGGACCTTCGACTGTGAGGCAGACCGGCTCACCACAGGCTTCACCACACCTCTCTGTTGTGCATGTGACATCATGGTCACATTTCCCGCATCAATGCGCTGCTATAGCTGGATAGCTGTCTTTTAATCTGGGATTTTGATGCTCTAATCTGTCTCGCATATGGTCCTCTGGATAAATCAGACAAGCTCCACTCATCACTGGCCCAGTGGAGGTATCAACATGTCTTTGCCTCAGCAGTTAAAAACTATCAGTGCAACTCTGACCTTCCTGTGTTAAAATCCACATTTTTTTCCTTCTACTTTTACTTTCCAGATCTTGCCAGAGAAGTGTTCTGTATTAATCTTATAAATGTCATGGACCTCTGGGGCACAACATTAACTGGCGTCATCAAAAAAAGTTGCTCTATTGAAACGTTGTAATTCAGGTCATGCGTCTCATGCACAAAGTTTGATCATTGCATCGGCAGAACGTTTTGGACTAGAATTACGTTTAATAAATAAATGATAGTTGGAAAGGAGTTTTGTATGGATAAATGTTTGAAGAAAAATGCCATTTCCTGGGAGCTTTATCCCGTCTTTCTTATGCTGCTGGTTCTGTCAATTTGCAAACATACCTCTTCATCATCTATGAAGCCTTGGGATTTTTGGATTTCTTTCCGCTGTAATATATGTCACAAAAACGCCAGTTTTTATGCTAGTTCTCGTGAGATATGACGACATTTTACCGGAATCTCAGGCTTGAGGATGTAAAATTGAGCAGATTATAGCACAACGTACAGCTGGAGGTAATGATTGCTTTGGCATATCTACTGTCTCTTGGCTTGGTTAACTCCATTTCGGCTACTGTATGCACAAGTCTGCACCATCAATTTAATTATCCCTACCGCCAAGAAGTATAATTTCCCAAGATACTACACGGGGGAAAAAAAACATCATCACTCATAGCGATCTAGCCGCAGCACCTCTCCTTTGGCTTTCTTTATTGTCTGTGGGTGCACTCGCTTGCGAGAGCCCCGTGAGCCGATTATGTAAGACGGTCTCTGCTGGTTTCCGCTACAATTTGTAATAGCGGCAATGGCATTTCCTAACATGCCTAAATGTCATCCTAATTATCTCGGAGAGAGACTCTAATGATATTAATAGAACATCAAGAGCATTCTGAGTGTCGATGTTTTTGGATTCTTGGAAAGTCCAAAAGCACCTGGTGGCCATTTGTGGGACTCTCATTTATCAGGAATAAACAAACCAGGCAGAGAAGCACAATAATTAAGATGTTTAAGTTGTACTGTATATAGTTCAACAATAGGAAGCACTGTGGTTGAGTGATTAATATGTCTAGCCCTCATAGTTCTTAGGTTCTAGGTTTGAATCTAAATTTAATCTGCGGCTTTACTCTGAGGAGTTGGCATTAATGATGAGCAGATTGACAGCGAAATACACAGACCTTTAATACCAGATTTTTATGCTCTAAATGCTCAACACTCTAAAATTGATTATCATGTCAAGATAATACATTTGAAACCTGAGTTTTTTGAGCGGTAATGTACCATCATCATCATGTATCATTAACAATAGAAAGTAATTAAACTATCAAACAATATAGATGACGGGAGATCTTGCTCTAAATTGTCCATTGGCGTGAACATGAGCGCGGAGGCTTGTTTGCCTGTTCGTCCTCTGCCATTGGCTCGTGGCCAGTCAGCTGGGATACTAACCCAACCTTCACAATCAATCTATGATTCTCTGCCAAATGAATATGAGGCTTGTGACCGGATATCCTATGGATTACCAGGCCAAATGAGGGTGTGCGGTCAAAAGGTGGACTGGATATTCTCTGTCAGACACGACAGAAACACTAGGTAGAATGGGATCATTTGTTTGTTTTCTTCTTTTCAAAAGCAGGGATTAACCTCCATTGGTTGTAATTAGATGGAGCGCAATGGATTTTTGCACCCGTGGTTATCTTTCTGTTAGTGCCTCATTCAGTCGTGCATTCCAATTCCTATGCAGAAACATGACAACCTATGCAAGCTCGTCAGGGCCTATAATGAATGCAGAAAGAGGTGATGATTAAAGGGTTAGCGTGCTGAAGCGGGAATCACGTTCTGACAAATGGATTTTTATCTGCCATGTTGCTTGGGTATCAAATGCATTTAGCAATGCACAGAATGAAACTTTGATATTTGAACGCCCACAAAGCTAATTTGGAGAGTGACTATTAAGAATGGGAAAATGTTTCTCGCCTGTAACATTAATAAATAATCGATTCGGCAACAGATTAATCCCATTTTAATTATTTCTATTTTTTTTTTTTATTATTATCTGGTGTGCAACATTCTGATTCCACTGTGCTCTACAAGCTTTTTTATATTGACATGAAACAATGTTCTAATGCTGCATAGGAGGATGGTTGGAAGTTGGATGTATTCAAGTAGGTTTTTCCCGGTTCCAATCTGAAAGCGTTCGAGGCTAAAGTAAACAACGAAAATGGTGGATAGTGTTAAATTGTATGAAAATGTTATTTTGGTCCTCAAAATTCATTGACCTCCAGCAAACTTGCCTTCTCGCAATTTTGCTTTAAAAAAAATATTATTTCATAATCATTTCATACAGTTCAGTGGTTCACCGTATAATGGTGGGAGAATGGTGGCATACTGTCACGTAGGTTGTGTTATGTGGAGTTATGTTGAATATTTATGAATGAAGAAAGCCATCTAGTTTTATACTCAAGTACATTGTGTTGTACCATTCACGGTCTGTGTTTCCAAAGGGGTCGCCATTGTAGAGTGACGTCACATTGTAGTCCAACTTCGCAAGTGGAATTTCCGGGTTCAAGGGGGCGTTCCCGTACACACTTCCTGGTTTGAACTCGGAAAAGTCTGACTTTTGACCATCCTCGAATGTAACATAATACAACAATGTGAGTTAGAGGAAGTCAGATCCCACACACACACATTTTATTTCCCTTTCAAATTCCACTGATGAGTTAATCAACTATATTATGTGCAAAACTGATGGTAGAATCATCTTAATGACATTATGCATTGGCCATGCTTTACTCCACTGCTACAGAGATATAATTTCCCACTATTTGATTTCCATATGTTCACAAATAGAGGCCTGGGGTGTTTATTTACTCAACTGCCAAGGAATAGCAGGTATCTATTTGAGATGTATTTGCTTTAGTAGTGATGATGGTACAAAACATTCATTTGAGTTGAAGCCGTTATTTTAGGAAAATCAACCCTGAATAATAATAGTAATTCTTGTATCTTGGAGTCAACCAGACATTTTAGTTCAATTTCTTTCGAGAGAAAAAAAACACAAGTGAAGTGTAAATAATCAGGAAATGTTTAATTTTAACACACCACGCACACCAATATCACCACCTCCAAAAAAGATGTCAGTTGTAGTA
Source organism: Vanacampus margaritifer (assembly GCF_051991255.1). Taxonomy (NCBI): domain Eukaryota; kingdom Metazoa; phylum Chordata; class Actinopteri; order Syngnathiformes; family Syngnathidae; genus Vanacampus; species Vanacampus margaritifer. Next base: position 4,501,676 of record NC_135434.1, read on the forward strand.
CCAAACCTGACCTGCAAGGGGCAGCATAGTGCCACAGGGCATCCAGACTGCAAAGAAAGAGCAATAGCAGTAGAACTAGCGAGAGCTTCAGGTTGCCACCTGATTGGCTATTGTTCTGTTCACAATTTCGGAGTCTGATTGGACAGTTAAACATTTCCTGTGGTCAGCCCCGATTGTTTTTCAGCCAATCGGAAGGAAAAATCCTTCTTAACACACTTCAGCCGCATCACTCAGTTCAATCTTGTATCTGACATTTGACAATTGGGCCTTTGATGACTTAGAACGAAAGAGGGAAAAATGTTCAAATTTGGCACAATTATTGGTACGTGTATTGCTTACGGTCAGGCACACTCAAAAAGACAATCAGGCTGTTTTAGCCCATTCTTGACCAAGAACGTCAAACACCCGACTTTCTTATTTCTTATAAGATTACCCAATAGGGTCTGAAACAGGTAGGACGGACAATCTGAAATGTGTTCATAGTACGACCAAAGATCTTCACGTGTGTGGGGAAAGCCGATTTCTCTCAAGTCATTGGACTCACTGAACTGTGACAAAAATGTAGCCAAACAAAGAAGTACCCTGATTGACGAACAAGGAAGTGGCAATAAATAAAACAAGCTATGTCCTACCTGATGCCACTTTTTGTATAAATTTGCTACCCAGACGGCAAGAAAATATTTTCCAAAGCAACGCTCTCATCTCCGGTCCTCTTTGGAAACACTCGAGTAACATCGGCGCATAACCGTGAGTTTCTGTACTTTTTCAATTTAGGGAGATCACGTGTGATCCCGCAACATTTCTGCCTTGGAGGACTTTATTTCAAAATGGATCGTGGTACAGAATCTTAATGCGTGTAGTATCTGTTTTGAAAGAATTAGCCAACCCCACACAACATGACCAAAAATGCCAGTGAGCTCTGTCACAGATACAGAAAAAATATTAGATAATTTGTGTGTATCAGGCCTTACTAAGCACTATGCGTATCTTGAGCAAGATAGCGTTTCAATTAATCACTCAGTAAATCAGATGGTCCCAGAGAAGACAAAATACCAAACAACATTGAAATCCACTGGAGACAAAACCCCAACATGGCGGATTATCCCGCTAACAAATTACGAGAGAAAAGAAAAACAGCTAATGTGTTGGAAGAAGAGAGCGAGAACGAGAGAGAAATCTTTATGGGTGTAACAAGATACAAACAAGCTGATAATCCTCTTTTAACGAGATGAGTGATCATGCCATTTGTCAGCGACTTGAAGCTTCACAATCAATGATGCTGATTTAGGCTCCCATGAGCTCTTTAGCGAAAAGTCTTCATTTGTCTGGCACATGCCTCGCAACAAGCCTGCCTTACCACACAAGGAGGAGGCACAGGGACTTCCAATGGGGGAGGAGGTGGGGAGTACGTGAATGTGGAGTTTGAGGGGGGGGGGGGGGTGCAGCGATGCATGGCCAGCTCAGTCAGGTGTAACCCAAAAGGGAGGAAAGACCTCAACTAGTTGGCCTTCTGTCAGGTAAACGTCACCTTGCTGTTTTACAGACTGGACCTCTGACACGTTATCCTTCTCTTCCGTCTTGTACACGCAAGAATGAGCCAGGACTGCATTGTCGAGGCCACAAACTTCCCTAGATAAAGAACACTTAAAAAAAAAAAAGGGCCTACAATTCTCTCAAAATATACGAAAAAAATTTCAGATGCAACCCTGGCGCTATTCATTAGCATGTCTATGGCGTTTTGCATTGTGTGTTAGCATTAGACTAAACAGACTTTAATAAAGCAAGGCTAAGTGGTTTTGCCTGAGATGTGTTTTTTTTTTTTAAGTCATTTGGGGGGTATCAGAAGGACTTTTTTTTTTTGTACCAATATAGCACAGTGATTACTTAACCAGCCATTTGAAGTTTTACCCCAAAGATTCCAAAATGTTACCAACATTAGCGCTCTACTAAAATGAACACTATCTCTTGTCGCACTTTTCGGTGAACCTCATGCAGAATTGATTTTGAAAGGCTTTACTTTTTTTTTTTCTTACCCTGGATCCAAACCTGCCTGCTAACAGAAGAGAGTGAAATAACAATAGATGTATTATTGAGACAAGAAAAGCCTGACTAAAATCCTCCTCTGCCTGTGGTAATATGAGTGATTGTCCCGGGAGATTTAGAGCAACTGTGAGCACAGTCTGGACGTCCTGATAAAATTGCCCGGCTTGCTCATAATTCCACAATATTCTCTCTAGTGTTATTGTCTGATGTGGAGAATGTAGGTCACAGGAAGGCTGTTGACGTTCTTATAAAAGGTAGATTTACACTGCCCCCAGCCTGTCGCAGCTCCTGACTCACTGAGAAGACTTGGAGTTCACACTTATTTATCCCTTGACAATAGACTCATAGAAGTTTCTGGATAATTTACCTTGTGCACCCGACTCTGCTTGCAGGTGAGCAAGGGCACAGCAACACACTTGACACAGATATAATTCATTTCATTCAGTCCTCATTCATAAAATATGAAACATTTCCTGCTTCCGCCATCCGTACGTCTACGAGAGCCAAGTATCAATACGACTCATGCCATCTCTACCCGCAAAAATGTGGGGTGTGTATCTTTCCACAAAAGACGATTCTATATGGTTTTTGATACGTGGGGAATGAAACAATTCGAGGAAGGTTCGATTGGAAAGTGGAACGATTGGACTCAGTGGGATCCCGATCGATTCGATATGGTATGGGTCACCTCAAGAGGGTATGTTGCAATGACTTTACATACATTTGAATGACCTTTTCAGTATTGTAGATATGCAATTTCCTTCCGAGATAAATTTCTCCACTCAAAGATTATTCGATACATATATCGATACAGTATATTTCAAAGTGGAACGATTCAGTTTGATTCGATGCACTTGCATGATGCATCTTTCAAATCAAACAAAGATTTTCCGGTTCAAACCGGTTTGTGTTACACGCCTCATATATATACATGTATGCATTATGAGGAAGTTGTGAGGGTGTTTATTTTTACTTAACCTCTCAGGATTTTTTCAATTAAGCCGTAAAGGGTTATAGGTTGCAATAATGGTTGATAAGGGTCTGAAATTATTTATTTTATGCTCGTTTTTTGTATCACAAAAATCTCGTATTTAAACAGGGGTGTTTGGACTAATTATATACACTAAAACTGTGTCGTTAATTATTGTAACAGACTACTTCCCCTCCCAAAAGGGTGAAACTAGATACTGCATCATATACAGGTCTTGTATTGGATATGATTATATTGTGCAGGTGGTCATAATGTTGTGGCTCGTCACTGTATTGTAAATCAATATAATAGCAGTATGAAATCTTAAGCCTTGAGAAGAATGGAGAAACGTCTCCTCATAATGTCTGGGGAACTCACTTGGATGATGTCTTGTGATATAAAATGATTTCAAGTCGATGTCCCAGAACAATAATGATATAAAACTACTGATTAGAAATCAGCGATGCATTGAGGCAGCCACAGCACATCTCCAACCATGCCCCCTACAACCACGAATCACTGACCACGTCCGGCATCATCTAGAGGGCTCTAATGAAATTGCCATTCGGTGTGAAAGCCAAGCTCCGCCATCCAATTGCTTTTGCCGCCCAAATGTCAATGGCTAATTACTAATGGCTACCTTAGCGTGGTTCCCAAGGTCCCGGCTAATTGACTATTTACACCCTAGGAAATGGCAGTGCCTCGAGGCCAGTCACCCCTGGATACCTGGGAATGAACGCTGTTACTTTCCTGAGTAGGAGGCCAAGGTGGATGAATCAGTTCAGCGCGAGACAATGAAGGTAATGGCTTTGAAGATTACAACATAAGCACGATATATCTCTCAAGGTTACAGCACAAACCTAATGACCCATTAAAACAGCAAAAAAAAGGTTAATTGAGATTGGTGTGGTGGTATAAGTTGAGTTAAATCAGCATGGTGTTAATTGCAAAGTTCATGCCTTTAATTTGAAGGAGCTCTAAAGCCGTAAGAGGATTTGCAGAGACGGTATCTCGGGCAAACAGAGTGGGAGGGGGTGGGGGGTTCTGACGTGGCTTGGGGCTGGCGGTTAGCATGGAAGATGTTTTCTCTTAATGCACCACCTAATTCGTAACTACAAGGATAATGCAAACCTAATCACATTGCAGCATGCTGAAGCGCCAAAAGAAATAGCCTGCGATGAGACCAAAGTCACTGCTCGGGGAGCTTATTTTGCTATAGACTGTATACTGTCGGATTTCCGAGCCACAGACATGATATAATATTAGATGTGATCGCAAGCTGCATGTGATGTAATCAGTTCTTGCTCCGTGGTGAGGATTAAGGATTACCAGTTGTCAAGTAAAGAAGCACATTCTGCATTCAGCTCTGCAGAAATGAGCAAAGCTTAACTCGACCGCAAACTGTGTTTTTCATTTTGCTTTAAACTCAAAACTGTTCGCTCAATATTCATGTCGTTGTGGTTTGTCCTCCACATTCACAGTCCGCATGGTTCCCTTCTAAAGACATTCTATCTATCATTTATCCTCAATGGAGTTGCTGCTGATGAAGAAGAAAAAAAAGAGGCTTTAGAAACTGTTCGCTCCACTCTTAAATGTTGTGGGCACGTCTACTGAATGTGCTGAAGCCACACCCTGCTGAACTGGCAGTCCAATGTGTAGCATCGCTCTTTTGCCTACAGATCATTTCTTAACTAGAAGAATATATCCGGTTAAAGCCTCAACAACGAGGCACTCTGAAACAGTGACATGCGCACACTCATGGCCAACAACAAGACGCTCTAACGCAATCTGAAAGGAAGATTTTTGGGGTGTAGGCATAGCCCGCTAGCTAACCGCATATCACAATTGCAATGACTGAAAAGGTGCTTAAGTTTGTGAGTAATTAGGGAGGGGCAGGGAGTACTCATGCCAGATTCCAAAGTACATCGTTTAGAAATCAGGAAATCTAAAATGGTGAAAAGAGTTTAACACTATACCTCCACAACATTCTCATTCTTCATACATCATTTTTAGCAATTAGCTTCAGACCCAAATAGTGCATTTAGAACGCAATCTCTCAATTCACGTTACAGAGTTTTTCAGGACAATTTTTATGAACCTAACATGATTTTGGAATGTAGGAGGAAGCCAGGATACCCGGAGGCGGATATGCTAACCACTAAGACCACCGAGCCGCCACACAATAAACAACATGAAAAATATGATGCCTCAGTACTCAGCCCTCTTCAGGGGGTCTGCAGTACGTGCTGGAGTACAGGCCGTACTTTTGTTTTTCAGGCTTTTTCCATCTGCTTGTATATTTGTGCATCTTGAACTGTAACTGGCCTCATGCACCAACAGCAATATGGAGATCCCGATTGCAACACTCAACAACAAGAAAGCATTTAGCTCAAATCTCAGTCAAGGAATGTTGTCAAGCTAGTCTAACAATATAAGCATTTTATCCACCAAGATGTTTGACAGTTACATACAAAAACTGAAATAAGAACAAAAAGGCAATATTACAGTCAACCTTGTCTATTCGCGGGGGATGTGGACTGGGCCAGACCACGGACAGCAAAAATCCCTGTGAAATTGACGCCTGTTGAAATGCATTGGGGAAAATAAAGTAAACAAAAATACAATTTTAAACACACACACACACACACACACACACACAAATCTAAACAAAAAACACTGACAAACATTCAATAGGTTTTTCAAACAAAAAAAATGGTGGCAAATTTCAAAAATGTAAAATACAAAACAAAAAAACACACGAATATGTGAAACCTTAGGTGCCAAACCGCGAGTATTTGAGGGACCGAGTATCATTACAATAGGATCAATAGTTACAACATTGACATGGAAACGATTTCCTCAGATTGTTTAGCACACAGGCTAGTGCTAACTAAGCACGTCCTTTTGCTTTTCTTGTGTTTATATTTACTTGCCTGTGTTCATGGTCTCAAAGTTCTCATTCTCAACAACAGCCAGCAAGTAAAGCAGGTTTGTATCCAACAATTGCCAATTTTACCAAAAGCCTTTTATTCTACAGTCCAACTCACAAACAGAAATCATCCATAACCATATTGCAAATATGCTATAAGCTAATGCTGTACAGTACTGTATAACAGCAAATGGTTGAATTTGAGATAGGTCAGCTGCAATAACAACTTCCTGGACGTATACCGGGGGGATTATAAATTATCTAATAATGCTGAACCACATGTGACAAGGAATCTTAAGGACCACAAGGGCATAGACTATTTCCATCCACATGTACTGCAAGTTCTGTACGAGTCCTAAACTCAGAGGTTCACACACTTCCACATGTATGCACAAATTCCTTTTGCACATAAAATGGGCTTGAACCACTGACCCTCACCTGCCCACTGTACTCTCCCTCGACGGTAAATTACATACTACTGAACAGTTAAGTGGACCGCTGAATACATTCATGCATGAGTGTGTGTGCGTGTGTGTGTCAGCTGCATTTAAGTGGCAAAAGCAAACTGAACCAAAATGGAGAGGTCAGATTGACATCAAATCCAAGTATTTATTCATGTCAAGAAATGTTATGTAACGTAGTGGTTCACATAGCTGACTTTTGTACAGCCAGAAAGTATGGCTTACATTTAGTGTGAGGTTACAGTTAGCCTTAGGCTAGCCACACATCAAGTGACACGGCAGAACGTGTACAGTGTGTTGGGGTTCTGCAACTCGTTTTGTGTTGGTTTTGTTTGAGTGGCCAACAGAAATTCTCTATCCAACCTGAAAAAACACAAAGATTAGCTAAGTTAGCATTTTTAGTTAGCAAAGCTACGGGGCCGACGCAAGCTAGCTCTCAACAATGGACAGTTAAGTGATTTTTGTCTTCTTTTAAGTGCAAACAGGATGTAATTAAATAAGAAGGAAACAGTTTTTTGTGTAGTTAAGCTTATTTTACATTGTGCCATTTAGTAATAGACTAATGTAGTTTTTTCAGGGCCGATAACGATTATTAGTAGGCAAGGAGGCCGATAGCCGATATTTGGAGTCGATATTCTTTTGCAGTAAAATAAAAAATATTAGCATCAAAAGTTTAAAAATTAAGCATTTTTGTCAAAAGAACTTTTCAAATTTTGTGTTTTCTCTTTTTTGTTGTTTTTTTCTTTTGTGGAACCTGACACTGTGTGCTTTGTTATTGCTTGAAACAAAAACAAAAATGAAATTTTCAAAATGTTCTTTTAATTTAAAATACAGCAAATAGACCGCTTTGTTTTAAAATTCAAACAAAAAAGTAAACACTTTTCTATAGTAAATAGTTTTTTCAAAATTAACATAACTGAAATGTTAAACTTTCACTTATGTTAGTTTTAATTTTAACAAAAGCAAAAAGCACCGTCTTTATAAAGTTAAGTGAAATTTTACATAAATATATACATAAAAATTTCCTTGAAATGAGTTTTAAATTGCTTAAAATCTCTGTGCTTGGGAACATAGCAAATTTTGGGTTCTCGTTAAGAGTTCATCAAATGTTTCAAAAGATTTCTTTGTGACAAGAAAACCAGTTTGTGACGAGTAAAAACTGCCTGTGACCATCTTTGCAACCTTTTGCAACATTTTACGAACCCTGAAGAAAACACAAAATTCACTAAGTTCGCAAACATTCGCCGCTCAGAGACAACAGTTTTTATCAGCTTTCAGATTTGTAAAAATGGCCGATGCCGATATTCGTCAAAATGCTAAATATCGGCACTGATAATCGGCCCAATAATTGGTAGTGCCATTTCAGAGTCTCTGCTTTTTACTTCTACTGAAGTAAATGAGTTAATCTGTACTTATACTTTTAACAGTCTCTGTACTTCTGAGCATTTTTTTTGCTACTTATGTAAAGATAGAGCGTCTTTACCACTTCTGGGAGCCAGAGTACACAGAGAAAACCCACATAAGGAGAACACGCAAACCCCACACTAGAGAGCCTGACACAGAAACTCATTAGACATCATACTTATTTCAAGGTGTGATAATATAGCACAGAACTATTTCGGTCGGCACCAGTGGACGAAACGGGCCAAGACAAGGAATCCACTCTCTGCCTTGCAGTGTTATTACAGTCATTATGATGCTTGAAAACTGAGACTCACACAAGTCCATTACGGTTGCCAGACAAGGATTTACATTACCACAAAAGGCTGCTGCCCGTCAATAGAGGAGTGTTAAATACGGATCGTTTCATGCAAAAAAGACGGGGTGTCCGTATGGAAATGTACATTATCACTCAATTACGGCCCATTCCTCCGAGTCTTATTGGAAGGCCTTGGTTCCGCACATGGATCTGCCGTCTCATGCTACAAAGTGACACCTCGCGTGGCGCCAGGATGAGGTGGAGACATGGGAGACCTCGGCATAAGTGCAATCTCATGTGTAGGGCACAGGAGTGGCAACTGATCGATCCCTGTGATTAATTAACTTCTAATGAGTTCAGCTGAGCGTTCAGAGACTCTGAAAGTTGGACGTGTCCCATCGCGTCTTCATCTGACCTCTTGTCGATTGATCCAAACTGAACACGGTTGAAAATTATCTTTTGTTTTTCACTCTCCTGGGATGTTTTTTTTTTAAATAAAGGCTTACTTTAAAACCTGTTGTATGAAGTTTTTTGCATATACACAATGCAGTTGCTTGCTTGCTAACCGTTAACAGAAGCCGCTATTGAGCTGCTGACCTGATTCTGAGCGTCAGAGCAACGCATGTCGCAATCGAGCCAATGGTGGCAGGCACACGCAGTCCCACGTGCGATCACCTGACCGTCGTTAGATGCCTTTCGGAGAGCGAGAGTGAGCGCCGTAGAAGCAATGGTGATTAATGGTCGTGCCAATTTAGAAGTGGCGAAGGCTCCATGTCGCTCAACTCAGCCAGTTACATTTTCCTGGCGCTGAAATTAGTAGTCACACCGCCATCAATCATTGGCTGACCAGCTATTGATCACCAGGGCAGAGTCTCTTTTGAACTAAATTATACAACAAAAATACTAACAAATGCATACATCAGTCAATATTAGGATAAAGTGCCTTTGACGTTCTCATCCGAATCACAGATTTATCTTGAAAGTCAAAATAGCAGAATAATGAAAAAAAAAATATATACACACATATATATATATAGCATGTACTTTGCTCTCGACGTTTGCAAACTTTAACTCTTTCACTGCCACTGACGTTTAAAGACGTCAAGTAAAAACCTACGCTTCACTGCCAATGACGTCAAAAGACGTCATCCAATGATTTTTTATTTTTTTTTTGAAACGGGTAGAGGAAACCATTCCGCATGTCTGGTGAAAGTTTCAAGTCTGTCTGTTGTGCCTAATGACTATTTTTGGCCCCTAGAGGGCAGCGATGACTCTCTTTTGACAAGATCGGGTGGGCGTCAGTAGAGGCGGAGCTAGAGCGTCGAGCAGGAGATGAGAATGGAAGACAAAGGAAAAATGGCAGCCGGTCGCGAGGAGCTCACGCCCGAGACGTTTTTTTCAAAGACCAAAAGCATCGCTGAAAAAGCACATTGTTGACGACGATGATCATCATCGATGATGAAGATGAGGGTGACTCCGTGGTTGAGAAGCATTGACGCGGCAGTAGAAGACGTTAAATGGAGCTAGATGGAGGAGGGAATGGCGAGCGTTTGCAAGCAGCTCTACACTTACAAGACGAAAGGCATCGACCAACGCTAAAATAGTACATTGATGACGACGGTGATCATCCTCGATGATGATGAAGGTGAATCCGAGCTTGACGACGAAATTGGAACCGCTGACGCGGCGGCTATGACGGTGTCGTAACGCGGAACGCAACCGAGCACGCACAGGCGGACGTTCGATCGGACGATGGAGAGTGCCCCGAGTCCAATGCATATTCATCGGAGGAAGTGTGTACAGTCTGCTACTTGCTTTTTATTCCCCGGAAAAAAAGGCCGTCAAGAAAGTGTAACGTTTGCACGCAAAACGGACCAATGTGAAAGTGAAAGTAAACTGTTGTGCGCGTCCTGGCGTCTCCTTGCACGCAGGAGAGCGTTACAAAAGGAAAAACTGTATTTGAAACATCCACATAATTGTAAGTAGTACCACAGTTGCACACATTTGTAAATAGTTTGCGAAATTGTTTTGTCAAATTGTTACACTGTTGAATGGAAATAAACGTATTTTGCAATCAAAAAACACTTTTTCATTGTTGGTGAAAGCGTTTTACAGAAGTAAAGCACTATTTAGGTGTTTGTGGCATCATTCATGGACAAAAAGAAGTGTAAAATTCACTAGAGTGCATAAAATAACATCGTTTCACAAAAAGCTCTTTTTCTCCATTTTTTGTTTCAAAACAGAGAATTTCGGTGAAAGTAACCATTTTCTATTGTTGATTACTGAAGAACGGAATAAGGTAGAAACAAACTTTTTTTTTTCTGATGAAAGCTGAGAGTCCAATCTTTCATTTGGTAGTATGTGTGTTTCCATAGTCCAAACACACCATTTTCTGTGGACCTTGAAAGATCACTCAAAATGCTTAAATCGGCTGGCAGTGGGGACAACCCGTTTCTGAAAACGTCTGGCAGTGAAAGAGTTAAGCCCCCCAAAAAAATCTTATAAAGACAACAACTACAAAGTGTTGTTCTAAATGTTACCTCCAATTTAATGCTGCCTAGCCAGATTAAAGCTACTGTTTGGAGGGTATCAAGTGCGGCGCAGGTTGACACATGGGGGATTTCAGCTGGCACGGCTTGTTATACTGCCGTGACACCTCGGTGACAAATGTTGCATGCTGTTTCCTTGTCCTAAATAATATACAGGGAGGAACATGCTGATCCAAGCATCTGCTTGGAAATGTTTCGGGGGTAAGGAATATGACCTCGCTTGCAGAAAAAAAGCTATGCTACATTTAAATTTCTTTCCGCTGCAGCTGAGAATCTCAGTGTAAGCTTCAAAAACAGCATTTTTGTTCGAACATTACCCATTACCCAAGCAGCCATTCATCACTGATGTACCCAGAGGTCACTTGCCTCTGCATATTCATGTGTGTCCTTTTGCAGTAACAGGATAACGACAGGATTTGCAGCTGGGAGGTTCGATGTTGTGCTGCGGGCCATTCAGCCAAAACATGATACAAATACTGACGTGAAAAAGACCAACCATTAGAGGCTAGAATGTTTATGTGGGAGTTTGAGAACTAAATTTGGCCTTGCAAGAACAGTGATGCTGTGGGCGTAATATTTTTCCACCATAACAGCAGCTTTCCAGTAGAGATAGTTGTAATAACCGTCGAAGGCCAGTGGTTGTTTAGAATTCTGACAAAACAAATGAGGCCATGAGTACACTACCTCAAAGCAACCAGAAGCGGCGTTGTTGACTCAAACTACTATTTTGTAGATTGAAGAATAACATGATGTTGTCATTCATGAAAATCTCTACTCTGGCTTAACTCATTCAGGCAACATTATACTCTTTACATCCACCGAGGCAAACATAACATTGACTTCAAACGAACTGTCAACGGTTCTGACTTGGGTTGAAATCTTTCTTGGCTGGTAGCGTCTCTAAGCAATTTGGTCAGACTAGTCTGATTCCCTTTTACCTGAAAGACACCATTTTCTTGACTTAACCTGAGTCCTGGCAAAAAAAACAGAACTAACTCTCTCTCCTTCTCTGAAGCACAACTAAGAGTCTTGGAGTTGGAGGCGATGGTGAGCAATGTATGCCATCTAGTGGTGAATATTGTTATTACAGTAATAAGAATTTTCAAAAATTGAGGGCTACTCCAGGGGCTGCTAATTACTCATAGGAATGGGCCAATAATAGATTAGGAAAAAAAATTGTGAGCAAAATTATTATATTAAAATTACAGCTCTAAAATGACATAAAAAAATATATTTGGGTAAGCAAAAAAATATATAATAATAATATATGTATATTTTTGTTATTAAACAAATATTTGCTACAGTTTAAATATGTACCATGGTAAATAAATATAAAAAAATATATATACATACAGTCAATAAATCAATGTTAAATTCTTCTGTTTTAATTATTCATAGTAAGTCGCAGTGTCCAATTACTGGTGAACTATTTTAGAACAGACCCCGTGTACTACTCATGTTATCCTAGGGGCTAACTGGTATCTGCTGGCACTTTTTTTTTTTTTGGAATGACAATGCACATTAATCAGAGTAAAAAGGCATCCGTGTTGGCAGAGTCTCTTTTATCCCCCCCAAAATCATATTGTGCCTGGCTTAGATGCTGCCCCAACCTTACCAGTGACAGCCAGTATTAGCGATTATTGAAATCTTGACTTTTTAAAATCACAGTAAACCAGAAATCAGCCCATGCGTAGTTGACCATCCCTCCTCTCAAGTGAGTACAATTTGGCTGCTAGACTCACCTTTGGTTGGATATTGAAACTTAAAAGAGATTTCTTGGATGTATTTAGAAAAGCAACGCTTTAGTAGCATTGCAACAAGAGCTCACCTGGTGATAAATGACCTTTGCATAAACAATGTCTTTTGTGAGCAAACTGAGTAATGAATTCGGCAATGAGGTTGATGCATTAACATCCCCGAGGAGAACATCAACAATGAACCAAAGCTCCAAGGTGCTTGTCCGGTTCACGGTTTTGCGTCCTCCCAACAGTCCTCACGCTCGTCTTCCCATTTACAAATACATCATCTCAAATCTCCCAAATGGGACATTTTTGTGAGATTCTCCATCATACACCATAAACACAAGAGCTGCAAAGTGTCATCCCACAAACTCCGACACACAACTCATAAAACCTGGAAGGACATTACAGTCCATACATTGCACAGACACTCTAAATGTTCAATCACTGCTTTTTTCTACAAGTGCACGTCCGTCCTTCTGTAGTTCCTTTTTCATCCTGATTCTTCATCTGACTTCGCTTCCCCGTGGATTCCGTTTTTACACACAGCGTCACTCATCCCCGGCGCTTGCGGTGCGCCCCGGGCACCCAGCAGGGACCTGCGATGGCCTTCGGCTTGGCCTCCCATCTATCATAACTAGCCTGCAGCCATGAAAATACACACTTCTTCTGTCCAGCGATATGTTTTTAACTTCCTGCAATGATCCCATCAATAGGTCTTTTAGGTCCTCTTTCCAATGCGTATGCATGGGTCGGGTTGCAAACTTTATTATGTTTGGGCTACCAAGTTATGCAATACAGTTGTGAAATATTTTTAAAGAGAACGTGATGAACCATATTTGAGTCAGAATTTAGTTTTTTTTTTTTGTTTTTGAATGAGAAATTAACTTGATTTGTTCAGTTCCTAAATTGGAGAGAATTGAATGTGTTGTACCCCTTTGACAAAACACATAAAACAAAATATTTCAAGGCATGTAGTATTTAAGAAAATGGAGAAAATATATATATATTTATTATTAGAGTAAGATCAGCACTGTGAAATAAAAAATGTATAACTTGAAAATATGACACAATATAAATGTATATTATATAAATTAATTTTAAACACCCAACATAGTTAACCCAATTCCATCATGGATTCCTTCAGTTTTCGGATTTATTTATTTATTTTTGGACAGGTTATAACTCTGTTATGTGTGTACTCCCACTGTCGACCACTATATGGTAGCACTATTTATTTTGACATGGATTAAATTTGAAAGAAGAATGAAAACAGGAAGTATTTCAAGTAAGCCTAATTTTTGCTTACAACGATTGAGTGTGAAATCCTCTTTAATCCTACATTTTACACCTACGGAAAGGAACATCTAGGTTTGTTTTATAATGTACATCTTTGGGCATTTTTATTCATGTATGTTGTGAGATTGTCAATTAAATTTGTTCGTTTGGAAAAGTTTGTTTACTGTCAAGACAGGCCTCACGCTACTGTAACACTGTTTGTATAATATTTTTGTGCTAGCTGTTTTTTTTGCTCTCTTTGAATATAATATGAATTTGTTGATATGTTATTTTTAAACTCAGCGGGGACAGGCTCTTCTTACCATGAGATTTCATGATATAGAAAATTTATCCTATACCTGTAGTATTTCATCGTTCTATATCGTATCATATCGTATATCATATCATATTGCATATCATATGATATGGTATGCTATCATACCATGGTTATCATACAGCAATAAACCATCTCAACGCGACACTTTGTTCTTCACAGTTCTCAATCATGTTTTATTTGGTTGTTTTAAAACAGAACTTCCTCATCCGTTTCGACCCATTCCACCTTCCCAAAGAGCGGCTTATGAACGGATGAAAGATCTCATTATGATCTGCATGCGCGATTTGTCGAGGTGTGCTGAGGTCGGTCAGGCCTGAACTTGGCCTGATAAAAGAAGAGGACAGTTTAGTAGAGGGAACATTTCCCTTTCTTGATAAGCTGCATACTTCAACGAGTTTTGTCATTGAAGTTTTTTCCGCATGCTGTATATATTCGCCACTTAATGCTGTGAAGTTCAAACTTCAAAATATTTCTTTCAACGTCTTACTTATAGTGTGCTGTGCTTTGTTCTAGTAGTTTTATTGTATGCCGTTATGTCTTAACCCCTTTTCTACCCATTTTCAATGTATTTTATCACGTTTATTTTTGCATTTTACAGCACTTTGGACAGCAAAATTTGCAACAAAAAATATGCTATACAAATAAAATTAACCTGGACCTGGAAAAATGGCTACGGTAATATTTTTTGGTTTGTATATCTCTGGCACTTTCAACATCCTATTCCTATAACATCCTGCTTTATCATGAAGACTTCTGAAGAAGACTTCGTAAGTGAGGTACCCATGATGGCAAAGAAGAAGTGCAATAATGACCATAGAACTGGAAGCTAAGCTGCACTGTAACAATAATAATGACAGCTGTGCTCTGCACAATATGGCTAAAGTAAAAAATAAGTCACGACTTCACACACAGCTTCCCTGAAGAACATTTGCCCGACATATAAACATTTACACATTGAGAATGTGTCAGGATGTCCTGTCATGTGTCACGGGGAGAAAAAAAGAAAAGTGCCCCCCCCCCGGTCATTGAATTCATCATCACATGAAGACCGCCCATCTGTTTTCAGCCTCCGCATGTGGGCGAGTGCGCATTTACCTTTTCAAGGAATCCTTCAAGTCGACGTTGGCAAATTACAAAGATGGAGAAAGACAGCGACTGAAGGCTGGAACCATTAATTTCCCCCGGGTGAAGTGTGCACTCGGCCTGGAGGGGAAGGCTGACCTTTTGCTGACAAGACACCGGCGTCTCCAACAGGCGCGCCGGACAAATGGCAAATTACAACACAAGCAGTGGATATAAACTCTAATCACTGTAGCCTGTGCATGCCCACTTGGTGACTCATCTGCATTCAAATTTAATTATCATGTTACGTTTCATTTAAAGTATTAACACCTTTTGTTTTGTTTGACGTGAAGTGCCAAGGTCTGAATAAATAGAAGGAAGCGGGTAAATTGTCTTTGGCGCTCCTGAGGCTTCGATTGAGAGGAATGTTCCGACGGCATCTCTCTCCTTTCATCAAAATACATTTGCAAGCTTGTTGTTTACATCTTTATGTATCACGTCAATTGTCGAGCTTCAGCTCGCGTTCTTATACAACGTCAAACATTTAAAGAAGCCCCGGACAGATGCTTCTATTTGTGTTGCAGACTTGAATTTGTGGCAGCTTGTGTCAGGTTTTGTGCAGCTCGCTGTTATTAAGCTCATTAATATTCATTGATGTAATTTTGATGCCCAGCAGCACATCTGCATCAAAGACCTGACTGGTAGGTTTAAATGAAACCGCTTTAAAGGTCACAATTAGACTTAAAGCAGGGGAGGGCAAATTACGGCTTACGGGTATCGTATGTTTTTTACTATTGGAACCTTCAGAGCCCGAGGAGAAATGCAAGAAAAAAAACAAATAAAGATTGGGAAAAGTCAAATCTTTTAACCTTCATTGGACTTCCATTAACCTTTGTGGAAAATATCGTCTGGTCAAGGAGAGATTAAAAGTTGCTTCCTTTTGAACATAGAAAGGGACAACATGGTTTAAAATGAATTCCTTTTCGTGCGGAGGCAACATCTGTAGCATGGAACTATTTTCTAAATATTGACTACAGAAATGCTTGTTTTTTTTCAAGCCCTTTTTCAATCACTTACGAGACTAAACTTATGTTTACAATAATGACACAGTGCAGCGTAGCATTATTTTTGTGTGACGAACGAAGTTGTCATTAGCGCACAGTTGTCCGCACATAATAATCTGGTGTTGAACTTAATTTTTCATACATCGTAATCAGCTACCAAGTATTTTTGCTTGTTTTCAACCATTTTGAGCAACGTGACCTATGATTTGTTTATTTATGTTTTATATCCATAACATTAAATGTTATGTGCATAACACAAAATGTTTCAGTGATATCTGTAAAAAACAAACAAAAACAAAATAAACGTTCAATGCGTAACAGTTGGCAGCTGTGTAATGTTTATGTGAAATCATCTTCGATAAATCAGTTTCATTTTCGTATATTTAACTCTTTGACTGCCAAAAACGTTAAATAACGTTTAGTAAAATCCTATGGAGGAGTGCCAAAGACGTTAAAAGACGTTTGTTTCAAAACAGAGGTGAAACTAACCATTTTCTATTGTTGATTACTGAAAAACGGAATAAGGTAGAAACAAACTTTTTTTTCTGATGAAAGATGAGAGTCCAATCTTTCATTTGGTAGTATGTGTGTTTCCATAGTCCAAACACATCATTTTCTGTGGACCTTGAAAGATCACTCAAAAATGCTTAAATCGGCTGGCACCCACGGCATCCCTTTTCTGAAAACGTCTGGCAGTCAAAGAGTTAAGCACAGTGTTTGAACTGGGCATTATGTGAGAATGGCTAACACTAACATTGAATACATTGACTTTTTAGGAATAAAACCACTGCCTTGTTTAAAATGAAAATTCCAGGCTACTACGCTTAGTGTATTTTAATGTTGGTCATGATGGTGGTACTTAGAAATCGAAGTATTTTTTTTACAGCAGTATTTAATGTAAAAAGTTTGAGAAACCCTGGTTTAGACAGACTGTGTTAGTGTGAAGCTTTCAAAGTAAATGGTCGACTGAAATGTTTTGTATTGAACTGCGCTGTCTTCCACTTCCCAATTTACCGCATCCCTAATTGTTCATTGGTTAATTAAGGAGCACAGTACAGCTCTTATATTTAACATATGGCCCTGGTATTTGACTAAAGGATCCCCCACAACAATGACTACATTCAGAAGCCACCTACATTAAGAAATAAAAAAGAAGAAAAATGAGGCCCCTCATTCATTAGAGGAACATTTGCGAGGGCCAACAGCGAGCTTTTAGCCAACCTGCGGTCCTGCTGCATTATCTCGAAGTGTGAGGATCACAGCAATAATCCCATAATACACATCTGCTACCCACACACACAGAAATCAACACCAACCCACAGCGGTGACTAATGACTAACACCCACTTATTTGGTCTAAAGCATACAGTGGCTACTTCACTTCAGTGGTATGGTGGGCTAATGCACATCTCTATATTGCGCACTTGGAAATGCAGCAACTTTATGGCTGCTGGGGTACCGTATGTACTCGTACCCTGACGCCTTTCGTGAAGAATTAATGAGCTTGTGGATCGACACATAACATATACTGTATGCATTAAATGTACAGACACGCACTTAATGGAATATCTTGAATTTCAAAGCAAGAGCAGCATACCAGTCCATATTTCAATTTCAAACTCAGCAATTTATATCATTTTTCCAAGTCAAAGCAGGAAGGTAAAATATTTAAGAAATCTGACACAAGCGCGTGCAGTCGGATAAATGATCTGATTCTGTTAGCAGGGTTATAATAGTTTTGGATTTTGCAATATAGTCCATTTTTATTTTGGCTTTTTATTTAGTTATTTTTGTTAAAGTTTTTATTATATATAGTATTGTGTAATATAGTAAACTGCAATTCCCAAGTGAATGTCTTTCTTCTGTAGAGCCAAACAGTAATACAGGAATAAATACTTTTAAAATAGACCCAAACAGTACGTAATTAATTGACAAAGATGATAACAAAGGATATCTTTACTATGATTATATAGTTTGTTTTATAAAAGGTAAAATTCAGTTTCAGTTAGTTTTTCTTTAACACCAACTTTTTATTTTTTTTATTTTATTAATGAAAATAATTTGAACTATTTTGTTAGCTTTTGTCTACTATAATAACTTTGTTCAGTGCACAACTTCTGAATAAAGGAAAATGATATACAAGAAGAAATATTTCATATACAATGAAACAGACAAAGCCAAATGTTTCCCAAATAAATGGAATGGAATTGTCAGGAAAATTACACTCTAAAAACAGTTGGGTCAAAAATAACCCAACTGTGGGTCAAATGGGTCTTTTTGTGTAAAACAACTAATAAATATTGGTCAGATCCTTTACTTGGGTTAAAAAATTGGTATTTTAGTATAAAACAACCCAGAAAGTTGGGTCAAATTGACCCATAAAGTGGATCGGTCGATTTTTTAACCAT
Source organism: Vanacampus margaritifer (assembly GCF_051991255.1). Classification (NCBI taxonomy): domain Eukaryota; kingdom Metazoa; phylum Chordata; class Actinopteri; order Syngnathiformes; family Syngnathidae; genus Vanacampus; species Vanacampus margaritifer. The sequence continues at coordinate 4,520,214 of NC_135434.1, forward strand.
AATTGGGTTACTTTTGACCCAACTGTTTTTAGAGTGTACGCTCGGACTACATAAACATTTAGTGACACTTCAGCTCACTCATGATTTGATGTGTTTTTCTTTGCCATTTTTTTTACCACCACAGAAGGGGACCAATACAACACGTGAGGGTAACCGACCACACGTAGATTCAGAAATTTTGACGAGGCCAGATTGTGTTTGACTTTGTTATCTCCAGAGTAGTTTTAAATACAGGTTAACAATGGATGGAGTCACAACAGGCTCTCCATCCCATTAAATAGACAACACTTGTAACACCAGCACACACAAAAAAAAAATCTATGTGAATTGGATTTATAATCAGGGTATGAATTCATAAATCTACACAAATAGTTTTTGTATGAAATACTTCTCAGAAAGCAATTGAATTCCACCTCGGACTGGGTGAGGGAGGAAGCTTTAATTGGATGTGAGTTTATTGACCACTGCCTGTGTAATGTGCGGTCGATCCCCCCCCACCCCCCACCCCGCGTACGTTTTCAGTTTCATGTTTCCATGCTCAAGTCATGGGTGAGTCTTTCTGTCACAAGCCATCGATCCGCAAAGCAGTTCAGCGAGCTTCGTTAAGTTCGACTCTCTCGTGTCTGCCTTCAAAGAGATGTCGGACTGCACAAAGGTACAAATTCACACAAGGATGAAGAGCGGGTTTGTATGTCACAGTTCCGTTTGGGCTGTTTTATCTTCTTCTTTAGATGGATTTGATGTGGATTATAAATACTTGTCACTTTTAAAGGTTTTACTTCCTGTTGCTTTGTCACATATTTCACATGGTGGCATCATCCAGTTAGGCTCTTGTCTACCCGGATTTTTTTTCCTTTTCTACATTGTTCAGGACGGACAATTTAAAGGATGGGTTATAATTAAGTGGGCCTCATACCACACACCACACCATATACTTCCTAACCAGATGTATGAAATTAAATTAAAAAATATATATAATTTAATTAGTTAAATTTAAATACTTATTTATTTTAACTATAAGAAAATTTAATAATTTTCCCGCCTAAAAAAACTATATGTATATTATATATTAGGGCTGTCAAAATTAAAGCATTAACTATGGAGATTTATTGAAATTTTTTAAAGCATTAATTTTTTTTAACTCAGTTAACTCTTACTTCTTGTTGTAACATACAACCTCTGTTCACGAGTCGTCACTGGCGCAAAGATGGATGACAAAAAAGGGCTATATGCAGTTTTATTTTCAGTTTTACTTACTCGATGCCGTGTGTGCTCTGTTCGTGGGCACAACCAAGCCTTTAAGTGAGACATTTTGACAATTGTTTCTATGAGACAAAACATGCCTAAATAGCTGAGCCCGTTTTGATCGTTTTGTTCAACATTTCTATTTTACAGGAGAAGAATTCGATACAAGCAGCAAAGAAAACTATTAGAACAGTCTTTGATTGAAAATATACTTTCTACCTGATGATTTAAAATTAATTCCATGATTTTACTCAAGCTAAGTAGCTGTTACAAGCTTTTTTTTTTTTTTAAATAGTACAAGTAGAAAAATGTGATTAATCGCAATTAATTATGGGAAACTGTAATTAATTACTTTTAAAAAATGTAATCGCTTGGCAGCACACATATATATATATATATATATATATATATATATATATATATAAAATCCCTCATGCCCTTTACATGGCTTGAACAGTCACCCAACACTGCCACTAGATAAGTTGTCATGTTAATTACGACGTCTTTTGTGTGTGTCAAACTAAAGCAACACATGCTGAAAATAACCTGCCTGATCACAGCACATTTGTAGTCAACAACATCCCTTGATGAAAGTGTTTTTCCGAGGCGACCGGCGTTGCCTCGTTCTCATGTGGAGGAGCACATCCAATCGTGACATCACAGGCGCATCACAACAAATTAGAGCAGCCGCTTTTCCGTCTAATGATGTTTATCGCCTGGTGCGTAGATGCAGGGACTTAATCACATTTCCTTCACTCGTTGTGAGGCTGGCTAAGTGTTTATCCCAAAGACTTGATAACACGTTTTTGCTTTGTGAAGCTGGGAGTGTATCATGAATGGGAAGCTATCAACAATTACGTCTCCAAAAGGCGGAGGCAGGTTTAACATACTCCATGGAAAATGCTCCCCGTCATTCAGCCAATTACGGGCTTTTGACGAAAACGCTTCTTTCATTATTCAACATAGAGCATGTCAGTCTTGTCAAGGAAATTTGCTCTCATACAAGTGTTTTTTCGCACAACAGCCATGTGAATAGTGAAATGTGTTCAAAGCACAGATAGTGTTTGCACCAGGCCTTGCCAAGTCCATGTCCAGTGAAGATCGCTCGCTGAGCTGACTGTAATTAAACTCGACTTTCCCTCTGATCTCTTCCATCTCTTATGATATAGTCCTTACCTTCTCCTTCGTTCTCATCTTCCCGCTGAGCAGGGATCCTGAATAAATAAGCCGGAGTTCCGAGTGGAGGGGCGTTAATTGGCCTGTTTTTATGAGAGCAGGATGTTCTCCCTGACCTTTTGCGGAGATAGCCAGTAGCCTGAGGGCAGACGCCTGCAGAGAGACAAAGTGAAAGCTGTTAGTCATGAGACTCCGGAAGCAGCGGCAGTAGCTGGGACGGAACAAGGTCCTTGCTGCACCGCGACAGGACGGACCACTTCACGTCATCGCAAATCTGGCAAAGTGCCGTGTAACGGATGTTAAGTAGACTTCGTTTACAGAACCAGCAATCGGGCTGACGCTAATCAGTCAGCAACACTCAAGATCAGATTTGAACCATTAATTGGTCGGCCTCCACCGAAACACAGCAATTTAAAACAGTGTCTACCTATTAGGACAGAACTTTTAACTCTTTTAACTTAACTAAATCTACTTCTTTTTTTTAAATAGTAGCGTAAATGAAGAATTTTATGGAGTACAGACGCTCCCCTACTTACGAACATTCGAGTTACGAACAACGGTACATACGAACATGTCTGCGCGCATGTCAAAAAACGTTCGGAAAGAGATGCTGTAAGTTAGATTTTTTATTGCGCACCTTTTTCCGAGTACTGTAGTGCTTCTTTCCGCCGCTAATACCGACGCTTGGCGCTGTGAGAGCTCACCCAGCATTGGAGGCTCAGCAACGTGTCGAGGAGGAGGAAGAAGAAGAAACGCCTGTCGCTCATAGATAAAGCCATCGCACTCTTCGAGCAGCAAGACCCAAATATTGAACGTTGCACAAAGGTTGCAAATCAATTGAATGATGCCATACAGTGCTACCGCATCATTTGTGATGAAAAAAGAAGAAAACTGTGCAATCGTCGTTAGATCGCTTCTTTCGGACAGTTTCTAGTAAATCCTCCAAGGAAGATACTCATCAACCCTCATCTTCTTCTCCGCGACCCTCAACTTCTTCCTACATTGAAGTTACGGAGGAGGAAGTAACTTTTGAAGCCCATTCCAGCGACGACGAAGAACCTCTCATGATATAAAATCCTCCTCTTCCTCCTCCTCCATCAAATCCTTAAGCATCGAGTACATCTTCCAAAAGTAAGTTAAACTTCATTTTATTTATCTTATTACGTACATGTACATACTGTGTGTGTCTCTCGCTCTCTCTCTCTAACATACGTAGTACAGTACTGTACGTATTCTCTTTAAACATCAATTATAATACAAAATATAGCACTGAAGCAACTTACGAACAAATTCACCTTACGAACGATCGCTCGGAACGTAACTCGTTCGTAAGTTGGGGAGCGTCTGTACTGCATTTGGAAGGCATTGGTTGAAATGTATTTTAAAGTCTCAACTCCCACTTAATTTACAGCATAGCCTGCAACAAATGATTAAAATCACATTTGGAGTTTAACTCTGGACAAAACTTTAAATGATGCCCGCCTGTCATTCTGCTGCTAGGTACATTTTGGAGAGTGATCCATCTCTTTTTGATACCTGCAGATGGCAGGTTTTAGGGTCACATATGCAGTGGCATGACTCATGGAGTGCACCTATTTCTGACAGCAGTGCCATAAATCACTCATTGCTGATTTCTGCCCTGCGCACGGGTTAGATCCTTGAAAAGCGAAATGATTTACTATCGGTTTCATTAATTGTGATCTTATTCTCAGTGCTATTAGTCATATAGTATTCGATACGTCCTTGATTAGCTACTTACTCACGTTAGCACAAAATCAGCCTGTTGTGGAAGGCAATCTAAAATCAATATCAGCTCATATTTCCAATCAAAACAGGCCAGTGACTTACTGTTTGTGCAAAGCATCGGCCATCAATCAAAGCTCATTCTATTAGTTACAAGGTAAAATATAGGAAACTTAAGTCGTTTTCTCACTGCCTTCACTATGAAATTGATGCAATCATATTTATTTTTTGAGTGTTTTTTTTCCCCACTTGTCCCTTTCAGACAGAACTCGCCAAGCGGATAATGCCGTGTTCACACAGTAGCTCTATCTTCACGCAGCCAGATAATTACATATTTGGCGATGTCAGTCCGACAAAGAAAAGTTGCTTTCGACAAAGGCACGCGGGGCGTGGGCAGTGAGTATTAGGTGTTAAACGTCACACTCCGCTTACACACTGGCAGTGTTCTGCCTCAAGGCGACAAAATCGGCAGTTGACTTCAACCCTCGTATTCCGCACCGCCACATTACACACACAGCATAAAGGCAGCCGGGAAAAAGCCATCTTAGATGGCTTTTGCAAGCGCAATATGAAATTAAAATAGCAATGGGTAAAGCTGACAAAATACAGCTAAAAGCTTTGAGCTCAGCTTCTTCCTATAGCGCTCTGAATAGCCTATTTATTAAAATCCAAAGAGATGCTACAATGTATAAAACGGTGAGTGGGCGAGCGCTAGGAAAGGACATGCTAATTTAGCCTCAAGTAACTTAGCGCTAGGAAAGGACAGGCTAATTTAGCCTCAAGTAACTTAGCGCTAGGAAAGGACAGGCTAATTTAGCCTCAAGTAACTTAGCGCTAGGAAAGGACAGGCTAATTTAGCCTCAAGTAACTTAGCGCTAGGAAAAGACAGGCTAATTTAGCCTCAAGTAACTTAGCGCTAGGAAAGGACAGGCTAATTTAGCCTCAAGTAACTTAGCGCTAGGAAAGGACAGGCTAATTTAGCCTCAAGTAACTTTGCGCTAGGAAAGGACAGGCTAATTTAGCCTCAAGTAACTTAGCGCTAGGAAAGGACAGGCTAATTTAGCCTCAAGTAACTTAGCGCTAGGAAAGGACATGCTAATTTAGCCTCAAGTAACTTAGCGCTAGGAAAGGACAGGCTAATTTAGCCTCAAGTAACTTAGCGCTAGGAAAGGACAGGCTAATTTAGCCTCAAGTAATTTAGCGCTAGGAAAGGACAGGCTAATTTAGCCTCAAGTAACTTAGCGCTAGGAAAGGACAGGCTAATTTAGCCTCAAGTAACTTAGAGCTAGGAAAGGACAGGCTAATTTAGCCTCAAGTAATTTAGCCTCAAGTAATTTAGCGCTAGGAAAGGATAGGCTAATTTAGCCCCAAGTAACTTAGCGTTAGGAAAGGACAGGCTAATTTAGCATGTCGCTCGCATGTAGTTTTGGTACACTGAAAAAAGTCAATATAAGGCTTGGTAATGCACTTTGGACAACATATGTTGTAAATCAAACTTTTGGATTACTATGTGTTTTTCAGCAAAAGCACAATTTGTATCCCATTCGAGTTGATTCGGGATTCGCTGCTTAAACAATAAACGACTAGCAAATGTGGATTTGGGGTTTGTGTCTGAGCTCTAGTATAGTTATAGGTTTGTTGTTGTTTTTTGAGAGTATAGTTATATAGTATATAGTTATAGGTTGAGGCTTTGTTTTGTCTGTGAGACAATATTTCCGAAAAAGAGAAACAGTTGTGCAAACCGGACGCGCAGATTAACAATAATCTTCTCGACATGGCATGTTTTTGGTGGGTTAATCTTCATGTAGCCGCCCTGGTTTATTGTCAGTGCAATCTTGATGCTCGTGGAGTGCAATCTTAATGTCTTATCCTCTTTTGTAAGAGAGGGAGAAAAAATATTCTTGGTGAGATTGATTTGCGTATTTTCACACAATCTCAACATCTCCCTGATATGATTCTGCAGCAGACTGCATATAAAGTGCAACAACATTGCATCAGAAAGTATATCTCATCTCTGTGCAATGCAAATAGAGTACGCCACACTTAGCTGATGTCACACCTTGATAGCATGTATACAATCCAGCGTGATCTCATTATATGATCGGACGTACCAAACTCAGCACCAGTGGCCAGGGATTACATTTGAATCTAAATAGGACTCTATATTATAGTCTAATAAATGATCAATTGATAGATTGTTAATATCCAACTTTTCACAGTATTACATTCCATCTCTTGCCAAACGATGACTTTAGACAGTAAATGCAGCTGAAAATATAACAAATCTGATTGCACCGGGAGAAAAGACTGCATCGCTTTTTGCGAAGCTTTTGCCAGCAGAGAAGAGAAGAAAAAAAAAGGAGTCTAAGCCTGTAATCCAATCTGATTCAGAACTACAGTGAGATCTGCCTCCACTCAGCGTGTGAACAAAGAGCAGCCTGGAATTCGCCAGTAAATCATAAACCACCTTAATACTGTGTAATTCGATAGGTGGAATTGAGTGAGCTGTTTCCTTTGGAGCAGCTGTGCCGTGACGTCGACTCTGTCTCTCTTACCACAGTTTTTGTTTTTCAGGCTCTAATAGTAAAAGGAGCAGCATTGTCAAGTGGGAGGCTACTTGAATTGTGGTTGGCGGGGAAGATTACTCCAAATGAAGTGAAGCAAATTGTCTAATTCCATTCAGAGACCGCGCGTTATCGGCTTTATCTTCCACGGAGACGGTATTAGGCCTCTAAATAATCGAGAATGGTTGCGATGGGAGAAACTGAAAGAGCTTCCCCTCGACCCTCTTGTGAGATTGTCAACCTGACCTGCACAATGACATGTCTTTATTTAACAAATGCACAAATTGTTCTGTTATATGTGTACAAATGAGACATAGTAGCGTGTCGGGCTAGCGTGCTTTCAAACGCAACGACCACACACTGTTAAATAGGGACTCATAAATCCTTCTTCTTCATGAATTAATAATATTTAATGTAAGACTTCCAAGAGCCAAAGAACATCAAACAAAGATATGCGTAGAAGGGAATTGTTAGATGTGCGGGAGGCTTTTGGTAATACATTGTCCAAAAAGTCAAACAACTAAAGTTAAAGTTAATATTTTTGTGACTTTATATTTATGAGGGAGATCTTTTGAATAAAAAATGCTAATCTTGATAGTTTTTAAATATCCATCCATTTATTTTATAGACCACCCATGACTGGTTGCCAGCCAATCATAGTGCCTGTGTAATCAACATCTCAGGGCTAAGAAGCAAAAAAGTTCAAAGTTGATCTGATCGAGACCCGCCTCCAGATTACGGCAATCGTGTGAAGGCACGTTATGGTTTGCTCTTGTCGACACAAGAATGAAATGTTATTTTTGTGTATATCACCAAGCGGCCGCATTTAAATAGTAAAAAAAAAATAGAGGGTCGAGTACCAATCCCATACCAATGACGTTACATGAAATACTGAGAGGTCACCTTGGAACGACTGCCGTTTTGCATCCTATAAGAGTGATAGAATTTGGGCGTGCCGGTAGCTATAAATAATTGGCTTTCCACACCAACACTGAGACTAGAGCTGTCCTATCCAGCCGATGCAAACTCCTCAGATAAGAGGCCAAACCTCCTCGAAGACAACCCGGACAATCTAGTTTGCGAACGATTCAATGCCCTGAGAGAAACAAGTACCCACTTCCATCCTTATGGACAATTTGGTGTCTTCGTTCAACCTACCATAAAATAAGGCAAAGCAGGACCAGCTAATACTGTAGACATACAGCATCTTGTAGCTGTTAGACATAGCATTATAGCCACCGCCAGCCCCTGTAATCTTGCGGCATTTATTCTTGTCGAACCCTCGGGAATACAAAACAAAAAAAGAGCAGTGCACTTCTGACTCGTTTGCATGATCCATTCTAAAGTATTCTCTAGTCTCGGTCAGTCACTGCACTACACTAGACTTTTCTACCTCATGATTATATTTTATATTTTGGCAGTCTTGAACAAATATACAGGGATGTGATTTGACCAAAGTGAAATTATCTGAAAATTTAGCCGGGGGTCTGGGGGCCGCCGGCACCCAGCTAGGTCCAGGGCAGTGCCCTGGTGGGGGGACACGGGGGGCAAAGCCCCCCGGAGCTCATGGGTTTTCCGTGTTTTTAAGTACTTTCAATGCACTCACATGACAAAGAAATAGACAAAACAACAGCATAAATTTTCAATGTATATTGAACTATCCCATATAAAATGGCAGTTTTAGTCAACTCAAAATCAGTCACATTCAAAAACATTGGACTGCCTTTGCTTTTAAAAACTATCACTGAGAATATCATCATATCTAACTAATGTGATTACTAAGTTAACACATAAATAATGTTGAAGAGTTCAAATTTCATGAACAAATAATTGTATCATGACCAAATGAAAAGTAATTCATATTAGAGCATACCACAAATGTCTTTGTTATAGCAGAAGATGTTATCTGTCGGAGTCATGTGCATACACAATGAACTACAAAAAAAAAAAAAAATAATAATAATAATATTTTTTTTGGGGGGGGGGGGGGGGGGTAAAAAAAGCGGAATTCCGCGAATTAGCGGAAAAATCACATCCCTGAATATAACATTCAATTGAGTGCAGTCCGTGTTCTACTTTTTGGATCTGGAAGAGCAACAGAATGACAGCGTCAATATGGTTCTGGCAAGTGGAAATACAGTGGAAATTTATTTCTGTATGAACTAAGAGTCTTAACACAATTTTGTATGTTGGTTTTTTTGTGCCTAATTCTGTGTAATCTTTTCTGCTACTTGCTCTATTTAAAAATGTCTGTGCTCAAAGTCTATGTCAAAAATGACTTCAGCTTTCAGCACAGTACAGTACAGTGATGGGATGTTTTGGTCCCATGCTAAAAAAAAAATTTTTTTTTTTTAAATCCCAGGCTAATTTCTGCTTTTATTTTCCGTGTCAGGATCCATTTGGGCACAATAACAACAGGAAAACAGAAAGAATGTGAAATGACATGGAAACAAACAAATCACATATTGCAGTTGGCAGTGAATAGCTTGTGATTCATGCCAATTTTCCAGCTGAATAAACAGATATAATAACATCCTTATGTAATATGTTCATTCGGCTTGTGATGACTTCCCATTACTTGAATTTCAATGTCTAAGTGTCATTTGCATTTCTAGAATGTCAGTGCTAATTTCACAAAGTTTGGACTCAAAATCATGAACGTATTGCATGTTTTAATAAGTTGACTCATTCACTGCCATTGACGGCTGTAGACGAAATTCATTTGAACTATTTCTATTAGTTTAACATTTTTTTTCTACTTTTGTTAACAAGAGTATTTTTGTTGTACATTTAGAACATATATAAAATTTGTGATTAATTGTGAGTTAACTAGTGAAGTCATGCGATTAATTACGATTAAAAATTTTAATTGCCTGACGCCCTAAATTTTTAATTATCTTTAATTGTAATTAATCGCATGACTTAAATAGTTAACTCACGATTAATCACACATTTTATAATCTGTTCTAAATGTACAATAAAAAAATGTTTTCTAGATTTTCATACTCTTGTTAACAAAAGTGGAATTTTTTTTTACATCACTAATAGAAATAGTTCAAATGAATTTTTGACGTCTATAGCCGTCAATGGCAGTGAATGAGTCAATATGAAAGTGATTTCAAATCATCCCACATAGTTGGCGTGACGATTGTACGCGCACCGAAAAAGGCGGCAGGAGGGAAGTCGTCGTGCTTGACGTCTGCGATCGGCGCCCGTATCGCCTGATAGACAAGAACAAATCCAATCCGCATGAGACAGATGCACAAAGCCACATTCATCCAAGCATCACTCTTTGCTTCTCTATCTTTCCTCCCTCTCTCTCTCTCTCTCTCTGCGACTCTGACATGAAGACGGAAGCCGGAGAATCAAGGTCAGGCCAGTGCACGTGACTTTGCAGGAGAATGAATTTCCAAACGACTTTCTCTGGGCTCAGTGACAGACTGAAGGAATATAGCCTTGTCAAGCCGGCTGATGTACGTTTGACCATTGAAGTCGTCACATGCCGTGCGTTCGTGCGTCCACTGCCACCGGCACCCTTAAAGGGAGCGATGGGTGACTAGGTGTTTAATTCATGAGCCAAAAGGTCCGTCATGGATGTTGTTGCTGTTTGAGCGGAACCTAATCAACGAGGAGCGCAAGAGTGAGCGAGTACGGTTGGACCTGAGTGAATGCGAAAAAAAGTCCACATTGTCTTTATTCCAATGAGTTAATGATGTTGCCGACTGGAGGGACAAAAAAACAATGTCATCACGGCTGGTGTGCTTCTGCAGGCCACCGACAAAAATGAGTTGTCACCCGACTGGCTATAATTTATATCTGACTAATGAGCAAGAGGCGGGAAAGCAGTGTCAACATTTTTGCACTGCACGTTTAGAAAGGAGTAAGAAAAAAAATAAGCGTTAAGTAATGCAGTCTTGTGATTGCCAGCTGCCCAAGACTTGCCAAAATTTGGCAATTAGTGAATTAAAATTATCTTTAATGAGTTTGTACTGAATTTTGCATGAGCCAAATTTATTTGGTTTTCTTGTGCCAAGACTATTCTCAAGATGGCAAAAGCTACTTTGGGCATAAAAGTATACGCACCCCTATTCAAATTGCGTGGGTCAGTGATGGATAAGTTTGTCCGATGATCCCCACGCTTTTGGCAGTTATAGGTTAGAGTTAGTGGTGAAAAAGGTTTTGAAATGATTTATCTTTGTCTCCTTTTTTAATTTTCCAACAATCTGGTTTTTTTTTTATTCCTTCCTATTTTCCATTTGTTGACACACCGGAAGAGCTATACCGTAAACAAACGAATAATAAACATAAATGACCTTACAGTTGTCAAATATACCTTCAACACAACTTTTAGTCGTACATGTGAAAAAGCTAGCTAAAACAGACAGCTAGTAGCATTGAACTACTACTAATGACAAGCTATCATTAGCTTCACTTCAATGGAAAATAACATTCAAAAACTCATTTTCATAAGTAATTCACGTCATGAAAAATCACAATAAAACAAATAAAACAACACAAATACCTTGTCCCCATTCCAGCTAGGTGCTTAGACAGCAACAACCGTAAATCTGCGTTTACGTTACGTTAATCAATCACAGACCGTTTTCTTTTCTTTCTTTTTTTTTCCTGTTAACGTCTTTCTGTTCGGTGTAAAGACACCTCTAGTGCTATAGCACTTCCTAAACTGCCGGAAGTGCGCCAAAATAAAAGCAAAACGTAAAATTTTCAACTCAAAAAATAAAGCATGGAGAGAACAGGATGTTGACATTAGAAATCCAAAATAAACTACATAAATTTATGAGTTTGTTACACTATGACTAACCCAAGACTATAAATATAAAACAAACAAATAACTTTAGCTACAAAACTCAACTTTCATATATTTCTTTTGAACACATTGCAGCTTTTTTTTGTCATGTAGAGTTCTTGCATCACCTCAATTGTCACTCTACAATGGTCAACTCTTGAACTTGAAAGTACTTCTGCGAAGAAAGCGAGAGAACGAGAGTGCTCAATCAGGGCAAAAAGTTACATTACAACATCGTCACGCTCGATAAGAATGTACGACTGCCCCGGGTCCTTGTGGGGACTTCATGACCTCAACGCTGCATCAATTAAATAATTTGAACATGTAACTGAGAGACTGGTTTGAAAATCCTGCTTTTTGACAAATATTAACCGTAATTAAAACCCAACCTACTGTACTGGATGGCAACGACAGCAATGTTGGCATTAATAAAGGAAGTCATTTTATGGCCTTTCTGATCTATCAGAGTGCAGGATGAAAAGAGTAGTCGAGCGTCAGTCTGGGGAGTCGGAGCCCTTTGGGACCCAACAGCTTGACTTATTCCATAACTGTTATGAATTAAATATATTCAATCTCCATCGTCCGTTGGCACCATAATGACCCCAACTTGGTTGATTTACAGTCACTGCTTGTGCTGGGGCTTCTAACCTCAAGACCTGTGTCATTTTCACTTGATTGCGCTTAAAAGTGTGGAGGAGATAGCGTGTGAGTGGCCGTCCCGACACATTGGGTGTGACGGAAACCAATTGGATCGTAAAATTGGTTTGGGTTTAAAAAATGTGAGTGCATCGAATCAAATAACTTGGGGTGCTTGTTGCTATTCCTGCCAAATCTTAGAGCTCTGTTTCAATGTTTTTATGCAGCTTTTTGTGCTGACATTTTTTCCAGGTTCATACTGTGCCCCCCTGGAGTACCAGCCTTGTTTTCCCCCCTCCCGCTTGCTTCCTTTTATTTTTATTTTATTTTTAGGCTTATAACTGGAGGAATTTCTCCTTTATAGATCAATAAAACTGGCCTTGAAATGTATCACAAAAAAGAAGAAGATTTTTATTGGAAAGATGCACATCTCTAATTAAAAGCTTCACAGTATAAACGCAAGTTGTTGATTTTTCACGTGTCAAACTCGGCAGATGCAAGTGGATAATTAATTGAATTAAGCCCACTGCACGCTTGTTTTTATACAATTGTAATAATGGTAAAAAGACATGCTAAAGTTCCGATACTTTGACAAATCCATATATATCTCAGAAATAGCACCTCATCCTGGCACTTTATCTCACAGATCCCTTTGGTGTATTGCGGCAACATAACAAGGCTCTCAATATAATGTTAATTTAAAGTTCCTTTAACACCATTTTTTTATTTTTAGTTCATAACATTTTTCCACTTTTATGTTAATTAGAGTATGAAAAATAAAAACAATTATTGTACATTTTATTGTACATTTAGAGCTGATTTTTAAATTTGCGATTAATCGTGAGTTAAATATTAAAGTCATGCGCTATACGATTAAAAATTTTAATCGCCTGATACCACTACTATATATACAATTTTTTTTGGGTCAATTTAGTCAAAAAAATGTTGCAAATGATGATACTTCTGTGACACAAAATGGTAAAGGAATTTTGGCATTAAAAGTTTGAAATGTATTACTTTAGATTTTTTTTTCTTCTTAGAAACAACAATTACTGTTTGAATGATGTCAATTTCCCAAAATAAAATAATTGATTTTCAAAATGAAATCCAGCGACATTTCTTTCGTCATGACCATAATTAATCAAATTATAGGAAAATGTTAATATACACTTTTACGGTATTTTATTTATTTTTTTGACAGTGCAACAGTGTAGCAATAATGACCCATTTGTCCAAATAAGCAATTTGCTTATTTTTTACAAGTGGGCCTACTGTATGTGAATAACACATCTGTTGTAGAATACTAATATTATTCTGTAGCGTGTCCACTGCTGAAGGACACACGCTTCCAACATACAAGACAGCATTATGTAAGCACGCCTACACACACGAACGCCGCCGCATATTGCCGACCAGCACCGCCACACAACACTGCGAAAGGTGACAGCATTTCCGCCGCTCTCGGGAAGACCTCACTCCCAGCAGGTCACACAGCTACGGCGCCGGCTTTGCACCGCCATCTGGCAGCCCCCCCCCCTTCCTTCCCCTCCCCATTTATTTTGCTGTTATTTGATAAATATCATTCTATTTTTAAATTTTAATAAATTGTGCAACAGTTATTCAGTACCCAAATATTTTTTCCCCACAACTGGATACCTACTCAAGTAACTAAGCCTACTTTTTTTTCTTTATTTTTTTATTATACCTGAGTCTATTACTCTTAAGTAACAATACTCTTACTCGAGTACAATTTTTAGCTACACTACCCATCGCTGATCAAAAGTGTGTATCATTCATTATTCTTGTATTGGATGATAAATTCTGCTGTTGAAAATACTCGAGTAGTTATTTCCCTGAGTAATTACTCAAGTAACTGTTTATAGCAGTACTCCTACTCGAGTACAATATTTTGATGTTGTTACTCAGTAGGCTAGGATTTGTTTCCACTGAATACTAACTCAAGTACAATGTTTGGGTACATAGCTAACCGGTAATCAAAATTGAGTATCACTATATCTTTGTATCGGATGTTATGAAATTGTACTGTTGCTAATTGAGTACTAATTTCACTCAGTACTCAAGTAACTATTTAGAATACTTTTCTTCTTTTAACTGTAGCAATATTCTTGAATATTCGAGTATAATGTTTGGCTACATCGCTAATCAAAATTGAGTATCACTATATCTTTGTATTGGATGTTATGAAATTGTACTGTTGCTAATTGAGTACTAATTTCACTCAGTACTCAAGTAACTATTTAGAATACTTTTCTTCTTTTAACTGTAGCAATATTCTTGAATATTCGAGTATAATGTTTGGCTACATCGCTAATCAAAATTGAGTATCACTATATCTTTGTATTGGATGTTATGAAATTGTACTGTTGCTAATTGAGTACTAATTTCACTCAGTACTCAAGTAACTATTTAGAATACTTTTCTTCTTTTAACTGTAGCAATATTCTTGAATATTCGAGTATAATGTTTGGCTACATCGCTAATCAAAATTGAGTATCACTATCTTTGTATTGGATGTTATGAAATTAGACTGGTGCTTAGTACTTGAGTAGTTATTTTACTCAGTACTCAAGCAACTGTTTGGAATACTTTTTTCTTTTAACTGAGTCATATTACTCTAAGTAGCAATATTCTTATTCGAGTACAATGTTTGGCTACATCGCTAAGCAAAATTGAGTATCACTGTGTGTGTATTGGATGTTATAAAATTGTACTGTTGCTTAGTACTTGAGTAGTTATTTTACTCAGTACTCAAGCAACTATTTGTAATCCTTTTTTTCTTTCAACTGAGTCGTATTACTCTAAGTAGCAATATTCTTATATGAGTAAAATGTTTGGCTGCATTTCAAATCGAAATTGAGCGTCATTGTCTTTATATTGGATGTTTTAAAATTGTACTGTTACTCAGTACTCGAGTAGTTTTCTCTCTAAACACTTGCTCCAAGTAACTATTCAGAGGACTACTTTTTTCTTAAGTAACAGTATTGTTACTTGAGTAAATATTATGGCTACTCAATTCACCTCTGATCAAAAGTGCGAATTACTATTTTGTGCAGGTAGTCAGAATATCTGTCCAGGGTGCTGAAAAATGTTTGTGTGCACCGGTAGGGGGAGGTGTAGAGCTACAGATTGGACAGTGTGCGTCGCGACCACATCAAACTCAACACAGCATCAGGCCAGTGCCACCCATGTGTGTTTATCTCTACATCAATCATAGGGGGAGAAACAACAGCAACACCAAATGGATCCCAAAGAGAGAAAAAAAAGAGTGACTCATACTTTGCAATCACATTTGGCTCGTTTTGAAACCATCCTCCTGTATTTTTTCTCTCTCGATGATTTCAAGGGGTCTGATCCCTGCGAGGAGGCTGCAGGTCCCAGACGGCAAGCCTGGCTCCTTTCGCATGCAGGTGCGTGCCTGCCTTGTGTCCGATCCGCATCAATTCGCCTCACGTCACCTTCCTATGCAAGGCAGCCACCCACCGGCAAGCCAGCCAGCCAGCCAGCCAGCCGAACCCACCCACCACCCACCAGCCACCCGCCGCACATAAAACATTCATCAGCGAGCACGCGGCACTGCGCAGCAAGACATGTCTGTGTGAATAAGCAATTAAGTGTCATATTCTCTCTTAAAATGCTCTGTACATGAACAACAATGTCTGCACCGTTAGGGATTATGGGTCCGTCTAAAAATAACTTTGGGGCAGGAGTGAAACCAGGCAGAAAACGCAGTTAAGAAGACAACTTTTTTTCTTCTTCTTCTCTTGCGATGATGATTGTTTGAGATGATCGGATGGACGTTTTAGTAGCGTGATACGGACACATGAAACATTCATCTCGGAATTCTCTCCATCTTCCTCTCTCTTTTCCTCCTCCCATCTCCTCCGCGCCGCCCCGCCCTTCCCCACCCCTCCCCTCCTCACCCTCCCTCAGCACCACCGCGCACACTAGCGCGCACCCACACACTTTCCCCTCTTTCTACTTGGGAACTACACGATTGGACAAGAGGATACGTGCTTTCAAAAACATGGATTCGATCTTGTTTCTGCGCCTTGACAGCTGATTCTACTTTTCCCTTCCGTTTTGTGCGCGTGCGTGTTTTCGCGTCGAACCCCAAGCTGGATGTTTATCTTTTGACTCTTTTCCTCCAAGACGCCCCCATGACTGAGCTCGGGTGCAGGCACGGACCGGGCTGCCCACTCGGGAAGAGCCGCGGCTAAAGTTTGCGGGGCTTGCGGACCGGCCGAGCCCCCTCGGCGAGATTCTCACCTCCGGATTGCCAATTTCCTCCTCGCTGGGTGGATTTCTGTCTGGATTTACGCGGCTTCCATAACAACACGAACAGCCCGTCTCGAACCATGAAGACCATTATCGCTGATGGTGAGTATGGACGCAGTGCTGTGTGTAAAGTTTGCACATAAATCGGACGTGATTGATGACTGCGCACTGATCGTTTGATTAGAAATGCGCATTTCTAAACGACTCCGTTATGTAAATGTTTTTTTTTCTATTAGTAGTTCATGTGTGCGCGTGATAGCACAACTTAACCAGGGCGCGCAACCAAGTACCCCCCCCCCCCCCCCCCCACCGGGATGAAGTTTGCAGACAGTCCACTTGGCGGCTCAGTAGCACCACGCACCGCTGGAGTCTCACCCTCCCTCCCCCACCCCGCCACTCCTTGATAATTGGCGATTTTTGTGCCTTCGTCCCAGAGTGACAGAAAATTGGGTCTTGGGAGCTTTTCTAATGAGCACACGATTGCTCGTACCCAGTCCAGTCCGACCGGATATGGCCAACGTTGTCATTTCTTGGCAGCCAAGACGGGTCACATGCTGGGTGGATAATGCACCTGCCATGTGCGGGGTGTGTTTTTGCTGTCCACACCGAGAATGTGACATAAAAAGTCAGTACTCATTTTTTTTTTTTGTTTTATCAGGAGTTTTTCGAGACATAAGTCGACGTTTGGTTAATCAGCTTGCTTCACAGCAAGCAGCTGTCGTGGCAAATAGTGAACGAATCTTCAAAAAGAGTTTTCAAGATATTTATTGTCGCTCCCCGTTAACATTCACTGTCATATTAAATACAAAACAATACAATTACATGTTGTTTATTTAACCAAACCACATAAGTTTGCCTGAAGAAAGAGCTGTTAGCTTAATGCTAACACACAAACCAAAATAGCATAGAAAGGCTAAGCATCAGTGTTGTGATGTTATAAACATCTAAAGGGGAAACAACCCCCTCAATTTTCTTCACAATATGTTCCATGCAGCCCCGCTAGTCTAAACGCAGCATTCTGATTAATATTTTGTTTGTGGAATAAGAGTTAAGCAGCAAAATCCATCCATTTTTTTAGCCATCTCAGGGAGCAGCCATTTTGTCACTTGCTATAGACTGAAAATGGCATCACGTGTGCTCAGGTAGTGACCAATCACCACTCACCTGTTTTCTGAAGATGAGAAAGTGACCCTCCTGTTGTTCTTTTTTTTTTTTAACAAAAATGTCCATGGGTCGATGTCACCCGCCCAAAAGTTAAATTATCAAATTATCATTTTAATCTAAAAAAGAAAAAGAAAAAACAAACTACGAAACCCACCAAAAACAGAAATCTAAGTTTAATATATGATAATTCTGGACATTTTTATTTTAGTTTTTTTTATTAAGTACAATATCATGGAGTGCTATTTTTCTTCTTTTGAAAAACAAATTAATGCAATTTCCATTCACTTCAATGGGGAAAGACGATTTGATTGTTTTGAGTTAAATTAAACTTGTATCTTCACCCCCGCATATCCCTCCACGTTGCCCCACCCTGAGTCACACACACACACACACACACACACACACACACACACACATACTGACAGTTGTTACGCAACACGCTCGCACTCCTCCTCACGCTGCTCATTACGTGGCTAAAACTGAGGATTACGGGAAGAAAGCCGCAGATTATGGCAGGTCCGTCTTTGCATTTCCCATCGAGATGAATCAAAGCGGCACACCTACTTGTGTATTCTCTTTGATAAGTCGCACCATGTCATACATATGCATGTGCAGACCCCTTCGCTGGCACCGTCTCCCACAGAGCCCCTTTCGTACAGTAGGACAGGGAAGGAGTGGTGGGGGTCACTGGGACGCCATGGTACCATGTGAACGATGTAACGCTAAATAATGGGATGGGGTAAAGGGGGCGGGGCTGTGATTTTACAAGAAAGTCGTGAGCTGGAGTCGTGTCGGTCGGTTGGTTCAGTGTGAGCATCTGGGCGCGAATTGTGGTCTACGTTAATACTTTGAGAGTGATCTCATTTTGTATTTGTGGATCTGACTGTTTGTCCTGTACAATAAAGAACATGGGTGACTATGGCTCTCCTTGCCCACATGTGAGGGTATAACAGTATCTTAATTGCACCATTTCTCTCTCTCTCTCTATATATATATATATATATATATATAAAATGAAAAACAATCGCACAATAAAAAAATGTAATACATTTTTCAGTCAATTAACAAAGTAGGAAAATATATTAACCTAATACAAATATTGTTGTATCTTTTAGTTCACTGGTACAGTAATTCATCAAGTTATGCATTGTACTGTAAAAAGAAGTGTGAAACATTTGTGTCAAGGTCATTTCTTCTGCCACTCAATGGCATTAGCGTTTCATGCTAGACATTGGAGACACAAGGCATTCTTCTTTTTATGTTAAGAGCTTATCTAAACGACAAATCAATTATCGAAATAATTATGGATTCATTTGATTATTGATTGGTTGTTGATCCATCCATCCATTTAACCGCTTATTCCTCACGAGGGTGCTGGAGCCTATCCCAGCTGCCTTTGGGCAGTAGGCAGGGTACACCCTGAACTGGTTGCCAGCCAATCCAGGTGGTTGTTGATTAACCGTAAAAATACAAATAAAAAAAAATAAAAGCTAAAAGGCCACTTTTTTTTTTTTTTTTTTTTGAAAAAGAGCATCTTGTTGGCTCCGATTGCGCAGGACTTAAATTCACTGTCTCCCCCCCCGACCCAATCCGAATGTGATCAATGCCTTAGTGGCAAAGCTCTTGCTCGTGGCCGCTTTTATTAACTGGCAAACAAAAAAAACCAACAAAGCCCAAATGAATGTCTGAAACCATTACGGCGGAACGGCACGCTTTCAGTTTCAGCCGTTATAAAGCCGCGAGAAATTCAGGCTTATTGTTTTTCTTTAATGAGTTAACTGTTTTTTTTTTTTTGTTGTGGCAGTGCCAAAAAAACACTGGCCTATTTTTAGGAAATAGGCCACAGGATGCAGCATCTGAGGTGGAGAGATAATTGTCGGGGACTTATCACGCCGCAAAGAAAACCAGGACACGCGCAGAAAGAATAACAATGGCTGATTTGCATAACGGCATTAGGTGGGATCAAACATGCTGCCTTAAACTGACAATGGAAGGCGACATCTTGCGCAACCCTGAGCGGAAATGTGAAATTGATCCATCTTTGTGTTTGGGTGGGCACGCGTATAAAGAGTAGAAAAGGTTTGTTTATGCGTTTGTCTTTGTTCATTCGAATGCAGGTCTGAAGCCAGGCAGGAGGACGGAAGGGTTGACGGTTCGGGGATTTGCGCTTACATGCCACAAAAACGCTCCTGCAAAGTGAAAGAATGAAAAAACATGCATTTTCCTTTCATATCCATGTTATTAATAACTAACAATTTTGCTCTCAATTCACATTTGAGGAGATCTATTGTATTCATATATCGGAGCCAAACGACTGTCATTCTGTATGTCTGTCGTTAATCAATGCCACTGACTTATTGATCACGCTGCCAAGTGCGGAGATTTCTGGCTTTAATTTTCAGCTTTTGGCCTAAATTTGTATTCAGTCCATGTCCCGCTTGCCCAAGTCTGATTTACTCAACTTTGATGACAACTAGTTATGTTCTCGCAATGTATCGGGTCACGGCCAATGGCTGATTTCTATTCCGTCAGGGCACGAGGGGATCCGATTTTGTCCTTCCGGTTCGGTCACGGTTTTATTCGAGTCCGTCAACCATTTGTTGTGTGCGTTAAGAGTTCTTGACATTTCCTCAGTTGTTTTCTTTGGTCCTTCCTCGGGTCTCCTGACGGCCTCACGACTCTGGCTGGAAGTGTTCGGTTTAGGTGAACGGTATGGGATTTTTTTTTAATAGGTTTTAGGTGAACTAATGAATACACACACGCACGCACGCACACACACATATTCACCCACATACAAAAAAAAAAAAAAAAAAGGAGAGCAATGATGATGACATGTCAAATCTTTAAAATTACCGAATGAACAATACTGAGCTCTCCAAGAAAAAAAAGAGTTCTTGACATGGACAAAAATGGGTTCCACTTTAGTCAGCCCGCTTCATTAAAAAATTCAAGACCATTTTATTGGAACAAAAAATATTTTGTTAAATGACTTGGTACTGATTTTTTAATTGAGGGAATGCTGAAGCATTCCCCAACCTCCCGGTCTGTATATATTGTCTGATTTCACATTACTTAAAGTATTCGCACAATTTAACGTTAAAAAATCAACTTTTCCCCGTGAAACAAAAAAAAAAAGGAAAGGAGGATGAAGATGTCACTGTTTTGTGCAACAGAGGCTCGGTGCCATTAACGTCTCAGTCGCCGTGATGGACTGCGGCGGGCGGGCGGGCGGAGGTGGATCTCAGACGTTCACTGCATCCTGATGAGCCGAGTCCGTCGGGGAATTCTGTTAATTGGCTGTAGCCTTTATGTCGTGTTGGTGCGCTTACACGCGTGTACGCGGCCAGCGAGGGCGCGCGTCAAAGTCGTTTTTATTCGGAGCCACATCAGCATTACGGTCGTCCTCGGCGGGCCACTTGCGAATGTAGAAACCACGTCAATGTCGTCATAGATCTTCATTCTACCTCCGCGTTATTGTTTTTTTTACTAACAAACTGATGAATGCTGAGACTCGTTTTGACGGAATGAAAATAACAAGCAGATATTTAAAAATACGGTGCAGTTATTTACAAGGGTAGGCTACGGCTCATCTACGACCCTCAAGAGAACAAGCGGTATAGAAAATAGACGGATGCGTAACCGGGATTCCAGTCATTTATCACAATGAACCGGGCAGAAATATTGTGCAGTACAAAAAAAAAAAAAAATACTAATATGCAAATGTAATTGTTGCATTGGCCAACCTGGTGAGGTTGTTTGTTGGCAGATGTATTTTTCATGAAAGAAATAAATGGCTACGCTACAGAAGGCGATAAATAATTGCAATGAGATTGCAGTCTTGGGCTTCCAGCGGTTTTCAACGTGGCTAATTAAATTTTCTTTTCAGTTTTTTTTTTATTTAGTTTCAAAAGCGCAGATGTAGATATTCAAGTTAGCTCAAACAATATGTCCTTGTAAATAAGACCGAGGGTTTGTTGTTCTCTTTAGGCCGTAACCGTGAGACGTTCTCACAACAATTTTATTGTTCTTCCGGGCTTCAAGTTTAGGCAATAATCGAGACCTTATAAATACGATATTTATCGTGTCTTGGATTAGCTCTGTCAGCATATATAAGTAGTTTAGCGTTTTCACTTCAACATGTTGCGTCACGTGTGTGACATCACGTGTGTTTGTGTCCTACAATTGATAAGGTCTCAATTATTGCCTAAGCTTGAAGCCCAGAAAAAACAACCAAATTGTTGTGACAATGTCACACACGTGACGGGAGAATCTGCCATTTTGGTTTCCGCTTCTGCCTCTCAGTCAGGAAATCGAGGTTTGAATCTCCTGTGGAACATCTGTGCGTGGAGTTTCATCTTCAGTAATTGGCGCAAAGGGATCTACTGTATTATTCGTAAAAATTGCCGCATGTTGATTTGGGGGAATTTGTAAGACCGCTTCGCGGTTGGAGCGCTTGACAATTTTATGGCTGAAACTCGTCTAAACTTAAAAATTGCTGAAAACCATGTCAAAATATTGGCGCAGGTAGTATAACATGGGCAGACAGATTATACGATCTGTGCGGTTAATATCCTGGTAATTCATAAATGTGACAACGGTGTGCATTGAACCCTCTGAATCATTAGAAACCAATTCATTCAAATTATTATTATCATCTTTGTCGCATTTTTAAAATCGGTTATGATACTACATCTGAAATAAATAAATAAATATAATATATATATATTTTTTCAGAGGGTGGGAGCAATATTCTGAAGGAAAAAAAAACCCTCATAAATAAAAAATAAAAAAACTTTATAAAGTGGCAAATTTCAGAGTTTTTTTTCTCTGAATATTGCCCCCACGCTCTAAAAAAATCTATATTTATACGTGGCCCTAATACGCCGTCATACATCTGGATGATGTAAGGCATAGAATGTTTTTTTCATCTTGTCATGCGTAGCCCATCCTGCTAGCTTACTAATGACGTGACAATGACAAATGAGGTGTGCAATTTCCACCGGCACCCTTGGAACACTGCTTGACCAGGTATTATTAGAACTGGCTTTTGCCAATGGAATAGCTTCAAATGTGAGGAGCGTTGTCGAGATGAGCCGGGATTGTGCAGTCCGCCGTCATTTGGTCTCATGCTGTACATTCTAGGAATGTTTTTCTGCCCAAAACCAACACTGGCCTAAAAAAAAAAAAAATAAATCCATATTGGTCAGAGCCTACTAGGAATCACAAGTTCCTTATTTCCTTCTCCAGACAAATGTCTGAATGAGTAAATCTGTGTTTTGTTTCAGAGAACGCAAAGCTAATCCTTCCTGAGTTGATGAAATGTTTGTAGCAACAAAACTCCCCCGTGATTTAATACGATGCATTTTCACCGTGGTGGGGCGGACGCCGCCGTGTCTCTTGGAGGATTTCTTAGCGTCTATTTACAAAAATCTACTGTGACACCGTATCATAATCCATTTAAAGGTGCTTAGGCATGACAGAGCGGGTCAGGCCTCTCCGTGTGCCTGAGCGCAGCCTTTCAAAGCACAAGCGTCAAATGTGCAAACCGCCACAGAGACGATGCATGCATCACCGCGTGAGCCGGCACGCGGCGCCAAAGCGGCATCGTCTCTCGTTGCCGTAATGCTACGTGGCGGCGGTTGTTAAGGTGCGTAAACAAATCACCGATCGGTCGTTGTCGCTTCACTTCGGGTCTGTCAGTGTTGTGCCATGAAAGTTGCGCGCCTGTTGGGAGTCCGGCTGCAAATGCGCGCCGTGCTCGCTGATGACACTGATTACGCCGCCATGGAGGAGGCTGACTGATGGCCCGCTAAATTGTTAATCAGACAGAAGCAGAAGCAGGCTCTTAAATTAGACGCGTGAATGGAGCCCTTGTCAACGTGGGCCCGAGCAGATTTTAGCAAGCGGCGGTGCCACGTTGATAGATAAATAAATGTGCTGAAGGCTGATGGAGAGAAAGCCGGCAAAGCAGCGTAGATGAATGGAATTGTTTTTGATTTTTTTTTCTGATCATGTCAAGTCACATAGTTGCATGGCCACTTGTTGCTAGGCAGAATTCAGAAACATACGACCGTTTGCCCAACACAACTTTTCCCAGTCATGCTCATTCTTCTGTTTTTCTGGGAAAAGGGCTTGACAGAGGAAGGACAATGGCAGACGGGTGATACGGGTTGATGGATAAATGATGGACGGATGGCCACGTTGATTTACACAAAGGCAGATGGATAATAGGTGGTGTGATGGGAGATGATGGATGGATGACTAGATGATGGATAGATAGGAGAAAAACAGGCAAGGAGATACTTCTCACTACACGCATTTGATCAGGGGTGGGCAACTGGTGGCCCGTGGGCCGCAATCTTAGTATTATATATATATATATATATATATTAAAAAAAAAAATATATATATATATATATATACTGTATACATATATATACTATTGATTCTTTTTTTTTTTTTTTTAAAGTGTTGGCTTGCTAAAAAAAAAAAAAAACAGGGTGGGGGTCACTATAGCAAGAATTTATAAGCACATTTCCTCTACTCGAGTAGAGCCCAGAATACTCGCAATTCGGCACTGTTCACAGATGTTTGTTTTTTTTTTGGGGGGGGGGGGGGGGCTCTTCAGTATGTAAATATTTTGTTTTGTTTTTCATTGTCTTTGTTTTAGGGGAAATTTTCTATTGGAGGTTTAGCAGCGTTGTAGAATTTTGAGTTTTTTACCCCCCAAATGCATTAATTCAATTAATATAAAATAAAAATGGATTTATCGGATTTATACAGCGCTTTTTTTAGAAACTCAAAGACGCTTTACAAGGTAATGGAAACATCATTCATGCACTCGCACATCCACACTGTGGTGGCAGCAAGCTACTTAAGTAGCCACAGCTGCCCTGGGGCAGGCTAACGGAAGCGTGGCTGCCAGTGTGCGCCTACGGCCCCTCCGACCACCACCAAACATTCGCACCTTGCATAAACCTGTGTGACTTAGGGAGAGCCGACCTTCTGGTTACTGAACGACTATCTCTACACCCTGAGCCTGAAGAGATTTTTGGTCATTTCTAATTTTCGCGAAATTAAATTAAATTACTGTTTTTAGAGTGTAATTTTCCTGACAATTCCATTCCATTCATTTGGGAAACATTTGGCTTTGGCTGTTTCATTGTATATGAAATATTTCTTCTTGTATATCATTTTCCTTTATTGTTCCATTTTTGACCCATAGTTGGGTTACTTTTGACCCAACTGTTTTTAGAGTGGACCCGTCTACATCCTTGATAGGGTTGACGCCCCCTGCAGATCAATGCCATGAATAATTGGATTAAAAAAAATAAAAAAAATTTTTTTTTTTTTTACAAACCCACAAAATTTAACAAAATATGCTGATAAACATGAATATATATTTACCATGAAAAACGGGGGGAAATGGGGAAAACTAATCCCGGAATAAACAATTTACATGCATTGAGAAATGTATGACAGCACATATTTTGTCTATTTTCAAAACTGTGTTTTTATCTGGTTTGGAAGTGTGTGGTCATTTGTACCCCCTCTTTACCAGTAATTAAAAAAAAATGGTGGCCCCTTCTACCATTTAAGTTGCCCATCACTGCATTAGATGCTGTGCTTCTCCTTCTTGCCTTCTTTCAAGGCAACGTTCTTGACGGCCATTTCTTTGCCTTGCATACAGTAATGGTGTGCTTTTAATGTGAAGGGCAAACATTGCATACTTCATTCGAGAGGCTGCATAATTTAGTGAGATTTTAAAAGGTAATTTGATAGCGTGGAAGGGTTGGGAAGCACTTTGAGAGGAAGTAAGAGAACAACCGTTTGAATAGAAAACATCATTCTGGCTCCAAGTTGCTACATTTATCCAGTAGTAACACATTTTGTTGATTTCAAAACTTAGCGACCTTGTGCTAATATATGACAAGTAAAAATGATTTTCCAGCAATATCTTGTGAAGCAACGTCACCAAAGCTACTGGCAATTCTGTTTCTAAAATTCAGTAACTGTCATATGCAAGTTGGATGCACATTTTTTAAAAGCTATCTCTAAATCAAGGCTCATCATCAAAGATCAAAGATCATCATTCGTTGCTGAGCCGACTTGTATTTTTCGGCCCCGCCCCCTTAGTTCACTCCGCAATGGCTGCAACTGAGATTGTCGCAAAGTAAAATCCCTCCAAATAAAATAATCTGAAGCGAAAGTCGGCTTCCTTACAGCGCTGTGAGGGTAATTGGTCACTCGTATCCCCTGGAGAGATGAATAGCTTAAAAACAAGCAGCGAGTCCTTCACAGGAAATAGCTTGTCACTTCCTGGCTCGAGAGAAATTCATCTGTTGACGTTTAAATACCAGTTCAGCACATTTCTGCCGGCACATGTAACTTTCGATCATACACAAATCAATACCAGGTTGGTGAAAACGCGCAATCCGTCAGTGTAGTGCGCCGACGGGACTGGCCGAGTCCGCCGCGTTTGACGTGAATCAAGTTAATCTCAGTGGATCGTTATTTTATTCAAATGCAAATCTGACACGTGGACGCCGCTACATCTGCCGAGTACATTCCTCATGACTTTTCACAGTTGTCGCTTCCCACTTCCCCCCCCCCCCCCCTTTTGGCCTCTTCTAAATCTGACGTTTCCTCCGTGCCGCGCAGCCCCCCCGTCACTCATCTTCTCGTCAACACGAGCAGGTGTAAATGCTGATTCCCTCGAGTGGATTGCCAGACCACGGCAAATTAAACGTGACCGTTTAATAAAATCCGTAATCTGCTAGGATTTGAGGAAAGAGCAGGTAGGAGGACGAAGGAGGGTTTAAGAGAAGAGGGCTGGAAATGGATTTGAGTCCCTTGGTATCAGGGATTAAGGTAGGACACTTTGGAAGGCAGTTTATCATTTACATACAAAAAAAATATATATATATAAAAAAATAAAAAATAAAAAGGAGAGCAATGATGATAACATGTCAAATCGGTAAAATTACCGAATGAACAATACTGAGCTCTCCAGAAAAAAAATAAAAATAAAAATAAAAAAAAAATAAAAAAAGGAAGACAGTTTATTAAGCAACCAACTAGGATGTTGTTTCACGTCTGGTTGTTTAATTGCAAGTTTGCGAGTCAAAATTTGCATTCTGAGTAGCAAAACTGAGAATCAAAGACTTAAGTTTTTTCTGATAGTTGAATCATGAGATGAACGCAAAATGTTTTGCTAGGCTGGATGTACACATGTTAACTCATTCATTTTCACTGAAGCAACCCCCTTCGCTCCCGGTTGTTTTACTGGATTCTGACTGATTTTGCGAGGCCCACCGAATATTGTGTTCTATTGCTATAAAAGCATGAAACCTACCAAAAGAAAGATCAAGAAAAAAAAGTATATTTGTGTTTGGCAGCATTTAGCATTTGAATATAGCCAAGTTTCATCATTATTCACAAATCTGTTTAAAACAGTGAGAGTTGCTTAACCCGCACAAAAATTGCGCCTCAAAATCAGACAATCATTGATTATCAAAACTGCTCTGCAAAAAAAAGCCTTGAATTGTATTTTTATTTATTTTTATCTGTACCTGTAATAGAACAACTAACCTGCCCAAGGCCTTATGGACTGAAAAGCTGCTGCCCAATTTTTCAGTATTTGTCTCCATCTGTCCAAAAGATGTTTTGCTTTTGAGACAGAAATAGATACGGCATATTTAGCTCTTTGTTTCTCTCCCTAATTGGTCGTTATCTGTCGAGTTCACTATTGTACGTTTGAATTGTTGCCATCGTTTGACTGTCTGGCACAGAGCCAACAATTGTGTCTACATTTTTAATATGACGATCAAATCGCATTTACTTCCTTGAACGTCTGCTAAACTTAGTGTCACAGTCTGGCTGGATTTATTTTGTTGTTTATGTGTCTCTGTGTCTGCTCTTTATCATTCATTTGTATGCATACAATGCTGGACAATACCTTGACATATTTCAAATTCCGGGGTAAAAAAACGAATTTCAGCTCATACTGTAAAGTCAAGTGGTGCACGGAATTTGAAAGCATGATCATAAATGTTTTTATTATTATTATTATTATTATCATCATGAATATTATAATTATTATTCTACATTGCTCACCTGTGCCGCGCACAGGAGTCAGAAAGATGAAGGCAAGGACGTCTAAAAACAGTTGATTCAATCATCAACACTAACACACTCTAAAAACAGTTGGGTCAAAATTAACCCAATTATGGATAAAAAATGGACCGATCCACTTTATGGGTCAAATTTGACCCAACTTTCTGGGTTGTTTTATACAAAATGACCCATTTTTTTGACCCAAGTAAAGGATCTGACCAATATTTATTAGTTGTTTTACACAAAAAGACCAATTTCTTGACTCAAAGACCCAAGTAGAGGGTAGATTAATTTTTGACCCACAGTTGGGTTATTTTTGACCCAACTGTTCTTAGAGTGTAATTTTCCTGACAATTCCATTCCATTCATTTGGGAAACATTTGGCTTTGGCTGTTTCATTGTATATGAAATATTTCTTCTTGTATATCATTTTCCTTTATTGTTCCATTTTTGACCCATAGTTGGGTTACTTTTGACCCAACTGTTTTTAGAGTGGACCTGTCTACATCTTTGAGAGGGTTGACGCCCCCTGCAGATCAATGCCATGAATAATTGGATTAAAAAAAAATATATATATATATATATATATATATATATTTATGCACTCTAAAAACAGGTCAAAAATAACCCAACTATGGGTCAAAAATGGAACGATCGTCTACTTGGGTCGATTTGACCCAACTTTGAGTGAAGAAATGGGCCTTTTAGCATAAAACAACTAATAAATATTGGTTAGATCCTTTACTCGGGCCCAAAAATTGAGTCATTTTGAATAAAACAACCCAGAAAGTTGGGCGAAATTGACCCATAAAGTGGATCGGTTCATTTTTGATCCATAATTGAGTTAATTTTGACCCAACTGTTTTTAGAGTGTGTAAGAGTGTTGATGATTGCATCATGAGATTCTTCCCACTGCGTCCATTTTGGCGTTGGGAGTCCAAGTGCGGAATCAGAATTCCCAAGGCCTGCCTTCAATGTTCAGTATCAGCACACTTGAAGAAATAATTGATCTGATGAGGAAGACGGAAGGAAGGAAAAGCAACATGTCAGTGTTGCCCCCCACCCCCGAAAATGGTCCCATTTTCTCACGCATGCGCGTGTTGCCTGGTAAAAGCTCCCAAATCGTTACAGCAATTATTCCAGTGAGGGAGATGAGCGAAGCCGACACTCCATCTCTGAGCTGTAAACAAATTATGATGAAGGTTCCTTTGCGATGCCTGCGTGACAAAACCAGTTCTTGATGGTCTGACTGTGGCGTCCTGGGACCAGCGCCAGAAATTGAGTTGTTGACAGACATCAGAGCTTTGACAGATCAGCCCTTTTCCCCTCCATCAGAGGTTTAGTGACATGATTTTTTTAATGAGTTAAACAACCTGTGTCGTGTTTCCAACTCATTTGTCTGCTAAAAATGTCCGGTGGTTTTCCCTAAATCCTTCAGCGGTTGCCCCGCGAGTAAATGACAGGTTATGTTTTCTCTCAACCCGTCGCTCCCCGGGAGGACATTAGCATATTAAGTTTCGGGCCTGACCGTGACGAGCGTCCCACCGTGCTTTTAAAGGGCGTCGCGTGAATAGACTGTACATTAGCCTGAGAAATATGAGACTGTAGGAAGAAGGCGCCTCATCCACTTTCATCTCAGCTCAGCTCGTACAAACTTCAGCTGTAAAGGAGCGTGACATGCACACACACACACACACACACACACACGCAGCTCGAACCCCCCTGCTGCTTGCTGACTCACGTGGTTGAGTTGGCAGATTGAGGGAGAATCTTCACAGCACCCGTGGTTAACTTTTGGAGAAAGTGCCTGGAGATTGCTGCATCCTCCCTTTGGATTTGAAGACACTGCTAATCAAATGCTAATTGAATACAAAGCCAGCAAGACGCTGAGGTCTGAAAGACAAGTCAATTAGTGGGAGCACAGGTTTCAAAAGCAAACATGGTGAAACAGCATTTAGCTGTTCTGCTGCAGACACATGGAATAAATTGACATTGGAAGTGAACTTACTTATTAAATCCAGATTAAAAACTAAGCTTTATTCTAGGGATTTTTGATACATAACATTTCCTCAAAAATTCCTCCAACAAAAATTTCTGCAAAAGTTCTTAATCAATTCTCAATGGCACATTCAACAAAACAGATTTGTGTTCCCATTACAAATTCTAAATGTTCCGCTCACTTAATTCACCGTGCCAGTGATTTTCATCATGCCAAAGATTCCCACTTAAAATTTTTAGTTTTTCTTTATTAAAATACCCACCAAAAAATGATAAAATTACCTTAAAAAAATAATAATTCTCCTATATATATTTTTTTAGCCAATTCAAAATAAAAGCCCTAATTTACAATGTTATTTTTTCTCCTCTTTTTTTGACCGATTCAAACCAATCCAGCTTTAATTTGTTTTTTCAAATTAAAAAAATAAAAGCCAAAATTGCTTTTTTTTGTTTGTTTACTTACTGCTACTACTACTATACTACTTACTCTAATTTCTAAAAAAAATAAAAAATAAATAAATAACTGATTCAAACTGTCCTAACTTGAAACAATTCATATCATTTGAATGTTTTCAAATCTTCAAAATAAAAGCCACATATTTAGATTATGGTTTGTTTGTTTGTTTTTCCTCTTCTAATTTCAATTATTTTTGACCGATTCAAACCATTCCAACTTCAGCATGTTCAAATCATTTCTTGGTCATTCTATATAATTCATTACTCATTAACTATAACTCTCTCGCTTGGCGTTCACATGCAATTTCTCCAGAAGTTTTAAGAGCTACCTTAACTCTTTGACTGCCAAAAACGTTAAATAACGTTTAGTAAAATCCTATGGAGGAGTGCCAAAAACGTTAAAATACGTTTTTTTTCAAAACAGAGGTGAAACTAACCATTTTCTATTGTTGATTACTGAAAAACGGAATAAGGTAGAAACAAACTTTTTCTTCTGATGAAAGATGAGAGTTCAATCTTTCATTTGGTAGTATGTGTGTTTCCATAGTCCAAACACATAATTTTCTGTGGACCTTGAAAAATCAGTCAAAAATGCTTAAATCGGCTGGCACCCACGGCATCTCTTTTCTGAAAACGTCTGGCAGTCAAAGAGTTAATTAACTTTTTTTTTTTTTTTTTGTTGAAATTCTCCACAAGGTTGAATAACTACATTCTAATAACTTAAAATCTGCAAAATAGTCATCGGGCGAAATACAATGCATTTTTTTCCCGGCAATCCAGACTGTGAAACAGTTGAACTGTTACTGCCTTTTGTTTTCTTTGCATTTTAGTCACATACCAGGATTTTCTAATCCATGCCTGTTTTACACTATTTAGCTGTTTTTGGATCCCCCTGTCTAAAAAAAAACAAACAAACTCCAAAGAGTGCTGGGATGTATTTCCGCTCGAGTTGATTGAAATCCCGGCGCAACTAAAGTAAATGCCAAAAGGTCCTTGTTAGTTGATGTCAGGCGCTGAAGGGGGTTTAACAAAATATTGGCGTTTGACTTAGAACAAAGAAGCTGGAATTGAACTCTTCAGACCTCTACTAAGGGCAAAGTAAATAAAAAAAAAAAAGAAGCAACATCTTTCCCCAACTGGCAAAATATTCTCTCTATATATATTCCACCAGATTTGCTTTACATAATGAATTGCCTAAAACCGAATAATTGATTTAGAGCTATACTTTCATACCTTTTTGAATCAGAATTCTGACCAAATATTTTACAATTCGACAAAGTCAATCATTGTATGACTGGGCCTTGAAAGGACTTCCTGTCTGCGGGCCTAATCGATGAGACCGATCAGCTGCCATTAAAGCATTAAACCGTCTGGAAAACTTGCTTGAGTTATGAGTTATGAGCCGCCCTCCTGCCGATAACCGCATTCCACAGCGGAGGTAAGCCTTCCATTAAAAGCCGGCGGCGATGTCGGTCAAAGACGCGTTGCGGTGGGAAATTCTAGGAGGTCGCTTGCGGTTCGGCGTTTCCCGTCAATGGATTCCATCTGCACGCAAGCCCGTAATAGAAAGCTTTTATTTCAAAAGTGTAGTGCATTAGGAACCGCGGAACGCCAAAGCATTACTCAGCAGAGAGAGACGACGGCGAACGTTTATCGAGGATGAGCTGATGACATCTTTTACTGGCGGTGGAATCGTTGAGCAATCGTTGTCAACATGGCTTTAATGCCTCTGCTCTCGGCAAGAGTCTTGGAGCAGCTCCACTGGGGTTCCCCCTCCCTGACCCGAAGGTCATCGGAACCATTATTGGGTTCACACATGCTTAACCTTCCCCAGTGATTCCACGATCTGTCCTTTATTTTTTAACAGTTGGCGCAGTATGTACTGTAAGTTGAAAATGCTTCCCAAGCTCTTTAAAAAATATATATATTTTTTTTATGAATTTCAGTCAATAATGTCTAACATTTCACAAAATCCTACCAGCACGGTTCTCTGGGAATATTCAAAAGACCGATCCATGTCATTGCCAAGTCCTTTAACCCTGAGCAAAATAGATCAGCGCAATCCACCAAATCGATTTTTCTCAAGCTTTCCAACGATTGCATCGGCCTTATAAGACACAGGAAAGCTTGAGATGAGTGTGTTGTGCCAAGCAAATATCATCTTGTCTCGTGCCAGGCAGAACAATCACATCTCCAAGATAAATATTTTTCTGAAAATGAAAAAAAAAAAAAAGCCATCTTGTTTGAGTTACCAAACAACACAAAACCACGCCGAAATCATGTTCAATAGCTAATTTAACATGCAAAAAACGATGTTGTTATTCTATTATTGATTAAAATGGCACAAGCGTGTCCGCGCTCACATGACTGCCAACCAGGCAAATACATTTTAATACTGTCCGAAAACATAGTAATGCGGTTACATCATTTTCGCCAAAGTCTTTTCCAAAGGTCTTACAGCCACGAGTAATGCTGTAAATATGACGAGCAGACGAAGCGATTTAATAGACGGCACTTAACCTGTATGCAAACTTCCCTTTGTGGCTGATGGCTCCATTTTGCAACAAAGCATTTCACTAACCTTTTTATAGTCTTATTTTTTTTCTTTATAAAACATCTAGACTTTCAATTTGAAAGCAATGCAATAAAGAGTGAGGAAAATTTGGAGTTTCACATCAACTTCAAGCATTCAAGAATGGGTTTGATCTCTCAAGCTATTTTCAACATTCTAAATTGATTGTAATGCGTGAAATTGCTAGACGATGTGGGGACAGACTGTTATTGATTTTTGAAAAAACATGAAATTGACCATATTTGGGCATAAACTATACAATTCTTATATTTGATCATTAAATGAGCATGGTTAACATGGAAACCACTTTTAGACAGAAACTAAGTGGAAACAAATCAACTCATTCAAACTCGAAAACATATAAATATGTTTTTAAATACTCCCCAAAATGCATTTGTACATTTTTTATGCTTTTTTTTATGCAACAGCATACAGAAGGCTTTGATGCAGCTTCTGACTTGAAGAGATCACCTAAAGCAATGGTAGTTATTTAAAAAACGACCAGCAGGTGGCACTAGAGTATAAGAGATCAGCCAGGGCCATGTTGCAACAAGCTCTTTCCCTCACTGTTTTAAACAGATTTGTGAATAATGATGAAACGTAGCTATATGCTAATACTAATTGCTGCAAAAGGAAACAGATACAAATATACTTTCTTCGCTGATGAAAGAAGAGACTCTAATCTTTCTTTTGGTAGGTTCCATGTTTTCATAGCAATAGAACACAATATTCTGTGGGCCTTGCAAAATCAGTCCAAATGCAGTAAAACAGCTGGGAGCAAAGGGGGTTGCTTCAGTGAATGAGTTAAACTTCAGTGTTGACCATCACTTTTTCCTCGTGTACTGTTTTTTGTTGTATTTCAATACTGCAAAACACTGTTTAAAAATCACTTGTGATGTGTCACAAGCACCACGTATGCTTTTTTCTTCTTCTGTCATTATTATAATACCGAGGATTGTTCTGTAATTTCCGCCTCTATTACAGAAATGGCGCAGCTCCTCTCCTCAAGCTCACTTGCCTCTCTCTCTCCCTCTACCTCTCTCTCTTCCTTTCCCTCTCTATCTCCCCCTCTCTCTCTCCCCCTCCCTCTCCTTATCTCTCCCTCTCTCCCTGTCTCCCTCTCTCTCTTCCTTTCCCCCCTCTCCTTCTCTCTTTTTATCCCTCTCCCCCTCTTTCTCCCTCTACCTCTCTCTCTCCTTTTCCCTCTCCCCCCTCTCTCTCTCACCTTCTCTCTCCCTCTACCTCTCTTTCCCTCCCTTTCTCCCTCTCTCTCCCTCTACCTCTCTCTCTTCCTTTCCCCTCCTCTCTCCTTCTCTCTCTCCCTTTCCCTCTCTCTCTCACCTTCTCTCTTCCTCTACCTCTCTCTCTCTATCCCTCCCTCTCCTTCTCTCTTTCCCTCCCTCTCCTTCTCTCTTTCCCTCCCTTTCTCCCTCCCCTCTCTCTCACCTTCTCTCTTCCTCTACCTCTCTCTCCCTTTCCCTCTCTATCTCCCCCTCTCTCTCTCTTTCCCTCCCTCTCCTTCTCTCTTTCCCTCCCTTTCTCCCTCCCCTCTCTCTCCCTTACCTCTCTCTCTTCCTTTCCCCCCCTCTCTCCTTCTCTCTTTTTCTCCCTCGCCCCCTCTTTCTCCCTCTACCTCTCTCTCTCCCTTTCCCTCTCCCCCCTCTCTCTCTCCCTCTACCTCTCTCTCCCTTTCCCTCTCTCCCTCTCTCTTTCCCTCTCACTCTCCCTGGCTCCCTCTCTCTCTCTTCCTTTCTCCCTCCCTCACCCTCGCTCTCTCCCTCTCTCCCTCAAAGTGCTTCTTTCTCTTCCCACTTATCCTCGTCTATGGAGAACTTTCACCGGTGCTCCTCGCCGATATATTTTCCACTGGATCATCATTTCTTCAGTTCCTTTCTCTTCCTTTTTGCATAATTGAGTCCCTCCAAAAGAGATAGTCCGTCAATAGTGCAGCAATATAATTATGCTCTCCGCGTATCAGAGAAGTGAATGGAGACCGCCTGATATGCGATACCCTCTTTATTGCCGAATGGGTTCATCGAGCCCACCGGGTGCCGCCGGCTCATAAACCCTCTCCTCCCTGTTGCACCACCTTCCAAACTAGATAGACGTCAGACGTGCATATATTAGGCCTGTGTTATGGTATTGACTCTTCAAGTACTTAACAGGGAAATCAGCTCAATTTACAGCTAATTAATGTCATTAAAGGGGGCGCATGCTAATGCGTTTATGCGCAGATAACAGAAACACAAGAGGCAGTGGCAGCAGGGCTCATTTCACCAGCAGGGCAAGATGAGAGTAATTACCTGCGTATTAAAGCTGCGGTCTTATGTGTTTTCCAGCTCATCTAGGAAATCGGACAAAAAGTTT
The DNA here is from genome assembly GCF_051991255.1 of Vanacampus margaritifer. NCBI lineage: Eukaryota > Metazoa > Chordata > Actinopteri > Syngnathiformes > Syngnathidae > Vanacampus > Vanacampus margaritifer. The sequence goes on from NC_135434.1 coordinate 4,555,354, forward strand.
TCGAGTCTTATTTCAGTGTTTTCCCCAACCTGGAGTCACATTTAACCCTGGAGAACCCAAGAACCCTTTTCTTCTTTGGAAAATTATGAATTAAGCATTAAATGACTGCTTTCAGTTCACTGAACACCAAAATATATGTTTTTTCAATTTTAACCTTTTTTTTTTAACCAGCTCAGAGTTGCTAATTTATCAAAATATATATATAAAACACACTCCTAGGCATTCTGCAACATGATATGAAATAGATTAACAAAAAAAAAACAATTTTACCATCTGATGGTTTGCTGAGAAGATGGTTTTGTTTGGATTGATTTCCAGCTCAACAAAACAGCAAGCATGTTGCCAGCCATCTTGTCACCACCACTCTGGCTCATGTAAGTGCAATATTCATCCACTAGATGGCCCCGTGCAGGGGTCAGAAGTGTCACTCTGGACTTTTGACGTTAAATTTGTAAAAAAAAAATAAAAAAAAAATTAAAGACTTTGTTATTTGAGTAGCAGAATTTATAGGGGCCAAATTTGACCCCGTGGGTTCTCCAGAGTTAAAAATATTTGTGGTATTTGCATGAAAATGATCTTAAAATGAACTGGCTACTTTGACGTAGCGAGAGGTTTCTGCTTGATAACGTCGTCTGTGATTGTGAATGCGGCTTATGCAAGTTAACAGCCCTGAACCGCACAAACGCACACACGGTATTCCTGAACGGCCGTGATCCCGGTCTGTGGCCGATAAGCAGAGCAGTTTTACAATCCAGATTTGAAGCATCACATGCACGGAGCATCATGGATATTGGGTATTATTATTCGATATACCGTACACTCTAAAAAAACAGTTGGGTCAAAAGTAACCCAATTATGGATCAAAAATGGACCGATCCACTTTATGGGTCAATTTGATCCAACTTTCTGAGTTGTTTTATACAAAATAACCTTTTTTTTTTTTACCCAATTAAGGATCTGACCAATATTTATGAGTTGTTTTACACTAAAAAAAAAAACAATTTCTTGACTCAAAGTAGAGGATTGGTCCATTTTTGACCCATAGTTGAGTTATTCTTGACCCAACTGTTTTTAGAGTATATATTCCTGTGAGTAATACAGATCAAGGATTGATAAAAAAAAATTATGAAAATGTTTTAGAGCTGTTGGACGATTCAAGTGTTTAATCAGATTAATTACATCTTAGAATTTTGATTCAATACACGTAATCGCTTAATTAAAAATACTTTTTTTTAATCTACATGTTTTTGCCCGCCAAATTTGAAAAGCACCTGCTATGTGTTAATTCTTCCAACATTTAATGTTATGAGGACATCTTCAACAATTTTTTTTTGATCCACTGCCCACTTTCATCCTTTAACAGCACTAAATTTCAATAAAAGTTTATCAATAACTTAAATACTAGTTGCACTGGCACAAGTAGTCATTTAGGGGCCGTCGATATCCCAGGGAAGATTTATTTTATAGCACAATTTCATACATTAGATAACTCAATGTGGTTCACATAATTAAAAGTACATTTAAGAGCACTTACACACATTAAAAAGCCAAATTAATGAGATAATAAATACCTTACTAAAATTTGAAAAAAAAAGCAAACAAGAAGAATAACAAGATTTGGGAAAATATGACTTTAAAAAACACCTTGAATGTCCATCGGTATGGGAAAAGAGCATCGTTTTATTTAAAAGCATTTACACTTTATTAGTATGTTTTGAATAATTATTCACTTAAATTATTTACTGTGGTTGCATTGAGGAAAACAATTTTGTTAGGTCTGACAGCTGTTTTTAATTAACTTTTGGGTTCGTAATAAAAAAAAAACTGAGTTTTGCTTTATCATGTCAAGTTTCTAAGCTATATGATCTTTGTTTTCTGAAAATATTAAATTGTGTATTTTTTTAAAAAATAAAACACTAAAATGGAAGAGCTATAGCAGCTTTGGAGGGGGGGGGGAGGAATGTCCATGGTTAACTCTGTTTTTGCTACTATGCTAGTTTTCTGTTTGCAAATATTGATTACACTGACTGATTGGGGGCTGATTTATGCTACATGTATAGCTATCGACGAGTCCAATCGTAATCAGTTCTTCTTACTACAGTCTTACTACAGCTAATCCAGTGGGATTTTTTCTTATCTGGAGGGTAAAACTGTGAAGGGAAAAAAAACTTGGCAAACAACTGGTTGCAAATGGAAATGCTCTGAAGAGAGATTTTGGCGTATTATACACGGGGGGCGTACGGTTCACAGGAAATGACGGTTTTGGAAAAAGCTGAAGCAGGCGGAGTTTGCAAATGTTCATCAAAAAGACAAAACTGGCTTGATATGTGCAACAAGGCGGCGTGCGAAAAAGCAGAGGTCTTTGTGCACCTGTGGTGAGTTTGCACTCTGTTCTTCCCACTGCGCCGAAAAGACGACGAAGGGGGAAGGGAAGACACGCCGTTGCCAGATTGACTCTCATCTGCCAAGCAACGTTGCGCCACTCGTGCTTTTATCTCGCCGTTGACGCTCGCCGAAAACAAGATGCAAAACGAACCTTAACCAAAGCGATTGCAAATTATATGTGGCTGTAAATGACTTTACTGCAGGTTAGTGAATCATCCCCGCGGGCGGAAATAATATCAGCATTATGGACAAATAATAATCTTCCCGGTTTCCATTTCAATCACAAAACTGTCTATAATTAACATTCAGCTTGATTTGAAAAAACACACTTGAGGGAAAGTTATGTGATTGCATCAGGCAGTAAACCCGAACGATACTCAATCATTTCGGTATTTACTGGGAGGAGCTGCTTTGGGTTATTACCCGGAGTGATTCCCAGGTGGCCTCGCCGTTTCATTGGCACGGCAAATAATGCTACAAACCAGCACTTCAAATAACTACTTTCATGATGTTTTTTTTCCCCCACTCTCGTTGTGCAGCTGTTCCTTTCTTCGCTTGTGAAAAATTAGCTTCTGGTGAGGTGACACGGGATCCCAAAAGTGGTGTGGAAATTTAAAAAATAATTGCGCCATATGCAAGTCGCTCTGAATTCTATCACTGGAGGATTGTAATAAAGTCCATATGGGGCAGCCATCAAAGGCTGTTTTCATCTGCAGGGAAATAGGACTAGCCCGGACAAAACACCCCGTCACTCTCCGTCCCAATCTCGGTTTCATCAGCCTCGCATTTCTTTGAAACTTTCTGCACTTGCTTCTCGGTTTGCGCTCAAACTTCGTGGATTACGATGGTGCCCCCTTTTCCAGAAGTAAACACGCCGCCGCTCTGCTCCGTGTTTGAGATCGAGTGTCAAAACTTCTCCGAAGACGTTTACCGCTGCTTTTTCCCCCCGATGCGACACGGCTGTCACCAGCAGAGCAGATAAAAGCAGGAACAAAAATACCTCCGGTGATGATGAGGATGATGATGTCGGGCTGGCGACGGCACCGATATTCACATTCAAGAGCAGTGACTGGCGTAGCGTGGGATGGCAGAAACTTTTGCTTTGCACTTTAAGGCCCCGCCGCACACCGAGCAGCGCCACGGAGCGCCGGGTTAGGTAACAAAGTTCAAATAAGTGGCTGACTCACAGCAATATTTAATCCGGGAGGTTGTTTGTAAGTCAAATTTGTTTGTAAGTTGAATCACATTAAATTTAAAGTTACATTTTATGAAATAATTTTTTAAAGTAACAAAAAAAAATATATATATATATATATATATATATATATATATATATATATATATATTAGGTGTGTGTATCTCTCCACAAAAGCTGATTCAATACGGTTTTTGATACGTGGAGTGCAAAACGATTCAAGGACTGATTCTGTTGCGATCACAATTCGATTTTATATGAACTTTTTCGAGAGTGTTGATTTGCACTTACGTTTTTGTGATAATTATACGCGTATTTGAACAAACTTGTCAGTATCGGAAATGTGTCATTTCCAGTGTTTTTCCGATACCAGTATCGGCAGAGGCCCCGATACTGCATTAAAACAGTGGTATCGGTGAGTACTAACAAGTAACATGCCGATACCAGTAATTCTGAAGCTAATATAGGACTGACTTTGGATGCAGCATCTTGTGTCTTGCTAATGATCGAGATTTACTGATATGTGATGTGCTCACTCCATGCCGAGCTAAGATATGCTATTGGCCCTTGAATGAAAGAGCAAAAGCTGGGTATCGGAATCGAAAAAACAGTATCGGAACAACACTAGTCATATCCTTATAAAATATACCTCTCCAATAAAAGAGGATTCGTTACATATCTCAATATATTTTAAAGTGGATGATTCGAGTCGGTTCGATTTGGTGTATTCACATGTTTTAAAACCAAAAATGATTTCCCGTTCAAAATAAGGCAAATATTATCTCTACATTTTTTAGGTCAATATTGATAGATATTGTAACATTTTTAATACTTCAATTTATTTTATTAACCATTGTTACACATTATTAACATTTTAATTCTTTATATTAACCTTGTCGAAATGTTTTGTGTCCTGTGCAGAGCAGATGGTGTTGATTTCGGTATAATCTGACCTTAAAATGGGTCATACTATTTAGTCTAAAAAAGTTCCTTCTCAGCGCTTTGTGCGAAAACACATTTGGTCCTTGAGAACAGAATCTGTTTTGAACACCCACACTTGACTCTGTTTTCGCCATCGCTCACGGAAAAGTACCAGAGAGTATGTTTTGTCTACAAATGAAAGAGAGGAGGTCTTTTTAACTATAAGAAACCGTTGTGCACGCGGAAGAGCTACATTTGACGCTCTGAATCCCACCTGTTTAAGTGATGATTAGAGGCAGTTATTTGTCCAGAGATTCTCTGTTTTTTATTAAATCATTTTTGCAAAGGTGTATTTTTCTTGCATTAAATCTATCTTCATTTTTGGAACACGCAAAGAGGACAAAATTCTAGATTCCTTTTCAATATGCACGCACTGGGTCAAGATCATGGACAATATTCACAGGGTCAGTTTGTTGAACATACACCAAGTTTCAGTAGTGCTCTGTTGAACCTGATGCTCTGTGTGTGTTTGGCAAAATTTTTTTGAATATTGGACAAGGGGCGGAGACTTAGGCAGCCCTTGAGGTACAAGCCTAAGGGGGAACAAATATTTGAGTCTCCTTGGCCCTGACATCCGACGCGACACCACTGCTTAAGCCAAAGACAGACAGATGAGAATCTTGCATACTAATGTTGCCCTCTGCATCCTTGTGTCCCCTCTTCTATTTTACATGAGGGGCTGCATTCCAACTTTTTCAACTTTTCCAATTCACCGTCATCCTGGAGCGATGCCTCCTACACACTATTTCATTTCGCATGCAACTTTTTTTGGGGGGGGGGGCCTGAAGTATCCATGAATCACCGAGCCTGAGATATTGCACCATCAATCTGTCATCCGGATTGCTATCCAACTAGCGGCACGCTGGTGTCACACTGATGCAGTCTTCCCTACCTAGAAGTCATTTACCGATGGTATAATGTCGGCAGTAACAGAGACGCCATATTGACTCGGCTAATTGGCTTGGAAATGCTGTTATGAACATGATAAACGGGGGTGCGACTGCGTAATAGGCGTCATTAGCGGCGCGGCGAATAGCCGAAGAGGTGTTCAAACCTTCTGTTGGTGAGGAAGTGATGGAAAAAAATACACAGGATCAGGATTCATGCTGATGTTCTCACAGAATGGCGGAGATGAAAAGTACTTACTCTTTGAACTTTGACACATTTTGTGACCTCAAGATCACAAACGGGAGCGTTTTGTTGAGATTTCATGTGGTAGACCGATAAAAAGTAGCACATAATTGTGACCTGGAAAAGATTAAAAAATAAAATCCATCTGAAAAGTGGCAACGTTGAAAGAAAGGCTTAAGAAGTTCCGTTCGAAACGAAAATGCGGAAGAAGGTACCGTGGTCTGATGAGACCAGAGTGCAATTTTTTGCTCAAATCTTTTACTGCCAATTTCGAGCATTTTCACTCATCGTTCAAGGTAAACAGAATATCGTGTGCTGTGACGACATAAACATGGTGCATACCATAATATGAAAGATTGGATTACATTCTTTCATGAGAAACAAAAGTATGTTTCTACCTCATTCCGTTTTTTTTTAATAATTACAGGATGTTTAGAGGACATTTAGCAAATGTTGCGACCTTCAACATTCGCTAGCTTAGAAATGTTCGACCCTCAAATGGGATACGGTGCTTTACCAATAACATACCAACAATATTATGGGTGACCCCTGGGGGTCAGTCCCGCTTTTCTTTTTGTGTAATGTAAACACAAAATCAGCAAAATGCGAAAAGGTTAAAACCGTATGAAGACTTTTTCAGGTCGCTGCATTTTTTGCTTTTTGCAACGATTGCGCTTGTTTTTTTCGTCACGGTGCTGCGAGTGTGACTTCAAGGAAACAGACGGCAAGCATACAATTTTTAAACCCCCTGCGAGGTTTCACACAACTCATTTTGATGGTAAAACGAGGTCGCAAGTGAAATTATTCAGCAGCTCGTCTGTTAGTTAGCAGCCTCTTTGTTTCGCTTTGACCTTCGACTGTACTTTGGGAGTCCCTTCGTGTCTTATTTCGGCTCCGTTTTAGTTTTCACCGTCAACAAGTAGGTTGCGTCTTCATTCCAAAATCTACGGAAGTGATTTCCAAACACTTTCGGCGACCGGTGCGGTGTCGATTAAAAGCTTTTGCATCACGTCACAGTTATCACTCAATGTTAAAAGCACAAAGATTACAGATAAAGCACATCACAGTTAATCTTTTTTTTCTTTTTCTTTTTCTCTGGAGAGCTCAGTATTGTTCATTCGGTAATTTTACCGATTTGACATGTCATCATCATTGCTCTCCAATTTTTTTTTATTATTATTTTTTTTATATATATATATATTTTTGGTATTTTTATTTTTTTTTGGGTTAACATCGCAGTTAATCTATAGTCTGGTAAAGTAAACTAATCTTTTTTTTTCCTTTTTTTTTTCTGGAGAGCTCAGTATTGTTCATTTGGTAATTTTACCGATTTGACATGTCATTATCATTGCTCTCCTTTTTTTTTATTATTTTTTTTATATATATATATTTTTGGTATTTTTATTTATTTTTTTATTTTTGGGTTAACATCGCAGTTAATCTATAGTCTGGTAAAGTAAACTAATCTTTTTTTTCCTTTTTTTTTTCTGGAGAGCTCAGTATTGTTCATTTGGTAATTTTACCGATTTGACATGTCCTCATCATTGCTCTCCTTTTTTTTATTATTATTATTTTTTTTATATATATATATTTTTGGTATTTTTATTTTTATTTTTTTGGGGGGTTAACATCGCAGTTAATCTATAGTCTGGTAAAGTAAACTAATATTTTTTTTTTCTGGCGAGCTCAGTATTGTTCATTCGGTAATTTTACCGATTTGACATGTCATCATCATTGCTCTCCTTTTTTTTTGTATGTGGGTGATTATGCGTGTGTGCGTGCGAGTGTGTGTGTATTTATTAGTTCACCTAAAACCTATTTAAAAAAAATCCCATACCATTCACCTAAACCGAACACTTCCAGCCAGAGTCGTGAGGCCGTCAGGAGACCCGAGGAAGGACCAAAGAAAAGTAAAAAAAAAAAAAAAAAAAGTAAACTAATCTAATGACACGACATCGACGCAATCACAGTACGGAATGTTTCGCTATTCTGCTAAATTGAGTCTGACGGGGAAAACAATTGAGTGCTTTAAAAGGCATTCTGAACACATTTTCACCTGAAACCTTTTGACTTTTACTGAAAGCTGGAGGGAGAAAAATAAATAAATGCAACACCAACGTCGCATTGAATTCCAAAGCGGCGACAAAAGATTGAAACTGACGTGCGTTTAAGCAGCAAAGTTAAATGTTTAACTGCGGGGTTCGTTGTTGGACAGAAAATGTCCAAATAGCAGCACGAGAAAGGTAAAAAAAATAATAATTACACTCTGTCAAGTCAAGGTCGCAAAGCAAGTCACAGATCTCTGCAATATAAAAGTGTCATGCCGCTAAATGGAAAGACAGAAAACATGTTAAGAATTTGGATGACATCGGTGCTTAACGTGAGCTGCGGCGCAACATCTGCTGCTCTCAAGTCGCCTCGGGGGGCCCGAGATGCTTCGGGTTCATCCTGTTTGCGTTCCTGCTTTATTTGCTATGGCGGGAATCAGGCTGGGCTGAACAGGACGTTAGAATTAACAGCTGGAAGCATGTTTTTTGAAAATCCTCATTTCATTCAGGTACGACATATTTGGCAACGGATTATTTTCCAAGCAAAAAGCTCATACGTATATTATCCTGCCAAGTCATTGCAGGTTTTCAATTGTTTGCGAACAATCTATTGAGAAAATAGTCATTAGAATGTTTGCCAGAGGTGGGCTTTGTGCCAACGGGAATTCAATGAGGTGTTGATGTTCCAGTTTTCTCAACATCTCGATATCTGGAGACTGTTGAGATATTTCTCGGATCATTATCCATCAGTTCTTTTTCTATCATTATGGTAGGATGTAACCTATCTCAGTTGACCAGCAAGAGGCAAGGCAAGGAACACCCTGGACCGGTAATAATGAATGAATAAATAAATAACCAATAAATAAATAACCAGTAAAAATGTAGACAAAAAATATTTAAATAAACGTATTCAATCGAAGCATGTCTCGTGTTTTTATGCATATAATTCAAGTAGAATCAGTTTTTCATGCTATTGTATGTATTTGCATCTGGCACATTATGTGCAAATGCACATTATGATAGAAACTGCAAATAGTGGGAAAAGTATGTGCTCAATAGTCTGATAGTCTGAATAATCTTTGCCTGTGTTTTTTTGTTCTTGTTTTTCAAAAGGAAACTTCCCCTAAATATGGTAGTTTGGTTAATATTGCTTAGGGGAATGACAAATAACAATAACAAAAGGCGGCCATTTTGCCACTTTCTGTCAAATAAAAATGACATCACAACTGCTCAGGTCTCAGGTAACGACAAATCACAGCTCAGCTTCAGAAAACTGGAGAGCTGTGATTGGTCGTTGCCTGAGCCCTGAGCAACTATGATGTCATCTTCAGTCGACAGCAAGTGGCAAAATGGCCGCCCCCTTAGATGGATGAAAATGGCTGGATTTCACTTCTTAACTCATATTCCACAAATGTAATATTAACCAGAATGTCATGTTTAGACTAGCAAGGTCACATATAACATATTATTGTCAAGAAATGTTTACGGTTGACTTCCACTTGAAGTGTCTCTGATGTTGACCCACACACGTCCGCGGGCTAGTAAGATACTCTTAACTTTCTCGCTCGTTAGAATCGCCAATCGTCCAGTAAGTCAATATGTTGTGTTTTGGATTCAGAGGTGCCAAATCCAGGTCCAGAAAGTAAAAACCCTGCCACAGTCTGGCTTTAGCCCCTTGTGCTAGCAAGCTAGCTCCCTAGCAGAGCACCTAGGCAGATAGCTAGTGAGCTTGCTAGCCTAGCACCTGGGGCTAATGCTAAACTGTGGACCTGGATTTGCCGCCTCTGGTTGGATTATATAACATAGAGGGCTAGCTGGCTAGCAGGCTAGCGGACGCACCGGTGGCTGTGTTGTCTGGAATGATAGCGCACAATATGTATATAATGTTTTTTCCTTTAATTTCAATGGGCAAAGTGGTCTTATTTAACAAAATATTAGGAGCAGCTCTTATTATGACAGTGCTGTTCTAAATCATTGCAAACATTTTCACCAAAATGTCCCCCCCCCCCCATTAAAACCTCTGACAGTGTCAATCACAAGTGGAAATTCTCATTTCTGTGTTGGATTGTATTCGATTAGGGTGTGTTGTGGCCTCAGTATGTTTTTATTAGTAGTACTAAAACTTAGCCTGGGGAAGCAAGTGACGACATGAATGAAAACACTCAAATATTTACAAGTCGAACGGCCCCTTGACCTCGCTGCATAATACATAGCAAGGGTCTTCAGTTTGGCGCCAGCGTGCGCTCCGTGTTTTATCCAAGCGGCTCGTCGGCTCCACATGATTGATGCGGTTTCATCTTACGGGATGTCACTCTCGCCTGATGAGCGGATACTTTTCTCAACCTCTGTCCCGATGAGTGGATCTTGTCTCACCGCTGGCTAGCGATTCGAAGCTCTTTCAGCGAATGGACTCCAAATGGCGCGTCAAGCTCAGATCTTCAAAGTGTCAATTTCAGCGCAAGGTCCAATCAGATAAAGTTCCCCTGGTGGGATATTAGGCTCGAGGAGAAGCAACACGCTGTCACTTTCTGCCGGATCCGACCGGCTGAGGAGCAATTTGTTGATTTGTTTACCCCCCCCCACACTGAGACTGTTACCCTGTCGCTGCTGACAATAACGTTTCAACTGGCAACGTTTACAAAAAGCGCCTCGGGTCTCTTTAGTTCATTTAGAATTATGAGGAGATTTGTCGCTGTTGATTGCTTATCCCGGTTGTGTGCTGTGATATTCGGTTGAGAGGGGAAATACATTAAAAAGTGTAATCCACAAAGTCTTCGCCCCCCTGCCGATAAGAAGATGACTTTGCGTTTTCACTCCTAAGCTTGCAGGCGGGATCAGAAAGGAGACTGTACACCCCCTGCGTAATAGGCTGCTTTGCTTCTCCAGCAAAAGGCCAGCCCGGCTACTTATCTTGTCAAGGCAGGATTTTTTTTCATCCGAATGATTTGATGTTGAAACCTAAGACCAGGACCGTGTGTCCATTTCTGGGTTAGCTGAGCATCATCGGAGACAGACAAATCCTCTGTGAACAACAAAAAAAAATATTTCATCAACGCACATTTTTTCACCAGACTAAAACTAGACTAGACAAGATTAAAACCCTCATTAATAAACACAATAACTGGGACAAAATCAGTATGCATTTAAAATGTACTTCAATTCATAAAAACTGGACTAAAATCTATGGACATTTTAGTTCATGAACAAAAATATATTTGATTTTGTAAAATATGTCAGGTTTCCAATTCCAATTGTTTCAAAATTTTTCAGCGAATTTACTTAAAATGCGCAAAACGGACATGCGACTTATGCCCGTTTCCATCTGTTCTTTTGCGACTATTGAGAACCGCAGCGTTTCTTTGCTGTTTTTCCCCATCTAAAATAGCATTAATATTCGCTTCTTCATTTAATTCCAAAAAGATTTCTGTTTTGCCCCCCCAACGTACCTTACTTTATTGTCCGACATTGCTTTGGGACTACCAACATACATGTGACGTAATATCTGGTCAAAACGTGCAAAGTGTATCCGGCCTTGCCAGCGGTTATTCGCCAAACCTGTTTTCATCGCCAAAATTCGCATTTTCCATTTTTCGATACGCTTCAAAATCCCCCCCTCCAAGAATAAAGACATTGTTTTGTGCCCTTTTTCGAATTGCTAGCGTTTCCATTCAGTTTAATTTCCGCATTTCTTGAAAATTCAAATAAAAATGGGTGGATGGGAAACCCACTGCTCACACTGCTGTGACACTGTCATGTGACACAGAGCGACCCCCCCACCCCTTCAAATCTACAGCTAGCGAGTGCAACATGCACAAACACATGGGACAGACAGGAGATGGATTCACGTTGAAAGGTTAAAAAAATAATAAGAAAAAAAATAAGTTAATTATAGTTATAACGTAACATTCATCCAACGGCTATAAAGTTCCAACAATAATATGAATCCAACTGCTAGCTAATGCTGGCTAACTGACTAATAGCTCATAGCATGGAGCCATAGTAGCCACTTGTTGATATACTGTAATTGTGTGTGTTGTTTTTCATCAAAAAGATGAGAGAACATTTTAAGTGACATCGTTTTAGATCTGAAATGTTCTGACCCCCCCCCCCCCCCCCCAAAAAAAAAATATATGCGGGTTAAAATGATTGAACGGACTAAAATGTTGACAGTTTTTGTTGACTAAAATTAGATGAATAAAATTTTTCCACCCGTGTCCTTCCAATGACATTTTTAAAAACAACAACAACAAAAAAAAACAAACGGTACTGATTAGGGTTGCAAAGTTTTTTGGGTCATAGTTTCCTTGGACTAAAATAAAGACTAAACGGCTATAACGTTCCAACAATAATATGAATCCAACTGCTAGCTAATGCTGGCTAACTGACTAATAGCTCATAGCATGGAGCCATAGTAGCCACTTGTTGATATACTGTAATTGTGTGTGTTGTTTTTCATCAAAAAGATGAGAGAACATTTTAAGTGACATCGTTTTAGATCTGAAATGTTCTGACCCCCCCCCAAAAAAAAATATATATATATATATATACGGGGTAAAATGATTGTCCGGACTAAAATGTTGACAGTTTTTGTTGACTAAAATTAGATGAATAAAATTTTTCCACCCGTGTCCTTCCAATGACACTTTTAAAAACAACAACAACAACAAAAAACAAACGGTACTGATTAGGGTTGCAAAGTTTTTTGGGTCATAGTTTCCTTGGACTAAAATAAAGACTAAAATGCTAGCTTTATAGTCGACTAAAAGTTGACTAAATAAAAACGGGATAAGGTTGACTAACTATGATAAAAAAAAACTAGCAAGTGTGATTGAAACTGGACTAAAACTGAGATTAAATAAAAAAATAACTCATCACAAGAGTTCATTTGAGATTTTTGTCTTTCCCTGACCCATGACCCCTTTTTTCCACGTATCATGCGCCGTGCAAGAGAGTCTTGCTTAAGACAACCAATTTGTTCCACTAAGGGAGGCAGATATGCTGAGATAATAGCGAGCAGAATATGAGGGGCATGTCGGCATTGTTTTCCACGCTCTATTTCACCTTCATCAAAAGACAAGCAAACTACAGCTGAAAATAACGAGTTGACTGATTAGAAGTCATCGCTTGCTTGCTCCGATTGTTGGAATGTACCAAAGGCTGCCTGCTTTATTTGTATTTAAATATGCAATGCTTTAAAAAAAAAAAAGAAAAAAGAAAAAAGGCAAACCATGCTATGTCTGTTTGAAAGCTTGCTTGCTACACTTTCTTCTTTTGTTTTTTGTTTACATCTCATATGTGATTTAGGTAGAATAGTCAGAAACTTCCAAGATGACACAGGCAGAGCCACCATAACTGCCGAAATAAACACTGTGACTAAACATATGGTAAGCTGGAATTGTGGTGACTTTCAAGTTTGACGCCATGCAATTATAGATAGTTTAGTAACAAAAACAATTTACTGAAAAAAAATATATAGTATATGCTGCGGTGTTTTTTTGTTTTGTTTGCGTGTTCTGTTATTGCGCTGACCTTTAAATAACCTTGAGGAAGTTGATACAGTGCATTGTGGAGTCTTACATCAGAAAGCGGTGTCAAAAAAAAAAGCAGGATGTCAGATGCTTCACACAACAGCAATGCTACAAGTCGCTGTAAGCTAAAAATACATCGTTCTTAATGTAAGAGTTGTGTTAAGAACCCCGACAAATACAGACGCTCCCCACCTTACGAACGAGTTACGTTCCGGACGATCGTTCGTAAGGTGAATTTGTTCGTAAGTTGCTTCAGTGCTATATTTTGTATTATAATATATGTTTAAAGCCTATATAAGTATATTGAAGGTTTATATAAGTATGTTTAAGGCTTGTACAAGTAACCTGCATTGGTTTGTACTGAAAAAAACTTTTAATAAAATGGAGAGAATACGTACAGTACTGTACTGTAGTACGTATGTTAGAGAGAGAGAGAGCGAGACACACACAGTATGTACATGTACGTAATAAGATAAATAAAATGAAGTTTAACTTACTTTTGGAAGATGTACTCGATGCTTAAGGAGATGATGGAGGAGGAGGAAGAGGAGGATTTTACATCATGAGAGATTCTTCGTCGTCGCTGGAATCGGCTTCAAAAGTTATTTCCTGCATTTATTATTATTATATTTTTTGACGCAATATTTCTATGATCAAGTACGGCCGTTTTCAGCAATTATTTTCAAACATCAATGACATAATAACAAATCTCTGAATTCACATGTTGAATTTTTTGGGGGTGATATAATGATCTGAGATGAATTCAGGAAATCGGCTTTGATATTCATATAAGGGAATAAATAATATTGACTAAACATCAATGACACGGTTTGACAGTAAAAAAAATTGTATAATACGGCAGTCACGTCTCATTCCTAATTTATAATAATGGCAGTTGGACCCTGAAATAGATGATCACCATTGGGGTAAAAAAAAAAAAAAAAAAGCCTTTGGCTGAAGTCAACTGGGATCGACTCCAGCTCCCCTTGACCCTGAACAGGAAAATCCAAATAGAAAATGGACGGATGGACATATACTGTACTAAAATTTACGATACCCGGCACAGAATCCCGATAGGTTGAGTGATTATGTTTGGACTAATTGCTCCGCTGTTCCCTCTCAACTCGCTGCAAGAAGCTGACAGGATTGCCAATCGGTGTTGCCATAGCGATCATTGAGTTGACATCGTTATCCAACAGGATTATATCCTCACGTACCTGAAGGATTCATATCCTTCTTTTATGAGCTGCACATTACTGTCGGATATAAAACAATCTGAGCGGTTGACCCTTTTACCGAGCTACTAAAAACACTATGGATAACGCCGCTGACGTGACTTCCATAATCGACAAAAAAAATCCTCTTATCGATCATAATCGACAGCAATGGGATTATGTTAGCAATTGCCGTTCTGTGTTGTTTTTGTTGAATACACTCAAGTCATTTCCTTGGTTCAGCTTGTCTGTTGCGGGCATTTAAGCACTGCAACATTGGCCATTATTTAATCATAACTGCTGCCGGCAAATACAAAATGGAGAAGCGGATGAGTGATGCCGTTAATGGGTCAAATTGTTTTGTTCTTTCAAATCATGAATCTTTCTATCATGGTTTCGCTGTCTGACGTTCTTACATCATGTATTTACGTATATACTATCCATTCATCTCTCACCCAACTATCTTTTAGCTAGTCTATCTTTTTTTTTTTAAGAAATCCGTCCCACGACATTTGATCCTAAGGCACAAAAAAAAAAATGCTTTCGTGACTTATGAATAATAGTAATTAACCAGAAGAACTAAATGAATCATGTGAAGCCATTTTAGCTAAAGGAAAATCATTTCAAACTGGAAGTACAAAGACTTTTTGAGCAGAACATGAATAGCAATCATCAAATCTGTGCATCAATATTCTCAGGGGCACAAATGAGATTGGCGAAGTAAAAAAGGGGCTTGTACGATTAAAGAAAGGAGGGGGAAAAGGCTGAACCTTGATTTAGATCTGCTCCCATTTTGAAAAACTTGTTTGTTCTTTTTCACCGTGCTCTTGCAATAACATGCATTTAAATGTGTATGTATGCATGTAAGATTCCGACATTTGACAGAGTAAAATTTCAAAAGCTGATTAATCGGCGGATTAATTGAAAATATATATATAAAGATTAAAATAACTTATGTTTTGGTCTCGTAATGCTCACAGCAGTAAAGATAAGAATTACAGGGAAAACATTTGACTGTTTTACAATACTGTGTAGTTGAGCATTATGTATGTAAAAAAAAAAAAAACATTAAATGCCGCTATTATTAATCAGAATCAGATTCATTGACCGAGTATGTACAAACACACAAGAAATTTGCCTTCACAGTCTCAACCTGTCCGAGAAACACGAAAAATAACAATGACCAGCAGGGGGAGACAAAATGGGAAGCCTAATTAGTGACCTGACTTTCTTAAACAAGCAATGAGGAAGCAGCGAGGGTGATGGAGGTCCAAGCTGTGCTCCATAAAAGGGACACTTGACTCATTGAGCTATTTTCAGCAGTAAAAAGTTCATATTTTGCCCAGAATGAATTCGATCATTAGTTTTCATGTAGAATTAATACCTTTAAAAACGAATTTTTCCACTTGCCGTCGACTGAAGATGACATCACCTTGTGCTGAGGAAGTAGGTAACGACCAATCATGGCTCACCTGTTTTCTGGGTTTGGTCAGCAAACTGAGCCCTGATTGGTCGTTACCTACTTCCTCAGCACAAGGTGATGTCATCTTCAGTCGACGGCAAGTGGAAAAATTTGTTTTTAAAGGTATTAATTCTACATGAAAACTAATGATCGAATTCATTCTGGGCAAAATATGAACTTTTTACTGCTGAAAATAGCTCAATGAATCAAGTTTCCCTTTAAGTTTAAGCCTTTTCTGTGTGTCCTATTTACATATTGGTGTACCCTCGCCTCGCCTCAGCTCATGACCCTTATCAGGATAAGTGATCAAAAATGAATAGCTGGATGATGTTATGATGCGTAAAAAGCCAATAGGGATTGCGGCAGACACTAGAGGGCATGAAGCCTTCCTCACGCATGCTTAGCATATTTAGCATCATTTATTCGATGCCTTTTTGCTGTGTGTGCTCGCTTCACGGTGGAATTCTCCTGTGAGCTAACACGCTCGGTTCGTGTTTGTTTTAACTCGCACGCTTCATATTAATCCCAAAATAACATTCAAGTGGGCAACGCTGACGAAGGCTGCTGTATGTAGGCCTTGTGGTTTAAAAATGGCTGCCATCCTAAAATTTCTTCCTTGCCCTCCCTCGCTCGCTCGGTCCGCGCGCTCGCCGGCTCGCTTAAAATACACACGGCGCACGTCGCCCCCCCCCCTCCCCCTCATTGGCCACCTTCTCCAATCCGTCATCTGGCTTCCTCCCGCCGCCTCACTTTGTGCGAGCTTATTGCACTGTCTGCCTAAATTTGCATCATTCCTCGGTGTGCAATGTCAGCTCGGGCCCGCTGATCAAATCCTAACAAGCCGATGGCGGCTCTCATCTCGCATTTAGCCGCCTCGCTTTCCATGTCGCTGCCTCCGTGTTTCCCACAATTCATTGCTGGTGCGGGAATGGTGCCCGGGCCCCGAGTCTGCTGGTCTGTCTGTTGTTTGCTGCCGGGGATCAGTGAACAGATGGTGTGTTACGTGTCCCCCGCAGAGGATGAGTACAGCATCATGCGAGATGTGGTTTAGTGCGCACGACTTCCTCAGTGGATATCTGTGCGAAAATGAATACCGCCACTAGTTTTTTGAGCTAAACCGGTGTATTTTTAGTTTGCACATCGCCATTTTTTACACAGTTACAGGTAAAACAATTTAGATGGATTATTACAATTTCACTTAGCTGTAGTTGGAGGTATTTGGGGTGGAGTGACAACTGTTTTTATCGATTGCTATGAATTGTTTTGCTCGCAAAGTTAGATCTTGTCATGTGACTACATTTTAGTCAGTTTTTGATGCACTTTTAATTTTCAGAGTAAGGCTCCTTTATGGAGGACCAAAACTGTCAAAATAAAAAAATAAATGACTAAATAAAAAAATTAATGACTATAAGTGCAAATAAAAATGGATATAAAAAGTATATTTCAAAAATTTAATACAAATAAAAAAGTATAAATGCAAACAAAATATATTACCCATAAATAAATAAATAAAAGTAAAAATAAATACAAAAATAAAAAACAAGATTCACAAAATGAAAATATAAAAATAAATATATAAATAGAATTAAATACCAATCAATCAATAAAAATGGCGGTCCCAAGCGTGTCTCGGGTTGGACTCTGACAGTGCAAACTGCCTTTCAATGGTCGAGTGAGCGGGTCGGCCAAGACACGCTTAGGACCGCCCCCCTCATTTGAATAACATTTCGTCCTGACAGAGCGTCTGCAGTATGAAATAAATAAATGTGAGAGCAGAGCATTTTTATTTATTCATTGATAATTCATTCTATTTATATATTTAGTTTTGTATGTATTTTGACATTTATTTAAAAAAATTTAATCTCGTTTTTTTTTTTTTAACTTTTATTTATTTAATTATTTATACCTGCTTATTTATATATTTTTTTTTTATCCGTTTATATTTTCACTTTTAGTCATTTATTTTTAATTTGGGCAATTTTGGGACCTCCATACTCTTTGCTCCATGTTGTAGTAAATTACCGTTGTGTGCCCCCGTTGTTTATATTTTATTTACATGGCTGTATTATGGCACACAGTTACTATATTTTGATGTTGGAGGCAACACAGTTCTTTTGGGTCGTCACTTGACCAAGTCTGGGAAACTAATTAAAAAAAAAAAGTCTGGGAAATCCTGCCTTTCGCAACGACGGCGCGGTAGATTTCCCCACTTGCGGCAAACACCAGAAGGTTCAATTAATCCTGGCCAAACTAGATTGCCAGTTAAGGGGCTGCTGTAGAACTCAAACCAGAAAAAAAAACTCGAGAGAGAGCGCAAGGTGGCATGTGAGCCTCTGCAAAGCCCAACAGTTTTAAATATTTCAACACAATGTACTTGTGTACCTACGGAAAGCAAATAGAGTGAGCTTTCCAAAAGCGACGAGCGTGTCAAGTCTGTTTCCCTCTGGCACTTTTCAAATGTGTTTTTCAGCTGCTGAACTGACTGTCACAAAGATGCTTTTACTAGTTGGCATTTCTCAGCAAGAATTCCAAGATGTTTTTTTTCCCCATTAGATCAAGGCATTTAGATTTAAATCAATTGATTGTGGATATTCCAGATTACATTGAGGAAAATACATTTTTATTAGCACAAGATTGACAAGAAATGGCATACATTTGTAACACTACCTTTCAGTTTTAAGCTTCCTTAATAAGAGCTGTTGCTATACATGTATTTTAACTCCACAAGCATCTGTGGCAGAACCTACTAAGCCCACCTCCGCAGAGTAAGTGCGGTTGGAGTATGACCGCTCTGGCTTAAATATCAATAATCAGGATGAATCCATTTTAGTATTGAAATGTCCACCAATGTTGCCGAAGGAGATCTTGCAAAAAAGTCAACACACCCCTACTCAAACGCCATGGAAAATGATGAGAACGAAACAAATTATTCCAGATCTTTTTCCACCATTAACTCATTCACTGCCATAAAGTCATTTTTAAAAAAGATTATTAAAAATTTGGGACAAGAGGCGATTAATTTTTTTAAATTGTAACTAATCGCATGACTTCACTAGTTAACTCACGATTAATCACAAATTTTATATCGATTCTAAATGTACAATAAAATATTCTAGGTTTTCATACTACTTTCATACTTGACTGCCAAAAACGTTAAATAACGTTCAGTAAATTCCTATAGAGGAGTGCCAAAGACGTTAAAAGACGTTTGTTTCAAAACACAGGTGAAACTAACCATTTTCTATTGTTGATTACTGAAAAACGGAATAAGGTAGAAACAAACTTTTTTTTCTGATGAAAGATGAGAGTCCAATCTTTCATTTGGTAGTGTGTGTGTTTCCATAGTCCAAACACAACATTTTCTATGGACCTTGAAAGATCAGTCAAAATGCTTAAATCGGCTGGCACCCACGGCATCCCTTTTCTGAAAACGTCTGGCAGTCAAAGAGTTAATATGACTTATATAAATAAATATTACTTGACTTGTCTTGTAACATCCAAGATAATTGATTTTTTTTTTTTAAATGTCTCTATTAGAAGGGAAGTAACCAATCACATTCTGAGTCATTCTAAAAGGGAGTCAGCCAAAACCTGCCACCATTCAGAGTGCCTCTGATTAACCCTAAGCAATTTTCAGATGTTCTAGTAGGCTTTTTTTATGAAGCTTTTGTGCCAACACTGACCACTATTCCTTCCAAATTGTCTAAGTTCCAGATCAAGGTGATAAAAAGCAACCCCAAAGCATGATACTGCCATCATCGGGGTTCGGTGTAGGTATAGTGTTATTTATGAAGTGAAATTCTATACTGTTTTGCTTTCATCCACATCATCACGGTGCCCAACGCCCTTTACGGAGGCTCAGATTCACCCATTCAGTTCATACACCAATGAGTGGCTACTGCCAGGCACATCCAGGTCCGCTGGCTTTTAGATCCCATAAATGGTGTCAAATTTTTGAAATGAGTTTTCTTGGTCTCCTTTTTTTTCACGACACAGGGATGTGCAGACTTTTTATATCCACTGTACATTTTTTTTTGCGTCACTGCATTGCACTGAGAAGTTAAGATTGAAGAGCAATTGCCTCTTGCTAATGACAACAAAAGGCACAGGATTAGTCACGGGAGATTGAGTCAGGTCGTACGCCCCGCACTGCTAATTGAGCTCTTATCTTGACGCAGTCCGTAGTGCCATTCAACATAAATACCATGTCATGTTCGTGAGTAAGCTCTCGGTGACTTCTCTTTGGAATGCAATGAAAATCTGGCAGTTGTCATCATTGCTGAGTAAATATTGTCATGTTAAACTTTGATTAACTGACCACTGCCTGGTATGGCTTGTTTATGGAAGCATGATTTGGCTTTCCAGAGCAAATAAAAGTGGCTCTAATTTCATGTTATATTTTATATTATATTTATTTATGCAGCCAACAAGTGTAAACAGAATCCATCGTTAACATCTGCAGTTTTGCTATTTTCAGCAGATGCCCTGAAGAAAAGTGCTTGTACCTGTGAAGTTTCTTTTATAATCTTGCCTTGAAGCTATTTTCATCCTCAGGACCATTTGATTAAAGCCTTGTCTCCTAAAAAGAAAAAAAAGGAGACAACTTCTTCACCCTCTTGTCTTCCTTTTGGCTCATGCATAATTTAAAGGATGGTCTCTCGATGAGAATGGTCTAAAACACAAGTGCGCACGTTACTATGTGCTAGTAAATTAGCGAGATGCTAGCGAGCAGCTGTGGTGAGAATCAGGCAGCTGTGTTAAAAAAAAAATAAAATGTTACAAGCTCAGCGGAATGATTGAAATCCCTGCTGTCAGGTGATATGGCAACACTAGTGCCTCTCTAAGCAGAATGAACACTCGGGTGGGTTTGATATAGGGAAGGTTATACACCTATTAAAAATCAAATACATATGTCAAGTGTGCTTTCAAATACATCCAATGCAGGCAGGTGGCTTGCCATACCATTTTCAGAAGTACAGACGTTAATGAGTGGCAGTACTTAGACATAAAGTCATTCAATGCATGTTCATAGAAGCATTTTCCTCCCGCTTGCCTTTGAATATTGTCTCTGCATAGTGTCAGAAATGGTTCCAAATTTTTAAGCAAATTCAGTGAAATTGTGCAAAACAAACATGTGACTTATCCCCGTTTTCATTCGGTATTGTTTTGCAAATATTAAAGGGGAAGTCAACCCTTTTTTTTTGGAACAATAATATGTTCTATACACTCCCACTAGTATATTAATACGGTATTTTGGTTAATATTGTGTCAGTGGAATATGAGTTAAGTAGCAAAATCCAGAAGTTTTTTTTTTTACAGTAACAGAAGGCGGCCATTTTGCCACTTGCTGTCGAGTGAAAATGACATCACAGTTGCTCTGGTCTCAGGTAACAACCAATCACAGCTCTGCTTCACAAAACAAGTAAGCTGTGATTGGTCATTGCCTGAGCAACTGTGATGTCATCAGCAAAATGGCCGCCCCCTGAGATGGATAAAAACGGCTGGATTTTGCTTCATAAGTCATCTTCCACAAATGTAATATTAATATGAATGTCACATATAACATATTATTGTTATTTAAGGTTGACTTCCTCTTTAAGGGCAGAGAATACTGCACAAAATGATGAGATGATGTCATATGAGTGCGCCTCTCTCTGTTACAAGACACTCGGCTGACGGTCAACAAAAGATTCTTTCATCTTTTATTAATCACAGAAATATTTCAATTTCTTCAGCCCCTCCAAAAATAATATATATGCCATTATTTGTGATACATGTGACGTAATAGCCGGTCAAAACATGCAACATGGAATCTGGTCCTACAGTCAAACTGAACATTTTCTTTTTATCGATATGGAAAAAAAAAAAAATTAAAAAAAAAATAAAAATAAATAAATAAATATATATATATATATATATATATATATATATATATATATAAATATAATTTATTTATTTATTTTAATCGAACCCCGACAAGTGTAAAAAGTTTTCATGAGTTGTAGGCTTTTTTCGAGTTTATAGCGTTTACCTTCCTGTTTACTGTATTTTCACAATGCTTGAAAATAAAAATAGTTGGATGGAAACCCACCAAGTGGGGCAAGTTTAGTGGCAAAAGGTGCAAGACCCAAGTGGAGGGAAGCAGGAAGGCATGGCAGGAGAAAAACTTAACAAGACAGACAAAAAAACAACCTGTTTGTCATGAAGATTCGAGTACAGAGGGCTCCATTCCAATCAATGCGGTGCAAAATATTTGTAATATTCCAACATTTAAGGCCCATTAGCAGTCACATTGGCAATGCTATTCATATTGCAAGCCAACGGGTGCTTCCAAGATGGCGCTTCAGGGAGAGAAAAGAACAGCTGAAGGATGTTT
The DNA here is from genome assembly GCF_051991255.1 of Vanacampus margaritifer. Taxonomy (NCBI): domain Eukaryota; kingdom Metazoa; phylum Chordata; class Actinopteri; order Syngnathiformes; family Syngnathidae; genus Vanacampus; species Vanacampus margaritifer. Next base: position 4,577,674 of record NC_135434.1, read on the forward strand.
AAAAATACCAGATTGCTTTCCTCTGGGGCAGGAATGACTCATTACCCGGGCAGCAAAGCAGGAAGTGCTGTCAGATGGGTCATCCCACAATATAGCCACACTCCAATTGCGCCGTTGTGCATCACGCTCGAAACGCTGCGCTTGTTTGGAAGCTGAAGCAAACACACGGGGAATTTGGAAAAAGAGCGGTTGCTAACACATCGCTTTTTCTATTCAGTAGTAAATAATGGATTGGGCAAGACTCCTTGAATCTGAAGTTGGTGTTTTACCAAGACATTTTGGACAGCTCTTTGCTTTGGACTTTGTGGGAGCGGCCTGATCCAACTTGACTGTGCCCATTGCACAAAGCAAGGTCCGTTAAGGCATGCTTGGATGAGTATGGTGGGGAACAGAGGTGGCAAATCCAGGTCCAAAAAGTAAAAACCCTAGCCCTAGGTGCTAGCTAGTGTTAGAAGACGATCTTTGTCTTCCGCGTGTTCGTTGTTGTTCGGGTAGAGAGAATGTTGATTTTCTGAATACAGACTGGAGATCGGTGAACAGGTCCTTCGAAGGATTTATTTTACAGAATATTCTGGACACAAGCAAGTTTACAGACAAATGGCTGCAGTCCTGTCGCAAGTGTGTTATTTCAGCGGACTCACAGCATTCTTATACTATCTTGAAAAACCCTCAGAAAACAGCCCCCAGCCCTGAGTTCAATACACATGACGACAGCTGGAAGTAGAAAGACTTTTTACACTTTTATAGCATATCCTCCAATACACATTGACTTCAACCCCCGACACTGGCCCATTGATGTGGAAACAGACGAGCCCCCCCCCCCCCCCCCCAGACCTCATTCAATACACCCACCAAGCTCTACTGAGGAAATTAAAACAGTTATGACTAAACTAAAACAGTTATAACTAAATCTGGGCAAAAGACCCGCAACACTAGCTAGCTAGCTCCCTAGCTACTCCCATGGTGCTTGTTTACCTGCTAGGGAGCTAGCTAGCTAATGATAGATATTTATAACATTTTTAATACTTCATTTTATTTTATTAACCATTGTTACACATTATTAACATTTTAATTCTTTATATTAACCTTGTCGAAATGTTTTGTGTCCTGTGCAGAGCAGATGGTGTTGACTTCGTATAGGCTGACCTTAAGCTGGGACATACTATTTAGTCTAAAAAAGTTCCTTCTCAGCACTTTGTGCGAAAACACATTTGGTCCTTGAGAACAGAATCTGTTTTGAACACCCTCACCTGACTCTGTTTTCGCCATCGCTCACGGAAAAGTACCAGAGAGTATGTTTTGTCTACAAATGAAAGAGAGGAGGTCTTTTTAACTATAAGAAACCGTTGTGCACGCGGAAGAGCTACATTTGACGCTCTGAATCCCACGATGTTTAAGTGATGATTGGAGGCAGTTATTTGTCCAGAGATTCTCTGTTTTTTATTAAATCATTTTTGCAAAGGTGTATTTTTCTTACATTAAATCTATCTTCATTTTTGGAACACGCAAAGAGGACAAAATTCTAAATTCCTCTTCACTAACTCTTTGACTGCCAGACGTTTTCAGAAAAGGGATGCCGTGGGTGCCAGCCGATTTAAGCATTTTTGACTGATCTTTCAAGGGCCACAGAAAATGATGTGTTTGGACTATGGAAACACACATACTACCAAATGAAAGATTGGACTCTCATCTTTCATCAGAAAAAAAAGTTTGTTTCTACCTTATTCCGTTTTTCAGTAATCAACAATAGAAAATGGTTAGTTTCACCTCTGTTTTGAAAAAAACGTCTTTTAACGTCTTTGGCACTCCTCCATAGGATTTTACTAAACGTTATTTAACGTTTTTGGCAGTCAAAGAGCTAACTAGCATCAGGGGCTAAAGCCAAACTGTGGCAGGGTTTTTACTTTCTGGACCTGGATTTGTCACCTCTGGTACAGGCTGTACCTCAACACAAAAGTACTAAAAAGCTAACCAGGGCCTCTCGCTCACCATCCACTCATAAATGGAACAAAATAATCCCAGGGACACACTTCAAAGCCTTGTACAAAAGAGTGGATGTTGTTTTCATTTCCTGTAGAGAGCTTTCCCAATACATTTGTCCATATACTGAAAGATTAAATCCAGCAAAGTCGCTATTTTTCCTGAAGTGATTGCTATATGTTGCCGCGTGTCCTCAGAGGAGCAATAAAAGTAGATAACCTGGCCAATACTTTGCTCAGACACTGCTGCAGCAAGGTGACTTGCCACTATTGGATCTTTACTCTTGGCTTATCTGATGCCTTCCATGCCGTGAATCGTGAAATGGGAAGCTCAAACGCCACCTCCTATCTCGTTGGATGCAACCCAAGTTGGTGCGAGGGGGGCGTTTTCCTGAGAGATGAGGGGGCGAGCGAGGGGCTATGTGGGAACTCAGCCTCGGCTCATCCCTCACCTGGGAATTAAGGCGCAGGAATGATGACTTCCTCGCATCAACTGAGCTTTGGGCCCGTGTGCGACCTTTGCAGTAACAAAGGTGACTGATTTGTGGAGGCCTTTGATGTAAAGAGCTGCCCTTATCAGGCCAACAGAGAAGACGACGGGGAGATAGCGCAGAGGCTTATGGAGGGAAATGTGACTGATTCCTTAGCAAGGTGGAGACGTTCCAAAGCCCCCCTTCCACTCACTTTATTCCGCTTCTAAGAGATCCTCTGCAGAAAAAAAAATCTATTTTCCTGCAGCACAGGGTGCGGCGGAATTGAGGCGACTGGTAAATAATGCACAGGTTTTTTTCCCTCCTTTCATTCTTGCAGGGGAGGGAACACTCATTGTTAGGCAATATGTGAAGTGGGCTTATTAAACCAACAAGGCCACAGTTGTTTTTATTCCCATTTTGCAAGGTGAAAGAAAGCTTGAATATGTCTAAAAAACATCCGCTGTAGCAGCATATGGTATTATTTTCTTTTCCGACCCTTATAGCCCACAGGTCAAATAAACCCTCTGAAGGTGTACAAAGAGCTCCCAAATTGTTTGGGGGCATGTTGTGATTGAGCTTCTGTCAATATGTAAGATTAGCTTGTCTAATTTGTCCTAAATGAGGACATATGGAAGTCTTTCGGTCTGTTCTAGTCATTCAGTTGAAGCCATCCATTTATCATCCATCCAATATTGATCCATCAAGATATGAGCCATGACTCAGTCCATGATGGATCGCTCCATCTATCAATGAATCTTCTATCAATCCGGATGAACAATATCAATGGCTCATCAATCAATCCGCAATATAATTGATCTGTCTATCATGTATCATCCTCCCATTAATCAATGTGTCATCCATCCAACCCAACCATCTGCCAGACAGATTCATTAGGAACATAAATCCAATTTAATGACCCGTACATTCTTGCATATAACCACCATTCACTGGCACATTAATATTAGATCAACATGATGCATTCATAGTTTATTAAAATAGTTTACCTTACATATGGGGCGAGACTAGTGCCAAGACAACGCGCCAGCTCAAAGTGCCTTGAGCATCTGACACTTCCTGCCTGAGAAGAACATGCTCGTACAGGAGCAACGTCCCTACTCACCCGACCTGCGTGTAATTTATTTCCTCGTTTCCAAACTCAAGAAACTCATTTTAAAAGACGTCAACAATATCAAGATGAGAATGGCGATGCGGCGGATCGTGAAGGAATCCTTCAGGGAGTTAATGAAAGCATGGGTGAGAGGGCTGGGAAAATGTGTTTGACTCCAGAGGATTTGTTCAAAGGGAAGAACTTTCAAGTTTGTGGTTTGAATAGAAAATATCTCTCTCGTATCGCGAGTCCTGGGGCCGTTCTGACACATCTTGCATAATCTGTCCATCTATTCATACATACAATACATCTGTTAAATCCCGTCCGAACTTCCGCTGGTGCTTTGTCTTTAACTCATTCACCCCACCGCCCATTTTCACTGAAGCAACCTTCTTCACTCCCGGCTGTTTTACTGGATTTTGACTGATTTTGCAAGCCCCACAGAATATTGTGTTCTATTGCTATAAAAACATGGAACCTACCAAAATTAGTGTCCCATTTTTTTTATTTAAAATATTTCTATCTGTTTCCATTTTGCAGCAATTAGCTAAATAAATAAAAACTGTGGGGAAAACAGCTTTTTGCAACATGGTCCTGGTTGATCTCTTATACTCTGCAGTCTGCTGTTGGCCGTTTTTGTAGTAACTACCGTTCTCTTCAGTTCAGAGGCTGCATCAAAGCCTTCTCTAAGCTTTAGCATTAACGCATTTCAAGGTGATCAACTTTATAGAAAGACGATAGCATTTTAAATGCAGCAGAGGGCAAACACGCCTCTCCTGTTAGAGCGTGGAGCAGCAGAAGTAGACCTATTGTTATCAACATAAATATATGTATTTGAAGCAGATGAAAGGGAGGAAAAAAATGTGCCCTTCTTTTCAGGCCAAGATGCCTCCAGGGTTGCACACGCCTCCAAAGTGTTGGCCAGAATTAGCAAGTTTTAGTACACTGCGTTATCTGCTTATTTGCTTCCATGACATCATCCGTCTTTGTATGGAATTTGTGGACTCAGTGTGTCTGTGTTTCCACCATTGCATGTCTGATGAGTCAAGATGAAGGTTAATCAACAACAACAATGACCAAGTTGCACATAATTTAACCCTGGAGAACCCAAGAACCCTTTTCTTCTTTGGAAAATTATGAATTATACATTAAATGACTGCTATAAATTCACTGAACACCGAAATATATGTTTTTTCAATGTTTTTTTTCAATTTATTCCCTAATTTAGGATCAGGGTGAAATTTGACCCTTTTGGATTTAGGAGTATCATTTCGAAAAATCTGAATAACAAAAACTGTCAGTAAACTATTTAGAATTTAAGAAAATAATCAATCAAATACACAGCTACATTGAACAATATAATTGTTTTTTTTTGTTGCATTTTAGCCATTTTGTCACCACCACTCTGGCTCATGTAAGTGCAATATTCATCCACTAGATGGCCCCATGCAGGGGTCAGAAGTGGCACTCTGGACTTTTGAAGTTAAATTTGTAAAAAAAAAAAAAAAAGTTGTTATTTGAGTAGCAGAATTTATAGGGGCCAAATTTGACCCCGTGGGTTCTCCAGGGTTAAAGATAATACCTGTGCCGATGGACTGAAACAATGACAGGAAACCAAAACACCTCCTTATAAATACAGTGAGATTATAAACCGGCTTCTACCGCACATCTCAGTAAGTCTTGCCGATTTTGTGAGAGAAATCCACTCGCAAAATTTGAATATAGCCAAATCTCAAGGAAGTCAAGTGTCGCTGCTTTTTGACATAAAAGCCTTTCGTCTCTGCACTAATAGCAACATGAAACCACATGTGGTCCAACACATTTTTTGACTGATTTAACATTGGCGAGAAAACGGTTTCTGTTTTCTGCGCCTGACTGCTTTTATGTGTCCCACTATAAATCACATCCATGTTTGCCATGGTGAGTCTGCACGAGACTCATCATTCTGCATAGTCAGCGGGCGGGTCCAGCAGAGTGGAATATTGCCCAAGTGAAGATGACACTTGAGGTTGAATATATTATGACAGTAAAAAGTGTGACTATCGTGGTTCGTCTTGTCAAGCGTCATCTCCGTCTCCCTTCTGCACTGGCGTTTAAGGCAAAAACACAAATGACAAATTGATTTACCACTCAAGACTTTTATGTACTTTGGAATGTGGCAGAAAGCTAATAAACTCCGACTGGGCATTGCTGATATTTAGTACAATGGGACAAGGAAGTTTTACCGCAATTCTAATACTGTTGCTTTACTTTTTTCTTTTTTTTTCCCCCCTTGGAGAGCTCAGTATTGTTCATTCGGTAATTTTACCGATTTGACATGTCATCATCATTGCTCTCTTTTTTTTTTTAATATAATATATATATATATATATATATATATATATATATATATATATATATATATATATATATATATTTTTTTTATAATTTTTATTTTGTATGTGGGTGAGTATGTGTATGGGCATGTGCGTGTGTGCATGCATTCATTAGTTCACCTAAAACCTATTAAAAAAAATCCCATACCGTTCACCTAAACCGAACACTTCAGAACCTAGCCAGAGTCGAGAGGCCGTCAGGAGACCAGAGGAAGGACCAAAGAAAAGATAGGAAAGTGAAATCCTGCACCGACCACCCACTGGGCCACCAACCAGAGTCCTTCACCAACCCCAGAAACATCCAAATTCCTGTTGCTTTACCTTTTATCGGGGTGTTAACATTGTTAAAAACTATTAGTAAGATATGAATGTAGTGTCACTTTACTGTACTATAAGGTCAAACTGACAGTGGTAACAAATATGACAAAAAGACATTTTGGAAAGTGAAGCGTGCCCCTTTACGTGTGTTAAGTTTAACATTGGCTTATTAAGGGAACAAGTCATCATTTGAGTTTTTTCTCCACTCTCAGAATCCCTTTTTTTAAGAGTAATATAATCATAAATCTATTTACAGAGCAGCGCTGCCAGTGCCTTGATTGTTGAATTCATGTCTGCTATATTATGTCACGTGCATGTTTTATGAACATATCCATTGATGCAACGTCAAACTCATGAGCCGACTTGGGCCTATAAAAAAAAAACTGAAAAAGAGATGAATAAATGGCCATAACATACCTCATAAAAGTCTCGGGCAGTAAAATAAGGTTTTGGCAACTGCAACGGAGGAACTAAAGGTCACCAAACGAAGTGTTTAAATTTCAAAAAGGTTATCGTTTCAAGGAAAACAAACATCCGAGCGCTCGTTTATCACAATAAAAGGAAGACGCTGCCAACAAGCTAAATAGTCGTCTTCTGTAAAAAGCACACCGCTGCAAACTTGAAACTTAGGAAGGATTCCTCATATTTAGCTCCGAGCTAAACATGGTAAACAAGAGCAGAATGGTCCGTACTGATTGACACATGGAAAAAGGACACACACAAAAACATGGCATGAACCAAAGCCGAATCTAAACACGGCAACAGAAACATGAATCATGACAATCAGAGAGTAAACAAACTTTCCTCATAGATTTCAAAACTTATAATTTTGAGCTTAGGTCAACATAAAGTTATGCATTTGACTGTTTATGTGAGAAATACTTTCAAATAATAATGTAGCCAACTTGAAGCTTGTCCTTTTAGTTTTATATATAGTTGTTATTAATTGGGTTTCCACCCAACCATTTTGATTAGAATTTTCAAGAAACGCGAAAATAAAACTGAAATTTGAAAAAAAAGGGCCTTAAATTTTCTCCAAAAAGTTTTTTCCACTCAGAAGGGGTGAAGCGTGAAAAGGACAAATTTTGGCAAAAGAGGTTTTGCGAACAACCGCTGGCAAGACCGGGTACACATTTTGACCAGATATTACGTCACATATACGGTTGTCGTCCCAAAGCAATGTCGGACGATAAAGTAAGGTACGTTTTGGGGACGACAAAACAGAAATATTTTCCAGATTAATTAAAGAAGTGAATATTAATGCTATTTTACATGGAAAACCGCAAAGAAACGCTACCGTTTATCAAGAATTACAAAAACAAATTCATAAGACTCCTGGTCTTCTTCTTTTAAATGACTGGTGGATCACATCTCTATGATGGTGTATAGCGCCACCTACAGCGGCGAAGTCCCCTCTCAATATTCACAAACGATGAATAAGTGGAAACGGGCATAAGTCGCATTTTCAGTAAATTCGCTTAAAAAATTCCATACAACCTGACTATGACCATTGTCATTTTCTTCTTTGGCTTAAAACCCCCAAACGCCACACCTCCAAATAGACTGGTCACGCTTGTCTTTCCACTCCACAGCGTGTTCCTCTTGGACAAACCCAAAGCGTGCCACTGCCAAATTTAAAAGATTTGTCCGACTGACCCTGCCAAAACCATGTTGTGACATCCACCTTCTTCTCCCCCCCCCCCCACCGGAGTCCGTCGCTCGCAGTCGAGAGTGCAGCTTCCGCCTTCAGCAAAGACACGCGACAATCAAATTCCAAAACAGTCCAACGCTGATTGAAGTGTGCCTTCCGGTCGGACCACCTCCACTTGTGTTATCATCATCGCCGCTTGAAACTGTCTTGGTTTTTATTTGTGGAGGTGTTGGCATTATCTGAAGCCTTAATGTGATGCTCGCTGGCACTTTTGGTGCTTTTAAAATGTCATTCATCAGGGTTCATTTTGGCTCATTTGGGAACTGTGATTGCTCAGAGTCTTCACTGGAAATGGATACTGCATAAAATTGCACTTGTTAAGTGACTCAAAGCCCTTAGAAAAGACCGAACTCTATTCAACTCTTTTAAATTGTATGCCAGTAATCTGTTTGTGAAGGTTTATGATGGTATGAAACATACGTGCAAAATACATTTGTGCAATTGTTTATCCTTGAAGCCAGCTAGCTCTGCATTAAAACATTTATTTATAACCTCCTGCAGGGAAATACCATGATGTTATAAAAAAAAAAAAAAAAAAAAAAGTAGGGCCTGTATATTGCAAGTCATCGTGATCCTACGATCTTTGATTTCAACATTTGAACAAAATAGCATTATGAATGAAATGCTAAGGCTGATCAAACGCCATGACTGGGAGCATGCGGTGAAAAACAGAGCCTGATTTCTTTCCTCGGAATCCGTGTGCAGATGAGATAAAGCCTCAACCGCTACGTGAGGCAAAGTGGCTTTGCAGTTAGCACACGTACAAAAAGCCCCTAAGTAGGCCATTGGACTTTTTGCTCCTCTGTGGCTCGAGCGGTCCATCTGGACACCTTTGCATACTCCTGTAGATACTGTGTCTGTAAATCAGCCCCGCATAGTGGATGTTTTTTTAGAATACTGAAATAGGTAATTGAGATGCTAATATGCAATTTTCATAGACCCTGCCACAATTGTAGTGTGATATCGGCTCGAGCCAAAAATATCATAAACTTGAAACAAATAAGCTCTCATCCCAAATCGAGGTTTCCTTGTACTAGTGACTGAGTCTTACAGGCTTAGGGGCCAATCAGGCTTTGTAAATAATTTCCAAATACGCTTCTAAAGTTGGACATCAGCCACAAGAACGGCCTTTTTTTTTTTTTAGAAGGGTGAGCAGATTTTCAAAATTAAAAACTAGGATATAAAAATTTTGCTGAAAAATCTCATTATATGTAATTGCTAGTTATTCTTCGCCAAGGAGAGTTTAGGGGTTACGGTGGCCTTGACCACCAGCGATTGCAGCAGTAGGACTAAGTTTCCCATGATTCTCAGACACAGAAACAGGAAGTAGTTCTAGTTCTGGTCTGCAAACGGGAATTTTGAAGCAAATAGAAAGGAATTTAACAGTTAAATTCACTTTTAACTCATTCAAACACAAAAACGTATAAATACGTTTTTAATACTTTGTCCTTCACTCCCAAAAACGTATTTATACGTAAAAAAAAAAAAAAAAAAAACTTTTTTAATGCTAGAACATACAGAAGGCTTTGATGCAGCTTCTGAGCTGAAAAAGGTCGCTTAAACAATGGTAGTTATTCCAAAAAAGGGGGCAGCAGAATATAAGAGATAAGCCATGTCCATGTTGCAGCAAGCTCTTTTTCCCAGTGTTTTCAACAGGTTTGTGAATAATGATGAAACTTAGCTATATTCTAATGCTGATTGCTGAAACAGATACAAATATACTTTTTTTTCCTGATGAAAGAACAGACTCTAATCTTTCTTTTGGTAGGTTCCATGTTTTATAGCAATAGAACACAATATTCTGTGGGCCTTGCAAAATCAGTCGAAAACCAGTAAAACAGTCGGGAGCAAAGGGGGTTGCTACAGTGAAAATGGCTGGGAGTGAATGAGTTAAGGGGTTTATCGTATGAGAACGGTGTGATTGACATACACATGGCAAAAATATATATATATCAGGACAAAAATTGTGATTGGGAAAATCTGCCAGGATGCGAGACTGTCCCGGTTGAACGTCAGATCACCCTACCCAAAGTTGAACAATGTCCCGGATTGCAATATTATGCCGTCACTGCTAATGAAAGAAAGTGGAAGCGGCGTCTTCGGGTTGTGTGTTGAGCTTGAGTCTGATAACACTATTGCCTAACTTGGGGGGTCAGCGAATCACTCAGGGGCTTGATGATAATTTGATGGTACTTGCTGAAAAGGGAGAACTCTTCACTTCCACTTTCCCATTCAATTTTTCACCAGTCAAGGGGGGATTCGATCCGACAGCCCTCTGATTGCGAGCTCATTCTCTTGCTGTCAGGACATTGCCATCCCTCTGCCTCGACTTAACTGCATCCATTATAAGCATGTGACAAGATCTGCCTGCTAGTATTATCCTGAAACATTTACTATGCTTTCTTCTTTATTGATTTTCATCTTTTCTGCGGAACACTTGCATGTGTGTGTGTGTGTGTGTGTCGATATGGCCCCTTTGTTGACACGCGCACACACACACACACGCACACACCCTTGCCTGGTCCAGCCGACCGGCGCTTTCCTCAGTTATTCATGAGCCATCTGCTTGGGCCAGTGCTGTGTCACATGTGTGTCAAACAGGACCTCATCTGTCCCCCCCCCCCTCCCCTCATCTCCAATCCGGCCATCTAATCGTGTCCTCATCTGCATTCCAAGAGTGCCACTAATGCTCTCCCGCAATACTCTGTTGTGCCGCTCTGCTCCAGCATGTCCTAAATAACCCGTTTGATCTGACGTCTGCATCTTCATTTAAGATCAGAGCGTCTGCTTCATCGATGTCGTACGGACAAGGAAAGTTTTGTCAATGTATATTTGGGGTGCGTGCGTGTGTACGTGTAGGATAAGATGAAGATGCATCATATCCCGTGGGGATAAAAATACTCACAGCATCTCTGAATAAATCATATAATACATCATATTTTTCACGATGATTGGTTTGATGGCAAAACCAACTAACTGGAAGTAGAGTCTATAGTGAAAAATGCTTTAGGTGACTTTATCTCCAATTACAATAATTGATTCATATTCGTGTGACAAGGGAAGTAACGTCATAAACAGTAAAATTTTGTCACAATCACAACCTCCTCTACGAGAATATAACCTTCCTACCAACCCTTACACTTTCCAGAATAGTCAATTTCTTCCTATTATGTGACATTTTTCACAGCTTTATGAGTTCAAAGCAAACTTCCTTCAAATATATTTCTCGTTCTGCCATGGCCGCCATCCTTAATCCACACTCAAATGTCAAAAGCGGTGAATTTCGGAGATTAATTTTATGTGGTGTTACTTCTCATCTTTGCTCTTGCTTCTGCAGTGCTGAAACTCAAGGCCTAATGAATCCTTATGCACTTGACTGAACGTTTATCAGCAGCGTTTAAGCATCACAAAAGTTTTTTTCTTATATTAATTGAACATCATATTCATTATACATTATTTACTGCACGCAATCTTCTGCTGCAGTGTGGCTTTCTATTCAAATCTACAATTTTGAAAAGTGCGAAAAATTGTTCAATAAACATTACAATTAAATCAAGATTGGCATTTGGCAAAAAAAAAAAAAAAAAAGAGCAATGATGATGACATGTCAAATCGGTAAAATTACCGAATGAACAATACTGAGCTCTCCAGAAAAAAAAAGAAAAAGAAAAAAAAAAGATTGGCATTTGTATTTAAAAAAAATGTTGACGGCAATTTTTTGCCCCCATTTTACAGAAAATGAATATCGGCTCCAAATATCAGTTATCGGCCTCCTTGACTACTAATTGGCATCTGTATTTATCCCTGAAAAGAAAATATCGGTCTATCTCTAGAATAAATGTATCTTGCCTGGCTGGGAGCACAGCCCCTAAACATTTGACCCTAGAACCGCCCCTGAGTCCCGCCATTTTGATATAATATGCATGATTTTCCCCAGAAAATGTACTGTATTAAGCCTATAAAATACTGTGGGGAAACCATGATATGTATTTATTCCCAAAATATTATCTTTAGAAAGAAATAATTGAACTGAAAGATATCACAATTCCGTTTTTTTTTTTTATTCCATACAACAGCAACACAGTGAGTTACTATCTTGTTGACGCATATTGACAGCATGCAGCGTTTGTTTGCGATGAACACCAGAAGGCGGCGAGCCCATGTTGATATGCCGGAGAGAGAAAACAAATGTGCGCAGATAACGCGTTTAATGTGAGGCAATAACTGATGACAACAAAGGTGGTGAAGTCCTTGTACCATTCTTGTGTTAATCAAAGTATAAATGCACAATTTGAAATGGTAAAAATGACCCTTACAACTGGGGGTCAAAGCGTCGTTTAGAGAGGTCCGTGATATTCTAATCAGAAATTAGGGCCAACATTGCTTTTATCTGAAATGGTTTCTCAAATTTATGCAAATAGGGGAAACAATTTATGCGTGCTTGGATGGTTTCACACAGAGACGCAACCTTAGAGGAAAGGATCACAACTATATTAAATACAAGGCTGCCTCAGAGCAACACAATAATGTATGATTGCAGAAAAGGGCCAGGAGGTCCCGGTGGAGTGGAATGCGTTTCATCTCTGACAGATATGTCGCTTCTACTCGGGGGCCGGGGTGATGAGACTGTCATGTTAGCCACCCTTTCCCAATCCCTGGCGTGTCTAAATAGCAAAGCCATCGTGATGGACTGGCAGCGCTCTATACTGTCCTGGCATGACCTTTGACTACTTTGGTGGTTGGAGGAAAGTGCTTCTTGTGTTTTTTTTGTTTGTTTTTGTACTCGGGACAAATTCGTGTTTGTGCAAGGTTCGAAACTTAGCAGGGATACATAAGTGATTCCTCACTGCAGCTGCTCATCCGTGCTCATTCCTGCGGACGTCTGCTATGTCCACACGTATAATTACTTCTAGACTTGTTTTTTTTCTTCACTAAAGAGTAAAATAAAATATCTTTCAACATCAGTGCCATTAAAAGAAATCTCTTGAACTAATCAATCAATGCAACAGTTGCGCTATAACCTTAATCCGGAAGACATCTCAGGAAGCATTTACGGAAAAGAAGACAATGGCAAATAAAGAAATCCTGTACATTACACATTACAGCCTTTCTAACATGGGGCCTATTGAAGAAAAGGATCTTTTTCTTCGCGTGTTCGTTTCCTTTCATGTAGTGAGAATGTTGGTTATCCGAATGCATACTGGAGATCGATGAACAGTCACTTCGAAGCTTTTATTTCTACAGAATATTCCGGGCACAAGTGAGTTCCAGACAATGGCTGCAGCCTCTCACAAGTGCGAAGTTACAGAGGACTTACAACATTCTTATACTATCTTGTAGGGCGGTACCACAACACCCCCAGCAAAACAGCCCACCCGGAGTTCACCGGACATGCGATACTTTAAAAACATCATACTAACACATTGACTTCAAGCACAGACAAATGGTCTATTGTTGTGGAAATAGAGGAGGCCCCCCAGACATGCTGGCAGAAACTCACAACTCACAAAGACACATCCACAGATAAAAGTTCTACTGAGGAATAAAGAAATTAAAACAGTTGTGACTAAATCTGGGCAGAAGACCCTCTTCAGGCCATATTCATGAAGATTTCTTAGGTTTATACTCTTTCTTTAGCTGATAGATTCTTTCTTTCTTTTATTTTATTTTTTTTATTTCTGCTAGGTGAAATGACATTAGGAAAAAGAAGTAAACTGTTTAGTACCATAGACCCCATGATTACCCACATTTCAGCATTGGTGAACTGACCTATTCCTGTTTTTTGTTTTTGGATCCTGTCCCCCATTATTCACAGAAAAACATAAAAAGGAACCCCGAGTGTAATGACAAGTTTGGTCGAGATTATTTTTTAGGTTGTTTACTAACATAACTATGAGATTCATTCTTCAAAAATAATTTATAGTTCAATACATTTTGTAGAAACTTTATTTGGACGTGCGCCGCCATTGTTATTTACGTGGCAAAGCATTGAGTGCGTAGTGACGTGGAATGGCGGCTGGAAAGTAAGAAAGTCAGCTAAACCTTGAAGCGTTTCTAAAGGGACGATCAAAACTCTTGAATTCGCCTGGTGAATGACGAGAGTACAGCGTGGGGGAGGTTGACTCTCCCGATCGCATGTTGTTTCTTTAGGAACGCTACGAGACTTACCCTGCTTTCTTTATAAGCATTTCACATTGCCCGGCAGAGAGCCAGCCGCCATTCTACGTCACTACGCACTGAGTGCATTGCAACGTAAACAACAATGACGGCATACGTCCAAATAAAATTTTTACAAAATGTATTAAACTGGAATTTTTTTTACATTTTTTTATGAATCTCATAGTTATGTTAGTAACAACCAAATAAATAATATAGAGGAAACTTGTCATTACAGTTAGTTTTTTTTTTAACTATTCGTGCTTTTCTATCATGTTTTTTTTTAAGTCCGAATTTTTTTTCTTTTTGTTGTAAACTACAGTCTCTTTAATTGAGACAAAAACGGTCCCTGTTGGCCCGTAACCACACCAAAACCATCCAACTAGTTGTCTGCTCAACCAGACCTCATCAAATATAACAGTAGACAATTTTGGGTTTGTGATTGACAGTCAGCGAGAGAGGATACAATAGATAAACTAGCGGCACCCAAGTCTGCTTGACGCTGCTTTGGCTCATGAAAGTTTCACATACTAGGACTAAACACAACACTCAATTAGCCGCAGAAATTGGCTATTCATGCTCAGGCTCCGTCCATGTCCCCCCCCCCAAAATAGCAATAGTCCGCTTTACAGTATATTAAAACAAGTCTCTCATGCGGTCACATTTGAAACCAGTATGCTGAAATCGTATCCTTATCTTCATGACACTACCCACTTTCTCAATGCTGCAGGGCTGGTGTCAGTGTGCGTTTAAGTGTTTCCATGTATACTGTAACAACAACCCTGCAGCAAATATTGTGTGGAATTTATGCTGTACTCCATAGGAAAGAAGTAATTCACACATATCAACCCGCTTCACACAACTTTTCTATTAAGTAGATTTATGTTACACTTTTAGATAGTCTGGAAAGGGACAAGCATCTATTTACACTCGGTAATGAATTGTATGTACAGACGCTCCCCAACTTACGAACGAGTTACGTTCCGAGCGATCGTTCGTAAGGTGAATTTGTTCGTAAGTTGCTTCAGTGCTATATTTTGTATTATAATTTATGTTTAAAGAGAATACGTACAGTACTGTACTACGTATGTTAGAGAGAGAGAGCGAGAGACACACACAGTATGTACATGTACGTAATAAGATAAATAAAATGAAGTTTAACTTACTTTTGGAAGATGTACTCGATGCTTAAGGATTTGATGGAGGAGGAGGAAGAGGAGGATTTTATATCATGAGAGGTTCTTCGTCGTCACTGGAATGGGCTTCAAAAGTTACTTCCTCCTCCGTAACTTCAATGTAGGAAGAAGTTGAGGGTCGCGGAGAAGAAGATGAGGGTTGATGAGTATCTTCCTTGGAGGATTTACTAGAAACTGGCCGAAAGAAGCGATCTAACGACGATTGCACAGTTTTCTTCTTTTTTCATCATAAATGATGCGGTAGCACTGTATGGCATCATTCAATTGATTTGCAACCTTTGTGCAACGTTCAATATTTGGGTCTTGCTGCTCGAATTTGCTTTATCTATGAGCGACAGGCGTTTCTTCTTCTTCCTCCTCCTCGACACGTTGCTGAGCCTCCAATGCTGGGTGAGCTCTCACAGCGCCAAGCGTCGGTATTAGCGGCGGAAAGAAGCACTACAGTACTCGGAAAAAGGTGCGCAATACAAAATCGAACTTACAGCATCTCTTTCCGAACATTTTTTGACATGCGCGCAGACATGTTCGTATGTACCGTTCTCGAATCTCGAATGTTCGTAAGTAGGGGAGCGTCTGTATGCTTTTATACCATGTATATTATATTTCAAAGAGAACAATTTCCCATGTGTGTTTGTCATTTTAGATAGTGACTTGGTAGTATAGTGGTTCTCTGTCATGCAGCCGGTATAAGATCGATTTCCACTCATTGTGTTCCTAATAATCACCCTGTGATTGACAGGCGAGCAGCCCAGAGAATGACCTGGCTTTCACCCAAGTCGGCTGGTATAAGCTCCAACCCCTGCGGTGACCCCAAGCAGGATAAGCACTACACTGTGGGATGAGACGAATAACGCAACGTGACCACACCGTTTACGGATATTTGTTTTGATGGAGAAATTGTTCTGTCAATCAAATGGAGTATCACTGAAGTATCGTCATACAGCGCAAATCTGTCCTCAACTGTCAGGGTCCAATTGTAAATAGTGTTAAGGGTGCAAAGCTATGTACTTTAAGCTGAAGGGCCTACAGTGTCAGTCAAGAGGAAACAAAAGAGCCTCGTGTGCTCACCCTGAGTGATGATTGCTGTTGTACAAAGCTATAGCTCTCTGAAGATATGCCACTGGCGGGGTCTTGAAACGGGGAGCCGGTGCTCACAAGCATGTTTTGACACGGCAGATAGAGTGAGATTAAGTGTTGAAAACAAAAACTGGCAGAAGACGATAAGGAATACATTTTTATTTACGCCCCTCCGCAACCTTGGTGTTGTATTTTTAGACTGAGCATCAACATCAGCAGTAAAAAACAAACAGGCAGATATGGAGTCTGTGCCCTTAGTGTCTTTAAAGAAGTGGGGAGTTGTGGAGCCCAATCACAACCCTGATAAAACCTGTACATGGGTGGTCTGTCCCTAAAATGGCCTCGACCCAAAGTCACCCACTGACATATTTTCACCAAATGGTAGAGTTCTGTGAGGTTCCACATGGAATAGTAAACACTGATCTGACTTTTATTTAATTTTTTTAATTTTTTTTTACTGGAACCAAAATGGACCAGGTCACAAGGGCCCTAAAAACTCTACACTGCCTTCCTGTCAGCAAAAGAATGGATTTAATTTTTAATTCTGCAGAGTTTTGAATGGTCTTGTAGCTAAAATTCTCCTCAAGAGTTTTTCCATTCTTGTAGGATAATAGATTCAATATGCTAGCCATAAGTTGAGCGATACGGTCGGGGGCAAGCCGAGCCAGTGGCTAAACTCAATCTATGTTATCCGTGTATTTTGGCTGTATAGCAATGATGTGAACAGAATGCGTCCATGAAGTCACACACATACGCACAAAACATGAGCTCATGTAGCGCAGTAAATGCAGGCCATCATACTGACGCATTTGTGGCAATTTCAAGAATTTTCTTCATTCTATTATTTATCTCTTAATTTTCTTTTTGCCACTGACTTTTTTTTGTACTTTGTCCATTATAGCTTTTCGAGACTGTCTGATTTGTCGAACAATTCTGGACAATATCCAGACTGCACTCACGTTGGATATATACAGTATGTCTGATTTATATTCATATACGAGGAGACCTGGGTCAGATCTGACAAACAATTTTTTTTTAAATTTGTCCCGATTTTTTTTTTTTATATGTCACATAACGGCATTAAAAATACGAATTGACCTGGACAATATGCCTCATGTGTACAAGTACAAAATTAAGATATAAAAATAAAAATAAAAATTGGAGCGCAATGATGATGACATGTCAAATCGGTAAAATTACCGAATGAACAATACTGAGCTCTCTAGAAAAAAGAAAAAAAAAGTACAAAATTAAGAGGAGTTCAACCCCCCACTGAAGTCCTTGACAAAGCAGCCAAGAATGTGAGAAATAGAAAGTCTGTTCGTATCGTATTGTATTGTCCTGCAACCTTGGACAAATTGACTGCAGGGTGAAGTGGGGAGGTTGGGAAATTGGTGAAGAGAGAAGAGTTAAAAAAGACGATAGGAAGGCGTATGGGGAGGAAGGTGAGGGAGGAAGACAAATGATTGATGATGAGGATAAAAGTTTGAAAGATGAGAAGACCGTAAGGCTTGGGGGACGTAGGTTGGGGAAAAAAGGGAGATGGCTCAACTTACCCTGGGCCGATGCTCAATATATCACAATTATGTAACAAGACAACATTTTTTTGACAGGCTATATCGCCAAAAACGTTCACATTGAATCTGCTTGTTTATAGAGATGCACAACATCCTGATATATATATTCATATATTAGTATGCCCCCCCCCCAAAAAAAAATTTAACTACCTTCCCGTGGTGCTCCTGAAAGTAAAAAGTGGCTCAACTTACCCAACTCGCCCTGTACAGTTAAATTGGGTCTATAAACCTTTTTTGCTCACTGCTGTATTTTCATAAATCAAAAATATTATTTCTTGTTTTCACCATCTTGCTTTGATTTTGTCATTTCATTTGGTCATTTTACTATTTTGTTGTTTTATCTTTTCATCTATCCTGCTTTTATGTTGGTATTTCATCTGGATTTTTTATCTTTTCATTTAATCATGGTTTTTAACTCTGTTTTTTCTACAAATGTAAAGTATAATGGATTTCCTTGTGAAGGAATGGTTTTATACAAATAAACGTGCCTTGCCTTACATGGCAGCGTGTAACTCATAGCTACAGGTAAAGGCGAGTTAAATTCAAGACTTTAAGGCTTGTTTATTTAATCTGAAATTAAATTTAAGGCCAACTTTCCAATGTTTCCAATGTCACAGGTTGTGTCCAAAAACTTGCAATTATTATTATTAAATTATCTGCATCTGCTAATGAGAGTCCATGAAGTCATTGGTTCCGCTAACATGATTGCGATGCAATCACAAGTCATCCAGCAAATTATTTTGAAAGTTCTGCAGGGTTATTTACTGCATATAAATGTAATCAGTGACATAGCATAATATTGCTACGCTAGCCGCTTAATATTTGGTTACTCACGGCCGTTTTGAGCTTTAGAAATGTGGCCCCTCCAGGGAATCAAGCATTCAAAATGAATCATCGACACATGCAAACTGGATAAGTGACTGTGCTGGCATAATTGTGATCGAGTTGACGACGTTGCGGGCCTAATGCTGTCATTCAAACAGATGCTAACACAGACGGGACATTATACGCCGAGAGCAGAGGAAAAGCTGACTTTGACATGCGACACGTGGGTGGAAAAAGCCTGTTAATGAATAGACAGCGGCGAGGGGTTGCAGGAAAAAAAAAAAAAGACGGCGGAGGAGATACACGGAGCGTGCTGTGCGGGAAAATATTGCTATTGTTAGGCACTGCTGGGAGAAAAAGTGCTGCGATGCAGAAAGAACGGAAAGTCTTGACAGCTTCCCGGTGGCAGTCTGACGGCCGAGCCGGGCGATTGGAAGGAAATTGCAGCGGAGGCCCTCTGTCGGGCCACACCGGGGCTCGCTTTAACAAGTTCACAAATGAGCTGCACCTGCTATGCATTGCAGGGAAATGAGAAGAGATGGACGGAAGGCTGAGTAATGCTCAAGCGTTTGTTTTTTTTTCCTTCAGGTCTCGGCACCTGTCATGGCTGCAAGGCTTGGGATTCAAACGCATGCATGGGAGCGGATAATATAACATCTCAGCTCCTTGGACAGGAGCTAGAGGGGATTTAGAGGTTCGGATGTTGTTTCTGCAGTTATGTGCTGATGCTAAGACATGATTCTGCCACACATGGAGCGTGTGAGCAACGTAAGATACACATCCATTTTACCGCAACCGTTGTAAATGCGGTGAAACACCAAGTGATTATCCACGTGGTAATCCAGTCGGTTTCACTTTCAACACATATGCTTCTATGCAGTAAGCTCATCGGAATCACATTGGCACACGAGCAGGCATAATTAATGCCAGAAAATGCAGAATATGCCTCAGTTTGAATGTCGACGTCTTGAGGGCAAGCTAAAGCTCCAAGACCACATATCACATCTCTTGGTCACCGAGATTTGCGGCTAAAATATGCTTTGGAAACTAACAGAACACATGGGAGCCTTCTCCCCACCTTGGCTCCAAATAGCCAACCTCTGTGTTGGTCGGAAAGCTTATCATTTTGGGAGAAGCCCCATTATTTATGTTGACCATATTAGAGTAGGCATCTTTCGCATAATAGCAGCCCACAGTTCTAGACGGAAGAGGATTGGGGCCAGTGAAAAGGGGAAAAAAAAAATAGATTGACAGGATTCTGACTTTAATCTCCGAATTCTGACTTTAAAGTTAAAATTCTGACTTTACTCTCAGAATTCTGACTTTCTGATTTCCCTCCACAATTTATAGCTCCTCGTCACAAAGTCAGAAATCTCACTTTTAAGTCAGAATTCTGAGATAAAGTATAAGTATACAAAGAATAAAATGAAAATCCTGCTAACCCTTTTTTTTCACTTGACTGGCCCTAATCCGCTTCCATGGTTCTGAATGACTCTTATTTTGACGGTTCATTTCTGCTGCTCACATTGGCAGGCAGCAGGGAGAGAATTGATTGAAATACTATGAAAATTACTGCTATATAAGAAAAGGGTTTGTGCCGTGTCCATAAAATGTATTTTTGAATAAAGCATCACTAATAAAGTAAAAACCGTGGTTTATACTTTGTCTGCATCGTGAATCAAACGGTGTTGTTTCAAGTGTTGTGTAAAGACAACATTTGTTAATACGTTTGCTGCGCTTTCTTGTCTTTGCAGGGGGGCGGCTCCTGGTTCTGATCATGTGGCTGAACTTCGCACCTCAAAGCGACAGCTGCCCTGCTAAGTGCGTGTGCTACAGCGAACCCCGGCCCACCGTGGCATGCCAGCAACAAGGACTCTTCTCCATCCCGACTGAGATTCCCGTGCGGAGCCAGCGGATCTTCCTCCAGAGCAACAAGCTGACGGTTGTGAGATCCACAAGCTTCAGCTCTTGCCAAAATCTTACCGTCTTGTGGCTCTACTCCAACAATATTAGCCACATCGAGGCCGGCGCCTTCTACGGCTTGGAGAGACTGGAGGAGCTGGACATTGGGGACAACGGCAACCTGCGCACAATCAGCCCGACGGCCTTCCGAGGCTTAACTAAGCTGCACACGCTCCACCTGCACAGATGTGGCTTATCCGAGCTGCCTGTGGGGGTTTTCCGAGGAATGTTCTCCCTACAGTACCTTTACTTGCAGGATAATAACATTTTAACCCTGCATGACGACACTTTTCTGGACCTTGCCAACCTTACCTATCTCTACCTGCACAATAACAAGATCAAGATAGTGACTGACAACATGTTCCGTGGTTTAATCAATCTCGACCGCCTGCTGCTTCACCAGAACCGTGTCATTTTTGTCCAACCGAGAGCTTTCAGTGATCTGGCCAAGCTGAAATCCTTGTTTTTGTTTTTCAACAACCTCACCGTCCTGACCGGGGAAACAATGGATCCGCTCAGCACCCTCCAGTACTTGCGCTTAAATGGCAACCAGTGGATTTGTGACTGCCGGGCCAGGACCTTGTGGGAGTGGTTCAAACGGTTCAAGGGTTCCAGCTCTGAGTTGGAGTGTGACGTTCCTGAATTCCTGGCAGGAAAGGATCTGAAACAACTAAAGAGCGAAGACTTGGAGGGATGTGTGGAAACGCCTCAAATCCAGACCAATCTCTTCACCTCCAAGGCCCAGTCTGGGAAGTTCCCCTCCACTGAAAATCCTCAAGCGGACACAATTCCTAGATGTTGTCTCGGCGATAACGACAAGTCCTCTATCCTGTCTGGCAAGAGTCGCCAAATCACCAACAACCCCTTGAAGGAAAAGGAGAACATGTCCAAGACCAAATTGAAAGATCCCGAAAGAACGAAAAATGACACCCAGAACAAGCAGAACGACGGACCTCTTGGAACCTTATCCAACACCTTGGACAAGTCTCTGGAAAATATGAACCCGGACCTTATAGACAGTCTCGAATCTTCGACAGCCTCAAACAAAAAGAAAAAGAAGTGCTCCAAAAAGCCCAGATCAGACACCCACTGCATTAAAGGCCGGGGTGCTACGTTGCAAGTGCTGCGCTTTCTCCTCATTCCCACCATCTGGATCTCTTTAGCCATGTCTTAGGACTCCTGATACGATTCAAAACGCAGGACTGAAGATTGTGGATGCTCATGACAATGATAAGAGATGACGCAGGGGCATCTAGAACAGGCAGTGACTGAGAAGTGAGTTGCTACGTTCACCCTGCGAGGGCGAGAACGAAAAGAGGATGAAGATAAGAGTACGTTTAACAAAATGGATGCCTTTACAGAACACTACAGATTTGATGTATATAATGAATCGGTGCCCAAAATTGTTTGTTCTCTATGTACTGAACTGTATGTGTCTAAGCTACATTTTGGAGATTTCCTCCCCCCCCGTTTCCCCCTTAAAAGCTTCTACTGCTTAGAGAGACCACCAAGAGACGGAGTTGGAAAAAAAAAACAAGCAATCTGACACAGTAAAAGCACACGACGAATGTTGGGTCCATTTAATGAAAAATAACGGAACCCCTGCCCACCATTATTTATTGAAAGTGATGCATCTGTTGGGTAATGTTATGTTGGTTATGTTGAAAAAAAAAAAAATGTTTTATCTTCCCCCATTTCCTGTTTTATTTTCATGAGAGAAAGGATATATGGGTAGGATTTGCCAAAAGAATGCTGTCAATTTGTTTATTGCAACGGAAGCATAGATATGCATTTTATTTTATTTTACTTGTGTACAAGTATGAATATATTATGAATAAAAGTTCTGATTTCGTAGATATTTTCGACATTGTGCTCTTTTTTGAGGACTTTTCTATTCTGCCATTTCCTTTCATGCTGCCTTGTAGTTTAATACCTCAATTAATATAAAAATGATTTAATATCAATACTTCAAATGTGTTTATACAGCTAAAGGTCATCTGATAAAAGCCTTTTCGATGCCTCGTACTCTCATCACTTGACTAAAAAGCTTCCAGCCACTATGTAAGGTAATCCAGTATTAGTATACTTTAATGTAGTACTTGCCATTTAATGTAAAACTAATGCCGTTATCATCAATTTCATCTGATCCACCATAACATATTGATGGCATTGTCTATGAATAATGTGGTTGAATGATTCATATCATTGATGGGTCCCGCTGGCTGTCTGAAACAAATAATTGATTTGTGCTGTAATTTGTAATTTTAAACAAGCTCGGCATCTATACACGCAGCATATTTAGAAGCCATTAGTGGCTGCTGCCTTAGGCAGCATCATGGAATTCAACATCTTATTAGAAATAAGAATTCATATAGCAAACACAGCTGCATCCTGGGTTAAATTATTAAACTGTTTAAATTTAATGGTGATGTATTTTATTTTATTTTATTTTTTTTATGCAGCTCTCATCGTGACTCCTATCGACATCTATACACGCAGCATATTTAGAAGCCATTATTGGCTGCTGCCTCAGGCAGCATCATGGAATTCAACATCTCATTAGAAATAGTTATTCATATAGCAAACACATCTGCATCCTGGGTTAAATTATTAAACTGTTTAAATTTAATGGTGATGTATTTTTTTTTATATATTTTTTTAATGCAGCTCTCATCATGACTCCTATTTCGAAGTAACCCTACAAGTATCATAACAAAGCAAAGTAGTATTTTGAAGTATTCTTTGCATAATGTAGATGAGGCACAAAAACAATAATACAATAAACAAATAAACTGTATCAAACGTGGCCTCACCCCAATTCAATCCAGGCAAGGCAACTTTACATTTGAGCACATTTCGTTGAAAGCATTAACAGAACAACTGAAGACATTCGCAGAACACATATTGAAAACATTTAAGCATATTTACAACCAAAAGATTTATATACATTTAAAGCAACACTAAGGAACTTTCAGTTTACGTTGATTATGGCGGCCCCATATGGACAAAAGCGGTAATGTTTTGCCTGAAGGAAGACCACATTTGCCATGAGGACAAGCGCATTGCGTCGTTTTTTTTTAAGCTCACGCCAGCGAGTGAAAGCCGAGCCAATGTTGATCCTTGACTGTCTTTTTTATCCGGGTAGCTTCCCTTTTTCTTTTCTTTTTTTGTCTCCTCAGACGAAACTTTTCAGTTGTTTTGGAGTTTTTGCCAGGAAAGTAGTAATTGTTCAAATTGACTTCCGTATTTGCAACAAATTGGGAAAGGGGGAATTGGCGTATGCCATAAAGCAATCAGCACATTTGTATTTTTTTTTGTGTGGTGGTGTTCTTATCATCCTCCACAAAGATGCTTAGTGCCAGTAAAAATGATACAGAGCGTGGCCATGGCAAAGTTACCATTCAACTAGTTTTAAGTCAATGTTTAATCAGAAGAGTTATAAAAATACTATTAAGGTTGAAAAGTTCCTTTTTGCTACTTTAAAGGCAAAGGAAATAAATAAAATGTAGCTTTCTGAAATCACTAAAAGACCGCAGAGTGAAATTGATTCTAGAAAATGCTTAAAAGACCTTAATCAAAAATCATAGTTTTTAACCTGGCTTTAAAAGCAAATTATTCTATTTGTATGCAGCCCAACAGATAAATGCCCCTTAACCATGTTTGCTTTGAAAATTGGGCTCTACTAATTGTCTTCAGAACTCAGAGCCCGACAGGGTTTATATTCAATTAGCATTTCTATTCAGGACCCAAACTATTCAGTGATTTATAGACCAGTAGCAGCATTTTAAAATCAATTCTACAGCTGACTTGGAGCCAATGTAAGGTACTTGAAGGCGGCACCTCAAATAGTCTGAAAATTGCCAAGAAATTCAACAAAGAAATAAATGTGCATCGATAACTGTGATGAAAATAAACAAATAAATAAATATACAACTAACAAAATTCACATCTGCATGCACTCAAGAAATGCAGCAAATCCATACCTGGAGAGAAAAAAACACTCACTGTTCATAGATGTGACGTGCTGAAACTTAAGTAGGGTAATTAGTCCTGTTTGCAATGGCACTGAATTATTGATAGGAACTAATAATTAAAGGAGACATGAATAGAAACTGCTTATGTGAAGCACATTTCTTTGCCGCTATTACAAAAACTTGACTGCATTATATCAGTCTCCATACTTCATCCTTTGCATGGATAAAATTCTATTCTTCAATTGATTAATAAATGTGTGGTACTGTCTGGAGTCAAATAAATTACGCTGGACACCATTTCAACAATACGGCGCTGTGGCCATTCAATGCCCGCACAGTTTCAAATCGACAAAAGTGAAATAATTGGACGGGGTGTCTCCAGAAGTCCCTAAAGCGTTCCATTGTCCTTGATTAACATGGGAAAGAAAGAAGCTTGAAGTAAGCCTGAGAGGATATTATTGACTCAAGTGGGAAAATCAACAAGGCTCCTTCAATAGAATGTAACTATCCTTCACTGATGGACACTGACAAGCTGTAAGCAGTTGCAGCCTGGGTGGATGCAAGTAATTAGGTGTCACTAGCAAGAGTCAAAATAATTCCGCTGCTCGTTAATACAGTAGCTGACCGTGCTCTATCCCTACACGAACTCTACTGTAGGGCCTGACATTTTACATGAAATGCAATTATGAAATCTGTCAGGATTGCCGACCGCATCACTTTTTTCTGGGCGGGCTGACCCACTTGCATAAATCACACTAATATCCCACAGTCTTGAAGAAAATATTTCCTCAAAGCATGTGCAATGACAGGGTCTGTGAATTTCACACTTGCCCAGAGACACTTGGACTGAAAAGCAGTTATCATGTGGCCAAGCAGGAAAAAATATTTGGAACATTTGGCAAGAAAATGGATTTGTCCCTCACATCTTTTACTCGCTGTAATTATTATTATTTTTTTTTTAGTGCAGCTCTCATCATGACTCCTATTTCGAGGTAACCCTACAGATATCATAACAAAGCAAAGTAGTATTTTGAAGTATTCTTTGCATATTCTTTGAAGACATGGAGTTCTTTTTTTCCCACATTCAAACTTTTTTTTTTCCTTTTTGTTCCCTTGTGACTCTCAACCTTGCTGTATTTGTATCTGTTGCTTTTTGGTGCTACCCTCTGTGCGCTCATTTTGTTCATTTTCTTTATGACTTTTTACATTTTCTGGAAAATAAACAAATCTGTTGAAATCATAGCTTATAAATGTTGTCTGATGGGAATTATGGTATAGATAGACCGATAATCGGCTTGAAAGAGCCGATATTCGGCATTTTGACGAATATCGCCATCGGCCATTTTGAAGACTCATACGGCCAATATAAGGTAACTCTAAAACCATTTTAATCTCAGGGAGCTATTTATTTCAATTTTCTGTTAACTTTGTAAAGGATGCTACTGACCCTGGGAACCAAAACGAAAAAAAATTGAAAGTTTAGGATTTCAAGCATTTTTTTAATTTTGGGGGAAAAAAATATTTACTGTAGAAAACTATAGAGAGCTACGATATTTACTTGCTTAAGTTTCCATTTAACTTTTTAAGGCATGCTGATAACTTTGGGAGCTCCCTGAACGTTTTGTTAGAAATTTAAAAGGATGTCAATTGTCTAAGATAAAAAAAATAAAAAAATTCTACATTTCGAAAAGTTCGAAAAATTCTTAAAGTTTAAGTCATTACAACAGAGTCAATATTGGCATTTGTATTTTAAAAGATGTTGACAAGACCCCCCCCCCCGCCCTTTTTTTTTTTTTTTTACTGAAAGACTACAAATAATTGGCATCGGTATCAGCCCTGAAAATTCCATATCGGTCTAACTCTAGTTATGGATATTTGTCTTGGCAGGAAATCTTACAACAACAACAACAAAAAACGCCAGCGACTGAGGTTAAAGAGGTCAAATGGCTGTTTGGTTTAATGGTTTCATTGCGGGATGAGTGTTGGAACGTTCAAACTCGAATTCCCAGTTATACGCCTGGAAGCTGCCCCGTACAAACACAGTTTGATCATCTTGCCAGTGTGAGGCTCCACCGGAGCATTTGAGGTTAATGGCCTTGCTCAAGCGAGGTTATAATGCAGCAAGAACAAGTGTACACTCTTTACCTACCTTGACTCATCCTGCCAGTCAGGGGAGCCAACCTGTGATCTCCCACAGCTGGCCTCTCTCAGGGTACGTTAAAGTGAGAATAATCCAATAAAAACTTGAAAACAAAGTCCAGAAGAGACTCAAAAGTACAGCAAGTCACTGGAAACATTATATCTTGACAGTTTATTATTCATTTAATTGTTTTATGTTCACATATTTGAGTTGTTTTCAGACTAGAACGATAACAACCAAAATGACAAAACCAAAGTCAAGAATTTTCTTTCTTTGACTGCCAGACGTTTTCAGAAAAGGGATGCCGTGGGTGCCAGCCGATTTAAGCATTTTGACTGATCTTTCAAGGTCCACAGAAAAGTATGTGTTTGGACTATGGAAACACACATACTACCAAATGAAAGATTGGACTCTCATCTTTCATCAGAAAAAAAAAAGTTTGTTTTTACCTTATTCCGTTTTTCAGTAATCAACAATAGAAAATGGTTAGTTTCACCTCTGTTTTGAAAAAAAAAAAAAAAAAAAACGTCTTTTAACGTCTTTGGCACTCCTCCATAGGATTTTACTAAACGTTATTTAACGTTTTTGGCAGTCAAAGAGATAATATATTTTATGCGCCTCCAATAGTTTCTACATGGTCTTCTGATTATATAATAACAAAATTCCCATTTCATTTGGGGACCCTGTGCAAGACAATCTGAACTAAAGCAGCTGTTTGGAGTCATTGTTGGTGTAGTTGTTCACATACTGTCATGTATCTGGCGTGGGATTCATTGGATTCAGCCTTCAACGACAGGTACGCACTTTCATGTATTATTTATCCACCCGACATCTGAGATTTTAAATTCTAAAAAGTTCAAAAGAAGAGCGAAAAATCTCACATTTAGAGTTCATGTTAATGTGTGAAAGCTGTCTTAAGGGCAAAAAAAAAAAAGAAGAGCTTATAAGCAGACAAACAATGATTCCACGCTTCTTTCCCTTGTCACAAAAAATGACCGGCCTTTAACTCCTAATGCAAATTCTAGCAGACGTTGCCGTGTCTTCTCCAGAAAACATCAACCTTTGATCATAAGGAATAAAGCATTTCCCCGGAAGCTTCGGTGAATGTGACTCAAATATTTCAGCTCAAACCTTTAGGCGAAGGCTTATGAGAAAGTTTCAGTGTAGACGAGAGGCAGACTTCTACAGCGTCTGCCTTTTATTTCTGCCTACTTCAGCATCCTCCTGCATTACTCACCTACGCCTCAGCCAAAAAAATGTTCACAGGGTTCCAGGGTAACTTTCTTTTTTTTTTTTTTTAAACACTGGCCTTTAACCTGAACTTTCAGGGGTTTGGATTTCTCACACAGTTAAAACATGTTTTGGAAACATTAAAGCATCAGTGCACACAAATAGCTTGAAAATTGGATCAAAATAGAATTGAAAAAAAAAAATTGAGTTAATAATTATAATAATAATAATAATAATAATAATAATAATAATAATTGCATAATGATCCAAATATTGGTCCTTGTTGTTTTAATCAATTTGCGCTGGTTTGTCAGTAAAGATAATTTTGCTCTCCGACATTTAGAAGAAGATAAGCTAAATTCCTGCATAGCGATCTGCGTATCTCATGATAATCTTAGTCAAAAGATAAAACAGAACACAAAGAACTGACCTCAGCTACCACAACCTGTTTTTTTTTTTAATTGACAACAAAGAAAATGAGTAATCAATGAAATTCTTAATGTTTTAACAGCTCTGGAAAACCTTTCTTGAATGTTCTTGAAATGTCAGAGTGGCCTTACGGAAGAGTATATAGAATATTTTCACAAATAACTATTTAAAAGCAGCCATGTAGTACGGTCCAGTTTCCTACATTTGTGATAAGTCTTTTTTTTTTTTACTCATTCAGTGCCAAAACCATTTAAAAATGTTTTTTCAGAGTCCAAACATTCAGTTCCAGGTACTAATATATATATATATATATATATATATATATATATATATATATATATATATATATATATATATATATATATATGCAGCAATAAATACTCTTATACTTAGTTTCTTTGTTTTCTTGTAAATTCTGTGACTTGTTGATGTTTGATGGTCCCCTACATGTGCTTTGTCATCGCCAAATATCGAGTACTTTAGCTCTGAACACTTCAGTATTTTAGTCCTCAGTCTCATCTTTGTTCCAACAGACGTTTTTCTTGCTGCCCTCAAATAAATAAAATCTCCCTGATGTGACCATTAGCGCCATGTAGAGATGTAAAAACAAAACAAACAAACAAACCCTTCTACTGCTGCGTTTGCCGCAATTTCGCTTTTTGAAGTACAATGGTGAAAATCGAGGCAAATATCTGAGCCAATTCAAACTGGTCCTCTGCGGCGGAGAAGCATAATTTGACACCGCGTGATACCATTGTGGTTCAGGGCAGAAGTGAGCTGAGCGGTGTGAGAGAGGGGGGATAATCTCCTGAACCATTTATGAGGACTGAACCACTCATTATTTTTCCAATCCTGTAGGATTTGTTCATACAAAATGGCAATTTGTTCCCAATCCTGATTCAGCCAAATGAATGCCGTACATATGTTCCCAGCCATGCCTCCACTGAGGGACCGAGTCCCGACGAAAGAGGGCAACTAGAAGCCACAGAGCTTCTGATTTGGTCTTGTCCACCTCGTGAAAGCGTTGTGCAAATGGCCTCATCTAATGATCCAATTTGATATGATTAAAAAGAACAAAGCGAGCCATACACAAATGCTCTCTGTGGCTTTCACAAGCCCACAGCTTTAATAAAGCGGACCCTCCACATTACCCGCCGTTACGTGTTCACTCACGCAATAATCATTGCTGAGGTTTGATTATCCTCAAAAGACCAACAACGCGCGCAGTCTCGTAATCTTCTCCAAAGCCAATGACTACAATGAGAGAGCATGACTCACAGACATACGTACTACTGGGTTTAAAAAATAAATAAATAAACGGCAGTCTGAGCAGATAATCCTCTCTGACGCAACAGTGTGGACAAATGTGTTATTATGAACATGTATTTTATGATCATTTGCTGCTGTTTTCATTTGCTTTTTATGCCTTAAAAATGTAAAATAGTCATGAAATATTTCAGAGTTTGATGTTCAACACTATGTGTGATTGTGTTATTTTTCATGAAATATATAGGTCAGATAATATGGAGGACCAAAACTGCCAAAATTTTTAAATAAATAAATGCATGAATAAATAAATAACAGTGAAAATAAAAACAGATATAAAAAAAATGTAATCTAAAAATTAAATACAAAATAAATAGAAATAGAAATAATAAAAAAAAAAAATTATATATATATATATATATATATATATATATATATACGAGATTCCAAAAATAAAAATAAACATATAAATCTAAGAGGAGGGACCATAGGTTTTCCTAAAAATAAATAAATGTGAGTTTTTAGTTATTGAGATTTCATTCTATTTATATAGTTATTTTTGTATTTATCTCGACATTTATTTTCATATTTATTTATTTTTTAATCTTGTTTTTTATTTTTGTATTTATTTTTTTTAAAATACATTTATGATATATATTTTGTTGTTTTTATTTCCATTTATATTTATTTTTTTGTACTCGATTTTTGAAATGTATTTTCTATATCAGTTTTTATTTGTAATCATTTATTTATTTTTAATTTGGGCAGTTGTGGTCCTCCATACATAAAACCATGGTGGCTTTGATGTGGAAGAACTTGACCTTAACTCTGTCTTACCCTTAAAATGACTGTCTCTCGGGTCCAACACCTTGGCGGGACACAGACCACATTTCCTCAGGCGAGTGAAATCTTCTAAATGAAGAGCAATTTCTATTTTTACTTCCTGTTAGTATGCCCAGTGTAATTGTGCCTTTTACAAGCTATCAATAAAACACCCCTTAAAAGCAAACAAACATGCGCTTTATATTTGTCAAGCCACATCAAATCATTTTTATGAAAAGTTGAATTAGCAAAGACCTTCATGGGAATTCCTGCCATATCCCGTTTATGCTGTGCCTCCTGTGTGCCTCCACGCTGTCTAAATATTTCCCCTTCAGAACCATGCCTTCATTTCACCGAAGCAATTATCATAGTGTCTACGCTGTGTGGGTCTATCAGTCTCTGGTCCATTAAATGTCACGCCATCGCTTCTCATCTTCACTGTCAAGAGGTGTGATGATTCAACCCACCTGCTCCCCATTATGGCCCGACTCAGTCTGGTTCAGTATTCCTATTGGAGGGATCAACCTCACCCAACCCAAAACTAATCCACCTATGATTCCAGATGTTCCTGGAGAAGTTGGAACTCTGCCCGAAACTGCCCGAAGCTGGTTGTTTTTGATTTGCTGAACAGAGAGGCGACATATTTGGAAAATATCTTGGTACACTGTAAAAAAAAGAAAAATAAAGAAATATAACCTAATTTTACAGTTTTTTCTCTATTTTAAAAATGTACAAATAATTTACAAAATAGACTTTGATTTTACGTCAAATGTAAAATAACATGAAATCACTGTAACTGTAAAAACACACAATATTATTCTTCTTTTACAAAAAACTCCATTAGAAATACATAAATTGATTGTGAAAATACGTTCACAAACGCATTGTAATTTCACAAATATTTGTCTGTTATTTAATGGAATGAAATGTAAAATTCTACTTTAAAAAGGTGAAAAAATGCTATATAAATAAATTACACTAACAGTAAACTGTTGCAATTTTAAACCCAATATCTAGTTTTTCAACAGCTATTGGCCATGTTTTGAAAGATGAATCACATTATTTTTTGGTCATATACTGTTATATTACATACAATTTTGTTAAAAATTACAGTTAAAACCTGTACTTTAAATACGGGACTATGTTTTTGCGAGGAAGTAATTTTCTGTTATTTCACAGTATTTTTCTGGCGCCCCAGCTGATGGAAAATTACCGGGTTTTTTTACGTTTTTTTTTAAAACTGTATGCTGAAGTGGAGTTAAATTCCTTAACTCTATTGATTTGGGGTCAATTTAATTTGATTTTTTTTTTAAGATTTGCTTCACATTTATTGACTAGTCATAATTTATTCAGGACCAATAGTTAAGGATACCATGAACATGACTTTTCAGTTTGGTAAACATAAACATTTGCGTTCAATAAAGCTCAATAAAACAAAAATCTATTTGTGGAACTTTTTCCCCGAACAAAGACAAAACATTTAACCCAAACCCATTTATCCCGAACACCAACCCCAATCCCTGACGCTAAATTTACCATAATTCCTTTAACAATAAAAGCAACATACAGTCCATCTGTAACCCTAATATCAATAATCCCAAAGCGTGTTAAACGTGAGCTATTCCATTACATGCAACCATGACGCAAAATAGGTTGGACTAAATTGTGGAGAGCAGTTGGCATGGAGGAACATGTTGCATTAAAAGCACTCTCTACAGAACTGCAAAGTCATCTTCAAAAGCACAACATGCTCTTAACTGGCAGCGCTTGGCAAGCCAACATTTGCGGATGTACCTCCGGGTCTTCGGGGGGCTGATGTCCAATTCTTTACACTTCCATGGGTCCAATTTTTGCTCTCTAATGGAGGACAACATGTTCCAGTGCTAAGTAGTCAAATATGGAGCTTCCATTCACCATCACACTTCATGGCTCTAGAGTCACATTAAAGTAAAAAAATATTAATAAATGGATTCTGTTGATTTACAATGCAGTATGCTATGAATAAATTACAATGGCTTTTCTGGCTAAATTATTTTTCTCAGGTTTACTTTTAAATATTGTACTATATTCAGGGTTGTCATAATTACTTCTTTCACAAGGAATTTTCTTGAAATCGACTTCTCCACTGCTAGTAAGCTACTGGTGATTTGCCACAGGCGGACTCTGTCCTGCTGCTCACTCCTTAATATGTGACAGATTCCCGGATTCATATTAACTCAAACGGCACTCTTATTTTTCATTCAAAAAAGCGCCTGAATCACTTCATGAGTAGGTTTTGTTTGTGTGCTGGTCGAAAACAGCCACAGAATTTATTTTACCAATCTGGTCATGATGAAGACGATTCCCAAATTGTCCACGCAAGCATAAGCCGCGTTTCCACCGCAGGAACTTCGGAGTACATTTACTATAGGGGCCTTCCCAACCGGGCCACATTTACAGGAATTTACGGGGACAAAAAATGATCTTACCTTCAAGCGCGACGATGATGCATTCTCGGTTTAAGTCCACAAAAACAAATCTCTTAATAATCCTTTGCCTATTTTTGTTGTAGTCTACTTTTCATATTCTTCATCCAGATGTACATAAAAAAAAAAGCAGAATAAACGGCAACCGACGCAAGTTTTTCTCTTTCCTCGTTCTGATTTTTGCGGCGCCGCGCTTGGGTGACGTCACAGAAACCGTCGCAAGGAGATTACGTGTCGATCGAAACTCGTGACTTGCGAGTCAGCCTTTTCAAATTCTTCATCTTAACGCCGTCTCCCCTCACTCAAACCATCCATCCATGCCAAGTACATAAAAAAAGCTGAAAAAACGGCAACCACCGCAAGTTTTTCTCTTTCCCCGATGTTCTGATTTTTTGCGGCGCCGCGCTTGGGTGACGTCACAGAAACCGTCGCAAGGAGATTACGTGTCGATCGAAACTCGTGATTTGCGAGTCAGCCTTTTCAAATTCTTCATTTTAACGCCGTCTCCTCTCACTCAAACCATCCATCCATGCCAAGTACATAAAATAAAAAGCAGGAAAAAAACAACAACCACCTAAAGTTTTTCCTTGTTGTGATTTTGGTCGCGCGGTGCTTGGGTGACGTCACGGGAGAAACCGTCACACGGCGTTTACGTGTCGATCGAAACTCGTTCACCATAATAAGAAATTCAAATACTACATTTTTAAAAAGTATCCAAATTATGTTTAATATACAACTTGGTTGGAATTGGCCACCTGAATCTTTTTTTTGTGTGTGGTTTTACTCTTTGAATTAGGAATGAATGAACTTGTCAACCATATTCCAATTTGTTGTAATGCACATGTAGCAAATTCACCATTTGTTTGCAATTAAAACAGGCCTGCTTATCACCCAACTTTGATTAAAAAGCATTCCAAATATGAATTGGCCAAACCTGAGTATGTGAAGCTGCTGCCCAATATTTTGCTTTTAATTTTTACGTTTAACATTTTTAATAATTGTGGGAATGCTGAAGGTATATATTGTCTAATTCCACATTATTTATAGTATTTGCACAATTTAACGTTCAATCTCAATTTTTCCCCCATTCATTTTCAATGGGACTGACATTGAACTTTTTCAAAGTCCCATTTTCCACGCCCACTTCCATACATACAACTGATCATCATTGCCAGGTGTCTGATACTGCTTGGTGGAGCAGTTGATGAAGTGCATTGTCCAGTAACCAGTAGGTTGCAGGTTTGAATCCCACCTCCGACTGTACACTGCCAATATATCCATGGCGGAGAACCTGGGTTCAAACCCCGCTTGGTCTCCATTTCAGTACGTTCGATATCGACTGACTATCAGATCAGGAAATGGATTATAATTCCTCTGAAATTAATACATCCCACTTTAGAAAGATTGCAGTTTGTTTTCTTTTTATTAATTTGTCATTTAACTACAAGTAAAAAAAAGAAAATAAGTAATTTTCACATAATTTATCTTTCAATTTACTTCATAAGCACATGCATTCAAATCTTAGCATTCAGCTTTTTAGCATTCTCACGCAATTTCTGCATAAATTGCACTTTGTCTAGTGTCATTTATTGCACAGGTATCTGGCAAATTAAGGTTGAGCAAATGTCAAATATGCTATGGCTTATAAACTATGAAGTGCACCACTAGGATTCTGCCATTGAGAAATGTGTAGAAATTGAAATAGATTGAAATTGCGCAATTCGCCCCATATTGACGCTTATGTAAAATTCAAGTAGCCAGCATTGAGGGTAAAAGAGGACAATTGCCATCTATCGGCGATTATGGTGGGATCCAGGGCAACGGTCAGCATTTATAATCCCCTCCTATGTTCCCTTTCTCTGAGTCACAAGCTTCTCGGTTTGAGATTACAAACATCTGGCAGGTCATCTTCTCTCAAGCTGTTGTGGTCAACGAGGCAGCAGGGGGGAGGGACAATTTCCTGATGGAATATCCCACGCAATGCAAGTCCAAACGCACCGCTCGCATACTGCAATGTGATCCACCACTTAATGGCCCACTCGTGTGCAGATGTGATTAAAAACATAATCTGAGAGGTTTGCATGGGCCGATACGCAGTGTATCACTTCACAGCCACAAGCTCTACAATTAGTTGCTAATGTCTAGTGGTCGATGCTGTGGCTTGATGGCCTTTTTTTTAATTATTTTTTTTTAAGTATCTTCACCAACTAATATATTCTGCCTGTGAATGTTTTAGTCTAAGAACAGTCATTACCGTCTTTAGATCAAACAGCCTGTTGAATCTCCTCCAAAGCATCTGAAATGCACATTTTGGCAAACGCTCAGTCTGAGGGCCAAATGAAGAATTGAGATTTGTTTGAAAGTTTTTGCAGGATCGACATTTTGGAGAATGTGAAAAGTGCTGATTAGATAAAGTTTTTTTCTGTTAAATAGTCCAAGCGACATTTGAACTTGCGCCTTTTTTTTTTTTGTTTACTATTCCCGCGATAGTGTTCACCAGAGCTGGACTGGCACAAAAAAAAAACGTCCCTGGCATTTTGACTTAAACCCGCCTGCAGCCCGGCCTGACTCCTGACCACCCCTGCCTAACACGTAATTCTGCCACTGATGTTGACTGATGTTGGTTCAGTTTGCTGTCTATATTCCAAGTGTATTATTGGACTAGTCCCTCTAAATTGTGGCAGGAAAATAATCATTAAAAAGCACTGCGTGGTAGGGATGTGCAATTAATCGAAATTCAATTACAATTTAATTTTAATTTTAACACCCCACAATTACAAAATTGGCATAATTGTGAACAAAAGTAAAATATTATTAATGCTAATTTTGAGTTGTTTAAATATATATATATATATATATATATATATATATATATATATATATATATATAAATATATATATATATATATATATATATATATATATAAATGTGTGTACTGTAAAAAAAAAATCTTATTTTAAAATAACAAATTCAATTTATAAGTCTTGTTTGGTCCAAAATAAATTTGCATGATTATAGTGCTTCAAATAAATTTGTCTTAATATTTTTTAAGTTTCAACATTTTCATGTTTTGTACCAAAAAACAAATGATTGTCCTAATCGTGATTATGCAAATTATAATAAAACACAATATTGTATTTTTCCCAATATGATTTTTGTTGTTGTTTTTTTACAGTATTGTGAGATTTTATAGAGTATTGTTAGCTTATATATACATATATATATATATATATATATATATATATATATATATATATATATCGCCAACCTCCTCACAATATGGCGATAATGATTGTATTATGATGTTTAGAGATCGTTACATCCCTAATCGTGTTCTCAATTATTACCAAATTAATCGTGATTAATATTTTCTTCATAATCAAGTAGCCTTACTGCATCTGACTCATAAGATGCCGGCCCACCGGGCATATGCCCTGTACGCCAGTAGGCTAGTCCATCTCTGGTGTTTACCCCACCCAAATATGTCAATTATCACAAAATGTCTGTGTTTTGATATTATCGCATTAAAATGGTAACATACCATTACTCTGTTACCCCACCCTAATCCACATTGATAATGACATTTATCATTTTAATGAGAGACAATAACAGTAATTATATATTCAGACATCAAGTGCAGCTTTGGGCAATTAATCACATTGTGAGTGTGAAATCTGGCTGTTTTAATTTAATTTGTCATCTCCAGCCACTGGGGATTAAAAGGGACAGATGCTCAAAAATAGTGTGCTTAGCTTCGTTGAGCAACTGAGAAGCAAACAGTATTTTCACACTAAAACCCGAATCAGCTTGTTTTTCCCCCCCCATGTATATACCACGTGTATAGTACATTTAGGCTATTTCATTTCTCCAACGCTAAATATAACTCTTGAGAGTTGCAACCTTCTAAATAATTGCACCTGGCAAGGCACCATGTAAATTTTTGTGTTTGCTCGCACTTTGCCGAGACTGCAGTGCAGATGCAAGCAGAGCTTCCAGAGAAGGCAAAGAGAAAGGGAGGCAGGCAGGGATTAACTCATTCACTGCCATTGACGGCTATAGACGTCAAAAAATCATTTAAACTATTTCTGTTAGTTTTACATTTTTTTCCACTTTTGTTAACAAAAGTATGAAAACCTAGAAAAAATGTTTTATTGCTCATTTAGAACAGATATAAAATGTGTTATTAATTGTGAGTTAACTTGTGAAGGCATGCGATTAATTACAATTAAAACATTTTATCACCTGACACCCCTAATTTTTAATAATCTTTTTTTTTAATCGTGAGCTAACTAGTGAAGTCGTGCAATTAATTACAATTAAAAATTGTAATCACCTGACGCACCTAATTTTTAATAAACTTTTTTTTTAATCGTGAGTTAATTAGCAAAGTCATGCGATTAATTATATATTTTTTAAAAATCAGCTGGCACCCCTCATTTTTAATAATCTTTTCATCTTTAAAAAAAAATTAAATTTAAAAAAGAAAACATTATTAAAATTAGGGGCGTCAGGCGATTAAAATTTGTCACATGACTTCACTAGTTAACTCACAATTTCATATCTGTTCTAAATATACAATAAAAAAACTCTAGGTTTTCATATTCTTGTTAACAAAAGTGGAAAAAAATGTTAAACTAATAGAAATAGTTCAAATGAATTTTTGACGTCAATAGCCGTCAATGGCAGTGAATGAGTTAATAAACACACAGTGAATCAGCCATCCTGGCATCTATTTCTCATTTCATCCCAATAATCTTGCCCAAATCTAACAGAAAAAGGAAGCTTGTTTTGATGTTAGTGCAGAGCTAAGGCAGTTTATTGGTCTGGGATTTAGTGTATCTGAATTCATTGCGGACAGCCTCTGATCCGGAAGGTTCAAGGGCTGGGAGAGAACCGAGATTGATTGTTGCTGAGACATGCTTGTATTAGACCGGTTTGACACTAAGCCGTTCCATGCAGGCTGCAAACGGACCGTAAAGCACACTGCAGGTAACTGGGTAACATAACCGGCAACCTTTGGTCCAATTATAAATAAAAAAAATAAAATCTAGTGTGAACACTAAGTGCTATGGTCCAGAATACCAAACAAATCCTTCTCAAATGGTATTCAGCTATAGCTTGATTGGGACTCAAAGTATTTCTGCCTAACATTGAAATAATTAACATTCTAATGAAAGTCATATTGCAAATCCTTCTTGTGCATTTCACTTAAGAACCTACTTGTTAAATTACATTTATATTAATTACCTACCATAACATCAATAAAATGTCATCTCTGTGAGTCATTTAATTAGCAAGGATGTGGAAACGCTCCAACAAGCCGAGACTCCTTTTTAAGTGGTGATTAGTGCAGTCGGCTGTGCATTTGGGCCAAATGGTGGTAATATGTTTGGTGCAATGTCATTAATGGTGCACTTGATCGATACCAGTGACCGGGCAATTGGGCCTATGAACCAGAGGCTTACATTTCAGACCATTAGAGAAAGTCCATAACAAGACTTCACCCGGTGGGTTGTGAATGTTAGCCCACATTTATTTACACACACGCGCAGCATGCACTAAATCGTAGTCATAAGAACCGCTGTATGCGCTCTGAATATTTAACAGCTTTAGATTTCAATTGCATCTGACCAATATTACGGAATATAAACTAGTGTGTGCTAAAAGGGGCACTCAACAGGGCTTAAAAAAAATCCCAATTTGGTTCCGCATCCATTTGTAAACCTTCATAGATACGCACTCATTGCATCACCTAAAATTGGCAGATTCATGCATTATTCACCACGAAATTAAGGTCAAGCTGGTGCTATTTTCCAGTGAGAAATCACTTTCCTTATGTAGTAAGATGAATACTTACTCTTCCGTGTT
The DNA here is from genome assembly GCF_051991255.1 of Vanacampus margaritifer. Lineage (NCBI taxonomy): Eukaryota > Metazoa > Chordata > Actinopteri > Syngnathiformes > Syngnathidae > Vanacampus > Vanacampus margaritifer. Next base: position 4,616,626 of record NC_135434.1, read on the forward strand.
CATGATGTTGATTATCAAAACATACAACGAGATCAGTGAATTCAGGCATTACCTAAGGATTTTATTACACAAATTTGTGGACAGATGAGAATAGCCGCCAGCCGCGCCATCTTTGATTCTCAACTGTGACGCCCAACCCCCTGCTCGTCCCTCTAATTCTTTGTCCTTGCAGAAGACCCTCCCAGCTAGTCACATGGTACCTCCTTCTTTTCTTCCCGCTCGTAGTCACATGATGGAGCACAGATAATCAGATAAGGGTTGACGTTGTTTACAGAAGAGACTGAGAGACTCTGAGGAGCCGTCTTATAAACAAAGGGGTCTAATTTACACTTTCGCTTGCCCCCACCATATGTTCTCAGGAGAGAACAAAGAGAAAATCACCCCCCTCACATCATTTGAATTCTCACACAAAACTATACTGAGTAAATCAAAGCAATTTTGTCCAATTCTAAATAGTTATAACTAAATCAAAACAGTTATAATTAAATTGAAACTGAATATTTACTTCACTTACCATCTTAACAAAAGGGAAGCAAAAAAAAAAAAAAGGCTCTTGGAAATCATATTAACAGAGAATCTCAAGTGGAAAGCCTCAAGGTCGTTTTCATGCTAACAGTGGTTAAATGTCTCTTTTTTAAAAAAAAATAATTGTATGACCGTTAAGAATAGTAAAATGTTCATTAAAACATCACCTGCACAGTTAATAAAGGGGAATTTGCAGTGATAGAACTGCTAGCAAGATACGACTCGTAGCCTCGATTCATCTTATCTCCGCCCGACCCTCAATTCTCTCACCGAAGCCCCTCACTAACAAATAACATGGCCGTGATTGGATGCAGCTATGAAAGTGTGTAGCCGTGTAGTCACGGAACACATCTCCGGCTTCAACAAAATAGCAGCACTAGCAATTAGCAATACTCCGTTAGCATTAGCTAAAGAAAACGTTAGCCACGGCTGCTACATTGGGAGCATGACATTCACATTGGAGTCAGTGTTACTTTAATAATAAGTGTTCAATTTGGTTGTATTAGAACTCGCAATCAATAAAAAATTGTTGTTGGCAAATGAGGGTGCACTTTTATGTATTTTCATGAGTAGGCCTTGTCACAACTTTCTGTCTTGGGTTGGTTGTTTTTCCTTTGAATTGATTGTTCCACTGTTGCTGTTTTCCTTTAATTCTGTTATCTGATAAACAAATATCTTTTAGTATAATAAGTGTCTTAATGGTCTTTTTTCATAGAAAAAAAAACAAGTAGCAGTTATAAAAAATAATAATAATAAAAATGTGTTTTTATCACTTTGAATGAACCCGCCACTTATTGTGCTTGCACCGTTGTAAGCTTGTCACATTACATTGACTTGTTCATTGTCCATTAAAAAATATAACGCCAAATGTTTGCAATTCTTGTCAGAGTGTTTCTTCTTTTATGCTTTATAAAATGGCTGGCAGATTAATCACCTGTTCAGTCAAGGTAATAGTGGTTGCCATTTTGTTTCTATCCACTCCTTTTCCGACGGTCAAACTAATGATTTTGTGATTAAATATTACAGCGCATATAAACATTACTGTTGGAATATTTGCTTAAGTCTGATAGTTCAAAAAAATGTGATCAGTTGATGAATCGGTTTCCTTAACATTAAAACAGTGATTCCCATCAAGATGAATGTTTTCCCTTTGCCCTCGTACAAAGTAGCAAATGTGCAAACCTCCGTAGAAACAATAATTGCTCCGTGCACTCTCATGAAATCAAAGACAAAGTGGCTGTTTTTGTAGACGACAGCTTAAGTTGCATCAGACCGAACATGAATTTCACAATGACTGCTGCGAGCTATGTTGCAATTCCATGGAGGGTTTTTGTGGAAGAATTTAGCTGCCAAGGAAGGTCGTCCGAGAGGCATTCACTGCACGAGCCGGTCTTGGAATAGAACGCATTAAAGAAGGATGAGCCTGCACTCACACATGAGATTTGCTGTTGTTCTTACTGGTGGGCTCAAATATCATATCATTTTGTCGATTTAACCACCATTGTGACAAAATTCATCTTGAGATGTGCGTTACTACTTTAGATAACAGAACTCTTTTTTTTTTTTTTCTCAATAGGTTTTAGGTGAACTAATGAATACACACTCACTCGCAAGCACGCACATACACATAATCACCCACATACAAAAAATATATATATATATAAAAAATGTTTTAAAATATTTAAAAAAAAAAAAAAGAAAAAAAGGAGAGCAATGATGATGACATGTCAAATCGGTAAAATTACAGAATGAACAATACTGAGCTCTCCAGGAAAAAAAAAAAAGATAACAGAACTCTTTATTATTATTATTGTTTTGTTTTAATTGTTGCTAATGTTACTACTTATTGTCGTGAACAAAGATCATTGAAAAAGACCATTTCCAGAGAAAGTCAAGAGAAACCTTGAATTACACTTGGTAGTTTTGAACAAATGGAAACTAATCAGGTCCTGAATCTGTTAATCTGATTTTTCAACAATTTATTTCATTTTCCCCAACCTTATAATTCATGTTACTATGGAGGTAGTCAGGAGAGTAGAATGGCAATTTCCAGAAAGATCATTTTACTAATGAGGAGCATTTGGCCTGCTAAGACCTTCTTTAACAGCAACAAAAGACCGTTTTGTGGCACACAGGTGAATAGATGTTAAACGCTAGAAGGGGAGTTAATAAAGTCACAGTCAAACGAAAAACAAGTCTCTTTGAAGGGACAAATACAGTGGACGGAAAAGACAATTCATTTGGTCTATACAAGCAAGTTTGGCTCTTTAACCTACACATATCGGCAAAGCTCAGAATCTGTTTGCCTGTGGTCCTATTAAATTCACCAAAATCGCATTAGACCAGATATGCCAGTATTTAGACGTGGTCTGCGTAGGCGTAAACCGACTTTCTGAAACACTTTGCGCCGGAACACCCAGCTTGGCAGAGGCGGGTCCACCAAATTGGCAAACATATAGTGATCCTTGCGCTGATATGAAAATCAGGATACGCCGACATTTGGGCCACGGCACACGTGCACTGTTTACGAAAATAGAGCCCATTGTGTTTATGTTTTCAAAAATGTATACAGTGTATCACAAACTCCAACTATGTCAGGATGGAAAGTGAGTGAATGTGGGATGGTGGACCCAAATGCAGGAAAACAGGAATCAAGTGCTTTAAATAACCATAGTGGAGAAAGGTGAGCAGACAACCATGACTTGATGAAACGTGACTGGACTGGTCGCCATGACTGGGCGAGATGTGACTAGACTGGTCGCCATGACTGGACAGGACTTGAGTAGACTGTTCGCCATGACTTGAACGAGCGTGACAGGACCTGATTTGCCTTGACTTGCTGTGGAGTGGAGTGGCTATGACTTAGCTGTGACGAGGACGACTTGGCTGTGACGAGGACGACTTGACTGTGGCGAGGACGACTTGGCTGTGACGAGGACGACTTGACTGTGGCGAGGACGGCTTGGCTGTGACGAGGACGACTTGACTGTGGCGAGGACGACTTGACTGGGGCGAAGACGACTTGGCTGTGGCAAAAACGACTTGACCGTGACATTGGCTACTTAGCCGTGACGAAGACGGCTTGGCTGTGACGACGACTTGGCTGTGACGAGGATGACTTGGCTGTGACAGGACGACTTGGCTGTGGCGAAGACGACTTGGCGGTGGCGAAGACGACTTGACCATGGCATTGGCTACTTAGCTGTGACGAAGACGGCTTGGCTGTGACGACGACTTGGCTGTGACGAGGATGACTTGGCTGTGACAGGACGACTTGGCTGTGGCGAAGACGACTTGGCGGTGGCGAAGACGACTTGACCATGACATTGGCTACTTAGCTGTGCCGAATACGGCTTGGCTGTGGCGACGACTTAACATAGACAATGCACCCACACCAAATGGACAAATGCTACAAGCTAAACACACCAACACTAATGAGACTCACTTGGGGAAGGGAAGACACACACAGGTGGACGTGGTAATAAATAACGAGACAAGGGATGAAACCAGGAACACAAGACAAAAAACACCAACCACAGACAAAAACAACAAGAACACCCATAACAAACAAAAACCCAACCCCCCACAGAACCGAAACATGACAAACTATGAGTTTTCCCGTTCATCATAGGCTTGCTCCCAACGCCCTGAGCATCTGACAGTTCCTGGCTGAGAAGATCACCATGATGGAGCAACTCATCCAACTTGACTCTGTAGAATTTTTCCCTGCTCTTTTCCAAGGTCAAAGGGGTCATTAACTCATTCACTGCCACTGACGGCTATAAATGTCAAAAATTAATTTGAACTATTTCTATTAGTTTAACATTTGTTTCCACTTTTGTTAACAAGAGTATGAAAATGTACATTTAGATACAGATATAAAAAAATATATTAATTGTGAGTTAACTAGTTAAGTCATGTGATTAATTACAATAACATTTTATAAATAAAAATTTTAATTGCCTGACGAGATGATTATTAATAGTTAGGGGCGTCAGGCGATTACATTTTTTTTATTCGTAATTAATCGCATGACTTTAATAGTTAACTCATGATTAATCACAAATTTTACATCTGTTCTAAATGTACAATTTAAGTTTTCATACTCTTGTTGACAAAAGTAGATTATTTTTTTTATAGAAATAGTTAAAATTATTTTTTGACGTTCATAACCGTCAATGGCAGTGAATGAACCCATTTTGAAAAAGGGGACGACATCACGGTGGCCATGACGACGAAGAATCCCAGAAGAATCCTTCAGGAGTGCACGGAGTTGCAGAGAACGCCAACAAAGTGTGGAGGATCCCTTTGAGAGGGAAAACGTGCACTTTTGTAGTTTGGATTTGAAATACATCTCTGTGACACCAGTCCTGGAACTTTTCTGACACGCCTCAAATGTGTTTTGCATTCAATATACTATTGGCGTAACACTGTAATATGCCTTTTAGTCTCTCTCTGTCATTGCAGTGGTGAGTCACTGGAGCATGCATCCTTCACGCCAAAAGAGACTCCGTCAAGATGGGGTCGAGTCTCTCCACCTGGAGTGTCAATGAGAGTGTAAACAGCGCGGCTGTCAGCTCATTACCGGAGCCCGAGCTGTTTTCGCCATGGCCAGCGGTTGCCGTGCAGCCGGGGTAAATAGCTTGGCCTCCCGCTCCACTCTCCGCAATTCATTACGCCTGGCGCCGACGCGCCGGGGAAGCCGTCAGGAGCGAGCGCCCTCATTACCCACTAAATCCTTTGACAAGGGCTTTAACGTGTTGAAAGATACCACTATTGATTTGGGGGGGGTGGGTGTGTTGAGAGGTGTCCATGCATACTGCTTTTATCAAAGAAGGACTGAATAAACTATTCATGGTGTCAATAATTGAACTTAAAGAAAAAGATCATCTTTAATATCTTTCTTTAGATGGTGCTGAAACTCTTGAATAAAGATGGGCTATTCCATAAGTAAAGGAAATTATTTTTGACTTGTGACAAAAGTTTTTTGACAGCCTGGTCTAACTCTAAGCAACATGAAAAAATTTAATTTCCCCCCAAACCCTTGGTAGGGCTTTATTTTTATTATTTTTAATTATCATTATTATTTTTAATTATTATTATTATTATTTTTTTAAATTATTATTTTTTTTTAACATGAGTGTTATTCACAGTATTTTACAGTACTTGCCACACGAAACACCAACTAAACATTAAAAAAAAAAAAAACTTTAAAAACACATTTTTAATTATTCGAAAATAAACACGAACTGGTGTGAAACTTTTAATGAGATTTCACACAAATGCTCAACACCATTTTTTTTTGTCCCACAGCCGACATTTTCACTGGCAATGTAAAAACACAGAGGCTAAAAATAGTCAAGCGTCCCAGTCAACCATGACATGGCATGCAGAGCGCCTTATTAAGCCGTTTAGTGAATGTTTAATATTGAAATTAATCCCGTGAGTTTGCTTTCTTTCAAGCCGTATCAGATGCCTTTTATAAATCTCCAAGGCAAAACACACTTTGACAAAGTCACATGGAAATGGTTGACCTTTATTTTGTTCATTTATTTGCAGCCAATTAAAATCTTCCTGATAATCACTACTTTAATTATAAACGATTTAGTTGGCAGTTGTCTACTTGTTACTATAATATAGTAAACAATAACATCTGATTTAAAAAAAAAAGGTGATTTAAAATAAGCATAATTAAAAAAAAAAGAGAGAGAGAGAAAGAAATGGGCATAATTGGGAAACCAAATCCAACAACATTAATAGAATATAGAACAAACTAAGGTAGATGGAAAAAAATACAGTAGGCCTATATATATATTTATTACAACAGCATCCTCCCACATGCAAAAAAAACAACCCACACATTCACGTAAGAATAATTGAAGACTATAAATTGTCCATTAGGTGTGAATATGAATGCAATAATAAGCAAAACATATGTTCAGTGAACACCTTATGCTTGTGGGAGAGTTTTGCATACCGTACGTGTTGTTGCACCCTGCACCTTTATATCACTGGAAATCCATTTCCTGTGGGAGGGGGGGCAACCTTTTGAGGGCTTGTGATTCATGATCCACCAACGTCTTCCTTGGAAATAAAGCAGACAAATTCTGTGAGATTGGAAAGTATATTGTGTTTTGAGTTTTTTTTGTCCCCACACTTAATTCAGAGTGCTTGCTTTAAATGTCAGCAAAATTTGGTGTATTTGCTTTTTTTTTTTTTTTTAGGGGTGGCAAGCCATTAAAATGTTTCATCGTAATTAATCGCAGGACTTCAATAGCTTACTCATGATTAATCACAAATCTGTTCTAAATGTAGAATAAAATGTACAATAATTTCCCCCCCTAAGTTTTCATACTCTTGTAAACATAAAAGCGGAAAAAATATTAAACTAATAGAAATATGGCGGCATCTTTTAGTCATTGTTACAGTAATTTCATAATTCATCAAATTTAATTAAAAATGAAAAATATGTACTGCACTGTAAAAAGAGTGTGATATTGATTTGTGTTGGTCCTTTTTCTACCACTAGATGGCATAATTACATTTGTAAGACATTGGTGACAGCTCAGTGCATTTTTCTTTTTATATTAACTCATTCACTGCCATTAATTCATAAAAAAAAAAAAGATTATTAAAAATTAGGGGCGACAGGCAATTCAATTTTTTAATTGTAATTAATCGTATGACTTCACTAGTTAACTCACGATTAATTGCAAATTTCATATCTGTTCTAATCTCTGTACAATAAAAAAATCGAGCTTTTCATACTCTTGTTAACAAAAGGGGGAAACAATTTTAAACTAATAGAAATAGTTCAAATGAGTTTTTGACGTTTTTAGCCGTCAATGGTAGTGAACGAATAAAAAGAAAAGAAAAGATTACGAAAAATTTGTGGCGTCGGGTGATTAAAATTTAAGTCGTAATTAATCGCATGACTTCACTCGTTAACTCACGATTAATCGCAAATTTCATATCTGTTCTAAATGTGCAATAAAAAAAAATTCTAGCTTTTCATACTCTTGTTAACAAAAGAGGAAAAAAATGTTAAACTAATAGAAATAGTTCAAATTAATTTTTGACCTTTTTAGCCGTCAATGGTGAATGAGTTAAGAGCAATCTAATCTTTAACATGACGTAACTTGTGAAATTCTGCACATTTTTAAAATTGTAAAATACAACTTGACCCCAGTCTCCACAAATATATGCGTCATTATTACATTTATTACTGCAAAATTTGGACGTAAATTAAATTAACTCAAAATGAATGCACTAATTTTGACACGCCTAGATAAATAATCTGGACATGCTGTCGGTTGAGTACACGTCCACAATAATATGATATTTAATAGCAGAGAATGAAGTGGTTGGAAGTCGGTTCTACTGTTTGTGTCCTGTCATTGTCTGTCAACCAGTCCTGGTTTGTCTCCTGGGTCTTGCCCAATGTCAGCTGGGACATGACCTAAATGAGGAGAAGCACTACAGAAAACGTAAATTTCCCAAACCACTTGAAATGACTTTTGAAATTGCTTTCAAAACAAGACTTTAGAAGCTTTAAAAGCCCACAATTTAAGTGTAAATGCGGGAAGATTCCGAGTGTAATACCGCTGGGGTTTTCTCAAAAGATATTTGATGATAAATAAGTTATTTTTGTGGGAGAACGGTCGGCCTCAGCCATTTTGATGTTCCCAAGGGGCGGCTCAACCACAACATACGCAGCTAACAAATAAAATGGACGGACAACAAATGGAGGCACGCGTTATTTTCAACTTTTGTTAGAGAAACATTTCCTTTTTTTTTTCCACTGTTTTGACTCAGACGTTAGAATTCTGTCTGTTTATTCGTTATTTCAACATTTTTCAAAGTGGGACTTCACATCCTTTGGGACTTTGTGGTAGGCGTAGCAGCTTGAGTAAAAAAAAAAGAAAAATACGTTTAAATAGCAATAGTAAAAGTGCATGGGATTGATTTTGAGCCTCCATGGAGAGAAAGTAGATTGCGCATGAAATGAACAAAAGCGTCCAGCAGTTTAAAGATGGGAGTTGATATTAGAAGCATTTTGAAATGCTAATATGAACAGCAAAGCTGCGCTTGATGAAAAGTAGACCGCTTGACGTCCGTTCAAAAATTCTGTGACCGGAAATTTCACAAAGGCCCGTGAGCTTTTGTTGTTGACATTTTTGATGATTTTTTTTTTTTCTTCCAACGAGGACATTTTTGCATTCAAAAGTGAAATAAAGTCTAAATGAAGATATTACGAAAAGATTCAGTGTAGTACTGTATATATATTTATATATTTTTTTATGTGTATAGGTGAGGCCGCAGCTGCTCGTCTTAACACAATCACAACACTCTACAATATTTTTTCCTCTTTTGTCAAAAGTTGACCTTGAGGAAGGGCAGCCCTTCGCTTGCGAGTACTATTGGGAGTTTTTTTTTTCTCTTCTGTTGAATAGCTTCTAACTTCTTGTGTACGCTGTGCTGCACTCCACATGACCAACACAACACACGCATAACGTAGAGTAACTAACAACATAACATAGCATAGCAAAATTTAAACAAATACTTTAACATATACTGTTCAGAAACTACAAAGTATATACAGTATGCGTTTCCCCAGAGTTCCACACAATAGGTGAGATATGGTCATAATAATGAACAATATAATGTGTATAATGATTTCTTATTCAGATTTTTTTTTTAAATTTTTTGTCATTATCTATGTGTGACTTCAAACATAATTTTTCATCAATAACTACTCCAAGATATTTATTTTCATACACTCTTTATATTACAATTGAATTTACCATAATTTTTCAAACCAATTTTTTAATTCGTGATTGTGACTAGTGGTGGGCGGATCGATCCAAACATCGATATTATCGATACCAAGTCAGTTTAATCTATCTATCTATAAATCTATAATATCGATCTAGTATTCATATTATTATTATTAAATGTTTTTTATTATTAGGGCTGGGGCAAAAAAAATAAACAAATGCATGAATAAATAACTAAATAAATAATAATAATAATAAATAAATAAAATAAAAATGTGCTCATTTTACGCTTATTCATATTATTATTATTATTTAATGTTTTTTATTATCAGGGGTAGAGCAAAAAATAAAATGAATAAATAAATAAATAAATAAATAAATAAATAAATGCATAAATAATAATAATAAATACAATAAAAATAAAAAGTGCTAATTTTACACTTATTCATATTATTATTATTAAATGTCATTTATTATTAGGGCTGGGGCAAAAAAATAAAATGAATGAATAAATAAATAATAATAATAATAAATAAAATAAAAATTTGCTCATTTTACTCTTATGCGTATTATTATTATTTAATGTTTTTTATTATTAGGGGTAGAGCAAAAAATAAAATGAATAAATAAATAAATAAATAAATGCATAAAGACATACATAAATAATAATAATAAATAAAATTAAAATAAAAAAAAGTGCTCATTTCACACTTATTCATATTATTATTATTAAATGTTTTTTATTATTAGGGCTGGGGCAAAAAATAAAATGAGTGAATAAATAAATAAATGCATAAATACATACATAAATAATAATAATAAATACAATTAAAATAAAAAAGTGCTCATTTTACGCGTATTCATATCATTATTATTAAATGTTTTTTATTATTAGGGCTGGGGCAAAAAATAAAATGAATAAATAAATAAAATTAAAATAAAAAAGTGGTCATTTTACGTTTATTCATATTATTATTATTAAATGTTATTATTATTTGGGCTGGGGCAAAAAAAAATCACAGTGCCTTCAGGGCACAATTTTGATTAGGGGATGATAAAATCTACAGCAGAAGTGGCTTATATGTCACAGATCATTACCTGGGGGCATAAATGTGTCATCACGTGTCTTTCGATCCATCGCTCTGGATGTTCCTGTCATCACATCTCAGGTCCGCAGAAGATCCGCCTCGCTCCTTTGAGATCGGACACACAATTAGCGCGGCGATGCATGAGAGGTCAGCTGATGTACGCGTGTGTGTGTACAACCCACGTACATTGTTAGTGTTATTCACGAGAGACGCGTGTCACCACCATTTCCTCACACGCCTAATCTCTTAAAACATTCAGCGAGAATAGCCAGGAGGAGGAAATCATTTCAATTCACCGACGATGGCAGGGTAATACATTTTCTATCATGCAAATGAAGAATGATGTTAAACGTTTTTTGTTTGGATTATTCGAGTAAATCGTGCCGTTTCAGTTGCATCGAGTGACCAGTGAGCCCTCAGCGTTGATTTTCAAGCTCAACCAGCAGCAGCCACAAGTTGCTGCACTGATGTAGCGTCAAATTGTAATCACTAATCATGCCTTTGGGATGGGGAAAGTGTCCCAGATTCCAAGGGCCTCTGGCTGACGGATCAATGTGACATTATATTAGTGCGAGCTGGAGCCGCAGTCACATCGAATGCGCTACACGGGGAATGAAGAGGCTCGACCGCACGTCTAAAAATAATTGTTAGTTTAAGCAAGAAAGTCGCTCGCATTATGAGAGCACGAAAGAATAGTTGATTTAAATGAGGTCTAAACTGACATGGAGTTTGGAGAATTGCTGCAGAATTGCAAGATACTAAAGAAATTTTTTTTTTTAGCAGTGATGACCTGAGCTAACCCAAGCATTGTGAGGCTATCATTAAAAACATGTTCACATTCTTTTTTGGACTAACAGGAATTTTCTACTTTGGCCATCCTGTCTTGAATATGATTGACAATGAATACACGTCATGCATTCTTAAGTTTTGTCTTGGGTATGGAACAGTGATCCATCATCGAACATTGTAATATCACTGCCATTGACGGTTATAGACGTCAAACATTTATTTGAACCATTTCTAATTAGTTTAACATTTTTTCCCACTTTTGTTAACCAGAGTATGAAAACCTATAATTTTTTTGGGTACATTTAGAACAGATCTAAAATTTGTGATTAACCGTGAGTTAACTAGCGAAGTAATGCGATTAATTATGAAAAAAATTTAATCGCCTGACTAATTTTTAATTATCTTTTCTTTGTTTTCGTTAAGTAATTATTATAATTTTTTTTAACATTTTAATAATCTTTTCTTTTTTAAAAAACAGAAAAGATTATTAAAAATTAGGGGCGTCAGGCGATTAAAATTTGTAATCATAATTAATCGCATGACTTCACTAGTTAACTCACAATTAATCACAAATTTTATATCTGTTTTAAATGTACAATAAAAAAAAATCTATGTTTTGATACTCTTGCTAACAAAAGTGGGGAAAAATGTTAAACTAAAAGAAATAGTTCAAATTAATTTTTGACGTCTAGAGGCGTTCATGGCAGCGAATGAGTTAAAGACCTAAATAACACAAAATAGTTCTCATAGAGAACAATCAAAATTATAACTTCCATTTGCCATATAGGCCTGTTAAGTTCCACTAAATAAGCCTGCTAACACGCTAACGACGATAGCATGCCATGGGACTAAGCGCTAATGTGCTAGCGAGCTAACGACATCACACTACTTCCAAAAGGCAACGTAAATACTAACAGAAAGAGTGCAAATACTTGCAAACATGTTACCTCATTGGCCGCATGTACTAGAGAGGACAAAAAATAGCTTCTTCCAACAGTTACAACAGCTTCTCTTCACGCTGGCTTTTGATACTCTTGACGTAGCAATGCGCCAGTCATTAGTGTCCCCCATACAACACACACATAACAAACATTGGTTCCACTGTCAGTCATATCTGCCACTCACCCAAAAATATTTTGCCATTATAACCTGCTGTGCTCTCTCTTGTCTGCACCCTCATCAATAATATGATACTGGAACCCCCCCAACACCCCCCAACCACTAACATCTTGCTTTGTCTTACAGGAAATTGGCAATGCAATGTTAGAGAGGGAGAGAGAGAGAGAGAGAGAGAGAGAGTGACAAGATCTACTTTCTTGTCTTCATAATAAAACATAAGATTATACAAGGTCATAAATAACGTATCATAACGGTATCTTTTATAAGCGCAAAGGCCTTTATTTTTCTGACTGGCATTTTGGTAATTTAGTCACATACAGAAATGAAACTGTTTTTTTTTTTTTTTGCTTCAACACAGCAATAATTCCTGAGCGACTTGTTAGGAATAATGGCTACGGACAGTCTTTTAACTCCAATAAAGTACACTTGAAAGCGTAATCGTCTAAATCATTTATTTGAAATTTCAAAGTAAAAAGTTGGAACTCATCAAAAAGTGGAGGAGCAGTGATCTGCTTCAGTCAGCATTTCAACTTTTATCTTGAAAAGTTCCAAGGATCTTTTGGCCATTTAGAGCTATTTATTTATTAAATTCCCGATATCAGCCAGCATTGGACCAGGAGTTCAACAACTACTGGTGAGATGGAATGAATTTGCAGATTCTGTCTACAGACGGTATCATTTCTATTGGGTTCATTTTCACTTTTACGGCGTCTCAGCAGTCAACCGCCTCTTTGAACTTTAACTTTTATTCAAACATAAAAGCTTGTCAAATGTGATTCACAGTTGGATTTGATTATATTCCATGTTTATGGTTTAATAATTTAGAAAAGTGCCACTGCTGCATTGTACCCCACAAGACCTCAATCCCCCCAAAAAAGATAACATTGCAAGGGATTTTTATTTATTTATGTAATTATTGCACATGCTGTTTGAGTTTTTGCCATATGTTCCTTGGGAACGCCACTTCCTTCCTCTCAAAACTTCCTGTAAAGCATGACAAACATATGACAGGCTGAACCAACACACATCATTCCTTTAACACGCCCCAGAGATGTGACAAAGGCCTATTTGATTTAGCACAGCGGGAGCACATTTGGGAATTTTGACAGTTTTGTCAAAACAGTTCTTACATATATGAGAATTCCATTCAAACCCGGATGAGTTGGAGTAAGAGATGGGGAAACCCCGGCAGAAAGTGAGATGTTTGGGTTATTAAAATTGAGATGCATTGCGACTTGCTCCGCTTTTGCAGGTTTGACCTGAAGTGAGCTAGCTGCTATTTATGTACTCCAGAGAGGATGCAGAACAAGGCGGTGTGGTAAATTAATTTCTAAGCTTACACGTTAGTGTCTGTGGAATGAATGATGACGTAAGTATACAGTGTTGATGCTGCTTTTGTATTATGTGGAATGAAAATGATTGTATAGAAATCATCAACACTATTTTCTTGATGTAGCCGAATGCATTTGAAAAAAAATGACATCCTAACCATTGCAAACTATTGCAGACTTTTATTGCGTGGTAACTATGAGCTGTCAGGGTGGTCATGTGTGGTTGACGGGAAGCAGGGAAGCAAGTCAGTGAGACAGGAATGAAGTGCAATATGAGGAACTTTAATGAAACATGGGGATAAAGGTGAACAGACAATCATGACTGGACGGGCCGTGACTGGACTGGTCACGATGACTGGACGGGACGTGAGTGGACTGGTCGCCATGACTGGACATAAAGTGAGTAGACTGGTCGCCATGACTGGAACGAGCGTGACGTGACAGGACCTGATTTGCCTTGACTTGACTGTGGAGTGACTTGGCTGTGGCTATGGCTTCTTGGCTGTGACGAGGACAACCTGGCTAGCTGTGGAGATGACGACTTGGCTGTGACGATGACTTGACTGTGGCGATGACTTGGCTTTTTGGCTGTGACGAGGACAACCTGGCTAGCTGTGGAGATGACTTGGCTTTTTGGCTGTGACGAGGACGACTTGGATAGCTGTGACGAGGACGACTTGGCTAGCTGTGGAGATGACGACTTGGCTGCGGCGATGACTTGGCTTCTTGGCTGTGATGAGGATGACTTGGCTAGCTGTGACGATGACGACTTGGCTAGCTGTGACGATGACGACTTAGCTGTGGCGATGACTTGGTTTTTTGGCTGTGACGAGGATAACCTGGCTAGCTGTGGAGATGACGACTTGGCTAGCTGTGGAGATGACGACTTGGCTGTGGTGATGACTTGGCTTTTTGGCTGTGACGAGGACAACCTGGCTAGCTGTGGAGATGACGACTTGGCTGTGACGATGACTTGGCTTTTTGGCTGTGACGAGGACAACCTGGCTAGCTGTGGAGATGACTTGGCTGTGGCGATGACTTGGCTTTTCGGCTGTGACGAGGACGACTTGGATAGCTGTGACGAGGACGACTTGGATAGGTGTGACGAGGACGACTTGGCTAGCTGTGGAGATGACGACTTGGCTGTGGCGATGACTTGGCTTCTTGGCTGTGACGAGGACAACTTGGCTAGCTGTGACGATGACGACTTGGCTAGCTGTGGAAATGACGACTTGGCCGTGGCGATGACTTGGCGGTGACAATGGGTACTTAGCTGTGACAAAGACGACTTGGCTGTGACGAAGACTTGACGCACAAACTTCCAATGCACCCACACCGACTGGACAAACACAAAAGACTAAATGGGGCAGATGCCACGGACTTCTGGGTTTCACACATCAGCGTCGTTTCCGGTTACTGATGGCTGCGTTCCAACACTCGCACCCCAACCCCTGCGTCTCAACTCTCCGAAATGCTTCGGACAACTGAGACAGACACACTACACACTCCCAAAGCCTCCCCGGTATATATATACCCCACCCACACACCAACACTAAACTGGGGAAGGGAAGCCACACAAAGGTGGACGTGATTAGGCATAACGAGACAAGGGGAAGAAACCAGGAACACAAGACAAAAAACACCAACCACAAAAAAAAAACAAGAACACCCATAACAAATGAAAACCCAACCCCCACAGAACCGAAAAATGACATGAGCCGGTGTAATTGAATACTTTCAGAATTAAATACTGACCCAAATAGAACAAAAATTTTACAGCAAAATATGTATTAAAACTTGAACATTTAAAGAATGACTAAAACAAAACAAAAGCTGAACAATTTATGGTTCTGCTGTGTTTATATTCCAGCTGGTACACTGCTATTTTTATTTAGTTTTTTTTTGTTAATGTCAAGGTGCTAATAGACCTCTGCAAAGGAAACATTAATGGTTCCTTGATTTTAGCAGTTTGAGCAAGGAACGTTGCAAATAAAAGATCCAAAATCCAGCCACAATTTTCAAAGTGACTTATTTTCACGAAACGTGACCTGTACAGTATACAAATTGTTTTGTTTCTAGCTTCCCACATATCAGGAGGTTGATTTAACATTTATAACATTTACTTTATTCAAAAAGAAAATAAATGCATAAATATGTATGTAAACAACTGTACATACCTAACAAAATCAAATCTTTTTTTTTTTGCTATGACAGCATTTTTGTTCTACCAGTACTCATTTTCAAAAACAAGATTATTTTTTAAACGAGTGTGGGAAGAAGTAAAACAACTTAGATGTATTTAACGCACCTATTGTTTTACAAGTTTTCAGTTAATTGCTGCAGCTGTTCCATAGTATAACTCCTTTCATTGAGACACAGTGAAGCTTCATATTCGTTCTAATTGGTTGTTTTTTTTTTTTTTTAAACATATAAAATCCTCTGAGATGATTAACTTGCAAGTAAATCTTTTGTTAGCTACTTTCCTATCCCACATCACTTGGCTCAAGGATATATGGAGCTATTTTCAAGTGACAACATTTTTTAGTTTAGAATTTTAATCTAGGCTTTTTTTATACGATAGTTACACTCCCTTTGTGTGTTTGGAGTAGAACATTAGCATTTAGATTTAAAATAAACAAAGACGTGATGGTCACCCCCCGCCTCCATAAAACAACCAGTGTTTAACATGCAACATGACAACGCAAAAGGATTCTTTCAAAGTCATTGTTGCCGGTTTTTAAAAAAACAATTGTTGTAGCCCGATGAAAGACAAACTAAATTGGGTCATGCAACTACCCAAATAAGTGCTCACAGCTCCGGGCTATGACATTGATGCTGCTATTTAAACTTTGTTTTGGCGAGGTATTTACCGCTTCTCAGCAGGGTCCGTTCATAGAATTAGCCGGCATTATCTATCAATAACACGGCAGGAAGCAGGAGCTTAGCAAAAAACCAGAGGGGGTCAAGGGCATGCTCCCCTGGGGGGTGTTTTCCTCATTATTTGACTGCAGCTTCATGCGGTGTTTTGCAAGTCGTCTGAGGTTATACGAAGATAACCGAATGAAAGACATAAGCGAGAAAATCATAAAAAGCCTTGTTCTCGAAATTGCATGGAGTCGTTCGTTTTTCTTTTAACATGGGAACATGTCTGTTTTTGAAATTCCTCATAAGACACCATTTATATAGCATTTTATATAGCCTATATATAGATTTGATTTTACACATTTCTTAAGTCACCAAAGCTTGACCAAGTGACTCCTACTGCTCGTAGTAGGCCTGCAGATTCATGAAGCTCAAGTGAAGAACATCTTTAATTGTACAAGTCTCTGGCTGATACTAACATCGTAGAACCCCACTCACCCACGAGACGGCAGCTGAGGTTTATTCTATCAAGTCCCTAATTAGACCCTCCTGGCCAATAACAACCTGTTCGTGGTACAATCAGTAACACCGAGAGACAGTCATGTCGAAATAGAAATGGGCCGGATCTGCTGACATGACAGTTCTCGACGGTTCATTTTAGAATTTCATCCACACTCAGCAAGAGGTGAAACTCATGGCAATCAGATACCTCACACGAGTGGCAGAAACATCCAGGTGCGAAAAAAGTCTGTCCTCACGGGCCAGATTGGACACCCTGATGGGCCAGTTCTGGCCCGTGGGCCGCATGCCTGCTCGAGAGTGATAGGTTAAAGGTCATCTTATTGCCAGGCAGACAAATCTTTGGTTTCTTGGTCTGACCAAGATACAGAGACAAGATTGATGGTCAGGAGGTTCTGTAAGTGGATACTTCTGTGTATCCGTTAACTCATTTGCGCCCAAAGACGTATTTATACTTTTTCTTAAATGTTTTTTTTTTTTAATGCTGCTAGAGCATACAGAAGAAGCCTCTAAACTGAAGGCAATGCTTGAAGCAATGGTAATTATTACAAAAACGGCCAGTATGTGGCATCAGAGTATAAGAGATCAACCAGGGCCATGTTGCAAAAAAGCAGTTTTCCCCACTGTTTTAAACAGATTTGTGAATAATGATGATTCTAATGCTAATTGCTGCAAAACAGAAACAGATAGAACTATACTTTTTTTCTGATGAAAGAAGAGACTCTAATCTTGCAGTTTTTATAGCAATAGAACACAATATTCTGTGGGCCTTGCAAAATCAGTTAAAATCCAGTATAACAGCCGGGAGCGAAGGGGGTTGCTTCAGTGAAAATGGCTGTGAGTGAATGAGTTAAGAAATAACATGAGTTATTCATACCTCAGCCCTATAAAGGGAGAAGGTGCATCATTTTTTTTCCTAGATTGTCTTGGACCCAAACTTGATACTAAACTAAAACCGGACTGATTAAAGAAAGCTGCGTCCAAAATTTTCTTCATTATTCTCCATATTGTTCTGACAACATGCGGAATTGTCAAAGAATTTGTTTCAATGGATATGGAAAATCCCCAAAGAGATCGAACCCGGAAGAGCAGATCATCTGAGTGGATGACGTCGCTATTTGTTTATGACAAATTTGAACTCATTTTCGGCCTGATTATTGACTCAAGCTTATCAACAAAAGAATTAAGAAAAACTATACAAGCAGAGAGAGAACATTCCAACCAGAGCCTCAGAACCACCATGTATAGGCCTAGTCAATGATCACTCTGGGATTCATTAGAAAATCAAATGCTTGTCTTTGTTAACTACGTTGTTGTGTTTTTAATAGCAGGTTGTCCCCTTTTGTGTGCGGGAAAACTTGAGTCAAGCATTAAAGCTCGTGGGCGGAGCTGAGACGCAGGCAAGCCAGCGTAAATGTCCTTCCTGGCCAACATCCAGAACGGCCCACAGTGAGTGCACTTAGATTGAGACTATACATCAACACACACAGGCCAGATCAATGAAAGTGACATGCACATCTATGGCTACGGCAAGGTGCGAGAGATGGCAACACCTTTTAAATTGTGATTCATTAAGCCATTAATGATGCATTTTACAAGGTGTCAACTTGGTCATGATTGACGAGTTTTCATCCAGCCACAATGTACGAACGGGCGGCATTATTTCCCAGATCTCCCTCAGCCAAATGTCTCTATCACAGCAGGGGGAGACTACAAGGAAGAACAGAACCATTAAGGACTAACTGCTGCTACACCACTTTTTCCTTCCCTATTCTACGCACAGCATACGATGTTAAAACTGCAAATGATGAGCTACACAGGCAGAATCTTAAGAAGGGAATTACTATGACTTTCCACGATCGCCATCAGTAAAACAACTGTAATCGGTGTGAGGTTGGACACTAAGGTATTACTTTAAAGCACCAATATTTGTTTTTTTTTGTGCTTGATGCATGCTATCCAAAATGATGTGGGAGGCAACCAAAGTTTGTGTGTTTGATCCTGAGCCCTTGAAACCATGTCAAGGTGTCCTTGATCGAGATAATAAACCTCCAGTCGCTCCTGATGCTGTGGATTGGTAGGTGATTGGCAACATATTCCATTTGTGTGCAGCATAACAGCTAAATGCCACTTCACCATGTTTTCTTTGAAACCGAGGCTCCACTAATTGACCTCGGAGCCTTACTGGGTTTCTATTCAATGAACATGTTCTCAAAGTATTCAGGACCCAAACCACTCTGTGAGTTATAGACTAGTAGCAGAACATCAATTCTGTACATGCAGTAGTATTTACTGATGTCACGGGTTCGCGAGTCCGCCCCTTATGTTGGGGTAACTTTCCAGCGGAGTCAGCTTTGCTTCCATTGTGTTTACCCCAAAATGTTATTTTGTCATTGACGAATGTCACCCCCCAGCTTCCTCTAACGTTACTTGTGTAAGCAAGACGTATGCGGAAGATTTAGCTCAACATTCTTTGCGGCGTTGAAATGTTTGGTTAGTGGAATCGATTGGATTACAAACATTTGCCGGTACAGCCCGGACGGGATGACATGGGAACGGATGCTCTAAGGCAGTGGTTCTTAACCACGGCCCTTGAGGTCCATGTTTCCCACAAGCAACACAGGTGTTTTGTTGATCAGCTAATCAGCCAGCTCTGCATGAAGCCTGATAACGAGCCTCAGCTGTGTTGGCTAGGGAGACATGGAAAACAGACTGGATAGGGGTACTTGAGGACTGGGGCTGAGAACCAGTGCTCCAAGGTAGGACGGCTCTCAAAACACGGACATTCTTGCGTCTTCTGTACTTTCGGGTTTTATTGGTTGCCATGTGCATTTTTCAATTGTGAATTCAAGGTGGAGAATCTCGGGTTATTTTTAAACCAAGTAGCTAGTTCCCCGACCGCGCTAGCTATGCTAGCTGCGCTAGCAAGTTACAGTAAAAACGACAACATTGTTGATTCATCGCTTATTTTTGTACACTTTAACAATAATTTCAACTTTTGGGATGCTGGGATAGGAAAATAAGAGATCTTAAGGAGGGTGTGTGGAGAGATCTCAAAATCGAACATCTTGACCACAAATCTATTTTTAGCTAGCGGCTCATGTATATCGCATTATGGTAAAAGCATTTTTACCATTCTACAATGACACTTACCTTAATCAAAATGATCAGAACACACTTTGGTAGACTTTGTCGGTTGGAAATCCTTTCGATGTATCCTTGTAATTCCGGACATTTTGTCGTTGCCATTCGACATTCCATGGACCGGCACCCAATGTGGGGCAAACAACGGCATGTGAATACTATCTAGAAAGTTTCATTTCACATATTTGTTCGCCCGATTTTGCACCCGTGAACGGCACACGTGTGCACCAATGTGAAGCGGTTTGTGAAAATCCGGAACATGTGAATACTATGTAAAGTTGACTGGGAGCCATTCTTAAGTTTTTATGTCTTGAGTAACGTGTTCTTATCTCTTAATTCTGGCCTCAATCAACAAGATGCGATTAGACAGGGCAAATTTTTTCCACAGATCTTTTACTTAAATGTACTATTGCCCGGTTTCAACAAAAATGACTCCCACTTAAAGTCTTTGTGACTCAGTAACGGCTCACCTCAGATTAAAAGATAACATAAAGGTGAGCAAGAGCAGGGTCCAGTATGAAAAGCACGATGCACTGCCCGCTTTTCATCGCCAGGCAAGCGGCTGACATTTGATCTCGATCGCACCTGATAGGGCACAACCTCTGGAGAAGAGCGAGCCTACCAAAGCTGAACTGTACGGAGCCTTGAACGACGGTGGTTAATTGGAAACAAGAGAGGGAAAGAGTGGGGCGAGGAGTAGAAATTGATTGTAGATTTGCTGAGGGGGAGTAAGATGAACGCCCTGCAAATGCCAAGGAACCTCATAAGCTGCCCGGACGTGCTTGTCTGCGCGCATTTCGGAGCTGTTCGTCTGACAGGAGGAAATGGCACGTCAGCGAGAGGCTTGTGATTACAGCACTACGGGCAGCACAAGTCCTTCGTTACACAAATTGCCAGTAGTTATCTAACATACAGATCAATACTGCATCACGGCCTCCTTCTGCAGGAAATAGCCCTGCTTTTTAATCAAACCCTGGGTTTGATCTTTGGACTTCGCACTCACATAAATCCTGCAACATCCTTCCAGTCACACTAATGGGTCTAATTCCTACACAGTGAATGGCAAAAAGGATTGTATCAATTATTTATTTGTTGAATAAATAAAAAATACAGTAGAATCACTTAGGCGGAACAGAAAATGTTCAGGGAAACTGGTCAACCTCAGAGGGGGATTTTATGTTTCCCTTAAGAAATCACAAAAATGGAAAAATAGGACATCCTTAGTTTTTGTACCCCACTGACCCGAATATGTATGAAAGCCAGAAAGGACCACATCACTTATACTTCTAGATCATACATTTAAACTAAACAAATGAAAACCAGTAACTATGGAAGTAACTCAACAAATCCTCCAACAAAAACAACCATATTGGTCATTTTTCCATGCACGAAAATATGTCACGTATTCTAGTTTAGCGATCTCTATCGGCCGCCGTGTTAAATAGCGAAAAAACTAAGTCTCAAGCCCGGATCGTCTGGTCAGGAGGTTAACGTCTAAATTACTGAGCTAACAGTTCAGTAATGATAGTGTTAGTGTTCTTTTTTTTGTGTGTGTGTTGACATGTATGTCAATTCACCGTCACGGACTAATGGTTGTGGTTAGGATGAGGCACAATGAGATTGTAGACCGTTAAAAACATGTAGTCAACACTCACAAAACATGTAGTCAACACTAAAACAATCACTGGCCAAATAGCTCAGTCAGATAAACACTCGTCTTCTAGCCAGACGGACCGGGTTGGAGTACTGCTTTGGTTTTGAAGGTATTATTTGATTACTATATTAAATGTAATCTTTGCGTGTTCGAAATAATTGAAAAATGAGATCTGATGAAAAAGCCTTCTTTATAAAGAATTTATTTTAAGAGCTCTTAAAAGACACAAGAGTAAATGCTTACATTCAAAGGTGATGTTAAGCCTCCAGTGTGTCCATATAAAAACACACAGTCCGTTTTATAGATGAAAAAAGCATACTCCTCCTCTGAGGCTGGACAAAGGGTTAGCAATTATAATAGACAGACAGGTGATTTACTGACATGTTTACTCCAGTGTCGTCCAAAGCCGGAAATATATGATTAGACAGGTACTACCATGCGACCTAGACTCCCTCAGACCCACAGTGTTATCACCCTGAGAACTTGAGAACATGCCCCCTCCCCCACTGCATTCCTATCTCACCAGCTGGAAGGGAGTGAAAAGTGTTATTCATTACATTACAGTTATATGTCCAATATATTTCACACAAACATTATCACAGTTATATGGCATCTATATACTATAAGTAGATTCATAAACAGTAAAAATATGCATAGAAAATGTTAAATGTCTTCAGTTTGTTTTGCGCTATTTAACATGGCCGATAGAGGTCGCTAAACTAAAACACGTAACTCTCCAGTAACTGATCTTGCCTTCTTGTGCTATTTTGAAAGCTTATTCTTATGCCCCCGCATAAACTTGTTTGTTGTTTATGTCGACCAGCCAACTGTTTTATAAATAGTTGGCTTTCTGGTGTAAACTGTATCTACCGAGAGTCGTAAATATAAATGGCTTGGGGACAAATCCAGGATGTTCACCACCAAACAAGCCGTATGGAAAATGGATTGCCTGATGGATATTCTTCTTCACATCTTCTTAAAAATAAGTGTCTCAGAACACCAAAAAAACAAACAACATGTAACCCGAATCCTTGCTGTCTAAACTTACGTTGTGGTCTCTTACATGATGATGTCATACATGGAGACATTTTCAAACTGAGTTTTTTATGCAATGCCAAGTTGCCAACTTAATGTTAAGTCCGTCAGTCTTCCAGTACGCTTCGGCTGCCCATATAGAATCATGCATATTATATACACTATGTTGCTTTTATGTTTTCATCAATACATGGATGTGAGGAAGTACATTAGTCCAGAACGTAGGGTATGCAGCACACATCTTCATACAATACTCAATATTTCATTCAAGACTGAGACTTCATCAAGGTTTCTTTCTTGCGTTGCCACACTTACAGTAAGTTTGACACATTGACGTTTCTGCTGCATACTTTTTACGTTATTTTCTTCCTGTGCAGCGAAAATACCAGAGTGTAAATCCTGCTTAGGGTGCCAAGTTACTACGGAACGCCACTTGAGTTAGTGAATGGAAAATAACCATGGTTTGATATGTCCTCATGTAACCTCTTATATGAGGATATGTTGTTGTCCTGAACTGTTGTACGAGTCCAGGTGCCCAACAATCTGGGCACAAGGGCGGAATCAACCTGAGAACTCTTAAGTTGAATGCCTTGTTTATACTACAGTCCTCCCTGCTTTCCTGGGAGAGGGCTTGGACAGCCCGGTTTCTCACGCTCACCCCTTTTTGTTAACGAATATAAAAGACGGAGCAGCACACGGTTTGGGTAGAGTCAGCTGAGGGAAGCGTACGTTCGCCCAGCCGCTAAAGCAGCTCGTTCTACCCGGACCGTCGGCTCTCCGGTCTAGTGTCAAGGTAAGCGCTGATGATGATTATATTCCGCTGCTTAGCGTTGAAGTGTGTTGATTGCTGTTTGCGGGGAATAAAGGGCACAATTATTCTAGCACAGTATATCAGTCTCTGTGTATTCATTGTTGCCGCCGATCACTCACGATCCTGCATAAAAATATGAAAGTGAAGTAGTGTTTTCCACAAAACAGTTAGGTAGCAAATATTGAAGTTTTGCCTTCGGAGATGGCCATGAAATTAAAACAGCCAGATAACTTAACGTCAGCCAAAAGCTCGTGATAGCAAAGAAATAATGAGGTCAAACAATGATTTGCGACTTCATCAAACCTTCGAGAGGGAGCTGTAGCAGGTGTTAAAAAAAAAAACATTTAACATCCAAATGGCACTTCGCGTTAATGAAATTACACCGAATCACCCTTGAACGTCTCCCAATTTCTGTGAATGTTTTCACCACACACAAAAAAAAAGAACCCCCATCTCACCACCCACTGCTGTTTCAGTTTATGAATATGGAAGCACACTTCTTTGTGCACATGCTGGCATACACATGAAACAAGCAACCTGTTCAGTTTTTTGGGGGAATGCATAACTACTTTTGTAAATCCTTCGGGGAGACAGGTTCAGATGTATGAGTTCAGGGTTTTTATTTCTTACATTTTTTAGATCCATAAATCAACTTCTTCGAATTTTAATAACAATATTTCAATATCCATATATTGGACTCTAGAATTGTCCATGAGTTTGAATGGTTGTTTTGACATGCATGTACTATACCTTGTCTATTGCCTAAAGTCAAGCAATAAAACAATGGAAGGATGGTTGGTGTTTTCATAAATGGTTTACTTTAAAAAAAATATATAATAATAAAAAAAGTATTGCCAAATCAGTTATTCTATGGTCACTCTCTATATTTCAAGAATCCAATAGGACAATTCGGACAGGATTTTCTTTTTTTCTTTTTTGACTTTCTGCTGTCTGGCCTTTTGATGACACTTGATTGATCACCTGAGTCTTGCCATTTGCCCAAACGGAAGACAAGCAAAAAGAGCTGCAGTCAGGGGTATCAGTTGCCTGACCTTCAAGGCTGTGCGGGGCCAAAACAGCTCTGCCTTCGGCGGGCTGTCACGCTACTTTACTCTGAGTGGAATAACACCTTGATAGGAATTAGAGCTAGTTGAACATCTGTCCATGTTGAAGAGCGCGGGGGGAAATGAGAATTTAGCGCCTACAAAAACAGTTAGCTGAGATCATTTAGTTTGGAGGGTCTGTGTTTACTCGGATATTTCGAAGTGCAAACCAATCGACGGGAATGAGGGAATCGTAGATCATATTAAGTGAGACCGGCATACCTCACTAGAGCTCACTTCAACCAGCTTCAAAGCATCAATTCAAAGTCGTTGCTTCAGCATGGGTGGCAGTAACCCCCACCAAGAGTTGCTTGCCATCTGCCCAAAAAAAACAACAGAAGTCGATTTAAGCCCATGTAGCAGCCAATTTGCTGATGACTGACTAGCAACTAGATAAGAGATTTCTTTCTCAATACATATTACACGTTTGAAGACAACACCTGAATTGTGACAAAACTGAGATCTATACAGTATTGAATTGGGGGCAATGTACTTTATAAACTGCTTCCCACAATTTAAGTTAAAACAATGCTTAATAGTGACACACTTAGCTTAACACTTAGTCCACCTCACCAACTATATAAGATCTTGTAATTTTGTTAGCTAGCTAGCTTGTCACAATTTACAGAACAGCTCGTTGTTGTTATAAATTGTCATGTGGCGTTGAAGTGTCTCTGTCATGTCGACACACACATCGACAACGCCAAGCGAGGAGGTAACGCTGCGGACGAGCGAGCGTCCAGAAGCCTCTTAGCTAGCAAGCTAGCGGCTGGCTAGCCCGCGTTAAGCATATATTTTATAGTGACTTTAATATTGTTTAATTGTTTCAAGAAATTATTTTAATACCATTACATTAAGTGATTGACTTATTTTTTCATTACGGATGTTAAGTGTTAATAACGATTTTATGGGAATATCATAGCTATCAATGATGCAACAGTATGACTTTGGTTTATGGGGTTTGGATGAGTCGCATATACAGTAGAATACTCATTGATTTATTGTCTTGTCTTAATTAGGGTCACATGCAGGTTGACTTTGGGCGAGAGGCAGCGTACACCTTGGACTGGTAGAGGACAAGTGCAATAGAAAATGGATGGATGTTACAGGATACGTCAAAAATGGGCTCAATAGCATTTCCAGCTTTGTATAACAATAGTACATATTTATATCTAATATCCCCCGCCTCTAATAAGTGAAATCTGAGCTCTTATTTAAAATACTGAATGTTTTTATAGCATTTATGACACTTATTGAAGATTGTTCTACAGTCATAAAAACACATTTAAACACATAATATATTGACAGAGAACACATATTGTGTACCAACCTCTGTGTTTACAGTAAATAAATAATTTTTTTCCTCCAACATAAAAACATTCATTTATGATCTCACAATAGACATCAATAATCATGTCCAAAAATCTATATTATAAAATGAACCTACTGCCGTCGCTTTTTGTTGGCCTAAAAAGCAGGATTGCAGCAGATGGCATTCAATAATTTTGAACAAAAATTGGCTGTGCTGAATTACAGAACAATATGACATACTACTATTTTGTAAATCTTTGAAATTGCTTATGGATAGAAAAGCCCCTCATCTAGTTTCTTTATTGAAACGATTTGATTTGTTTTAGAAATTCCTCTTACATTTTTTATTTTATTTTTGTCTGTTTTTGTCTTTTTTTCCCTTTTATTTCCGATGTTCAATTATATTGTTAAAATGCTTATGCTCAATCTATGTCAAGTAATTTGCCACTTGACGATACATGAGTGCCTTTGTGTATAATTGCTCAATAAAAAATACAGAATTACTTCCTGTTCCATTCTTCTTCTTTCAAATGTGTACGTCGCACATTTAAAAAAGTACCACCCTCTAGTGGTCAAAAGTAGAATTACACAAATGTGTTTTGTGCGAGTTTAGACCAAAATACAGTTAACTCCACGAAATAGCACCGCAAAATGGGAAACAGTGAGGGAGGGGGTTCTACTTTATTATAAGAAAATAGCTGTTGGCATATAAGGATTTGTCAGTCACTGAATAAAAAGTAAGCCTTGCCACTGTGCATCGTTGGGAGCCATTGCAGATACAATTTGCTGTCCAATCTAGAATCGCCGCATGTAGCTTCGCACGTATGTCCACGCGCTGTTTGAATTTAAATGACAAACACTGTTTAAATACACAATTTCATCCCAAAACCATTGTTGTAGTCGCTGTTTGCACAATGCAAACAAGACAGCGGGCAAAGCCTGTCAGCCTGTAGGCTTACACAACAAGCGAGACAATCAATAGTGTGCACCATCTTTCTCCGCCTCACCTGATATTTTTATTCTTTGTGCGCTTCATGCTGAGACTTTGGGGGCAAACATACAATGTAATTGGTTCTCTCGGGACAAGGGGGACATCGTGCTTGGCAGTAAGTGACTCACGCCTTTCTCAAAGGTCCACAGTGCACCGGGGCTGGGAATACTTCCCACAATGCATCAGTGCTTTCAGTAGTGTGATGTAACTGACCTTTTTCAGCAGGCTGAAGCAAGCAAGATGTGCAACTGCCATTTTTATTTTTTTTTTTTGTCGCGTCGCAGCAACCGTGCATAGAAATGTTCATTCAAGTAGTGAAAGTTAGACTAATGTTTTGCTATGGAAGGCGGTTTTCAGCCATTAAGTAGCAGCCGCGTAAGGCCATTTAATCATTGCACGCGCATACATCGCATCTATTTGAAATACCTGAAAAGCATTAGCCTATTTCAATGATTATTTTAGGAATTTATCAACCCTGATGCATTCAGTGGCTGTAATTGCCGTGCTGAGGTACTTTTTTTCAACTTGGTCGAAACTTTCTCTCAGATTGCATTCACGCTTTGAGGTTTAATGGCGAGCTCGATATCCCAGTAACTAAATACCAGATTAGCCACATTTATAAAAAAAAAAGGGATCTCTGTCTTCATCGTAGGGAAAGTAGACCTTTAATTGATTTTTCAGCAATTAAACTTCAAAGACCGTGCTTGTTTGTAATTGAACCATCAATTACAACTCAGCCTGGCAATAACGGCTGTTTCAGTGCAAATAATGCCCCCCCCCCAAACAACATAGGGAGGCACTCGATGCAAAATTGTACCTGCAAAATCAAGCTGTCAAGATATTTCTACCCAACGCTGTAATCTGCACAAATGATCACTGTGACAGTAAAACAATAATTAATCAGGCAGCGATGCCTCCAGGCGGGCGAGTGTTTCCAAGTCAACGCCGCTTTAAACGTGCCTTTAAGTGCTCCAAAGGGATCATTTGATTAAGTAATGCTTGACTGTGGCGTAACCAGGTACTTTTAAAATGTAATCCATTACAGTTACAAGTTACCAGCTAAAAAAAATTTAGTTAGCAACGTAATCCAAGTACTGTAATATTAAAGTAATGTAAGTGGATTACTTTTGGATTACGCCAATATTGAGTATGCTCATGAAGACAAAATAAAAATAAATATCACCAAAAATATATATTCTATACAATGTGCCCTTGCTATTTGCGGGTGATCGGGACCCGGGCAGCCTACAAATAGCAAAAAATCTTAGTGTAATTAAAAAACATGTAAGCTATTGATTGATTGAAAGCTATATGTTGTTTTCAAACTGTCACTGAAAGCAACCACACCTCACGGATGGATGGCTGGATGGATAGATAGATAGATGGATGAGCTATCTATCTATCTATCTAGCAAGATAGCAGGTTGGATGGAGGGATGATGGATGGATAGATGGATAGATAGAGAGATAGATAACTCGATGGATGGATGAGCTAGCAAGCTAGCTAGCTAGCTAGCAAGATAGCAAGATAGATAGATAGATAGATAGATAGATAGATAGATAGATAGATAGATAGATAGATAGATAGATAGATGGATAGATGGATGAGCTATCTATCTATCTATCTAGCAAGATAGCAGGATGGATGGATGGATAGATGGATCGATAGATAACTAGATGGATGGATGAGCTAGCAAGCTAGCTAGCTATCTAGCAAGATAGATAGATAGATAGATAGATAGATAGATAGATAGATAGATAGATAGATAGATAGATAGATAGATAGATAGATAGATGAGCTAGCTCATGGATGAGCTAGCTATCTATCTAGCAAGATAGCAGGATGGATGGAGGGAGGGAGGGATGGAGGGATGGATGGATAGATAGATAGATAGATAGATAGATAGATAGATAGATAACTAGATGGATGGATGAGCTAGCAAGCTAGCTATCTATCTAGCAGGATAGATAGATAGATAGATAGATAGATAGATAGATAGATAGATAGATAGATAGACAGACAGACAGACAGACAGATAGCTCATCCATCTATCTATCTATCTAGCAAGATAGCAGGATGGATGGATGGATGGGTGGATAGATGGATAGATAACTAGATGGATGGATGAGCTAGCAAGCTAGCTATCTATCTAGCAGGATAGATAGATAGATAGATAGATAGATAGATAGATAGATAGATAGATAGATAGATAGATAGATAGATAGATAGATAGATAGATAGATAGATAGATAGATAGATAGATAGATAGATAGATAGATAGATAGACAGACAGACAGACAGACAGACAGACAGACAGACAGACAGACAGACAGACAGACAGACAGACAGATAGATAGATAGATAGATAGATAGATAGATAGATAGATAGATAGATAGATAGATAGATAGATAGACAGACAGACAGACAGACAGACAGACAGACAGACAGACAGACAGACAGACAGACAGACAGACAGACAGACAGACAGACAGACAGACAGACAGACAGACAGATAGATAGATAGATAGATAGATAGCTCATCCATCTATCTATCTATCTATCTAGCAAGATAGCAGGATGGATGGATGGATGGATGGGTGGATAGATGGATAGATAACTAGATAGATGGATGAGCTAGCAAGCTAGCTAGCTATCTAGCAGGATAGATAGATAGATAGATAGATAGATGGATAGATAGATAAAAGTTTAGCCGTGTATATGTTGTGCATGATGTTTAAATAGTGAATTGATGGGAGGAAGATTTGCTTGGAAGGTGTAACTCACATTATGGTTGTAGGCTAGCGGGCTAGCTAGCAAGAAGCTACAGCGCGTAGCATGCCGCTGGACTCTCAGCTCAAACTTTCGCCCCGAGTAAGTTCCAGTAAATACCGGTCGCCATTTCCTACTCCCGTCCGTGAAGCTTTTTTTTTTGTGATCATTTTCATGAATATAATTTTTTTGTGATGGCATTACAAAACACACACAAGACAAAAAGATATCTCAAGTCTCATAAGATTTGCTGAGGCTCATGTGACGCCTCACATAGCAGCAGTTCCGCCTCTTGGATTGTTTTGCGACTTTGGAGAAATATTTTCCCAGAACGTGTTTGTTGAATTCTTTTCCGACTTCCGATCCATTCAACTTGGGAGGTTCCGCCGTCTATCGAAACCACGTTATGTGTGCAGCAGAGGGTGCAGATGAAAGTAGAGTTCATTATTGGGAACTTTCCACCCTTGGACTCGAAGTGGCTTCGACTGTCCCGCTGTCTGGCAGTCGCCGCGACGCGAGCCGTCGGATCGCCTCCATTTCCTTCCTGACAGGCGCTGGCGTTCCTTAATTGGTCTTCTTGGAGACATCGCCTCCAGGGAAGAACATCACAGTCATCATGTGGAATATGTAAAATCAGACTTGACTCTTGCTGGGATAATTCTGTCCTTCCAGAAATTTTGGAGATGCCCCAAAGGGAAACATTTCTAACAAAATGAAGGCTAAAGTGACCTTGCGTTTCCTGGATCCTTTTGTAATGCTGCAGCCTGCCTTCATACAATCAAATACAAACGCAAAAGCACATTCCGAAAACAAATCTGTCCAGGGGGTCGTTGCTTGAAGTTTTCCTCAGTCTAATGGTGAGCCGGGAGTTTGGCTGTTGCTGCAGAAGTCTCATTTTCATTCAGGTGTTGCACCACTTTAAGCCTGAAATAGCAATTTTTCTTCCTCTGGCGTTTATCAGGCAACCAATTAATGTGCTCATCTATTCCATTATACATATTTATCTTATCTGTCAATCACACCTGGCAGTGCTGTCAGATGTCTTTGCATGTGCAAGTGCAGAGATTAATTGAGCCCATTTTATTTGATTTTCATGAAAGACAAGAAAACTTTGAATTACTGAGCTGACATTTGGTTATATTACATCTTAAATCGGCGTCTGCTGCACAAAAGTATCCTGATTAATGAGGGAGCTATCAAATCTGGTTTATGAAGTATTCTGTGTCTTGATTTTTACTTTCAAGGTATATCTTTCCGGAAAATGTTTATTGCCGTGGAATTTTTGTTATTTTTGTTCTTTTAAAATGGCAATTTGTCATGATAAAGTTGAACTTTCTTCAAGTTTTCCCCATCTAAAATGAGAGAGAGGGGGGGGGGGGCAGATGCTGATACAATATATTTTGACAGTGACCGGAAGCTTCCATGAAAATTGGCAGAGGTGGGCAATACACTAATACTGACAGTGTCAGTGACGGGCGGCCATTTTTGTTGATGATCAACAACTGACGAGAAACTTAATGGGTTTTCGTTTTGTCAATGTAATCATCAATAATGGGTCAGTACTAACGGAACTGGCAACACAAAATGAGATAGAACTATTATCCAATTCATTAACTACCTTCATTGTTTCAATGATTTGCCGTCAAAATTGATCGTTATGTGAAACAGGTCTACGGTGCAAAAAGGTTAGGGACACCGTCAACGATGTCATCGTTTAATCGACTTTCAACACGCCATAATAGGGGTTTCCATCCACCCATTTTTTATTCGAATTTTAAAGAAATGCGAAAATAAAACTGAATGGATACGCTAGAAATTTGAAAAAGGGCCCAAAAATCGCAAAAAAAAACAAACAAAACACACACTTGGAGGGGGGTGGATTTTAAAGCGTATCGATAAAAATAGAATGTGAATTTATGCCACACGTACGTTTGTTTTGTAGTCACAAAGCAATGGCGGGTTTTCTTTTCTTTCTTTTTTCAATAATTGTGAATATTAATAAGCATAGATGGAAACTTTGAATTCATGTTTGATGCTCCAATGCTGTGATTGTTAAAAGCTGAGTTTCAATGTAAAAAAACAAACCAAAAAACAAAGCAATGGCGGACGATAAAGTAAAGTTAAAAATATTTTGGAATTAATTAAAGAAGCGAATATTAATACAATTTTAGGTGAAAAACAGTAAAGAAACGCTACGGTTTTATCAAGAATTACAAAAGCAAACGCATACGATGTCATGGCACGGCGCAGTCGCTTCCTGGTCTTCTTCTTATTTTAAATGACTGGTGGATCACATCTCTATGGTGTATAGCGCCACCTACAGCGGCGGAGTCCCCTCTCAATATTGTCAAAAGAACAACAGATGGAAACGGGCACAAGCCGCACGTCCGTTTTGCGCCTTTTCAGTCAAAATTTGAAATCATTTGAAGGAAACTACAACAAATCTTTCGTAGCTCAACTCACCACTTTCGAATCATACCACACCAACCCTAATTTCACACTTTCTACGAACGTGCCTTTTTTTTTTTTTTTAAAAGCTTGGAAATGGAGAATGACTGTCCTCTCCCGACAGACAAAAGCCACTTCGTGTCTCACCGTGTTGGTTTTAAATTGGATTTTGCTCTTAACACCGAACTCTTCCTATTCCTTGTCTTCTTGAAGATGACTGATAATAATGATATCGGGGAATCGTGTGCACGCTGGCGCAGTCAGCTGTCTGTCCTGCAGGAAGATGCGTTTTTGGTTCTTGAGTGCGGCGGCTGCAGGTGTTTATTCAATGCGGTCCATTAAAACCGAGCCGCTGTCAAACAACAGTTTCGCATCCGAGGCTGCTGCTCACGCTAACAGCTGCACAAAACCCATTTGAGTGCGTGATTTACTTCACCTAATTTTGCAACTAATTACAGCAATGCATTTAAAGTTCGCACCCTTTTTTTTTCTAATCTTGATATGATTTATTATTTGTATAATGTTTCTGATGTTGCCGGAATGGAGCAAACATGAGGGGAGAGCAGCTTGGCTCATTCCATTGATTCGGATACATTTGAAATGACGTCACAGCGGGAGGAATGCATTTCTCGGCATGCATTCCGGGGTTCCATGCTACACATTCGGAATGCCGCAAAAGGCCGAGCGGCACGGAAGGTCATTAAATATTAATAAAGATGGAGCCACGGGTCCATCTGCGACACGGTTTAATCCATCCTCTGAGCAGGTTTCAAATCCTACGGGAGCTTTTTAAGAAGCGCTGCTGTCCGTTCGTTTTTGCTTATTTGGCCATTTTTCCTTGAGGGTTGCGCTTCTGCCGCCGATCACGAGCCCGCGCAGTAAAATGTTTCCTTTTTTGTCCGATTTAATGGTAGCAGTTATTGTTATGCCCTACTTTGAGGCGCAATGACCTGCAGATTTGAAGGTAAACCACCAGTAATTTTGAACCAGTGATGTGATTCTCAAAAGTGGAAACTAGGGATGTTCGATACCACTTTTTTTTTTCCCAGACCAATACGCAACTCTTAAGTAGTCACCGATACCAATACCGGATACTGATACCACCAAACTAGTGGTTTTCAAATAGGGGTAAGTGAAGGCACTCCAAGGGGGTACATGAGATTTTTAAAATATATTTTAAAAGTATAAATAAATATTTCAGAACAATTTAAGTTTATAAAATCAATTTTATACTCAATAGTCTATTCAATTTCAGTATCCTAAAAAAAAAAAAAAAACATCCACCCATACCAGAATGGTTTGACCCAACTCATATGCCATGTATAATCACCTGTCAATCACTTGAAAACTTTATTTAAAATGTATTTTATTCTCCCATAAGTCTCCCATAAAAAAAAAAAAAAAAAAATGTAGTTTATTATTTCTTTTTGAAAACAGAGCTTTACTACGATCCCAAAAGATGACACTTTATGTTGATGATAATAATGATAATATTTGTTTATTTATAATAAATGTGTTTATTAGATATCTCTTTTTATTTCCAAATACCACATAAATATAATATAATAAATAGTTGCACATTTTAATAAAACAGACATTATTTTTTTTCCCTTCAATTTTAATGCATTGCGCTGGTTAGGGGGTACTTAGGCTGGAAAAAAAAATATTTCACAGGGGGTACGTCAATGAAAAAGGTCGGTGCTGGATTTCACTTTCCTTTCTTTGGTCCTTCCTCAGGTCTCCCGACAGCCTCACGGCTCTGGCTGGGTTCTGAAGTGTTCGGTTTAGGTGAACGGTATGGGATTTTTTTTTAATAGGTTTTAGGTGAACTAATGAATAAACACTCACACCCACATACAAAATAAAAAATAATTTAAAAAAAATTATATATATAAAAAAAAAAAAAAGGAGCAATGATGATGACATGTCACATCGGTAAAATTACCGAATGAACAATACTGAGCTTGAGGTTGAGAACCACTGTACTAGAACATGCCCCCCCCCCTTACAAAAAGGGTTTTGTATTAATACACACATCTTCAAACTTTAAAAGGCATCTTTTTTTTTCAACTGTAGGACTTTAGAGGCATTGGACTTCCACTGTATTTTCCTTAAGAAACATTTTTCTTGCAATCACCGAGAGCCGAGTCCATCGAGCGCAGGTAATTTAACCCGGACGTCTTATAGGATGCCAAATCTGTGAC
This sequence comes from Vanacampus margaritifer, assembly GCF_051991255.1. Classification (NCBI taxonomy): domain Eukaryota; kingdom Metazoa; phylum Chordata; class Actinopteri; order Syngnathiformes; family Syngnathidae; genus Vanacampus; species Vanacampus margaritifer. The sequence continues at coordinate 4,651,107 of NC_135434.1, forward strand.
GAGCGTCACTTCATCAGATAGAGAGCAAATTTAAATGAGAAAAATGACCGCAACCTTGGAAGCCAAAGTCATTTTCTGAAGCGTCTGTAGTGTATTGATCAGTGTTTGCGAGAGCGCCCGCGCATCCATTATAACGCAGCCTCGGTGCATTTCAAGTCATCATTCTCCGCATTAAGCGGGGAGAACCTCTCAATTGGCTTGGATGGGAGGAATTTGCACAGAAATGAACAACCTCAGCCGACCCCCCCCCCCCCTTTCTCCCAAAGAACGGAGGAGTGCCTTGGACTTAAATATTGATAAATATAGTAGTCTTTCTGTGCTTTGCAGGCATCTGGGATGTTACATAGCAACATTAATGGCACTCATTTATCTGAATTACGCAGCATGTTGATGCATTGCACTGTGATTCATGTGCACCGAGGTTTGCAAATACAGTATTGCATCATTACGGCACGTTTTAACCACACAAATGAGGAAAAACTGGAGAAAAATACGATCATAGAATAAATTGGTTGTCTTATGGGAAAGGTATATGGTACAACACAAAAACAACATTTATAACTCTTTGACTGCCAGACGTTTTCAGAAAAGGGATGCCGTGGGTGCCAGCCGATTTAAGCATTTTGACTGATCTTTCAAGGTCCACAGAAAATGATGTGTTTGGACTATGGAAACACACATACTATCAAATGAAAGATTGAAAAAAAAAGTTTGTTTCTACCTTATTCCCTTTTTCAGTAATCAACAATAGAAAATGGTTAGTTTCACCTCTGTTTTGAAACAAACGTCTTTTAACGTCTTTGGCACTCCTCCATAGGATTTTACTAAACGTTATTTAACGTTTTTGGCAGTCAAAGAGTTAAAAGCCTAATCCTACAAGAAAAATATGATCGTATTATGGAATCTGTAAAGTGACATCCCTAATTATTAGGTTTTTTTTCATCAACGTCATCTGGTGGAAGCGATATAATTGATGGTGGGCCAATTTTGGCCAACGGGCCGGTTGTTGCCAACCTTTAGTTTAGATCATTCTGAGCAATTAACACAAACTAAGCCACTTTATGTTTTTGACCTTTTCGACTTAACAGCCTATTCGACTTTTTAATTAAACACAAAGACTTTGCGATTTAACGACATTAACCTGTAAATCGTGTTTTTTTTTTTTTGGTGCACTCATATATATATGGGGAAGCGAACTCGCGCCAACCTGCACCGAAGGCAAGTGACGGTAACCACTCAACCAATCAGAATGAGGTTGGTAAATCTTTACAGCGTTTGACGACAACATCTGGTTCCATTCAAGCGACTCTCAAACATAAAGTTCTTGAGCGCAACAAATCTGGATAACTGCAGTTATATTATTGGCCCATATCATAAAATTTATATCTGTCCTAAATGTACGATCAGATGTACAATAAAAAAAAAATATATATATATATATATAAATATAAGTTTTCATATTCTTGTTAACAAAAAAGTAGGGAATAATAGGCTGCATCCTTTAGTCATTTCATAATAATTCATAAAATTGAATTAAAATGAAAAAGATGTACTGTACTGTAAAAAACGAGTGTGATATTGATTTGTGTTGAGGTCATTTTTCTGCCACGAGATGGCATAATTGCATTTGTGAGATATTAGTGACAGCTCAGTGCATTTTTCTTTCTATATAATCTTGAACATTAAGTAACTTGTGAAATTCTGCACATTTTTTAAAATTGTGACAACTTGACCCCAATCTCCACAAATATATGCATTATTATTGCATTTATTACAAAATTTTGTCTGCTTCGCTGCGACTGGAATTCCCCCAGTACAGGCTTTCCTTGTTTGCACTGATTTTGACAACCCTAATATCCATATATATCCATATATATATATATATATATATATATATATATATATATATATATATATATATATATATATATATATATATATATATCCATATATATATATATATATATATATATATATATATATATCCATATATATATATATATATATATATATATATATATATATATATATATATATATCCATATATATATATATATATCCATATATATATCCATATATATATATATCCATATATATATACTGTATATATATCCATATATATATATATATATATCCATATATATATATATATATATATCCATATATATATACTGTATATATATCCATATATATATCCATATATATATATATCCATATATATATATATATATATATATACGTATATATATATATACATACATATATATATATATATATATATATATATATATATATATATATATATACGTATATATATATATATACATATATATACGTATATATATATTACGTATATATATATATATATATATACGTATATATATATATATAAATATAAATATATATATATATATATATATATATATATATGTATACATATATATGTACATATAAATATATAAATATATATATATGCTTCAGTTTCAGTGTCCAGCAGGATGAGTGAGTCACTGACTTCTGTTTGACTATTTTTCACAATAAGTCAACCTTGCACTGAGGGCAAACCCATTATGGCCGGAGTCCACCGGTATCAGGTTCTCCACAACGTGGACCAGTTATGATGTCATCCCACATTTGATCACTGATGTCTCCTTTGAAAGGGAACCCAAGAATGAAAACATTTCCTTTTTCTTAGTCTCGATTTCTTTGTCAGAAATTTTTTTTTTTTTTTTTTTTCACGTGTTGGACATCCAATGCTGTCCACACACCAATGAAGCAAACTATTGCTGAGAAACAGCATGTAACAAAGTAGGCGTGTTTTTTTTTTATTTATTTTTTTTAAAATCGCTTCATTTCTCCCGCCCGCGTGTGGAAGCGAAAAACAAGCCTGTCGATCAGTTCCGGGGAACATCTGGTTGAAACACCTGGAAGCCCGTGTGCTGTTATCTGCCATGCTACAGTAGTAGCTGTGATGGAGCACCTGTCCAGCGGATTCTGTTCATTTCCAAACGATCACTTTCACCTTCCCCGCTGCATTGCATTGTGGGCCAGAAGCTAATGATGCACTTGGGTTGCCGCCAAGACATTTTCTCTCCTCTTCTACGTCTGAGGCTGTCTCGCTCTCCCACTCATGGATTCTTTTTATCCAAATAAGGGCGGCTGAGATAAAGACTTGTTCCCGCAAGAGCGCGATTAGGCCTCGTGACCCCACCTCCTGGCAAGAGGTCACAGAGACCTCCATGTCGCTTTGTTTGCTAGTCGCACCCGTCACAGGACAGACTCAGGACAGGCCTGTTTTGTTGGCGCTCTGCTTTTTTTTTTTCTGTTGCAGGCTCCATGGAGCGTGTTGGTAGGCGGAGTCTCGTCTAGTTAGCTTATTTCTCATCCTTCATTTTGTCAAGTCGCTTTTTGTTATTCACACCCCCTTTACGCTTGCGTGCTGTTTTTGTTTAGATGAATACAGTCAAATCGACTTAGTGGTGTTTGTTTGCTTTGGAATCCACCAGCAGCATTGTTTTTTACGCTTCCTGACAACCTTAGCATCCATTTTCTATACCGCTTATCCTGTTCACGGTTCCACAAAAGCTGAAGTCCATCCCAGTTGATGTCAGGCTAAAGGCGGTTTATATTCTGGATTGGTCGCCATTCAATCAAAAGGGTCATGTAATATTTTGAGAAAAAAAACAAGTACATTTCTGGCAAATTTGTGAGTAAATCAAGGCAGGATGGAGACAGATTCATTTTTAATTGAAACTTTACTCTGTGGGTTCTAGAGTGACAACACTTCCTGATTCTCTATCAGCTGACTAACACTAACCAATCAGATGCTAGCATACTTTAGGTAAATGCAAGTGATTGACGGGGAGCGGCAAATTCGACACATCAACTAAACCAGTGGTCCCCAACCACCGGGCCGCGGCCCGATACCGGGCCGTGGGTCATTTGGTACCGGGTCGTGGGCCATTTGGTACCGAAAGAAAAAAAATTGCATTATTTTATTTTTTTTTCGAAAATTTTGTTTTATTTTGAAAAGTGGCCGGATTCTGTCTGTTACATCCGTCTCACTTGACAACTCTGTTGTTGGTGCGACATTACGGACGCCGTTAATAAAGTTGCACATGATTACACAGTAGATTTCCGTTCATTATTATTATAGAGAAAATACCACCGTTTTTTTCTTGTCATTTTATTTTGTCTCAATCAGCTAAACCTTTAGATTGGGCCGTGAAAATATTGTCAGACATTAAACCGGTCCGTTGTACAGAAAAGGTTGGGGACCACTGAACTAAACTACTTGTACAAAAAATATATATATAGTCGAAAATTTACGAGTTTTTGTCTCGGAATATTGCCCCCACCCTCTAAAAAAAAAAAATTCTACGTGGCTCGAATACGCCGTCGTAATTATCGGTGCCCCATCTCTCCATTTGTGTGCCATTTTTCTTTTCAAATATATGGATTGCATCCTACTGGTATCACGTTCAGTATTGTTGTCTTTGTTCGCAAACCTCAGACATTTTATACCATCTTGCATACAACTGTGTCTTCCGAGCAAAACAATAAAAACTAAATCCTATCGCTGATTAGTATTTAGCGAGCGTTCTAATGTCCCGTTGGGATGCGCAACCACTGTCCTACCTCAACAACAGCTCAGGCAATTTCTCTGTGGAAGTAAAAAAAAAAAGATCTATGGGCTTGAAAGGGGGTGAGGAGCGCTTGATGATTCCAGGATGCTCGGCATTGTCTCCGAAGAAGCGCCTTTCTCTCCGGAGTGGAAATCCTCAACAAGTATGTGGAGGGAATTTGAAGACTCATGTGTGGAAACTTGCAGTTTGCAGCCTGCAGGCTTCTCTTCTGTTGGGTTGACAACTCCCCCTCATCGCTGTTTTAATTATTGTAGCTCCTGTGAATCTTAAGGAGTTTCCCCCAAGGTTGCTGCATCCATAGAAGGATTGTTTCCCTTCTTTAAGAGATTTTCGATTGGTGGCAAAGACCTCCATTGATTTCGAATGATATCTAAATCGATGTTTGTGATCACTGAGGTCAGATTAGTAATTGGGGTGTGCCAGTGTTGTCTTGTGGGTGCGATATTCAAACCAATGGTGAATATGGCTTCATATCCAAGCATGAAACATGTTGATCTTGAATTATATCTAACCCAGATTGCTCAAGGAAGTTAAGTCAGTATAAAAGATCATCCTGAGTGATTTTTCCTTCTGGATTTAACGGGAACGTGGTCATGTTGACACTATAGCAAATGTTCCACCTGTTATCGCACATCTCTTTGTGTGGTTTCTTCTTCTACTACTACTATTTGTATTTCCTAAATTCTGGATGTGGCACCATGCTGCCTCTTGCAGTTTAGCCGTGGTTGCACAACAGGTTCAACTAAGCAGTAATGTATTATGGATGTATCATGATATGTCAAGTGAGATTTTTGCCAAACCGGGTACAACATGAACAGCGTTCCAAATAAAGGCACACACAGGCAAGACGGTATAAAATAATTCAAACAAAATCGATTTTGGGACATTTAAAATCGATTCTGAATCGTACTAAATGAAAATCGATTTTTTGGGCACACCCCTAATATATATATATATATATATATATATATACGCACGCACACACACAAAGCCACTAATAACAACATACAAACTAAAATTAAACAATAAATAAAAATTGAGTTGTGACTGGCAGGTGCCAAGTGTTTTAACGTGTTTTACAAACGTGACAAAGCCAAAAGTAATGATAGGTTTCTGGTTGTTGCACACATCAAGAAATAACACAACACAAAGCAACATGACTGAAATAATTTTTCCTTCACTTCCCAGGGTTTTGATTGACACCGGCAACGAGGGACTGACTGTTATTTAAATAAGCTGCTTCAAAGTTCATTAATATAACATTTTACTTTGTAATACAGTGCACCGCATGTCACTTGCTCATTAAATGACAGTTTATTTTTTATCCCCATTCAGGAGGTTCATAACAAATTCAGGGGGGAAAGCACAAAATAATTATGGAGAATTAAAAAAAGAAAAAAGAAAAAAAAAGCGGTTAAATAATGAGACTGATCATTAGCTTGTATCTCCAACCACAATAAGAATCTATCTATCCATCCAGCCATCCATCCACCTATCTATCTGAATGAGGTTTATGTGAATTCTCCACATTGGCAACAAAGATGTGTAGCGATTATTTGGGTTGCCGTAATGGCTTAATGAGAAATTTAGACGGTACTGAGGGGAGTTGTAATTTCCTCAGCAACCTCTGGGGCACCACGTTGACTTTCCTTGTTTGTAGGAGCAAAATAAACGATAAAAATCCTATTATCAAGTATTCATAATCTGAAGTTGCTACTTTAGTTCATCATGGAGTTCTTTGCTTTCATAAGAGAATTACTCATCCACTCAGTAAACACAAATGATTCGGCAGAAATTGAATTTCTGGACAACAAATGTATTACGTAACACACACATATATCAGTCACAGCCTAACCTATTAATAAAACGGAATAAAAATGCGAATGCAAAGATAAAAAGAAAACTTGCAACCTAACTAACTAAGATAAAAAAGGGTAGATGAAAAAGGTAGATGGGGGATAAAGATGGAAGCGTTTGACCTGTCAATTCTTTTATGTTTGAATAAAAGCATTGCACGGGTAGTATATGGTCAGATTGCAATGCAGGCGCAACTTACAGACTGGTTCAGTCACACGGGAGAGAGAGAGACTCGAGCGTCGATCCTTGGTTGAATGCTGGAATGCTGCACCAGGTCTCCGGTTGTTGGCGAGGCCGCGCGCAGGTCCTAGGCTGGCGCACGTCCCGCTGCAATGCTGCCCGGGAGTCTCTGGCTGCTGGTCAGTGATGCACGCGCGGCGTGGAGGTCGCGGCAGGTCCTTGTGTGGGCGCCTCAGACTCACGGCTGGAACAGACGCACGCCTTGGGGGATGCGCAGGATGTTTGCGAGTCCTTGCTTGATGCGCGCTTTGGGATGCGCATTGTGGCTCAAAGGAAGAAGCCGCGTGGTCACCCTCAGCGACCACGTTTCTCGTGATGATCAGGAAAAGTTCATGGGGCCAGACGTGAGGTGGAGAGAGGGCGGAGAAGCTGCAGGGAAGAGAGAGTCCTTGAGCATTTCATAGGGCGAAGGAGAGTTCAGAAAAAGAGAGCCCTTGAGCAGTTCATGGGGAAGAGAGTTCAGGAAAAGAGTTCCAGGAAAAGAGAGAGAAGTTCCTTCGCGCGCTGGTTTTAAAAGCTGTGTCACCGGGGGGGTTTGTCGGGCCGTAGCCCCGCCCCTTCCGTGCGCATGAAGCAGACTTGCTTTTGGGATAGTATTTGATCATTTTTGGATCAGAATTGACAAGCCAGATGCTTCATTTATCGTTCTGAACACATTTCCAACATTACCGCGATCATAAAGTTATTGAATCCGCTAAGCTTACTAATTAGCTAAACTTAGGTGGCTACAGAAATTACACACATCATTCATTTGAGATAGACATACAGGTTGCGTACAAAGATAAACAACACGTTACTTGATGTCAGTCAAGTACACAGAGTCCGTGTATGTCCCGAATTATGTAGACTTCAGATTAATTAGGAGCGGCAGAATTCTTGAGGATAACCGATAGTGACCGCTGGAGGGCACTGTTGTACCATATAACTTCCAAGGGGCATTGTTTAAAAAAAAAACTATTCCTGTGGATAGGCCAGACCATAAAAGATGGTCTGGGGACTGCTTATCAGACAGGAATTCAGGTCTGTCGGAGCTGTGATATGCGTTTTTCCTGGGGGTTATAAAACGAAGTCCAGTCCCTGCTGGAAAGAAACTCAAAGAGTCCTTTTGAACTGAAAACACAGAGTTAAGACACGCATACACATTCCCCAGGGGGAAATGTTTAAAAAGGCACGTAAAATGAAAAAATTGAGGGTGACGGGCAATATTCGTTACAGATGTATTTATGTGCCATATTTGGGCTTTCACCGCAGTTTCCACCTGTGAAATGCAAATTTAATCGGAGCAGGGTCCTACACGGACGGCATGCAAATCATCTTATCGAACGGTCACGCCGTACGCGGCACTCCTGACCCTCAGCCGCTGCATCTTCAATATTTTTCTTCAGTCGACTGGCCGGCTCGCATCGGCTGAGCGGCGAGTAGGAGGAAATTCAAAGAGAAAGCCCTGAAGTTGTGTCGAGAGACGCTCTGTGCTTTGGGTGCGTGCAACACAAATAGAGAGGACCTTCGACCTTGATACTGTAGCTTTCGTGCTTCAGGCTGGAGACTACAGGAACAATGGAGTCATTTATAGTATATAGATTACAGCAGGGGTCCCGCAATGCCCTGTTGACAGACCTTTCTTTTTTCCTAATAGGCATACAAGATTAACGTGAAATGTTAATTAGCAGATGAAAATGAGAATTAAACTGCAGTTTAATATGAAATCAATATTCTCTCATACAGAACTCCCTTCACAAATTATATTGACATGAAACGATAATAGGGCGAATTAGCATGCTGATGTATGCATGATTTGGAAATGTGTAACACTGGTCTGAATGCAAACTGAACTAATGTTAGAGAACATTCCAGGTTTTTTCTTCATCTTTATCACAGAACTATTTATGAACTACTATTTTAAAAACAAAACAAAAAACACACACACACACACACACACACACACACACACACAAAACCTTAATAAGATAAGGCAAATGAGAACAGATTCTCATTTGCAATGCTAACCCGGCAGTGTAAAACAAAGCAAAAAGCATGTTCAAGGTCAATGATCTTGCACTTGCAAGGACCTTTTGAAAAGATTTCGTACATTACGAATCCATTTTCTTTTGCCTTGAAAGTGACCATTTCGTTAGTAAGATACAATAACGATGGATTATTGTGTTATAGGGTGACAACCATTTAACATTTAAAATGACAAAAACAGCTTTTTGCAAGCAAGCAGTGGTGACATAATACATTGTTTAAATGTCATAAATACATTGTTTAAATAGAATTATTATTTTTAAGTGTTTGGCTGTAACAATACAGGTCGGAAGGAAAAAGTAAAATTTTACCGTTTACCGACACGGGCAAGAAGACTGAACATTTGTCAAGGAAAAAACCCTGGGAGATTGTGGCTCTTCACCAATCAGCAGAGCCGATCATACTCCGGGCAGACACCCAGTTATTATATCTCTGTTTTTTCCCTGAACGCTTCTGTAAAGGTAAGCCTTAACGCTTAGCAACATTGGAACATGTTTTTTTGTTTTTTACAGTATCTCCATTTTTAATGTTTACATTTCAATTCAATGTTCTTAAAAACATTTTTTTTTAATATCTCTTACATTGGATATTTGTTGATCCAGTTTCTGTGTTATTATAATAAACATACATACCGTACATAGGATTACTGTACTTGATCAACGGAACGGCAGCTGACTCACACCATGCTAACCGCTAACTAGCCTTGAGGCTAACCAATGCCGTTTTAATGAAAATAAGACAAGCTGTCATCTATTCTGGCTCAGTATTTAAATTGATAGCATTTCTAACAACTGATACTCACTGTTTAGCATGATTACAGGGAAAAAAAACTAAAACGAACCCTTCATTTCAACGCCGTCTCCTCCTCCCAATCTGAAAAATCGAATGTGGTGGGTACACAAAAACATCTTCTTTGTGCTGCAATCAGCAAGAACACGGCGTCGGACAGAGACTCTACCAAAGAACTACAATTTTAGACAGCTTTTAATGCATACCTATCCATTATTAATTTTCCTGCACTAGATCATTTTGGTGGACAGTTGCTAAATGTATGCAGTGGGCAAATCTGAAGCAGAAACTCACCATTAAAAGGCAGAAGACCTCACTACTCTATAGCTTCGCACACTAAGTCCCATGGGGTCTAATTTATGCAGTTTTAACAATCAGCCCCCGCATTGTATTTAAGCAGATAAAGGTAAAGTGTAAAAATCCTTTGACCATACCACAAAGCGAATCAAATATGTGAAGTGGTTTGTGCATTTGTGATGTGATGTAACTAAACATTCATGGATCAAAAATGGTTTTATCTTCTTTGAGCTTCTACATTACACAAACTTAAAACGTTTTTTTTTTATATATTTTTTTAAAATATAAATACTAGGGGTGTGAATTGCCTAATACCTGGCGATTCGATTCGTATCCTGATTCATAGGTCACGATTCGATTCTATACGATTAATCCCGATACAAATCTATAAATTGATTATTGCGATTTTTTTTAACTCAAATTTAGAAAAAACTAATCCGTAAACTTGTACATGTATACTGTACGATTTGTATGAAAATGTATTTATTTATCTGAAACTTTTGAGCCACTTTATTTAACAAACAATCTGTTGCAATCTGTTTCATGTTTGAACAGCATTGATATAAAATATGAAGGCTTCATTTTCCATTAATATAACATTCTTCCATGCTTAACGTGTGAACCCTAACCCTAAGTAAGACGCTTTGTTGAATACTCTCATAAAAAAAATTATGTTTAAAAATTGATTCGGCCGCATATCGAATCGATTCGAGAATTGCGCGCTGTAATATCGCGATATATCGCCGAAACGATTTTTTTTTTTACTCAAATTTAGAAAAAACTAATCCGTAAACTTGTACATGTATACTGTAAGATTTGTATGAAAATGTATTTATTTATCTGAAACTTTAGGCTTATAACTGAGCCACATTAATTAACAAACAATCTGTTGCAATCTGTTTCATGTTTGAACAGCATTGAAATAAAATATGAAGGCTTCATTTTCCATTAATATAACATTCTTCCATGCTTAACGTGTGAACCCTAACCCTAAGTAAGACGTTTTGTTGAATACTCCCATAAAAAAAATTGATTCGGCCGCATATCGAATCAATTCGAGAATTGCACGCTGTAATATCGCGATATATCGCCGAATCGATTTTTTTTTACTCCCCTAATAAATCCCATTGTTTTTAATTTCGGGTAGCTGTGGCATAAAATTGACATTATGTTGTTCTAGCTCATGTATTAAGGAGCAGGAGATATAATGTTTGGAACACTTAGACTACAGTATATGGATTTGGTCAGAGGGTGTTAGAAATGTTGGGCCTTAAGGCAAAACAAGAAAACATGATGGCATAAGATGTTTGTAGTGAGCCTCTGCAATCTTATTCGACCGTCAGCTGTGTCCGCTCAAACATTAATGCCGTGTTTTCCTGGTCAAGCTCCCCAGGCGTTCGATGTCTCGACACCACGTTTGGAGCTCTTGTAGGTGATCAATTATTACAAAGATTTTAAGAAAGCTTCCTGCGGCGTGCTCTCTTCTTCCAAATCACGCTTTCAATTCGCCAAATCCATTTCCTCACCTTTTGAGCAGAAAGTCTTTTCAGTTCAAGGCTTCAACTTTTGATTTGCAAAGCTCTTTAATCTCTTTTAAGTTTGTTGATCCAAACAAAGGGTGAACAGGAAAGGAAAACAGATCGACCTCATCTACCGGTAGGCTACTCCACATACAAATTGATATTTTCTATCATCGGCATGGCTAGTGCTTCAGTTTGAAAGAAATGATTTGGGCCTGTGTCAATGTGTCGTCCTTGAACCGAATCATCATCTCTTAAAAGCTGTTTATTTACCATGGACCTGTTTTCAACACACACCTTTAATTTGGCTTTACCACCGTGTCCATGCTCATGGTCATTCCCATTCCCATTCACAAACATTGATGATGAAATCTAACACAGCCTCCACAGCGGCCCTTTGGGTGTCATCAGGGCGCAGCGTGCATTGATTAGCCGTCGTCCCTCCGCCTTTCCCTACCAGGCTGCAAGTCCCACTGGGAGGCGGCCATTACACCGCAGCCGGCCACAGGGAACGCTCAAGGACAATGAGTGCAAACAGACTCGGTATACCACTTAAATAGGAGTGTATCGGATTGGGCGCTACTAAAAAAGCAAGAGAGTCTGGAGACATAGACGAATGGGGGAGGTAGTCCAACAATAACTGTGATGCATGATGGGATTTTTTATTTTTTTTTGCAAGGTCTCTATCGGATAAAAACATTTCTTCGGAAGAAAACCTCATATACGAGACTACAAAAATTAGCATTGAAATGTAACCCCAAAAAAATGTTGAGAAGGACGGGACGTACCGAGCTTCCACGCTAACATAATAGATACCAATAATTATGTGACATGAGTGGGAGACATCAACAGGAAGGCTGGGAAAACTGTGCTACGTCGACTGCCAGCAGTTTGTCAAGTTGACATCAAACGCGCGCAAGTTAGCAAAACCATGCTAATGAATATAGCCACCTTTGTGACTGTGAAGTTATAAGAACGTATGCGCTAATCTTTGCTAACTAACAACATAAACAAGACAATAGGCGGGTTTGAATTTGTGAATTTTCAAAAAAGGCCAAAATAAAACAGATTGGAAAAGCTAGAAATTCGAAAAAGGGCCCATAATTCGCAAAAAAGTTTTTTTCCCCGATTTTGAAGCGTATCGGAAAAAGAAAAATGCGAAATTTTGGCTATGGAAGCAGGTTTTGCGGATAAACACTGACAAGACCGGATATTACGTTATACGTACGTTTGTAGCCACAAAGCATTGGCGGTTGATAAAGTAAAGTACGTTTGGGTGGGACGACAAAACAGAAATCTTTTTGGAATTAAAGAAGCGAATACTAATGCGATTTTAGATGGAAAACCGCAAAGAAACGCTAGGGTTTGTCAAGAATTACAAAAGCAAACTCATACGACGTCATCGCACGGCGCAGTCGCTTCCTGTTCTTCTTCTTCTTTTAAATGACTGGTTGGATCACATCTCTATGGTGTATACCGCCACCTACAGCAATGGAGTCCCGTCTCAATATTCACAAAAGAAGAACGGATAGAAACGGACATAAGTCGCATGTCCGTTTTGCGCGTTTTTCAGTAAATTTACAGTAAATAAAATCTTAGATCTTTCAAATTTTGAGGGTGGTTGGATTTATGTTAGGGGTGCTTAAACACGCCTATGATTGAGATATCTGCTTGGCTAAGTGGTCCAATTGCTGTCATTTTTTTTTAGGGAATTGAGAGGTTCCTTCACAGCACAACGCCAGGAAAACAAATCCAAACCTATTCTTTGTATACAAGGTGTGTCAGAAAAGTTCCAGGACGAGCGTCACTAAATATATTTTAAATCCCAAATTCGAAGTTTTCCTCTTGGAAGTAATCCCCTCTAGAGTCTAATGTGCTTTCATGCACTCCCAGAAGGATACTTTTTGGATCCTCCACAGCTATTTCATCACGGCCAGGTTGATGTCCATGGCTTCAAAATGGGTCCTTCTCAATGATTGGAAAAGAGGAAAATGTTAAATAAACAGAGCAAGTTCGAGTGAAAAAGACGGTTGCTCCGGCACAGCAACGTTTTGTTTTGTTTTGTTCTTTTTTTGGGGGGGGGGGGGGGTGTCGGGGTCGGTCAGGAAGTTTTACTGTAATTATGTTTTTGTTGCAAAAAAAAAAATCTGATTTTTTTCTTTCTTTTTTTTTCTTTCTTCTTTCAGGAGAGCTCAGTATTGTTCATTCAATTTGACATCATCATTGCTCTCCTTTTTTAAAAAAAAACAAATAAATTAAAAAAAAATTTAATAAATGTTTTTTTTTTTTTTAAATATATATACATATATACACATATATATATATATATATATATTTTTTTTTTTTGTATGTGGGTGAGTATGTGTATGTGTGTGTGCGTGCGTGCGTGCGAGCGTGTGTGTATTCATCAGTTCACCTAAAGCCCATTAAAAAAAATCCCATACTAATAATATAATATAATAATAAATTGCCAAATGCAGAAACATCAATGGAAGTTATCACGATGTAGTGGCTCTCGCTAACAGACAGAATTAAGTAACCAGAATTAGGTTAAAAAATTCTATATACGTAGACCATGTTTCTATAAATTTTGATATTTGGTTTTTATTTGAGGCAGATATTTTTTCCATTAAAATGTGATTTATGAGGAGGTTAGACCATTGGTCGATATTCAGAGTTTGTTTATTTTTCCAGTTAACAAGAATTGTTTTTTTTTGCGATAGTAAGGGCTACAAGTGTAGATTGGAATTGTTTATGTGGTAAGTCAGTTGTTGTTAGGTCACCTAGCAAACACAAGTTTGGAGATAAAGGTATCCGACAGTCCAAAATAGCGGAAAGTTTTTCTAAGACTTTAGTCCAGAAATACATAACCGGAGTACATAACCATAAAGCATGAACATGAAGATTTTTTATTTCCTGATATGTAGATAATTTAAATTGTTGTTGTTTTCAATTATATATTCACGTATCAAAAGCAACACACATTTGAATATGTCAGTCTGGCAGTATCAAGCAGCCTATAGGACCCAAAAAAAACACACCTACAGTGTTGGTCGACGCCAGATATCATAATTGTTGGTCCATCTCGTTCACATACTTTTCACTCCCTGCCCTAACTGGCTGTCCACCACAGGTGACCCCGTAATTGCCCCTCAGCAAAGCGTAGCAATGAGCCGAGGACTCCCCTGCACCATCAAGTATCAAATGATCATTAATGGGCAGGGTCGGGACGGGGTGCACGAGTGGCATGCTAATAGGGAATTTCTCGCCAGTGCACAACACGGCAGAAAGCTAATTTAGCTGCGGAAAGTCAATCTCAGACGCCTTGTCATAGGCGGAGGGGAAATGTTGGGGGGGGATAGCAGAGTGGGAATGTGGAAAGATGGGAAGCCGCCCCGCTCGAGCACCGTATTGATCATCTTTCTGCAGTGTTGACACAACGCATAACTCTGCAGAGCAGCCTCACCTGCTTTGCACCGCAGCCATTCATCGGAGACCTCCGTGTTTGCTGCCCCTTGGCAACCAAACAACAACAAACCAGATTGGTACGGAGACAATGCCTATTTGCGAATAACACCGGTTTCTTGTTTTTGTGTTTTTAAAATGAGGCGCATTCTTCTTTCAGAGTTATATCTCAGACGAGTGCTGTTACAGCTGAGAGCAGAGGGGGAACACAGATTTAACACTCGGGCAAATTCAAGCATGGCAAGGCTCCTCCTGCAGTTGAATAATAAATGACTGCTTTTTATAAGATGGCTAATTAGAGGAGATGACGCTGTGTGCTCACACCGTGGTCTCCACCTCGATATTGTTCCACTCTATGGCTGAATCTCTCCATACATGAGAGATGAGCAGATAAGTGATGGGAATTAGATAAAACAGCAACGTGAAAAAAGCAGATACATGACAAGCAATTAGAAGAATAAGCAAGCATGCTAATGCTAGCTTAGCCCTGTTGCTGTACTGCTGTACTCAACAGTTTACAATTTGGCGAGTGTGTTTTGTTGCCGCCTAAGCGTGCTAAGGATTCATTTTGTCTCCTTGACGTGACCCAAGGCCACATGACGAAAGGGAAAAATAGACAGGAGACCCTCATTCTCTTCCAGTTTTGCCAAATGACCATGTCGAGCTGTCTGTACATTAGAAACGGAGCCCAGTCCAAGGATGAATAGTCCTAATTTGCGTTATTGTTTACGTTTTAGATGTACAGTGGTACCTCGGCTCACGAACGCTTCAGCTCACGAACTTTTCGCCTCACGAACATTAAATTCGCGAGCATTTTGTCTCGGCTGACGAACTAGTTTTCGGCGGACGAACCAAATCTCGCGACACGAGAAATCACGAGAAGCCGACGCACGCTCACGGCGTCCCAGTTCGTCGCCCCCTTTGGTTTGTGTTCGGTAGACATTTTGGATCATTTTGGAGTACTTCTGGAGTGTACTTTTGCTACCATGGGACCGAAAAAGACCCCACAAAAGGCTAGTGTTAAGCCTAAGAAGATATTGAAGAAAATTACGGTCGAGCAGAAGAAGGAGATCATCGACAAACACCAACGAGGTGCGCGTTTGTCAGCGTCAAGTGAGAGCATCAAGACCATGTTAGCAAAGTGGAGTGATGTGCAGGATTTTGTTGAACAGTACCATTCAGAAAAGACTGTGGCTATGAGAATCATCAACATGATGAATGATAATGTGATGCCTCAGTTTCGTAAGACCTTACAACTCAGAACGCAACAGGTGTCAATTAAGAGGTTTTTAGTCAGCAACAAGGATAAAGAGTCTCCTAAGAAGCAAAGAAGAGAAGCCACACCGGAGGACTCTCCTTCCAAACAGTAACTCCCTCCCTCCCTCCTCCTCCCACACCATTCCATCAAGCCTTCAACTACTGTACCATCACAAAGGCAAGTTGCAAGTTTTGCAAATAAAAACACTTTATTATACAGTACAGTGTATTTCTTTAATTACAATACAATAGCACATTTATTATACATAAAATAAGGTATATTTTGTGTAGTTTTAAGGCTGTTTTATGGGGACCTGGGAACGGATTATTCTCATTTCAATGGTTTCCTATGGGAAATACTTGTTTGGAAGACGAACTTTTCGGCTCACATACTCTCTGTGGGAACCAATTAAGTTCGTGAGCCAAGGTACCACTGTAGTCAATAACCCTTTCAAAACCCAAATATTGGAAATATTTGGGTTTTGAAAGTCCATGTAAACAAGCGCAAAAACCCCTATTATGCTATTATTCGTTTTTCAAAACCACGAATAAGTTACCCCTTTTCTAACCCGAATATACGGTCATATAAACGCATTCACAACATTTCAATTGAGCGGAACATTATATTTGCAAGGAGTCTCGATCTTTTGAGTAAAAGGAGCTACTTCTATGCGTGGCAACTGTCCTACGTTGCTACTGGCTAAACCAGCCTAACTGGATTACTGTACATTGATTTCTCTGTGGCGCTTTCACATGATTTTCTATCTCTATGGTGTCTATACACACACATACATAATATATCATGTGTGTATAGTCCATGCGTCTGGCGCGCAACCCGCTGGAAATACACGATTAGAGGTAAACAAACATGTCGACGCAGCATCGAGGAGGAAACCGACTACTTTATTAAGAGTGGGGCGTGACATGAATATAATGTCAGCGCAAATCACGTCTATTTATGTATTGTCCGTACGTTGCCATTTCGATCGGGTTATGTGTACGGGAGTAAACGGTTATCCCGAATGTTTCAGAGACCGGAAATTTGACCTTAATCCGAATATTGACCACATTCAAATACAGTCATTGATACGCACCTTTTGACTATGTATTAAATGTGACATTAAAGATGCAAGCAATAGTCACCAAGAATTTTGAAAAGAAGTCTTGTAAGGCGAGCGGATCCACACCAAAATAGAATGTTTTCTTTCTGGGCAATCAGAAAAACAGTTTATTTGTATTCCAAACTGTTGGTACATTCCAGCTTGAGTTCTGTCTGAATAAACAGGATGTGACTTACTTGCAATAAGTCTAAGGAAATCGTCAAACTTTTATCAGATGAGGCTCCTTTTGAATTGTTAATTGAATTCAATTCCGTTTGATACCACGGCACACAATACCATCCCTCTGTTTAATGGCAGCCAGTTGATGTCGTTTGAAAGTGTAATGGTCTAATTTGATCAGACAGTTCTGAAAATCCAAACTGTGTTTATGGATTCCGCATGGGTGCTACAGCCGGGGGATGACTTGTTCAAAACCACCAACATGGAAGGAAATCTTCTTGTTTCAAAACTCTGTGGTATAAAGCAAGGATAAAAGAGCTTGGACCTGAGCAGCCTGATCTACACATTTGTCATCTGACAAGTGATCCAGGAAGAAAAGTACTAGGGTGACTGATTTCAGTCATAAAATTGTAAATCTGCAGCCTCGAGAGAGCGATAAGGGAAGTAATCTGCTTTTAGTATTGAGGCACTTTTTTTTTTTTTAAATGTATTATTTAATTTTTTTGTGTGTTACACAGGAGACCCATGTTTAAGTTGTCAAAGTAACCTTTTTTTTTTACACAATGACAAAATTCAATTTGCTAAAACAACTGAAAAGGTGCATGGAGTCTTCAGGCTGTAATTTGAATCTGATGCAGATTTGGACACATTAAGGACACATTATGCCTTTTTTCTTTCACAAGGTAAAACACTTCCTGTTCGTCTTAATACAATGTCAGTGATGTGTTTTTAGTATGAGCACCTCATGAATCAAGAATTACCGCAGCCTGTTTTTCATCTTGCGTTGAGGAGGCTGTCCATAGCGACTGTATAAACTGCACCCAATATACTGCTGGGCAAATATGGATTAAGTTATGTAACCATGACGACTAGGGGCAGATCTACGGAATTGCATGTTGGGTGGACACCTGAGCTTAGTCACATGATGCATTAAATAAAAAAAATGTTAGCCAGAAGGCAAAATATGATTTTCTTTCATATTGCTTTCCTATTCTAGCCCATGAAGCTGCTTTGGTGGTAAATTTAATGTTCTAACTTGCATGGCAAGTCAAGTTTATTTAATCACACAAGAATCTCAAAGGGCTTCACATGCCCGCAGTTGACAAATATCAACCACATTCCCTAATCGAACCACAAGAGGGCAAAAAAACTCCAAAAACTTTTTAACTTCATAATAATTTTTGTTTCGCTAACTATTGCTCAGTGTAGACGGTAGACCACTATAGCTAGCCGCAGTGCACTGTTAGCTAAGTATGTTAGCACCTAGCAGCTAACATACTTAGCTAACAGTATGTTAGCAGCAGTGTAAACCACTGTAGCTCGCTGCAGTGCACTGTTAGCAAAGCTAAGTATGTTAGCAGCTACCATACTTAGCTAACAGTGTATTTTAGCATATAAACAACTTTGCTAACAGTACACTGTAGAAAGCTACAGTGATCTGCACTTAGAAATAGTTAAGCACAAGCTAAAAATTAAGCTAACAGTGATAGCTATTATAACATTTTTAATTCTTCATTTCATATATTAACCATTGTTACACATTATTAACATTTTAATTCTTTATATTAACCTTGTCGAAATGTTTTGTGTCCTGTGCAGAGCAGATGGTGTTGATTTCGGTATAATCTGACCTTAAGCTGGGACATACTATTTAGTCTAAAAGTTCCTTCTCAGCGCTTTGTGCGAAAACACATTTGGTCCTTGAGAACAGAATCTGTTTCGAACATGCACCCCTGACTCTGTTTTCGCCATCGCTCATGGAAAAGTACCCAGAGAGTATGTTTTGTCTACAAATGAAAGAGAGGCGGTCGGTTTTAACTATAAGAAGCCATTTTACACGCGGAAGAGACACATTTCGACGCTCTGAATCCCACCTGTTTAAGTGATGAATTAGAGGCTGTTAAATGTCCAGAGATCTCTGTTGGATTAAAAAAACATTTTTGCAAAGGTGTTTTTTCTTACATTAAATCTGTCTTCAAATTTTGGAACACGCAAAGAGGACAAATAATTTTATTCCTCTTTCAACAGTTAGCTAAGCAATACAAAAATAACAGATCTTGCTTGTTGTAAATGGGCCCGCTTCAGTGTATTCTTAAGACAAACAAAGAACCAGTTAAAGTTTACTCCTGTGTCCGAAGATTCATTTTACTGTAATTAATGTTAGCTCTCAATCATTTGGAGTGTCACGTTCCAAGCCAAATGCGTTGGCATTCTATTAATTCACGTCTGTGGTAGGTCCGCCGTGTTACTCAATATGGTACAACGCTTCAACAACCCTTCGTCCTTCTCCCGCCACTTAAACGCGGCGACAGCCGTATCCAACATCGCCGCCGCATTCCAGTGTAGTGTGGAAGTAGTAGTCAAATGAACGTCAGAGTGACTTCTCGGAGAGATTAGGTCACACTCGAGACGGCCGGCGGATCAGAGGTCGATTGGACTGCATCCAATTAGCTGCCTGTGACGGGAGGCCGTGACGGGGCTAACGCTGCGGCGACATCTTATTCCTCATGGAGGGATGGAAGCGTTGAAGAATAATAGAAGAACAAACAAGTCACGACTCTGGCAGAAAACCCAGCAGATACTCATTAGAGGAGAATCTCTCCTCCTGCCTCTGCGCCATCCTCCCTTCTTTGCTCCAGTGGATGAGATGAGAGAGGGGGGGAGGAAAAAAAAATCTTTATTCAGGCTCATTTAGACAATGCTAGCAATTTTTCCACTTTGCAGAATACACAGTGAGCAGTATTGACAGCTCGTTTGATTGTGCTCATTTCAAGTGTTTGGAGATCTGCCTGAGGTGACAGCGTCTCCTCTTTCAAAGGCGAAGCAGCGACACTTTGAGAAGAAACACTTCCTTGGAGTTTTGCGCTTTTCTTTATTTCTAAATGATGTCAACTATTCATTCATGAACTTTAATACAGCTCGGCTGCACGGATTTTTAAAAAAAAATAGGAGTGAGACTGCCGTTCTTTTATCAGAGACAAACAAATATACGGTAAAGGTTAGGGTGAAACCACAGCGTAATCCATAGCCACTATTTATAAATGTATTTTCATAAAGTAAAAGTTCGAAAATGCCAAAAGGCAGAAAAAACAGGATCATCATTATCAACAGATCTCAAGTATTTACTCCAACAGAGCAATAGAGCAGCCCTCCCCAGGAACGAAACTCTTCTTGGTCGTTAAGACAGTAAACAAGTGGAAGGAAAACGAGGCTGAGGGAAACCTTTGATGTGATGTTTAAAATAGGCACAGTGACGTGCCTGTTCGCCGCCGCGAGACCATCAGCCGCTCAGGCAGGAAGTTCTGCAGTCCTGGCACGGAGCTGCAGTGGCCCTGGACCAGAGCCTTGTCACAGGACCTACTTGGTAACCCACTAATGGTCCCTGAACAAGCGGCCTCTAGGCCAATGCACACCTGTGTTTTGCTGTTCAATCATCACCAGCTGGCCTTAGCAAAGAATTCGGCCGAGGTCATGCAAAGGGCACAAGATTTGTATTCAAAAGGTATAATGCGAGGGATGCAGATTGCCCCTAAATGGTCGCATTTTGCCCCCAAAATTTGAGATTTTTCATGCACGACCACTAAATCTGTCATTTTTTTATCACCGAAACGATGACGTAAAGAAACTAATCTTTTTCCAGATTATACGGAAGTTCTTTGCCTCGAGGTGCAATAGTATTCAACTTCCAGTGAGCAGCATGAAAGTGAAAGAGAAAACTTTAACACACCTGATCCCTATTCACACACGCATGACACCTAATTGGACCCAATTTGGACAGTTTCACCTAGGGGTGTATTCACTTTTGTTTCCAGCAGATAAAACATTTTCAATAATGTTTTAATAATGTCAACAATTTTCAACAATTCATTAATTTGCTCCCCAAAACGTATAAATATATTCTATTTTAAATGTTTTAAGTGTCCCAAAGACGTATTTCTATGTTTTTTTTTGTGTTTTTTTTTTTTTTTTAGAATTTATGCTAGAGCATACAGAAGGCTTTGATGTAGCCTCTAAACCAGAGGTGGGCATCGAGGGCCGCAGTCCTGCAGGTTTTGCATGTTGCCCTTCTTCAACACAGCTGATATATGATCAGCTCATCAGCAAGCTCTGCATAAGCCTGATAATGATCCTGTTGATTGGAATCAGCTTGTGTTGGAAGTGAGAAACCTCCAAAACCTGCAGGACTCCGGCCCTCGAGGGCCGAGATTGCCCACCTCTGCTCTAAACTGAAGAGAACGGGTGAATCAACGGTAGTAATTACAAAAATGGCCAGCAGATAGCAGCAGAGCATAAGAGATCAACCAGGGCCATGTTGCAAACAAGCTCATTTACCCACAGTTCTAAACAGATTTGTGACTAATGATGAAACTTAGCTGTGTTCTAATGCTAATTGCTGCAAAACGGAAACAGATAGAAATATACTTTTTTTTCCTGATGAAAGAACAGACTCTAATCTTTCTTTTTGTAGGTTCCACGTTTTTATAGCAATAGAACACAATATTCTGTGGCAAAATCTATCAAAATCCAGTAAAACAGCTGGGAGCAAAGGGGGTTGCTTCAGTGAAAATGGTTGAGAGTGAATGAGTAAATGACTATGTGTTGACGTATTTAAGGAAACTGTAAACTTTTGGTCATACAAGTTGTACACTGACTACATTTTAGTAAAGTGTCATTTTTTCAGTGCCATCCCATGAAAAGTAATAATATTGTGAGATATTATATATCTTTGCTAAGCAGCTGCAGCAACAACAAACAAAAAAAAAACTTCAAAGGTGGAAACCAATCTCCTAAGAGTGAACTTTTGCTCTGACTGCATTAGAACAAACAAAAGAATGATACACAGCCAAATGATGGGTTCATCCTACCTTCACTTGAGAATGTTTGTAGATTGTGTGGCGTCGACAAAACAAATATTCTGAGGCGTGAGGGAAGTGGGCCACTACCGGGGTCGCAAGGAGCTGCGTGAAAAAGAAACACGGGAAGAACAAAAAAATATTCCAATTTGGTTTCAAAGTGTACAAACAAACAAAAAAACAAAAAGAATAAAATACGCTGTGCATACTGAGTCATTTTGACCGTATAGAAAGCCATAATTAATGCATGATTAACTAGAATTCATAATTATTATTTGCTTATTGAGCAATTCGTGTTTACCAAAGGCTGCATGTAATTAATTTTTATGAAAAGCGTTGAAAGACTAATATGACAAAGTGGAATACGTTAACTCGCAAGGTCCCTATTCAGATACTCACTTTATTCCATGTAATGACACAAAAGTTCAATTCAGTTGTAACTCTATCAGCTTCCTCCCACAACAATGAGTGAGCTTGTTATGCTAATTTCAGTTTTTAACCAGCAGGGCTTAATTATGTTTTTGCTCAGATTTGTTGCATCATGCTGTGTGATATCAAGCTTTAAATTTGTATGTACTTGGATATTTTACATACTCTTAAAGTAAACAAAAAAATATATTGTTGTTGAACTGCATGAATACATAAATCGAATTAATAATCATAATCAATCAATAAATAAAAACACTCTGCTCTCACTTTTGCAACGGTGGAGTCCAACCCAAGACACGCTTAGGACCGCCCCCTCATTTGAATAACATTTCAACCCGTCTGCAGCATGAAATAAATGAATGTGAGAGCAGAGCATTTTTATTGATTGATTGATATTGAATAATATTTATATATATATATATATATATATTTTTTTTTTTATTTATTTATTTTTTTTGTTATTGTATTTATTTATTTAAGATAGGCCTATTTTTCATTTTTACATATTTTTATATATATATATATATTTTATTTTTTTTAATTTTTTTTTTATTGTATTTATTTATTTAAGATAGGCCTATTTTTCATTTTTACATATTTTTATATACGTTTTTTTTCTCACTTTTATTCATTCATTTATGTCTTTATTTAGTCATTTATTCTTTTTTAGTTTTGGCAGTTTTGGTCCTCCATAGGAAAAAGTGGGCGTTTCAATAAATAATTGGCACGGAGCATGAACAGAACAGTGTAGCTGGCGGAGGCAAATGGAGTACAGAAGCCGTTGTGGGCATCACGCTGAGAGGTCACCCTCAATGCTCACCTAATGGCGCCTCGGGTTCCAAGGTTGCACAGTGCGTTGGATGTGGAGACATAAAAGATACATCACAGCGTTTTTAGGTTGGAATCAAGACAGCCTCCCTGCGTTCACAATGCCTACCGCTATAATGACGGTATATCATAAAAGAGACAATTTTAGGTTGCTTTTTTATGGATTGCTTCAAAGGTTTTCTTCGCTATTATTCGTTATTTGCACAAAGCTACACTTGCGTCTCGTCGGCCCAAAAAAATCGTTTTTTTTCCAACTGAGATTATGCGCTCGGTTCCCGGTGTTTGGTCTGGGAATTTATTTTATTTTCGACTTTCTTTCTCGACATTCCACTGCGCTGTGCTGCACAGCTATAAAACGGATGATGAATATCAGAGAGTAAAAGCAATTCAATGGCCGTGAGAGCTTGAAAACGGCGATTTAGGAAAACATCCAAAGCCAAAGGAAATGTTTGATTTTTAAATGTATTAATCAATGTGACAGCTGTGAGAAAAGTAAAGAGGAAGCAGGAAAGCTCTGCAGTTATGTCACTGGAATCGTGATCCTAGGATATGGGATGTATTATTTTGATCTTTAGCCCCAGCTATCACAGTTTACCTTGTGTTTAATCAGTAGAGTTCTTGATTAGGAATCCAGCAATGGAAAAAAAAAAAAAAAGGAATCCAGCAATGATTTCTCACAAGTGAGAAACCACTAAAGTAAGAAGGAAAAACGATTGTAATGAATGTTGCGATTGATGAAGATAATTATAGTCAACTAGGTAGTACATTAATAAGCAAACGGCCAAATTTAAACTAATCCCAGACATCCAAATGAGATTACAATTCTTAATGAACCGAGTCCATTCACATGGCAGGTGTTTCTTCGAGCTCATTAATAAATGAGTTGAGTTCAGAATGATGTCACCTCAAAATGATAATTAGGTTTCTAAAGAAGGCTAAAGGCATTATATGCAGTGCCATGTAATAATAATTTGAATGTCAGTCAGAAGGTTGACAGACCAAGACAAACAACAACAATCGTAGTGATGACTTTTTTTTCTTGTGTTAATGGTTCATAGGGGAGGAGGAACTAAAGGGCACCATTACGATTCTGGGAGATTCCATTGATTCTACAGTGACATGGAATGGAGAAAATAAATTCTGGTACATGCACCATGGCCCTCTTTTAAGTTTCTTATTTTTGTGTGAGTAATTCTCCCATCTGTATCAGTCCTACTACTTACTGTTTAAACATTAAAGGTCATCATAGGTCATTAGTACAACAAAGGCAGGAAGTACTATATCGCTACATCCCAAATTCGAATATTGTAAAATAAAAACAATCTAGTGTAGTTAAATAAGTGAAACTCGTATACTATATAGATTTAATAAACAGATGGGTTGAAAACCAAAAGGCAATTTCCTACCTCATTTCTTTATGAAAAATCATTGTTTCTTATCTAATACGGGTGAAATACGACATCAATTTGTATCTCAAATCATCTTTCCCTGGTCATGGAAGTGAATTGAAATGCAGGGACCAAAACGGTCAAAATAAAATAAATAAATGAATGAAAGTGAAAATAAAAATGATTACAAAAGAAATTACAAAAGAATAATATATATGGAAAAAAAAAATGAATACAAAAAAATATATAGATTTATAAAAATAAATGTGATCGTGTCATCTCAAAGGTTGGGGTTGGGTCTTTAAGCCATGCAAACTATTATCGTTACATGAGAAATGCCCCACACCCTGCGAAAAAAAATAAAAATCTCCTTTTTAACTCTTTCACTGCCACTGACGTTTAAAGACGTCAAGTAAAAACCTACGGAGCACTGCCAATGACGTCAAAAGACGTCATCCAATGATTTTTTTTTTTTTTTTTTGAAACGGGTAGAGGAAACCCTTCCGCATGTCTGGTGAAAGTTTCCAGCCTGTCTGTTGTGCCTAATGACTATTTTTGGCCCCTAGAGGGCAGCGATGACTCTCTTTTGACAAGATCGGGTGGGCGTCAGTAGAGGCGGAGCTAGCGCGTCGAGCAGGAGATGAGAATGGAAGACAAAGGAAAAATGGCGGCCGGTCGCGAGGAGCTCACGCCCGAGACGTTTTTTTCAAAGACCAAAAGCATCGCTGAAAAAGCACATTGTTGACGATGATGATCATCATCGATGATGAAGATGAGGGTGGTGACTCTGTGGTTGAGAAGCATTGACGCGGCAGTAGAAGACGTTAGATGGAGCTAGATGGAGGAGGGAACGGGCAATGGCGAGCGTTTGCAAGCAGCTCTACACTTACAAGACGAAAGGCATCGACCAACGCTAAAATAGTACATTGATGACGACGATGATCATCATCATCAAAATGCTTAAATCGGCTGGCAGTGGGGACAACCCGTTTCTGGAAACGTCTGGCAGTGAAAGAGTTAAGCTGAGGTTACATTTGTTTAATTGAGTAAGTTCTCCATGATATTCTGATATTCTTCTTTCCATGATATATTGAGATGCACTGTATGGCAATTAAAAAAATACAGAGTAGTCCTTAATTTCCTCTACAAATCTTAATTGATCAACGTTATAACATGTTAGGGATGAATTGCACAGACTTCCTGTAATATCCGCATCGCATCCGGCCTGTTCTGCGGCTGCCTGAGCAACATTATGAGTCCTGGGACAAAGCGCCGCTGGACTCTTTGCTACATCTTCTCTCTGCATGCGGCTTCAATAATTGATGCCTTGATTGCTCGGGTATTCATGGACACAAAAAGGCTTTCCCTATTCTCTGCCTGACAAACCCTTTTCGACGTCTCAGGGAGGGAAGCAACGTGACACACAGGAGCTCCAGTAGTCGCCATCCGACGTCCTTGAATGTCTGATTATTCCGAACGGGCGTCATTTGATGATGCAAATCCCTTGCACTGAACTTCCGGGAACACTCCTTGGGAGCAGCAAACAACGTATATTTAAAATTCTCAGAATGAATCTTTTCAGTGAACGTGAGTGAACGGATCACTTCCTGAAGTGATCCGTTCTTTTCTCAGTTCATTTGAGCTCAGCTACGCTCTTGTCGTCAATCTTCGCGAACGACCAATCAGCAGCCAGCGCCAGACACGGGCGAATGTTCTCCCACGCTATTGGCGTTAGCCAACGCGGATCAGCGAGTGAACGAGTCAGTGGGTGAACTTGTTGCCATTTACGGTATCAGCGAGTGAACGTACTTTTGTTTTTGATAGAAACACACTCATGACAACAAATATAGCAACATAACATTAACTGCGTGTTTGATTTTTTATTATTTTATTTTTAACGTCCGTGCCGGGTGGGGTGCGTAGACGACCGAATCAATGAACATATCTTTTCAACGGTCCTTTTTTTTTTTTTTGGCGAGAGAGAGAGAGAGCTCAGTATTGTTCATTCTGTAATTTTACCGATTCGACATATCATCATCATTGCTCTCTCCCTTTTTTATTTATTTACTATTTTGTATGTGCGTGAGTATGTGCATGTGTGCGTGCATGTGAGTGTGTACACATTAATTGACCTAAAACCTATTAAAAATCCCATACCGTTCACCTAAAGCGAATACTTCAGAATCCAGCTAGAGTCGTGAGGTTGTCAGGAGACCCGAGGAAGGATCAAAGAAAAGAAAGGAAAGTGAAATCCAGCACCGACCAGACATCACCTACTACCCACCGGGTTGAACGGTTCCTTTTTAATGAACTGATTCTAAAGATTCAGTTCTTGCCCATCACTAATCATCAGGCTTGCAACAAAATCTCTCCATACAAGCAACCTTTGAGCAAAAAATACACACAGAATATGTTGGCAATGCTTGGGATGCATAAACTGTGCACCTTCTCTTCGGTGACCTTGCAGAGTTGCGCGGAAGCATTAACTAACTGTGTTTGCCTCCACTGCTCTATACTTATTTATTCATGTGTGCGCTCCGGCGCGGTATAAATCCCATAATTAAAGGGGATTTGTGTACAAAGAGCGGTGATGTGCCAGGGGCTCCTAATGGAGGGAATTAGTGGAGGAGCGCGACGCAAGCGTGAGGGCTCTTTGCGACGTCACGGTCGATGCTTTATGTGACAGCTCCGGCGTGATAATCTTCGGCACTTGCGTCAAGCCGTAATAGACTAAATTGTTCCGATGAGACACTAGCATGTTAGCGGCCTCATTGACTGACCATTAAACAATTAGACCGTCAATCTTCTCCACTCAAAAGCCAATTACCTAACCTGACATTACAGTCCACTGACATGTAATGGCTTCCCTTTCATGCGCCTTCTCAGTGAAAATCAATGTGGGCGTGACATTATATGCGCTGTCGCAGTGTCACCTTTGTGACCCGTGCGCATTGAATGTAGCGTACAGTCAGTCATCCCCCTATTGAGCGGCTGAAATCTTGTTTTTTCTTTGCTAACGTCCACATTTTCAACTCATTCACTCCCAGCCATTTTCACTGAAGCAACCCCCTTCCATCCCGGATGTTTTAATGGATTTAGACTGATTTTGCAAAGTCCACAGAATATTGTGTTAAATTGCTATAAAAAAACAAAAGAAAGATTAGAGTCTCTTCATTCATCAGGAAAAAAAAGGTATATCTCTATCTGTTTCCGTTCTGCAGCAATTAGCATTAGAATATAGCTAAGTTTCATCATTATTCACAAATCTGTTTAGAACTGTGGGTAAATGAGCTTGTTTGCAACATGGCCTTGGTTGATCTCTTATGCTCTGCTGCCACCTGCTGGCCGTTTTTGTAATTACTACCATTGATTCGCCCGTTCTCTGCAGTTCAGAGGCTGCATCAAAGCCTTCTGTATGCTCTAGCATAAAAAGAAAAAGAAAAAACATATAAATACGTCTTTGGGACACATAATAGAACATATTTATATGTTTTTTAGGAGCAAATGAGTTAATTGTTAATAATCTTTTCAAACCAGGGATGAGCAGCACTCTGAGTGGCCTCTTGATAAATTTTGCCCCCCATTTTAAAAAAATATATTTATTAAAATTTAAAAAAATGAATACAATAATAATTATAAGCCCCGTAAAATTTAAAGAAATGTATTATTAAAAACAAAATATATTAAGAGCATGTATTTTGTCCATATTGAAAATCGCATTTTTGTCATAATCTGATTAGGAAGTATGTGGTCCTTATGTGACCCCCAATTAGCACTGATGAAAAATTGTGGGACACTCTAGCATTTAATGAAAAAAATCAGAATTGGGCATCATCCGCTCCATTGTGAACATAGCCTTATAAGGACAAGTACTGTAGAAAATGGTTCGATGAATGGAAAATGTATGAAAATCTCCTATTATGCCACAAGGCATGTCAATAGTTTCACAAAGAGACCATCTGAACATCGGGCCCTCATGCTGTGTCCTGTGTTGTAATCACAAAAACACAAATCCCACACATCGAAGCTATCAGTCCAATAGTTTACTTTAGTCCTCCTGTGCTTTGAATGGTGGGGATTATCACTGAACATTCATGACATTTTTAATCTTTTTTTTTTTATAAATTAGCTTTCAGGTTTGGGATTTAAAGATCTTATTGTGGAAATCCCTAATGTCGTATCGTATGAGTAGGACTTTTCAGCTAAAACACGGTTGTAATCTACTGCTGCATTTATTTATACACGGTACCCGGGAACACGGGGCTGTCCCTCTTTGGACGAAACCGGATGGATTTGCGAGGTCATGGGGCAAATGTGACAAGCCAAGCCATTTACGCATGCAGCCAGAGGAGGTATAAAGGTTAAGGGTGTCAGGTGATTAATTTTTTTTTTTTTTTTAAATCACACTTAATCGCATTACTTTAACAGTTAGCTCACAATTACTCTGTAATTTTATATCGGTTCTAAATGGACAATAAAATATTTTTTCCATACATAATTTTTTGGGAACTAATAGAAATATGGCTGCATCTTATAGTCATTGATACAGTTATTATTATTTATTATTTGTATATATAAATATATATTTTTTTTAATCACATACATTTTGTTCCACGTCACCATTGTGTCCTACTTAATGTTGATTTGTCACCTCCCAAAATAAATAAATACATATAAAATTTTATATCGATGTTTGAAGCCGGAAATGTGCGAAAAGGTCAAAAGGTTCAACTTATGGGTCTGAATGTGAGAGCTGTTTTTCTATATGTGGCCTGCAATTGGCTGGCAAGCAATCACCCGCCACCCTAATGAGGACAAGCAGTATTGAAATTGGATGGGTCTATTAATCCATAAATGACGAAAATGCAAACTGGAGTAAAACAAATATTATCTTGACCAAATCATAAGGATGTTTATACTACTTATGAATGCATATCCTTTCATTTCCTCCAGGAATTAGACCCCCCATCGACCACAACGCCTAAACAAACGTCAATGTAAATGAATCCGGCTTCTAGATTCGATTGAAATCAGACAGACTGTTTCATTTCTCAATGCATCAATTGTGACCAGACACAACAGGCTGCATTTGTCAGCATTCGTGGGAATGCTTAGTACCATTTAGTGCCAAAGAGGCAGCCTGCATGAATTAGCCAAGAGCAGCAATCAGCTTGGCTTGGAGCACACAGACACGCACACACAGCAATGTGGAATCCGTCTAGGAACGAGAAGGAAAGCGTGTCTTTGCTCATCAAGGCCTCGTTGTGACCCCGAGGGCGATGTTGCCGCCGTTACTCTCGAGTCGGCCAGTCAGGGGTCCGGGGCGGGGCAAGCTGGCGCGAAGCTGGTACAGGCAGACGGAAGAGCGAGGAGGGAAACGTCAGCACAGGATGAGTCATGTGCGCTCCCTCCCGTCGTTTGCTGCATGGAGGGAACACTGCAGGGGGACGGACGAGTGTGAGGTGGGAGTTGCCGCATCTCTCAGGGAAGACGTTTGGTTGACTCGCAGACAGACTAATCAGGGTTAGAATAGGGTTTTTACAATTAATATTTATTTTGGGTTATTTATAGAATTGCCTTAGTTTTAGTATTCGTTTTTACATATATACCTGTACTGTATTTATGGTGTATTTGTTGAGTGCAAGATTTGAGGAAAGGGTTTGTGACCCTTTTAAGTATTATATAATAACGTAGACTACAATTCTCAAATGACTGTTTGACCTTATTTTTTTATGTGCGGCCATAATTATTTGACGACGACAAAAACAAAGGACATATTAGTTTTAGAAACGTAAAATATCATTTTTAGTATTTTGTTTCCTTTTTCTTTTTTCTGTTCTGTTCATGAATGTTTTTTTTTTTCAATTTTAGCTTTAGTTATTTAGTCATTTTTCGTAAACTATAACAACTAGAGACGGACAAGGGCCAATACAATACCGGCCTTATTTCTGGGAATCGGTACCCTTGTGGCTGTTTTCCTATCAGGAACTAGAAATGATAAGACTAGAAAACTTCCTTTAATTTCTTGCAGTTTTAAGGAAAAATGCTTTTGTGACCAGGGTTAAGAACACTTTTTTTTGCCTCAGTAGTGGTTTTTCCCACACTGCCACCGGTACCTGAACACACCATGCCACACAGCACCTGTTTTCAATCAACTAATCACCAGTTAGACACTATATAAGATGCCTTTGTACTGGTTTCTGAAAAAAAAAAGTGATATCAAAATCGCTAATACCAATGAAAACTCAAGAGTATAAATTGTGACATGTCTCAAAACATGTACACAACTTTATTAGGTACACTTTCACAATCTAACGAGTTAGTACCGCTGTATGCGCATCTGGTCATTCTCAAAAAATGAGAGTTTCCATTTGTTTCTCCCTTTCACGTGACTCAAGAGCTAATCAAAATATTAAGACGCCTGACATAAAATAAAAGTAGCATGTGCCGCATTGGGTGCTAAGGGGGGGGATGTTGCTAAATCAGCTGATTGACTCATGAATGCTTCCCCTGGCCACAAATATGCAAAAGCCCTTTCCCCCCACAAGCCACATAGTATTTATTGCACGCTTAATGGGTCCCACAACATTTTGAGCATGAGTATGCGGCCCCTTAGCATGAGCTAATGCTCTCTGTAAAGCTAAAACAAGTTGTCTACTTTTCCGTGGCTTTGCATCAGTGTTGAAACTATTTGGTGTCTTGACATACGAGTGACACAATTGACAAAGTTTTTCATTTGGTACGCCGTACGGTGGCAGTCAACTCAAGTCAACTCATCGCACTAAAAGGAGCAGTTTGGCAGATACTGAGTGAAAAACTGCAAAATAGGAAAAAAATACACAACACCACAGACAGGCTAACGAGTGGCGCTTTAAGCAAGTGATAATAGATGTAGATAATAAAGGAAAATAATTAAAATCACTGCATCTTGCTGAGTAAATGACAGTAGTTGTAAAACTCTTGCAACACCTCAAAACGATGATGGCAACGAATGACAAGAGTGGATGATAGGTTGGTGCTAGTCCGAAAAGCTGCTTGTAAATTGAGCCAGGCACGGGAAAACCAAATGAGGAATGTAAATGCAAAGGTGATACTTTTAAACCTGCTACGTTTGGATACTTGACAGTACACAGATGGTAAAAATACTGCACTCCCAACCACCATGTGAAAATGCGACAAATCGACTTCGTATTTCTAGCCAGCGGACACGCGTGAATACATTTAAATGTATTAAATGGTCAATTTGGCAGACGTCCAGTAATCATTTTCTTTTTGATTCATGTTTAAATTTCCATATGCTCACCATCAACATACTTCTAACTCACTACGGGCTACAGAGGAATTTACGGTTGATCAACGCTGAGAATCAGATTTTGTTAAAATTGAGATTTCATCGAAGAGCAACAATAGTGACCAGGTCACACACTAAAAATGGATTGGTTAAAAAAAATACCAAACCAGTAGTAGCTCATATTGGCTTGATTCACTAATAGATTGTTCAGACATTCACCATTCCGTGTGTTTACGGGCATACCAATTTTATTGCTTGGCCAAAAAAAACAATGAAATTGATAACTTACAATTGAAAGTAACACTTGGAAATATATTTATTGTATCAATTAATTTTATTCTAAATGTATTTGTGATTATATAAATAATTGAATGTTTAAAAATGGAAATTT
Source organism: Vanacampus margaritifer (assembly GCF_051991255.1). Lineage (NCBI taxonomy): Eukaryota > Metazoa > Chordata > Actinopteri > Syngnathiformes > Syngnathidae > Vanacampus > Vanacampus margaritifer. The sequence continues at coordinate 4,683,663 of NC_135434.1, forward strand.
TGTCTAGATAGACCATCTTAGTGGCCTAGTGGTAGAGTGTCTACCCCTGGCCGGCTCATACCAAATACTATAAAAATGAGACCCATTTTCCTCCCTGCTTGACACTCAGCATTATTGGTTGGAATGGGGGGGGTTTAGATCACCAAATGATTACCGAGCACGGTCTTCGCTGCTGCTCACCGCTCCCTCAGGGGATGGGTCAAATGCGGAGAGTGAATTTCACCCCATTTAGGTGGGTGTGACCAACAGCGGTACTTTTTTTTTTTTTTTCGGGAATCCCGTAACCCACGGGATCCCAGTAAAAATGTCATTCTCTAACACAGATTAACCAATACCTTGGTCAGAATGACCCGTTTGTATCGGTTGGCCCAATCACCAATATATATCGGTTGAAAGCACCTACCATTCTAGAGTGGTTGTTTTAACCAAAGGATCTGTCGACACATAACTACCAGTTAGATTGGTCAAATGTAAATTTTAAAAAATATATATTTATATTTTTTACCAATCCGTTTTTAGGGTGCAGTTTACACATCCCCACATCTAAACAAAAGTACAAAAACAGTCACACTTCCTGTTATTTTCTCTAGGACGACTGGAGTGACTTGGACACGACTGGAGACAGCCAGCTATCCACCAAGGACATCGTTTTGTGTGAATAATGTTCAAACACAGGTGTAAATATCTTTCCATGACATGCTGTTTGGATTGCTTCTCATATGCAATCAGATACTCGATGTATCATGGGCCAGGACAGCTTCCCCTGTCACAGGCCAAGGTGCACTTAGAGGGGAAAAGGGCCTTTCGGGACAGGCCTAGAACTGTCACTCTGACACTGAGTTGTTCTGATGAAGTGCCCCTGTGAGTTAATGGATCTGATAGGGGCTCAGCTTTGAAAGCTGGGGGGGGGGAAGAAAAAACATCCATTTAGGAATGCGGATCAATTGTTGGTTCAAGTTACTGAGAGATTAAAGGCAGGCGCTTGGTATCATGTTAATCCTGCAAAATTACACGGTCTGAAAATATTATGGGAACTTTAGGGAAGCTTCCGTGACTGCCCCGTACTGACCTTGCGTTAGAACAACAGATTACCGCTATAATTAAAATCAGCCTTTTTTCGTTTCTGATTCTAGCCGTCATAATCCACGCATTGTTGACCTTTGGATCGGCATGGCTTTATCGTCCTATTCGCCAGTTTCGCTGTGTTTATCTAGCTCTAAACCAATCACGCCGATAAGCGGAGGTAATCAACGGTGAAATCACATCACTCACCTCGCCGGAATATGGATAAGCACTCAACCAGAAAACTGTTTGCCAAAGGGATATCAGTTGAGGGCATCTGAGAGGGTGACATTTACATTGACAATGACCTTGTTTAAAAAATAAAATCAATAAAAAAACTACTATTTTTCTTTTTAAAAAGTTTCACATAGAGACAACACCTGCAAAAAAACAAACAAAAGGGGTGGGGTTTATAACACCACTCTGGATGAAATCGTCTTTTGAATATTGTCAAGAAGGTTTGGGACAGTTTCATTAGGCTTCGTGTTATTCAGCAATAGTCTGCAACATATAACATACTAATCAATACCAAATACTTACTAGCAGAGGTGTCAAATCCAGGTCCAGAAAGTAAAAACCCTGCCACAGTTTGGCTTTAGCCCCTGATGCTAGCTAACTAGCTCCCTAGCTAACTCCCATGGTGCTCGTTTACCTGTTTGGCAGCTAGCTAGCTAGCATCAGGGGCTAAAGCCAAACTGTGGCAGGGTTTTTACTTTCTGGACCTGGATTTGACACCTCTGCTTACCAGGTGAATTGTATAACATTCTAAGTATTATTCAAGTGTTTCAATAGTAAAACACTCACTGCTGTAGAAGTTTATACTCCTCAACTGGAATACAACCGATTAATGCCATCGACGTTCAGTATAAATTTGTCAAGTATATTTTTGACTAACACATCTTGTCAGATCAGATTGTGACATGTATCCCTTTTGGATTTGAGGTTAGCACAGTAGAAGAATAAGTAAAAGATAAAGATTAGAGATTGAATAGTGTCACGTTCATTAAGATGGAGTATGTATTGCGGTAGTTGGTAAAAAAGTAGAGCTGGGGAAAAAACATTGATACATCGGCCCGTTGAAGACTCCAAAAAATACGTAGTTGGTAAAAAAGTGTCATGTTTATTTTGAGTCTTGTTTAGTCCCTGTCATGTTTAGCCTCTGTTTTCCTTGTGTGTTCCCCTTGTCGTGTCATTTCCTGTTTTATTGTGAAAAGTCTGACTCCTCTCGTTTCAGGTCACTTGCCCTTCCTTGTGTGGTGTCTGTGTCAACCCTGATCCCTGATTGTGTCCACCTTTCCCCATTACCCTCATGTGTCATCCAATCAGTGCCCTCAGCCAGGTGTGTCTTGTTATGTCATTAGTGTTGGTGTATTTAGTCGGTTGTCTCCCCCCTGTCTGTGTCGGTTCATTGTTGCCACTGTCGTAAGTCTTTCGCCACGTCACGCTGACCCTTTTGCCTTATCAGGATCCATGTCATGTTGTTAGTCTCGCCTTAGTTGTTTTGTCATGTTTAGCTTCATGTTTTGTTAGTTCAGTTTATTTTGTATTTTGAAGTTAGTTTTTTTTGATTAGAAATGAAAACCTCTTTTTGGACTGCACCTCTGCCTCCTTGCTCTGCCTTCCCGCATCTGGGTCCTAAAGCCCCCACCCTACTGACAAAAAGTAGAGCTGGGGAAAGTATATTTTTAGATGTTACAAGAGCGAACAATATTTGCGCCAAAGTCGCTCATGTGCTTAACACTTAACAAAAAGCTTGCTTCCTTCACATTTAGATCAGAAACTGATGCTTTTGGTGAACCCAATTCATGTTCTACTGCTGATTATGGATGCAACAAAGTAAACACAAACTTTATTTTCAGGTGAAAGTAGAAAGTCGTACTTTTTCTTTTGATAGATCTGACGCTTACACTATCATAAAACGCAATACTCTGTGGATATTGAAAAATCAGTCAAAATGCGATGAAACAGCTTTTAATAGGAAGAACTCTGCTCTGAAAAGGCCCTGCAGTCAATGAGTTATCACAACAGTGAAGTTTAACCAATTTGAAGTGTGAGTTTATAAATACAAGTAATAAAATGAATCTGTAAAAAAAAAAAAAATGAAAAAGGAGGCAGATCTTAACAGTGTGGTTTTGAAAAACAATCAAATAATCCACTCTGAGACTCATTTATAAACATTTCCTAGGTTCATTGTTGTCATGAAAGCAAATGGACAAAAGGATAACTTTTTTTTTTCTTCTTCCTCACTCTTCTTAAAAACGAAAATAGGGGCTAGGCTTAAAACGACGTGCTCTTATTTTCTAAAGTGTCAGCGACCATTGACACCTTTGAGTGCAGACAACACCCACAAAAAAGCTTCTTCCCCAATCACCTTAAAGAGATTTTACCGGATGTTGAATGAATGATTCCTGGCTCAGACTCAACAAAAGGGAGCCAGCATTATTTATTAAGATACATAAAGAGCACCTTTCAATATTCATTAATAATCCATCAGCAGGACCAAATAACATCTCGCTCTTTCTTTCACTTCAATTTCTCTTTTCTTTGTAAATTCAAAGCCTCGCCAGAGCACCCACGCATGTCTGAATCTTGACGCCGCCGTCTGCCCATGAGCAGATGTTCGCTTCCACTTCCTCATCAGCACGTCTCAAACTAAGGAGCTTTAGTCTCCGATTGATCACTAATCAAACCCTCGCTCGCAGCAACTTTTCACTCCTTAGCATTCTCTACCAAGTTGGCACGAAAGTGGCTATCCATTCCGAAAAGTTCAATCGGTTCAGCTGCGATCAGTCAGTGTGCGGAGGATTTGTTGTTTGCCTGCAAAGTAATGACACGACAGAAGGTCTGGCGCCAGTCCACATGTCCTGACGCCAATCCAACTTTACTTCTTCGCCCATTTTTTTTTCAGCTTTTTTTTCAAAATCTGACCGTTTTTTTAAGAATATACAGACGCTCCCCTACTCACGAACATTCGAGTTACGAACAACGGTACATACGAACATGTCTGCGCGCATGTCAAAAAATGTTCGGAAAGAGATGCTGTAAGTAAGATTTTGTATTGCGCACCTTTTTCCTTTTTTTTTTTTTTTTTCTTTTTCTTACAGGAGAGCTCAGTATTGTTCATTCGATTTGACATCATCATTGCTCTCCTTTTTTTTTTTTTTTTAAAAAATCCAACAAATCAATTAAAAAAATTTAATAAATGTTTGTTTTTTTTCTTTTAAATACATATACATATATATATACACATATATATATATATATATATATATATATATACCCTTTTTTTTGTATGTGGGTGAGTATGTGTATGTGCGTGTGTGTGTGTGTGTGTGTGTGCGTGCGTGCGAGCGTGTGTGTATTCATCAGTTCACCTAAAGCCCATTAAAAAAAAATCCCATACTAACAATATAATATAATAATAAATTGCCAGATGCAGAAACATCAATGTAAGTTATCACGATGTAGTGGCTCTCGCTAACAGACAGAATTAAGTAACCGGAATTAGGTTAAAAAATTCTATATACGTAGACCATGTTTCTATAAATTTTGATATTTGGTTTTTATTTGAGGCGCACCTTTTTCCGAGTACTGTAGTGCTTCTTTCCGCCGCTAATACCGACGCTTGGCGCCGTGAGAGCTCACCCAGCATTGGAGGCTCAGCAACGTGTCGAGGAGGAGGAAGAAGAAGAAACGCCTGTCGCTCATAGATAAAGCCATCGCACTCTTCGAGCAGCAAGACCCAAATATTGAACGTTGCACAAAGGTTGCAAATCAATTGAATGATGCCATACAGTGCTACCGCATCATTTATGATGAAAAAAGAAGAAAACTGTGCAATCGTCGTTAGATCGCTTCTTTCGGCCAGTTTCTAGTAAATCCTCCAAGTAAGATACTCATCAACCCTCATCTTCTTCTCCGCGACCCTCAACGTCTTCCTACATTGAAGTTACGGAGGAGGAAGTAACTTTTGAAGCCCATTCCAGCGACGACGAAGAACCTCTCATGATATAAAATCCTCCTCCTCCTCCTCCATCAAATCCTTAAGCATCGAGTACATCTTCCAAAAGTAAGTTAAACTTCATTTTATTTATCTTATTACGTACATGTACATACTGTGTGTGTCTCTCTCGCTCTCTCTCTCTAACATACGTAGTACAGTACTGCACATATTCTCTTTATACATAAATTATAATACAAAATATAGCACTGAAGCAACTTACGAACAAATTCACCTTACGAACGATCGCTCGGAACGTAACTCGTTCGTAAGTTGGGGAGCGTCTGTACTACGGTGATTTATTTATTGAGGTCAGAAGCGCTGGCTTAAAGACTGATGCTATTTATTAACCCGGCATTTGTGATGATGTGTTAGCATTACGCTAGCAGACTTAAAAGCAGTTATGTGTTTGTTCGAAATACACAAACTCTTTGTTTTTAATGTTTAGTGAGTTCACTACAACGGTACAGTACAAAAGCACAAAATTGGCCAAATAATGGCTCATGTCACAAAAACTTTTCCCGTATCTCAAGGTACAGTTTTAGCGGTGAATGCACATTATTCGCACATGGACGCTACTTGCGATCTAGCTTACCCCAGGCTAGCACAATATATCTTAGCGGGATGAAGTAAACAATGACGGTCGCCATTCCGAGAGCGACGATGATCAGCCAGCTTAGGAAAGGCACGGTCCAATTGAAAGTGCTGCAAAGAGAGGAAAAAAGGGCCGTGAGAAAATATTGACAGAGGGCGCCGTCGGTGTTGTTGAAGCAGTATATGATTCAGGAGGACGGAGGATCATCTGTTTGTCATGCTGGCAGCGTTTCTAGCCAGTAAGTTACGAACGATCGCTCGGAACGTAACTCGTTCGTAAGTTGGGGAGCGTCTGTATCATTATTCAAGATTTTGAAGGAAGATGAAGAGTTGTCCGTTTTCAAGGCGACTTGAGGATTGCGAGCTCCCATCGACTAGTACCGTAGTTTATTGAACACGTCACTAGAGATCTGTCGTGTGTAAATGTTGGACTAGGCTACACGGTGATTTTTCAAGCCAATTACTACCAACCAAGCCCCACATGTAAAGTTAATGAAACTTTTTGGGCCGATTTCCAATCACATTTTAATCAGAGGAACACAGTTACTCAAGTTGCACAAAAACCTCAAACTGCCACGTTTCCAAATTACAAAATAGTCAGGGATTGACCTGGAATGAACTGTGTGTGATAATAAGTTGCTGAAGTACGACTTCAACTATTTCCTATCCATGTCATCACTTGCATGTTCAATGTAAAGTGGATTCCTGGCTTGTTATTAAAAACAAAGACTGAGAACGATGGAGTCAATTGTGGAGACTGTTGTAGTTTTAAGAATTTTTTTTGGGGACTTTTGACGCACTTTGCAGTCCGGCACGAGTCTCCTTCCCCCCCCCCCACACAGTAAGAACTTGAGCATCCAACTGCAAAAATCTTCATGTTCCCTGGCAGCCCTTAAAAATGGATTTACTGTGTAAAGACTTATGCTAATGCTCACGTCATTCAGTCGTTACTTTCTGCTTCAGCTTTCTCAAAAGCAAACGGGACAAGTTCCACCGTTTTAAAGATTCTAGTTCACTGATGGAGAACAGGAAACTATTTAAGCCCTTAAAAAGCTTCCCGTCATCATCCTTCTCTGCCAAGAAAGTCATATTTCCATTCACGGTTCGGTTCAAGAACAGTAAAGGGCTTCAGATGATAATCACTTGAGTACGGTAGCCTGTCTCCGGTAGTCCATCACGTATGCAACTTGGACGGCAGATGATCTATTATTAATGTACCATCCGGGATGATCCTGAAAGGAAGCCCAGGTCTGATCACGACTGTACATTTTCAGTCAAGTTTCTTCTTCTTCAGTTGAAACACTTCTCTACCTTTGGTTGGAAGAATGAATACAATTGATTTCTTGTTGCTTTAAAAAAAAAAAAAGACGGTTTGTTTGGTTTCTTTGCACGATCTCTTCAATTTTGAATTTCAAAACTGAAATGTGAAAAACTTTTCACAAGTAAAGCTTTCAATTAACTCATTTGCTCCCAAAAACATAAATATGTTCTGTTTTATATATTGCCATGATCTCAATTTTGTTTTTATACTAGAGCATACGGAAGGCTTTGATGCACCCTCTGAACTGAAGAGAACGCTTGAAGCAATGGTAGTTATTACAAAAACGGCCAGCAGGTGGCAGCAGAATATGAGAGATCAACCAGGGCCATGTTGCAAAAAGCGCTTTTCCCCAGTGTTTTAAACAGAATAATGAAGAAATTTAGCTATATTCTTATATTAATTGCTGCAAAAAGGAAACCGATAGAAATGATTTGTTTTCTGATGAAAGAAGAGACTCTTGGTAGGTTTTGTGTCTTTATAGCAATAGAACACAATATTCTATGGGCCTTGCAAAATCAGTCAAAATCCAGTAAAACAGCTGCGAGCAAAGGGGGTTGCTTCAGTGAAAATGGCTGGAAGTAAGAATGCAAACCAATTCAGATTGCTTACAAAGTAGATTAAAAACATTTCGTGGCTGAGAAAGAAACATCAACTCGCTAAACGCGGGTCAGCTGCGTTTTGAAACATAAACAAGATGACACCTGAAGAGAATACAAATCTCAACCATTCCTATTGTTGCAGGTGAAATGCAATTACCCGTCTTGCTTCTTGCAATAAGCAAGCCGACTGAGCCTGACAAATATTTCATGCCTGCAAATCACTTGAAGCATGTTGCCGCACCGACAGATCGAAAATGAATTCAAACTCCAGACATGCAATTGGGAATATGTACTCATCACTGTTGCTTTCTCCATCGAAATGTTCGACGGTAGACTTAAAGCACTGAGATCAACGCGGCAGATGCAGTGTAGTCAAGAAAATCAAGTCAGGGAATTCCAAAAGACCAGGATTTTTAGTTAAAGTTTCATTCCGCAAGTTTTTTTTTTTTTTTTTTTTTAATGCAGCATCCCCGTTTCCTGCTTTCAAGTATTTCACCGTCATGTGGGTTGGTTGACAATCTTTTCAGCATCAGACAGACAAGTGTCCTTGAGCACTATTGATTCATAGCATGGAAAGAAGCTGTATTTACAGCGTGTGAAACAACTTTGAAGGTTGTATCTGAATTGGCTGAAAATCTTGGTTATATAGCAGTTTTATAAACGGGAAGTTTGGCGTATAGAGCAAACAGCCTGACAGATGACAATGATGTCGAAGATATGAGCGTCATCTTTTATTCAGGCTGCTCGAGATTGTGCATACTGACAGTCATTCACATGTGGGGTAGAATAGAAGCAACTAAGATCAATTCTCACAAGCCTCCGTTTGTTGTTTGGATGCAGCTGCAGTGGGGACACTTAACTTGAGTGCAGGCTGCAGTGAGGACTTGACTTGATTTTTGTTGTTGTTGTTGCTGCTTGTTAGGAAAAATAAAAACTAACTTCTGAAAGCAGGCAAGGCTTTGTCAGCCAAGTGAATGCTAAGATGCCTCTTCAATTACACATTAGCTTAAAATCCCAATTTCAATATTAAATATTAAATGCTGGGTAGCAGTTATTGGTGAAATGAAATAAATATTATCAGCAAAAGTATTGGGACACTTGGCAATTGTGCTGCCACCTAACAAACAACATACTGTAGGGATCCAGCCATCCATTTTCTTAACCGCTTGTCCTCACAAGGGTCGCTGGAGCCTATCCCAGCTGGCTTCGGGCAGTAGGCGGGGTTACACCCTGAACTGGTTGCCAGCCAATCGCAGGATTTGGAGCGTTCAATGAAGCTGACACGCATGTCTTTGGAATTTGGGAGGAAACCGGAGTGCCCGAAGAAAACCCACACAGGCACGGGTAGAACATGCAAACTCCACCCAGGAAAGCCGAAGCCCGGACTCGATACTGTAGGGATCGTTCATGCTAAATCACCTAAAAAAAATAAAAAATAATAACCAAGCAGATTTTGATTTGAATTAAACTTGGTGTCTTCCGCATATAAAATATTTTTTTCTGGAGCAACAGGTGCCTCAGTAGAACCGACCCCCCCCCCCACCCCCTAACCATTTAAGAGTACCCGTAAAGATGTCGAAATCCAAATTTAAGAAAATATGATACAAGAAAGGAAGGTACATCATCACAGTGGTCCATTTTGTACCGCCAGTTTTTGCACCGTTCAAGACTCCTTCAACATCAGTCTATCTCCGGCTGTCATTTTCTGTAACTGTCTTCACAACATCCGCCTCCAATCAACCTCCCCGTCTGCTTGCCCATCCGGTTATTTCCTGTTCTTATCTTAAGCAATATAATTGTCGGTCTCATTTATAATACATTGCTCAGACAAAGTGATGGTTGGCCAAACCATCAAATAGTTATGTGGTCGAATGTAACCGCAACCTTGAACAAGCTGTTTTTCTTCTGTCAGGGTTTCAAATTAGTATTTGTGTGTACTGTGTGTACATACACACACACATTTTTTCCCGCTTTATTTAATTGTCAACTCTTGTTTAAATATTCCTATTGTGATTTAGCACTGCCTTTCTGGTTGATTCGTAAGCGCTCCTTTTTTTTCCTTATGTATTTCAAGGCCTAATCAAGATGTAATTTTCCCTCTGCTTAGCGCATCCTACTCTGTTTTCAATGGCAGGCTGTACATTATTCAGTGTGTATAATAGATGCGCTCCATTTGCCCAAGCCACCTCTTTGGCTCATATAATCACACAGCTCATCAAGGTAATTTATCAGGAATGGTAAAAAAGATTCCTTCAAATGCAAGTCAACCTTTGCAGGCTATAGTCGAGCTGCGTCAAATAAAATTGCACCGCTGCATTTTCATTTTTTATATTGATTTGTGCGTATAAAAGACCCATTGGCCAAAACCGGGCTTTCCATAACGTAACAGATCAGGACCCATTTTTAGATCAGGGGTGAGTTCCTATCGAGTCGCCATCCCGAACCCGTGCAGAGCGTTACCATTGAGCTAAAATTCTAGGCCGCCTTCACAGCTCAGCATCTTATATGAACATTGAGGAAGTGATTATTATTATTATTTTTTAAATATATAACAATAATGACACAAACACACAAAACCTGCCCTTTTTTCCCCCTTTTTTTTTAGCTCCCTTGCACAGGTCTCAATAAAGTACATGCCCCGGAGTCTTGCCTTAATTGTCTTCAAAAATGGCACGGGCCATGAAGACAGCTTTATGGACACTGCAACTCACTTTACTCAGCCCTCATGGCACAAGTTTCCAAGTGACAGAGGTGGTTGATGAAGGAATCTTGTTTGGAGACAAGGTATTGACTTCCTCCGTGTGATCCTTCTAAAAAAAAAATAATATACAGCTTTAATCCAATTGCTGCAAGGGAACTCAGGAGAAAAGATGTCAACAGGGACGTGCGTTATGTATTATTGTTACCCTCATACTGTGATTCGCGCTGACCTCTGCCAGCTGTCTAATCCGCTGACAAAGCACCTTCCATCGCAGCCGACAGGGATGCGATGAAAAATAGTACCGGGGAAAAAAAGCATTAATCTTTATTAGGTGATTTCAAAAAAAAAAAAAGCTATAAAATCTGAAATCACATTATGTGTGTCACGAGAATCACGAAGACGATCGCTATAGCCGTTGATGTGACAAGCCTCTAAAATTATGTTTAGCCATCAAAATATAGGACGTTTTTCAAGGCATTATATTACATATTAGTGCAATGTAATTTGGAGTGAATGTTCAGATGGACGTAAAGGCAACAGTCAAGATCAAAAGCTTAGCTAGGTCGCTAGGCTATCAAGAGTTAGCATTACATATTTGATCAAATCCCTCCTGGGGGATGATGGAACAAACTCAACAAAAGAGGTGGTTTCAGTATATTTAGTTCTTTCTCAGGAACAAACAAATGTTTGCACAATAACATTAAACCTGAAACTAAACAATGTAGTAAATGTTAGCTTCCATTCTTTTTTTTTCTTTCTTTCTGGAGAGCTCAGTATTGTTAATTCGGTAATTTTACCAATTTGACATGTCATCATCATTGCTCTCTTTTTTTTTTTTAATGATTATTATTTTTTTTGTATGTGGGTGAGAATGTGTGTGTGCGTGCGTGCGTGTATTGATTAGTTCACCTAAAACCTATTAAAAAATCCCATACCGTTCACCTAAACCGAACACTTCCAGCCAGAGTCGTGAGGCCGTCAGGAGACCCGAGGAAGGACCAAAGAAAAGAAAGGAAAGCTGCCATTCTTAACTTCACAAGACTAGCCAGATTTGTTGCGAGTCACCTGTTGCTATAAGTGTCTTTAAATATGTTAGCAGACGCTAACCTGGTCATCATGATATTGAAAGGGCAAAAAAAATAAAATAAGTATAAGCTAACCTTTGAATTCAGATGAACCTCGTAATGTCATAACTGATGATGATGATGATGAACCTTTTTCATAGACATGATATGGAGAAATAAACTCTTTCTGTGTTGACTAGTTGCTATTATTGATCATTCAGCCTCCGAACCAGACACATTGCTGCAAATGCCACCTTCAGCTCGAGACGAGACGGGTATTCATCATCCAAGGTTAGTGTGACAACTGCGATGACCTGCCTGACTATGTACCTTTGTCTAGTCTTTATAAAGTACCTAAAAAGCTATATTTGATTAAAAGTATCTCAGCAGTAAATAACTTTGGCAGAATATACATTCAGCTTGTAGAATGCTAACTGTGTAAACAAGTATCTGACATTTGATGGACATTTGTATAATTTTCTGATGTTAAATGTATTATTTGCTTCATAGTCCAACAAAAAAAAAAAATCACTTTCATCAAAATATTAAATGGTAAATAGAGGGCACTTACTGTATATAGCACTTTATCTTCATCATACGTTTACAAAGCCATTTTCACTGATCTCATTCAAACATACCGGAGTGGAGCCGACACTGAGCCAAGGAAAGGTTAAACTTTTCAGTTTAAAATAACCCGCCCAAGCCAACAGCCGAGCCCAGGATGTTGTTTTCTCTTTAGTCCCATTTGAAATAAATAAGCGGTTAAGAAAATGGATGGATGATCATTTGTTTATCCCTGCTTTTTCACCTGTTTATTTTCAATTATTACGTTTTAATTATTGTGCTTTTCTCTTAGGTTTAGAGTGTATGGTATGAATGTGAGATTGAATGTGTTGTTTGGGGGGGAAATAACATTTGCCTTTCGTGTACCTTTATTCGGATGGAAATATGTAGGTAGATATATCTTTTCTTTTTGCAAATGCTGATGGCAACTTGTTCAATAACATGCTTTTTAACATGCTGTCACACTCGGTTTTTTACAGTACTGTACCTATTTTTATTTTTTTTTATTATGAATCGTTATGAAATTACCGTATCAATGACTAAAAAACGCAACCATATTTCTATTAGATTAACATTTCTTATGTATGTGTGAAAAATGTGAAAAAATATATTTTATTATAAAACATTTAGATATTAATTGAGTTATAAAATGTGCAATTAATTTGTGATTAATCATGAGTTAGTTATTGAAGTCATGCGATTTACTACGACTGACACCTCTAATATATATATATATATATATATATATATATATATATATATATATATATATATATATATATATATATATATATATATATATATATATCAGTATGATATGTGAAAATTTTTCTCATTCTTCTTAAGGACACTAACAACAATTTTGTACTCAGCTCAATTACGGTTGTACATGACAAGCCGGAGCGTCTTCAAATCACTACATCAACGTTGCCTTCAAAGAGCTAAACATCTTGTTGAGCGATGTCAAAAAAGTTCACTGCACATTTCTCCCAAAGAGCACAAGCATCCTGATGTAACCTCCTCCCTGTGGCGTTAGTAAAAAGTCAAGTTTGATCAAATAAAAAAAATAACAGCATGGTGATTTACTCAGGCCTTGCCCTCCAGATTCCTTCCTTCCCATTTTCAATCTCTTGAATCCGGAGAGTGTTCCGTGATGCGGGCGGTAAACAAATGGACCGATGCTGAGATTCCCCTTCACTTAATGCACCTTGCAATGCAGCCGAGCCTGTGATCATCTGCTACACAACAGTGGCATTGCTAGAAGCTAACATTTTTTGAAGGGGCTTGTTGAACCCCCCGCCCCATTTTTTTTTTTTTTTTGCCAACCCCCCCGTCCACTTGCCTGAAGACACTCTGATCACTCACACTATGATCTGCTGTTTTCCCTGTCATTGATCATAGTCAGCGCCTTACTGTCCACTCAGCCATGCACTGTGTTGTGGCAGCAGCTCGTCTAGCTGTGAAATGTTATCACTCGGCCCGAGTCTTCAAGCGCGAGGATCAATGCGCTTCTACTGGGTCGCTTTAGCCTGTCATGTGCACAATGCTTTGATCGGCACGTTCATAGAGCTGTCAGCATGTCTTGTAAGGGATACCGCATGGATTCGTGTGCGGCCATGGATGAATAATAGCGCGCGTGTCGCGAGGTTATTGACCTGCGTTGACTGTTATCGTCCTGGTATATTGCTTCACTTTCTAAAAGTCATCATGTAAGTAATCCTGCAATTCTATTACAGTGGAAGGTCTAAGTCAAATATCAAAATTTATAGAAACATGGTCTACGTATATAGAATTTTTTAACCTAATTCCGGTTACTTAATTCTGTCTGTTAGCGAGAGCCACTACATCGTGATAACTTACATTGATGTTTCTGCATTTGGCAATTTATTATTATATTATATTATTAGTATGGGATTTTTTTTAATGGGCTTTAGGTGAACTGATGATTACACACACGCTCGCACGCACGCACGCACACACACACATACGCACATACACATACTCACCCACATACACAAAAAAAAGTATATATATATATATATATATATATATATATGTGTGTATATGTATATATATATATATGTATATGTATTTAAAAAAAAAAAAAACATTTATTACATTTTTTTTAATTGATTTGTTGTTTTTTAAAAAAAAAAAAAAAAAAGGAGAGCAATGATGATGTCAAATCGAATGAACAATACTGAGCTCTCCTGTAAAAAAAAAAAGGAAAAAAAAGGAAGGTCTAAGTCAAACACTATCCGTTAAGGCCTTTCACACCTTTAGGAAAGAAAACTGGGGTGTCTGAATTTATTTTATTTTTTTTAGGTGAGTCAAGTCTGAGTTTAAGAACGCGCTGTGAATCCATGCTGAATGCTTGCGTTTCAAAGAACCCCAAACAAAACAAAAAAAAAGCGAGACGCATGAAGCCAGAACATTTGCTATCAAAGTAGCACAGATGGATCCTCCATGCTGCAGCTTACCAATAATTTTTGCCTAAATCTGTTATGGCTGTTTTTTGGTGTGTGAAAAGTTACACAAAAATAAACTTCTACAAAGAACTGAAATGGGTATATGATAATAAAAAATGAATGGCAAGTGCACTTTTTAATGGTCTCCTTTTCAAATGGATGCAAAACGACAAAAATCAAGTGTGCATAAAGAAGAATATTCATAATGTCACACTCCAAACCAGTAGAGGGCAGCATACAAAAATCACCAAATGCTGTGTTTTGCATCGCTAGCATAATGATGTTTAATTAATCTTTCCGCTGCAAGTGCTATGATAATAACATCATCACTTAAACCTTAATTTGAATAGTAACTTATTCATCACTTGTTTTTTAAGGGAAACATTTTCTACCAAGCAATGAGCTAACAGCACTGATCTGAATATATGACTGGATAGCCAATAGGCTAAGACTTTTGAAGTCGCGAGGCCGCCATATTGCTCCTCCCAAGAAACCTCTCAGCATACGATCCTATGCATTTACAGTATTGAAATTGGAGAACATTTGAGACGGTACTTAGTAGAAACAGCATGATTTATGATGTATTAAATTTGTTAAACATAAACAAGAGGACTTCAGACATTTTAAAACTTCCCTCAAATACATGTATAAATGATATGCTTAGTGATGTTTACAGGAGGAAACTTGAATATTTTTTTATTCAAGAATTATAACTGGAATTCAACAAAAGATGTCTCTGACAAATCTAATATTGGGGTCGAAGGAGCTGAGCCATAAAAGAAAAAGAGGGTCTTCCAAGCAGCGCATACCGTCCACTTGTTATTTTTATGTTTTTTACTTGTTAAAGAATAGTGACCATCCCGCCATAGTCCCCCCCCCCCCCCCCATCTGCGCCCCTAACTGCCTACGAGCTGTATGTGTCTAATCTGTACCGTATAGTTCAAACAGCAGTCTGCTCGCGAGATGTGAGGAGCAAGATGGCCGCCCTGTCGCTTCAACGGCTTGCACAGGCGTGTATGCGGCTATCAAGTTATACAGACGCTCCCCTACTTACGAACATTCGAGTTGCGAACAACGGTACATACGAACATTTCTGCGCGTACAGTATGTCGAAAAATGTTTGGAAAGAAATGCTGTAAGTTCGATTTTGTATTGCGCGTAGTGCTTCTTTCCGCCGCTAATACCGACGATTGGCGCTGTGAGAGCTCATTGGAGGCTCAGCAACGTGGCGAGGAGGAGGAGGAAGAAAACGCCGGTCCCCATGAAGCAGGAAATAACTTTTGAAGCCGATTCCAGCGACGACGAAGAATCTCTCATGATATCAAATCCTCCTCTTCCTCCTCCTCCATCATCTCCTTAAGCATCGAGTACATCTTCCAAAAGTAAGTTAAACTTCATTTTATTTATCTTATTACGTACATGTACATACTGTGTGTGTGTCTCGCTCTCTCTCTCTAACATACGTAGTACAGTACAGTACTGTACGTATTCTCTCCATTTTATTAATTTTTTTTCAGTACAAACCAATGCAGGTTACTTGTACAAGCCTTAAACATACTTATATAAACCTTCAATATATTTATATAGGCTTTAAACATAAATTATAATACAAAATATAGCACTGAAGCAACTTACGAACAAATTCACCGTACGAACGATCGTCCGGAACGTAACTCGTTCGTAAGGTGGGGAGCGTCTGTACATTCAGATCAGTGGCTAACAGTCACAGCACTTTAGGACCCCTCAACGTGCCGTAGCCGTCTAAAAAAGTGCCTGACTAAAACAACAATGACAATGTTTGTAAAATTTAAATTAAATTTAAATTTATAATTGATACATAGAGTTTAATATTTAACATATTTTCATTTATTTAATTACTTTTGATGATTAACTTAGATTTTTAAAAAATACATTTTTCATAAATAATACAATTTTGCCTAAGTGAGGATGTGTGAATTGCTTTTCTAAATCGAACCACTTTGCTTCCTGCTAAAAAAACAAACATAAAAACTAAAATGATGTCATAACCCCGAAAGCAAACTGGAAGTGGGATGAAAGAAGGTTTTCGATTATTGTAGTAACATATTTCACTGCATACAAGCATATAATGTGATATTGCAAAATGTTGTGTTTTTGTCACCTGTTCATTATCGTATCAACACTTCCACTTCTCAAACACTTCTCGAAACCGCAAGACTTCACGCGTCATCAGTGAGGTCATTTGCATATAACGTAATCACACTTGGATATGTGCTTCATAAATGACTTCCTGCATGTCTCTGGCTCAATTTGTCCGATCACTAAAAGCTGGGCGCTGGCATAGAAAGGGAGTCAAGTTTGACTCCGCGATGCAAAAGAAGCAGTCCGCACGGCCAACAAAAGGACATGCCAAAGTTCCCTTTAACAGCTCGGTGAAGCCAGCCTCTGTACCCCCGAGGTCACCACCTGCCTCGGCACGGCAGCAGGAGCAGGATTAAGAGGATGGCAGGCAGGCGAGTGGCATCAGGCCAGAAATAGAAGAAACACAAATCAGCCTTTTTTTCAAGCACGCATCGAAAACACGTGCGAGAAACGTCTTTGTGTCTGGAAATCGTGCCAGGAAGTTAAGTGTGGTAGATGTCAAATATTTGCTTCAAGAAGAAATGCTTTACCCAAGAAATGTGTCACTGTATAAAACTATACGAGACTGCTCAAGTTTGTCTTTTTATCTTTTCAAAGAAAAATACCCGTGACGTTTGTTTCACGGAAGGACCGCCAGCTGCCGCGTCCCACATCTTACCCCCCAGCATCCACTTGCTTGTTAGCGTGATCGCTGTCCCTTCGGTGGCTCCGCGCATGATATCGCTTCATGCTACAATTAACTGCTGCGGGGATTGCACAGCAACAAGACTTGTCCCTTCAGCAGAGTGCCGCTACCCCCGGGGGGGGGGGGAGTTGATGTAAGGATGAGTCGGAAAGTGCAAAGAAAATAGAAATGCAAAAGGGGGAGCGGATAGAAAGTGAGAAAGAAGCGAGCAGTGTGGCATACCAATGCTTTGCACTACTTTTGTCTGAAATTTCTGGATGGGAGGGGGAAGAGGTAGAGTTTGCGCTACGAGGGTTGCTTCTGCCCCCTGCTGCAGACGACGTGTTGATGGGAGGTCATTTCAGGAGGAAGTCTTCAAATACACCCATCAAAGAAAATATATATTTTTTAATGGATAAAAAGGGATCATTTAAATATATATTCCTTTTCTCGGCTTGTTCAGCTGGTGATCGATAGTGATGTCTGAGTGAAGACGTTTGCCAGGGTCTGTAAGTTTTTAAAGGTTATAATAAGTTGTTTAACTATTCAATATTGTGCCTGTGCAATTTAATTTGCAGCTTCCTGTTGGCAGGTATTGATCACCCGTCCAGGATTTATTTTAATGATGGGTAGGATGTTTCCATATATTTTTATTCAATACATTTATGTGGGTAGAATGCTTTCAGAATTCCCACAATACTTACAGTATTCGCACAATTTAACGTTAACTCTTTGACTGCCAAAAACGTTAAATAACGTTTAGTAAAATCCTATGGAGGAGTGCCAAAGACGTTAAAAGACGTTTTTTTTTCAAAACAGAGGTGAAACTAACCATTTTCTATTGTTGATTACTGAAAAACGGAATAAGGTAGAAACAAACTTTTTTTTCTAATGAAAGATGAGAGTCCAATCTTTCATTTGGTAGTATGTGTGTTTCCATGGTCCAAACACATAATTTTCTGTGGCCCTTGAAAGATCAGTCAAAATGCTTAAATCGGCTGGCACCCACGGCATCCTTTTTCTGAAAACGTCTGGCAGTCAAAGAGTTAAATATAAACTTTTACCCATTCATTTTCAATGGGAAAGACATTGAACTTTTTCTAAGTATCACTTGCCACGCCCACTTCCATACATATAACTTAGCATCATTACCGTACCAGGTGTCATCACAAAATTCCCAATGGCCAGCATGTAGTTTTGCCTTTGTCTGAAGTCCTCTTGTATAGACTTCAGCTCACCAAGTCCCTGAAAAACATAATTGGTATTAAAAAAAAAAGAAAGAAAAGGCATCTCTGGCAAATCTTATGCATTTGGCAAATACAGTATGTGGTTTACACATTTACAGAAAATCGTTATGGCGGATCCAGTAATTATGAATCTGGAGGAAATGTGACCATCTTTAGCCTGATCCTAGATCAGTATGTCGCAGCTAGCCAATCAAAAGTATTTTTTTTTTAAATGTGCTTGAAAATGCACATCTGACATCAGACTTATTTTGAAAGACGTGTCAAAATCGAGCAGCGGTCTAGTGTCGTCACTTTCATTTTACACTTCTATGACCATTTTGAGGGTTCAAATGTAGCATGATGTCTGGAATCCATCCATCCATTTTCTTAATCGCTTGTCCTCACAAGGGTCGCGGGGGGGGGGGGGGGGCTGGAGCCTATCCCAGCTGGCTTCGGGCAGTAGGCGGGGTACACCCTGAACTGTCAATCACACCTGTGGACAATTTGGAGTGTTCAATTAGCCTGCCATGCATGTCTTTGGAATGTGGGAGGAAAACCGGAGCACCCGGAGAAAAGCCACGCAGGCACGGGTAGAACATGCAAACTCCACCCAGGAAGGCCGAAGCCCGGACTCAATCTCACATCCTCTGCAGTGGGGAGGCGGGCGTGCTAACCAGTGCAACCACCGTGCCGCCGATGTCTGTAATATTAATAAAAATTTTACGATGGTGGCAGTTTGACCCTGAAACAATGTGTTGCTATTCCCATTATTTCCTATATAAAACGACCGATATATAAATCAGAGGTGGGCAGACATTATTTTTATAGGACACTAAAATGTGCAGCTTGGATTTAATTAAGCACGTCTGTTTAATAATAATTAAAGTGTACTTTTCATGCAAATTGTGTACCAAATAACTCCCAACTTCAGCGCCACCATTTGAGAAAACTAATTGGATCCGGATTATTTGTTGATGAAGTTCGGGTGGTTAAACAGTGACTGCTTTGATTACAAAACTTTACTAGAGAACTTTAAGTGGAAAGAACTTGCTCTCTCACATACACGCGCGCAACGCAAGGTATCCACTGAATGGACACAAATGACATATGCTTCTTCCCTGCCAGCTGTTGTCTCCGTCTCGCGGGCTGCTTATCCTGATAAACAAACTCACACTCGTCTAATCGCCGCGAACAAATGACCTTTTTTTTTTTTTTTTTTTATAACCTTGTAAATCGTAAATTCCTTTGTGCAAATCACCAGCTTCCAGTTTAGCGTAAAAGGATACGTAATGTATGCGGAGACGTATATTGCAGGGGTCACAACGGAATTCATGTTTGTAAATTACAACAATATAGCGGCCCCGAGATATTCCACACGGGGGTGATTTAGCAACAATTCGTCTCGACTTTGAGAAGGTGAAAATATGAAAGCTTGAAATTGTGCGCATCCATAACAACGGGAGCGGGGTGGGGGAGGGGGAAGGGGAGGGGGAAGGGGAGGGGGACCGGAGGGACTGGCCTGCTGCCTCTGCCTACAGAATATTGGCTGTCAAGGAAAAGATATGCAATCAATCATGAGCAAAGTCACAGCCAATGTGAAGGATACCAGTTGTGCTTATAGGCCTCATGACAGTGACGGGGCATCAGTCGCATCATGTGAGACTCTGTGCTATAGATTGAGATTGATAGACTCGGAGTATGTGTGCTTTTAAAGTGCAACTGACCCGCGCATGGCCCGAAATCAGATTTAAATATGCGTGTGTGATGGGAGATTATGGCTAGACATACCCTTGCCGTTTCCTCTTTAAAAACTGCCACTTCTCAAAGCATAACATGAAAAATAGAGTCCACTGTTTGTTCGGCGCGCACACACACACGAGTCTCATATGAATAGTCTCACTATTTGTCTTGCAACTTCGACAAACCAACTCTCTCATTTGAAATTCACTTCAAGTGGGAGAAAAGGATCTGAAGCCTTGATGTTTAAGACTTTGCAGTAGCTCTCAGTTCTCCCGCTGAGGCAGTCACTTGATGCTGTTTTGCTTTGGGACATTATGGCGGTTCAGAGACAGTCGTTCAGGAACGTCTGCGGCAACAAATACCCGACCGTGTCGCCGTTTCAAAACTGCACTGTCCATGTCAGTCATGCTGCCAGTCATCCGCTCGTGACCAAAACCCATTTCGGGTTTTAATCCAGGATATACGTGGTGCGGTTTAAATCAAATCAAATCAAACTTCATTTTTATAGCCCCTTTCATACATTAACTCTTTGACTGCCAAAAACGTTAAATAACGCTTAGTAAAATCCTATGGAGGAGTGCCAAAGACGTTAAAAGACGTTTTTTTTTTTCAAAACAGAGGTGAAACCAACCCTTTTCTATTGTTGATTACTGAAAAACGGAATAAGGTAGAAAAACTATTACTAAACTTTTTTTTCTGATGAAAGATGAGAATCCAATCTTTCATTTGGTAGTATGTGTGTTTCCATAGTCCAAACACATAATTTTCTGTGGACCTTGAAAGATCAGTCAAAAATGCTTAAATCGGCTGGCACCCACGGCATCCCTTTTCTGAAAACGTCTGGCAGTCAAGGTAAGGTGCTGAACAATTAAAACATCCATAGTACAACAAAAATGATTGTGATTAATTAATTAAAGTCATGCGATTAAAGGTATACTTGACTCATTGAGCCATTTTCAGCAACAAAAAGTTATTTTGTCCAGAATTAATTTAATACCTTTTCTGAGCTGAGTAAGTAGGTAACGATCATGGCTCAGTTTGCTGACCAAACCCAGAAAACAGGTGAGCCCTGATTGGTCGTTGCCTACTTCCTCAGCACAGGTGATGTCATCTTCAGTTGACAGCAAATGGAAAAAATTTTTTCAAAGGTATTCATTGTAAACAAAAAATAATGTAGTTATCAAATTTATTAAGGACACAATATTAACTTTTTACTGCTGAAAATGGCACAATTAGTCAAGTATCCCAAGTATTAATAATAAAAATGTAATCGAACTTTCTTAATTTTGTCATTTTTACAGCACTCCACTTTGATCCTCGTTGAGTCCAGCGATAGATTTCTCCAGATTTAGATATGATCGGATACTTACAGCATTTATCAAGCATGTGCAAAGCTGCCCTGTGCAAACACAGCCGACATGCAAAAATCACCATTGTGTGTTTTGCAGCCCTGACAAAGAACATCATGTATGCGCAAATCCGTGGACATTGTCAGCTGGCACATCTTGAGCGTTGAACCGTAATCCCAAAAGCCAATGTGGATTTTGAGCGGCAACATTGGGAAAGTTGTTTCTCAAACATCTTGTCAGACTAAATCAATAGAGATTGTTCTTTACCGTTTTCATTACATTTTCATCAATGTGGTAAAAAAAAAAGAAAATAAACTGCGTACATCCATTATTCAAAGCTCTCAATAGGACTAGTTGGCAGCATCAGTAACACCCCCTGAAGCTGTTAATTAGTAACCTGAACATATAACTAATAAACAGGCTTCACCTGGTGTTTTGTAGGGGCTGGTTTCTGCGTTGATTCATTTGAATTACGAGTGTTTGCTCCGCTGGGACATTCGATCCGTCCAGGGTGACACCATGGGTGGCCATCATTCTTATGGTTCTTTGATGCAGGGATAATTTATAATCGAGACTTGAGAGAATCTAAAATGATTCTACGATGACTCGAGGTCGAAGTATACAGTAGTATGAGGTATGGATTTTTAACAACAATTCGATTCTTGTGAGATTGGAGCGAGAGTGGCGAGAACCTGCGAAATTGTGAAAAATCCGAAATTTCAAGATGTCATTTGACTAACGCTTAATAAATTTCAGGGTTGATTTGGGGGTGGAATAAAATTGGGTCTGTTCCGGCCTTAAAAGTGATTGGTGGCATTTAGAATTTAACTTTAGATTAGCATCTCAGGGCGGCACAGTGGCTAACTGGTTAGCACGTCCGCCTCTCAGTGCAGAGGACGTGAAACTGGGTGGAGTTTGCATGTTCTTCCCGTGCTTGCGTGTTTTTTTTGTTTTTTTTTGCGTGGGTTTTCTCCGGGTACTCCGGTTTCCTCCCTACATTGCAAAGACATGCATGTCAGGTTAATTGAACAGTCCAAATTGTCCGTAGGTGTGATTGTGAGTGTGGATGGTTGTTTGTCTCTGAGTGCCCGTTCAGGGTGTACCCCGCCTACTGCCCGTAGCCACCTGGGATAGGCTCCAGTACCCCCCCCCCCCCCCCCCCGCGACCCTTGTGAGGACAAGCGGTTAAAGAAATGGATTAGCATCCAATTAGTAGCAATCGATCAAGATGCAACAGAGTCGCATAAAAGTTCTGGGTGGGTCATTTATTTTTTTGCTTTTCCATTTTCCGATCTTTTGCAATAAAATAGGTATCACAAAAAAATGACCACTTATTATTTCAGCCGACAACACTAAGTTGAAAGAGGATTGATACTGTAGACCTTAGTCTTGATGATTTACAGCCAGCCCGAGAACTCAAAGAATCACACGTCTTTGATGTTTGCGCACTCATTCCCATCTTCGGCACTGTGGGTGTGTCCGAAGTCTGGACAGGAGATGAAAAGAGCACAAGCTCAGGTGCATAAAAAAAAACGACTTCACCATGAACGGGAATTTATAGTCCTATGTGCATAAAATTACATGTACACTATATGTGTGTGATAAAATGACCTTTTTTGAAGCATTTTTATTGTGAAGCTTTGAATGAACGCATTCATCCACAAAGTTTATGAATAATCTATTTGTGCATCCATGATTTTGTCATATGTTCGCATCTTCTTATTCAGATAAACATGTGTCAGCTGTTTGAGTTTCCTGACAAAAAGTTCTCCGATTTGGCAGAATAGAAACAAACTGCACACCATCTAATCAATACTGCCCCTTTGTTTATTGGAGCAGACAGGTCTTGCAAAAAAAAAAAAAAGGCAAAGACGACCAGTTTTTCCAAGCGCAACCTTGATGTGCTTTTGTCAAGACAGCATGCTGGATGAAGAGAATGTCTCTTTTGTTGTCGTTTGATTTGAGGAGCAGCTGCAGGCCCAAATGTGTCCTACTTTTTGGTTTACCTTTTCCTCTCCCGCTGGTTGCTGAGATATTACAAGACAAGATTTAAATATAGCAAGTGCCGATTCCTGTAAGGGATAGCGTTGAGTTTAGTGTGAATTTTGACTCATTTGTTCTTCTGTCCAGGTAGTAGAGAAATAATAAATAAGCAATCATATAAAGTTATACCAACTATGAGAAATTGTTGGGAAAAAATGGTGTGCTTACATTTGAAATGGAATGAAAAGCTATACCAAATACGAACCTCAACTGTGTTTAACAGTGTTTGAAAGTCATTGAGGTGTGGTTGACGTGTGAGAAAAAGAAAGTTACCAAAAGAGGTGGAAAAAAAAAAAAAGAGTCGCTTAGCGTATTTTTGTGCATGGGTGTGCGTGTGTCCATGTATTAAATAATTCCCAATTCCAACTGTAATAACACCCAGGTACCAAATGTTATTTGTGATGAGCAGGAATGTTTGTTGATTTTTTTAAATGTAGTATGTGTTACGCTTTGGTGATCATTACAAGACTTATTATTTTTTTATTTTAATATCAACATTAGTGTATCTATTAGTGTATCTATTCTTACTAAGGGTATCAGGCGATTAATAATAATAAAAAAAATCTTAATTTATTGCATGACTTCCCCGATTAATCGCAATTTTATGTCTGTTCTAAATGTACAATTTTTTTCCTAAGTTTTCATACTCTTGTTAACATAAACGTGGAAAAAAATGTTTAATAGAAATATGGCCGCATCTTTTAGTCATTGATGCTGTAATAATAATTCATAAAATTTTGTTAACATTAAAAAGATGTAATGTAGTGTAAAAAAAAAAATAGTATGATATTGATTTGTGCTTAGATGATTTTTCTGCCACTAGATGGCATAATTGCATTTCTAAGACGTTGGTGACAGCTTAGTGCATTTTTCTTTTCATATTCACAGCTATCTAAGTAACTTGTGAAATTTTGCGCATTTTTAAATTGTAAAATACAACTTGACTCCAGTCTCCACAAATACTGTATATGCATTATTATCAAATTCATTACTGCTAAATTTTGATGTGGATGTGTGTGCTGCGTTGCGACTGGAATTTCCCCAGTACAGGCTTTCAAGTAAGGTACAAGTAAGTAACACAACACTGCTCATAACCAAAACAACACCATAGGCTACGTACTGTAAAGCAAGGTTGAGGCTGAATTATACTTTGGGGCTGTTTTTTTTTTAGGCTGGACTAGGGGCTGTAGAAGAGGTGGAGAGAATTGTGACCAGATTTTAATCGCAGTCAGTGGTAACACCAAACCATCAAAGCATCAGTTAGAAGGCAAAGAAATAAAAATGGGTGTGCACACTTGCGCAACCACATTATTTCATTGTTTTATTTTTACTTCCCATCTTGAAAAAAAGAATTGAGTTATAGAAGTTATAGCACAGATCATGGTGGAAAATAATGTGAAATGATTTATCTTGGTCTCATTTTTTTTTTTTTTAAATCACATAAACCTGGCATTCAAACCGGGGTGTGTATACATTTTATATTCACTGTCGGTGCCTATTCGAGGAAAGGAAAGACTCCCCGGTGAACCACGGCTAGCAGCGATGTGGCTGAGATCTCAGCATGTGGACCACTAATAAACTTCGAAAACCTTCCAACCTTTGCTGAAGCAAAAGCACGTCTGCAGGCAGATCCGGGGGAGGTCGCGTATGCATTGCTGCTCCTGCGATTCGGCATCGCGGCACACTGCTTAATTTATCGTGGCCGCTCCATACGTCTGCCATCCATCATGCACTTCTGATTAAACACACGACGAATGGTGCATTGCTCAATGAAAGCCCCAAGCCAACTTGCGCAAGTACCATTAAATCAGTGCCGTGGCCTGCTGTGTGGTGGACGAGATAGTTGAGTCCAGCTGGTACTATTAGACGTTCTTCCGAGACTGAAACGTGCTTCCATGTGGATTCATCCATCCATTTTCTACATCACTTGTCCTCATTAGGTTCTAGGGTGAGCTCACTTTCCATTGGTCCTTCCTCGGGTCTCCTGACGGCCTCACGGCTATGGCTGGGTTCTGAAGTGTTCGGTTTAGGTGAACGGTATGGGATTTTTTCAATAGATTTTAGGTGAACTAATGAATACACACTCACACACACACATGTACATACAAAATAAAAAAAATAAAAAATAAAAATACAAATAAAAATAAAAGAGAGAGAGCAATGATGATGACAAGTCAAATCGGTAAAATTACCGAATGAACAATACTGAGCTAAGGAAAATAAAAAATAATAAATAAATTTAAAAAAATTTATATAAAAAAAAAAAAAATATATATATATATATATATATATATATATATATATAAAATAAAAAGGTTCTAGCGTGAGTTGAAGCCTATCCCAGCTGACTTTGGGCATCAGGAGGTGTAAAACCAAAGACTGGTAGCCAGTCAATTGCAGTGAACACATAATTGAACAACCATTCACACGACAGGTGATGTTGGTTGGTATGTTGAGTTATTAGTTAGTTAAAACCTTGCACGAGTTTTGTTTTAAGTCGACTGAGCCCCAGCGCGAATTGCGAACAAAATTGAAATAAAAAAATGTGAATTTGCAAATCACTGTATTGGAAAAGTAGATCTGGTACAATACCGTCCGCAAATGCAAAATGTCTACTGGCCAAGCTTGATGCCATTTTCCCCTCATCAAGAGAGAATGATTTTGGAATCTAGCAGTGGTTTAACCAATGATGATAACAGATGATGCCTCTTGGCGTCATGATAGGCGCAGCCTCCCCTTCTGAGGCTTCATAATGGTTGTGATAACGACTGCCACTTTTGGCACCGTTTCCATATTGATCATGTTTTCCAACTGTCTGCCCCGAATCGTGAACATGTCCTCCCTTGTTTTTTTTTCGCAGGAAAAGCTTAAACCATTCGCAAGCTGTCTGTTTCATCTCTATTTGACACCATCATGGCAGGTTTCATTGTCACCCCCATGAGGACGGTTCCGTGTGTAAGATTTCTGCGGTGGGCGTTTCAAACGCTTGACTCGCGCACTTGTCTCGGGAGGGAAGAGGAAATGACAAACTAGGATACACAGTATGGAAAAGACAGGAAAGAAACAGCTGCCCAGAGACTCTGAACCCGATGTATAATTCAGAGACAGTATAAATAGATACGGTAGGGTTTTCCCTTTTGTCATTTGCTGTGCCCGTGATGGAAGTCTGGGATGGGATCCAGTGCCATAATTACATACATTTTCCGCTCATCAGTAGAAAAAAATTCTGGTATCTTGATTAAAAATTGACTTTAGATCACCTCTTCTTCATCTAATCAATAATTCATAGAGATCACATCTAGGAGGTTGTTGACATGTTCTCAGAAATCGTATAATTTGGAATTAACGTGCTCACAAGTGAGCAGAAATTCTGATATTGGTATATACAGCACTGACAGGTTTGGGTCCTGAATATATTCAATTAATGTTAATTGAATACAAACCCAACAGGGCTCTGAGATCTGCAGACTTGGGTCAACTAGTGGAACCCAGATTTCAAAGTCAACATGGTGAAGCTGCATTTAGCTGTTATACTGCACACAAATGGAATAAGCTGCCAACAGAAGTGGTCAGCCCCGAGTGTAAATGTTTTTAAATCCAGATTAAAAACTTTTTGCCTATACTTTTGATTACTTTTAAACGTTTTTTTTCTTTTAACTCTTTGACTGCCAGACGTTTTCAGAAAAGGGATGCCGTGGGTGCCAGTCGATTTAAGCATTTTGACTGATCTTTCAAGGTCCACAGAAAATTATGTGTTTGGACTATGGAAACACACATACTACCAAATGAAAGATTGGACTCTCATCGTTCATCAGAAAAAAAAAGTTTGTTTCTACCTTATTCCGTTTTTCAGTAATTAACAATAGAAAATGGTTAGTTTCACCTCTGTTTTGAAACAAACGTCTTTTAACGTCTTTGGCACTCCTCCATAGGATTTTACTAAACGTTATTTAACGTTTTTGGCAGTCAAAGAGTTAATTATCTTAGAAAAACTCTTTACTCTAAATGTTTTTAGAGTTTGCTGTCTAATGTTTTAGCATTATTGGGTTTCCATCCATCAAATACATTTTTTTTTAAGAAATGCGAAAATAAAAAACTGAATGGAAACGCTAGAAATTTGAAAAAGGTTCCAAAATTCGCAAAAAAAAAAAAAAGTTTTACGCTTAGAGGGGGTGGATTTTGAAGCGTATTGAAAAAAGGAAAAGACGATGGAAACAGCTTTTGCTAATAACCGCTGGTAAGACCGTCGCACATTTTGACCGGATATTACGTCACACGTACAGTACGTTTGTAGTCACAAAGCAATGGCGGACAATAAAGTAAGGTATGTTTGGGGGGACGACGAAACAGAAATCTTTTTGGAATTAATTAAAGGAGTGAATAATAATGTTATTTTAGATGGACAACAGCAAATAAACGCTACGGTTAATCAAGAATTACAAAAGCAAACTCATACGACATCATCGCACGGCGCAGTCGCTTCCTGGTCTTCTTCTTCTTCTTTTAAATGACTGGTGGAACACATCTCTATGGTGTATAGCGCCACCTACAGCGGCGGAGTCTCCTCTGAATATTCGCAAAAGAAGACTAGATGGAAACGAACATAAGTCCCATGTCTGTTTTGCGCATTTTTCACAAAATTCACTTAAAAATTTCGAAACATTTGGATGGAAACCTGATGACTGTCAATGTACGTTCTTGTCGTAAATTGTGCAGGCTACTTTTGTTTTCTCTGCTCTACTTGTGAATGTTAACTGCTGTGTTTGTTACGCTTTTAGATGTTGTCTTTCCTTGTGTAAAGCACATTGAGTTGCCTTGTGTATGAAATGTGGTATAGAAATAAACTTGCCTTGCCTTTCACCACAGTATTATTTTTTTTCTAAGCTTGGCGGCTTCAACACCTTTGTTGCACTCAATTTGTACCTCCGCTGGCCGTCTGCCACATCTTTCTTACGTTAATATATCGATGTAATACTCTCAACCTCAAGTCATTTCCTATTACAGTCAAAGTCGATGGTGAACCAATGCCGACACGAATAATTGACAAATCAATGTTTGAGCAATTTGTTCAAGCTTATAAGGTTTTAAGTGTCAGGTTATGAAAAGAAATGTTTAAATTAGCCATCACTGCTTTCTCTATGAGACGACGTCCAAAGACAAGCAGGCTCTCGGTGCGAGCCCTTACTCGTGCTGCAGAGCCATGAATTTTTTATAGCAGTGCGAAAAGGTTGATGATGAGCAGAGACAGCTTCATAATGCGGTCCCTCTAGATTGGTAACAACATTTACAGCATGCCATCGTGGGGCCGAACTGCAAAGAGCCATTGCCTGTGATCACTCAGGGGAGTCCATGCAAGGTGGTCTAACATCCACAAAAAAAAAAACGCAAGCTGCTTGTGTGAAAGATTTTTTTAAAGAGCATTAAATGTGAGTGCACAGAGGGTTGAATGAATAGAAGTGTAACCTGTGGCCCTCTTGCAATGGGCGTTCATTTTAAGGATACAGTTTTTTCCCCATCCTTTCAGCAAAAGTAAAAGCATTTCTCAGGAGAACATCCAATAACAAGATGGATACAAAACACACCGCCAGCCTTATAGCTTTAAACAAAATACTGAAAGCTGCAATTTTTCGTTATTTTCTCCTGAGGTCAAGACCCGCTGTCAACTTCTAAAGCGATCCATAAACATACTGATTTTTCCAAGTGTGGACAAGACAAGACGAGACAAGGCGACCCCCCCCCCCCCCCCAAAAAAAAAAAGTTAACTGCTAAATAAAAGCAACACTAACCTACCGGTACCTAAAACCCATTAGAATAGATTCAAGAATATTTTATACTTTGATTCAACTCTTAAGTACCATATTCATTTTTAAATTTGACAAATTGAGCAATATGGTTTAGATCGGTAACGTATACGGGAGTATCTGTTAATCTCACTCTGCTTCGTCTGTCCTTCCTTCCTTCCTTTCCTCAGTCTCTCCTTTGGTCTCTTGAAGTCTCCCTGATTTGTTGGAATTTAGATGTCTCTGGGGTTGGTGAAGGACTCTGGTTGGTGGCCTGGTGGGTGGTGATTTCACTTTCCTTTCTTTTCTTTAGTCCTCCCTCTGGTCTCCTGACCCGCCTCACGACTCTGGCTGGAAGTGTTCGGTTTAGGTGAACGGTATGGGATTTTTTAATAGGTTTTAGGTGAACTAATGAATACACACACACGCACACACATACTCACCCACATACAAAAAAAAAAAAAGCGCAATGATGATGACATGTCAAAGGTCGCATTTGCAGCAATGTGGTTAGCTTATACTTTTATTTTTTTTGCCCTTTCAATATCATGATGACCAGGTTAGCATCTGTTAACATATTTAAAGACACGTATAGCAACAGGTGACGAGCAACAAATCTGGCTAGTCTTGTGAAGTTAAGAATGGCAGCTTTCCTTTCTTTTCTTTGGTCCTTCCTCGGGTCTCCTGACAGCCTCACGACTCTGGCTGGAAGTGTTCGGTTTAGGTGAACGGTATGGGATTTTTTAAGAGGTTTTAGGTGAACTAATGAATACACACACACACACACACACACACACTCACCCACATACAAAAAAAATAGATAAATAAAATGAGCGCAATGACGATGACATGTCAAATCGGTAAAATTACCGAATGAATAATACTGAGCTCTCCAGAAAAAAAATAAAAAATAAAAATAATAAAAATAATAAAGTAACGTATACGGGAGTATCTCTGTCTGCTCACGGATGTAAACGGATTATCCCAAATGTTTCAGAAACCGGAATTTTGACCCCAACCTGCGTGTGAATGTCTACGTGTCACAATATTTACTGCCTTAATGCTTCCAAAATAATTGCCGTCAAATGGGTGATTATAACAAAGCAAATATTTTTGCATAGTACATGTAGCAACATCTCCGTTTGGGCTCTCAGCCGTTATATGTAGATGATGCTTGGCCGTGCCATGAAAGAGTTAAACTGTTGGCATTGTCCCGCGAACACAAGAGGAGAATAGGAGCTGTGTAGATACGGGGCTTTAGTTTTGCTTTGACAAAGTCAAACAACAGCTCTCACTTATCACACCAAACAAGATGTCCTCGGTGCCTGAAAAGCATTAAGCTCCGCCATTCATGCTTGAAGTTAATTCTCTCCCAGTTTTGCAAAAATTTGCCAAGCTACGGGGATTTGCTGCACTTTTCAAAAGGCTGCCCTTAGTGACACACGTCTGATACACGTGGCGTCCACAGAAGGCGGCTTCACGCTCGCCGCCATCGCCTGCCACTTTGATAAAAATGTATCGTCTTATGAGAAACTCCGGCAGAAAATCCCTCTAAAACACTTGCTGATCATATTGGTCTGACGTCTGTTACGAGAGCTTCAGAGGAGGCCGTTCAGCCCTAACACTGGAGTTCACCCCGATGGTCTCTCGGTGCAATGAGCAGAACCAGAAAATAAAGGTGTGCTTTCCCAGGAGTATCGCAGCTGTGGACTAATAAGGGAGTGTGGCACTTTTACCTGATGTGCCCCCCCGTGCACATCTCCCCGGGGAGGAATACAACCTTCACCTCTAAGTGACGGAGTGCTAAAAGGCTGCCATCTGCAGAACAAATTGTTTTCTGTTTTTTTTATGAGTCCGAAAAAAAGACTAGAGAAAGAATGACAGAAAAGTTCATATTGTTTGATTTCCCTGGATGTCCTAATGAACTCAGGCGAACTGATGCAATATCTTACTTAGACATCAACTGAATAAGTGACATTCCGCTCTAGTTTTTCCTCTGATCTTTCAAGGTTTCTCTAGTCTGTTGGAATTGAGATGTTTCTGGGGTTGGCGAAAGATTCTGGTTTTGTAACTGTAGGTGGAGAATTTCACTGTTTCATGTTTCTTTCCTTTGATCCTTCCTGTGGTCTCCTGACAACGTCACGACTCTGGCGGTGAAG
Organism: Vanacampus margaritifer; assembly: GCF_051991255.1. Taxonomy (NCBI): domain Eukaryota; kingdom Metazoa; phylum Chordata; class Actinopteri; order Syngnathiformes; family Syngnathidae; genus Vanacampus; species Vanacampus margaritifer. The sequence continues at coordinate 4,715,118 of NC_135434.1, forward strand.
GCGAAGGGTTTGGGATTTTTAAAAGGTTTAAGGTGAATTAAAGAGCACAAAACACGCACGCACAAAAAAAAAAAAAATGAGATGATGATGACATGTTGACTCTGGAAGGCTGCCAAATGAATAATACTGAGCAAAAAAAAAAAAAAAACAGTTACTCTCCAAAAATGAGTATTTTTTAATCATATACATACGATTTTGAGTTTGCAAAACTTTCGGATCCTCACTGTGGGGGAAACACCGTGGTGATGCAATATCTTACTTAGACATCAACTAAATAAGTGACATTCCGCTCTAGTTTTTCCTCTGATCTTTCAAGGTCTCTCTAGTCTGTTGGAATTGAGATGTTTCTGGGGTTGGCGAAAGATTCTGGTTTTGTTACTGTAGGTGGAGAATTTCACTGTTTCATGTTTCTTTCCTTTGATCCTTCCTGTGGTCTCCGGACAACGTCACGACACTGGCGCTGAAGGTGAAGGGTTTGGGATTCTTAAAAGGTTTAAGGTGAATTAAAGAGCACAAATCACGCACGCACAAAAAAAAAAAAAAACAGGAGATGATGATGACATGTTGACTCTGGAAGGCTGCCAAATGAATAATACTGAATAAAAAACAAAAAAAAAACAGTTACTCTCCAAAAATGAGTATTTTTTAATCATATACATACGATTTTGAGTTTGCAAAATTTTCGGCTCCTCACTGTGGGGGAAACACCGTGGTGATGCAATATCTTACTTAGACATCAACTGAATAAGTGACATTCCGCTCTAGTTTTTCCTCTGATCTTTCAAGGTCTCTCTAGTCTGTTGGAATTGAGATGTTTCTGGGGTTGGCGAAAGATTCTGGTTTTGTAACTGTAGGTGGAGAATTTCACTGTTTCATGTTTCTTTCCTTTGATCCTTCCTGTGGTCTCCGGACAACGTCACGACACTGGCGGTGAAGGCGAAGGGTTTGGGATTTTTAAAAGGTTTAAGGTGAATTAAAGAGCACAAATCACGCACGCACAAAAAAAAAAATGAGATGATGATGACATGTTGACTCTGGAAGGCTGCCAAATGAATAATACTGAGTAAAAAACAAAAAAAAACAGTTACTCTCCAAAAATGAGTATTTTTTAATCATATACATACGATTTTGAGTTTGCAAAACTTTCGGATCCTCACTGTGGGGGAAACACCGTGGAAGAAAAACTGAGGTTGTAAAAATCGGAATTTGATCCGAATTTCCAATTTTGGAGATAGACCCTCTGTTGAAATCATCACATTTACCACACTGTTGTGTTTTTCATGTCTTTAATAATCCTGTTGTGTGTGTGGTCAATCCCACTGACATCGACTCTGTGACTGTCACATGGAATGGAACGGTAGCTGATCAGGATGCTAGCTGACCAAACAAGACAGATGAAACAAATAATGGTGACCGCCAACAGCACTTAACTCAAAGTTTGATGGACTTCACAAATGGGGGAGCAACTAATCAAGTTGAGTGTTTATATAATGTGGCCTCCAGCTCTTTTACCACAACAGAAATGACAAGCACAAGAGTTGGCAAGAGAGTTATTAGATAAGCCTTCATCTTCTTACTTTCTTTTTTTTTGGGGGGTCAGTGCAGGGGACTCGGCCAGGTCATGTTTGATCGCCTGAGACTTTTGTTTTTGGGGGATGAGATTAATTGTCATTGGGCAAGATTGTTACGAGTGTGTGCGTGTGTGTTGTGACATGCTTTTGGTTTTAGGAGAACATGACTGTCAGACATGCATTCAAGAGCATGTGATCTCAGCCCAGGTCACTTCTGTAGCAAGTACAATAAAAGTTAAGCAAGATGGATAAGAAAGAAAGAAAAAAAAGATTTTTGCTAATCAACAATTATCACTCAGAAAGTATTTTTAAAGAAAACACATTGTTGTATTAGTAATAGCAATTCCACTCACCCCACTGAGCCGTCAAAGATGTCTTTTTAAAATCAAGGCCGTTAAATTAATAGAGGTACTTTTCAGAAATCGCAATTTCCACTTTATCAAATGTGTTCATTCCTCTCACGGCAGCACAATGTCTGTTACATAAAAACACAACTGAAGAGAAATTCTCAACACGTACAACAAACAAGACTTGCGTAATTGCCTCCTGATGCATTGTCACGAGTGCCTATACATTTATTATATCAGTAAATCTTATCCCTTGCACATACACAAACAATACATGAAGAGAAAATCCCCTTTCTATGAAAAGATGATGCTGAAGCTCTGGCCAAAGGATTTGTAATGCCCAAACATCTTTCACAGAAATCCCCCCAATTTCTTGCATCCGTGTAATTCGTCGACGTTTTTTTTCTTTACTGCATGCTACACAACAAATCTGTGGCTGTTATGCAGAAAATGCCATAATCTGCAGTAATACGCAAAATGATGCAGTCAACCACCACTACTTATCGAGTTCATCCATGCCTGCCAACGCTGAAACTTTTACTTGGCGAATGTGGCCATAAAAAGTAACGCATCCATCTCTCTGCGGGAATCCAACTGTCACTTTTGGAATGCATTATGAATCAAGCTTCATAAATAATTGGTGAGCAAAAAACTGAGGAAAATCCCCTGTAGGGCAGGAACCAGAAAACCACAAAGAAGAAATATCTTTGCCTTGTGTGGAAACATTATCATTTAGAGCGCCTTATTATTAGCAGGTTTTTGAAGTTAAGACTCACGTTCATTAACATCTAATTTTGGCACATTGCAGACTGTCAGGTGTGTCGTACATCGCGACCCTTGAGGTGGGAAAGTACTCTGTGTAATCTGACGATTGTTGTCTTAAAATGGTGGGAGGTTAATGGCTGCATCAGATCGATGCGCTCAGATTTGGGTCACAGTGTCTGCTGGGGAACGTGTATTAAATACGGCTGTGTTTAAACTGCACTGTATCTAAACTCGGAAACTACCGAAAACCAACCAACGTTGCATCAGTTGGAATGGGGCACACTTACAAACCACGAGAATGAGAGTCTCCAGTATCCACTTGTGATATTTGACTCGTCAGACCACGGCAGGAAGGGGATGCTGTGGAATACAAACCTTAGCATATGCGTTTATTTTTGATCATGTCTGGCATCTGGACATGTTTCCTCAGATGCAACCACTACACGATACTAGACTACAGAAATTGCATGGGAATGCTGAAAGCTGAATGCTAATAGCGGAATGCTAAGCTAAAAGCTAATAGCTGAATGCTAAGTTGAATGCTTATGAAGGAAATTGAAAGATAAATTCTGTAAAAATGACACAGTATTAATTGTAGTGAGGAGAATAAAAATCACAATAACATAAATGGGAATGGGAACGAACAAAAAAACATTTTTAAAAAACGCAACGTGACAAACTTCTACTATTTGTCAAGCATCCGTGCAATGAAGCATTGAAGCAAAGGCCGACATTTAAATGAGATGGCAGCGCTATCCTTCGTCTGTCCGTGTGCACGCTGCTCTGTGATAAACTGACGTCTCATTGGATGCACGAGGGCGACATAAAAAGGTCGGTCAGAGTAATCGGCACCGTATATCTACTTTCACATTTCTAGGACGCCGTTTTAAATCACCCCGAGAATCTCTTTTCTTGCTCTTGTGTCACAACAAAACTGTCAAAAGGTGAGATTTCACAAGGTAATCACTGATTAGCAATGAAGACACCTGCAGCAAGGTTCAGCCATTAAAATTATTGCTTCATCATAGTGCAATAACAACTGGAAATCTTACCAGCAGAGTGACAAAATTGATGACAATATTAAGAATAAATGATCAGAGTTTTGTGTTTTATGGCCAATCATTAAAAGTTTGCCAAGAAGCTTGCCACACCTTATGATATCTACCCATCTGTCAAGTATGTATATTTTTTAATCAAGCTTGGCGTCCTGTATATCTCAGTTCTTATCTAATATATACAATTTTAAATATTAAATTACGTTGAACGATTGAAGTATTTGCTCCTCATCTCTGACTTCCTAAAATGTTGTGCTGTCACAATCGAATGTTTTTTCAATCGATTGATCTGATTCATTTTGATTTTGCATTAAAGTGTATTACAAAATATTTTTTTCTCTGATTACTATTTATTAACTACTGATTGGTGTTTATTTCATATTCATATAGTGATAAAAAAAAAAAAGAAGGGGGATTGATGTACTATGTTACCGATTTGGTCATTGTTTTCCAAAGTAAAAACAGATGTTGTATTTTGATTAAACACAGAAGAACAGTCTTCTTTCATGAAGGACTATAGAAATCAATGAACAATTACTGTTGATATGCTATCAGAGGATTTGGACAATTTTAAATAAATAAAAAAAATGGCTCCAAACAATGACTTAAAACAGTTGTTGATTAATTTGATAATTGATTACTTGTTTGATTAATTTTGACAACTAAAACGAGACTTTACCATTAAATAATATAATTTCATTTACTCCTGTTACCCTAACACATACCATCCTCATGAAATGTTTGAATATTCCGCGTTAAAGTCACGTGGTTCACAGGAAGTTGCATCATTCAGACCCTGTGCAGGCCACGGGAAGACCAAAAGCAAGTCCACTCATTTATTTTTCTGTTTATTTGATATGATATTCCAACTATGACGGGGAGTTAGAATCTTGGCACAGTTTTGTTACCTAAATTATTGATTGAATTTTTATTTATTTTTTTTAAATGTTGAACCACTGTAATGTACTTTGTATACATGCAAATTAGTATAAATCCCATGTATATTTCATGTATTTGCTAATTCTATTCTAAAAACTCTGTTATTTTTCCATCCTGTTACTCAAATGAGGAGCTCCAGTACAATAAAACAAAAAATTAAAAAAATAAAGTTCACACATTCTGAGGAATTCAGTATGCATTTCAGATTTAAAAAGGAAAAAGGACATGACTAAGTTTATTTTAACTCATTCACTGCCATTGACGTCTATAGACGTCAAAAATTCATTTGAACTATTTAAACTAGTTTGGCATTTTTTCCCACTTTTGTTAACAAGAGTATAAAAACCTAGATTTGTTTTTATTGTATTAGAACAGACATAAAATTTGTGATTAATCATGAGTTAACTAGTGAAGTCATGCGATTAATTACGATTAAAAATTGTAATCGCCTGGCGCCCCTAATTTTTTATAATCTTTTCTAAAAAAAAAAAAAAAAGATTGTTAAAAATTAAACAAAAAAGTTTTTGTTTGTTTTTTAAAAGAAAACATTATTATCAGGCGATTAAAATTTGTAATCGTAATTAATCGCATGACTTCACTAGTTAACTCACGATTGATCACAAATTTTATATCTGTTCTAAATGTCCCCAAACAATTTTAGGTTTTCATACTCTTGTTAACAAAAATGGGAAAAAAATGTTAAACTAATAGAAATAGTTAAAAAGATTTTTTTTAAAGTCTATAGCTGGTCAATGGCAGTGAATGAGTTAAGAGTTACAAGTAAATGGAACCAATTTGGTGCAATGTCCCATGTCCACAGTTTTTTTCCCTAGTCCACACAAAAATGCCAAAAACATGCCCGCACCCGTGCTTTAATGGATTACTGCGATGGCCGCCCTATTGTTGTTGCCAGTTCCCTTGAGCATCTTATAGTGGCAACAGTTAAAATTCACACTTCAAAGAGGAACAAAGGCTGAAAAAAGTCAAACAATGGCTGAAAAGTCTTAACATGAATCTACCAGTCGAGAAGACTTGGCTGATACGTATACCCTGTGACCAGTACAACAAAAACATCAATTATTACAGATGATGAGTCGTATGCCAAATAAATCCAACTGTACGCGAACGTTTTGTTCCACTGAGCTGACACTGTATTCATTCCCTTACTATAGACTTCAGCGTGGGAGGGACACACTAGAGAGTATCAAGAGAAGATTATATAAAGTTTCTTGAACCCACTGGCATTGATCAAAACCTGCCGACATAGAAAGCTTCACAATGTTATGTACTAAAGAGCGATGACAATTTGACACAAACGTTAACGAGTACAATATTGTTGTCCATGCGACACTATGAGCCTATAATAGTGCTCATTTCTTACTGTCGAGAGGAAGGTGTGTGAAAAGGCATTTCTTCCACAGTATTTCTTTCTGAGAGAAGTGTGTGACGTTTATATATTTCAAAGTTGCGGCTTAGAGGGAAAGCGACAGTATAATGCATTGCCTGGTCAATATGGCTTGACATTGCAATCCCCTTGCCGAGGAGTCCTAAATTCACCTGCTGAAGTTTTCTCAAAGCAAAAGTAGATCACAGACAGCACAAATGTGGTTGGATTCTCAATATGCACAAGGGTCAAATGTTACTTTGAAAACAAGCTTCATATCGTTTTTGAACAATTTGTCATGGTGGGCGTGAGTGGTTGACCCAAATGCAGGGAAGGACAGCAGTGAGACAGGACTGAAGTGCAAAATGTGAAACTTTAATGAAAAAGGACAAAAGGTGAACAGACAACCATGACTGGATGGGCGGGTACAGGACGTAACTGGACAGGGCCTGACATAGGGTAGTTGGACTGGACAGGTTCTCGTGACTGGACTGGTCGCCGTGACAGGACAGGACTGGAAATCGTGACAGGACTGGTTGTTGCGACGTGAGTAGACTGGTCGCCATGGCTGGACATGGCGTGAGTAGACTGGTCGCCATGGCTGGACATGACGTGAGTAGACTGGTCGCCATGGCTGGACAGGACGTGAGTAGACTGGTCGCCATGACTTGGCTGGATGTGGACGACTTGACTGTAACGAGGACGACTTGATTGTAATGAGGACCACTTGGCTGCACGTGGATGTAGATGACTTGGGTGCACGTGGACGACTTGGCTGGACGTGGACGACCTGGCTGGACGTGGACGACTTGGCTGTGACAATGACGACTTGACTGTGACGAGGATGACTTGACTGTAACGAGCACGACTTGATTATAACGAGGATGACTTGACTGTAACGAGGACCACTTGGCTGCACGTGGACGTGGATGACTTGGCTGCACATGGACGACTTGGCTGCATGTGGACGACTTGGCTGGACGTGGACAACTTGGCTGGACGTGGACGACTTGGCTGGACGTGGACGACTTGGCTGGACGTGGACAACCTGGCTGGACGTGGACGACTTGGCTGTGACAATGACGACTTGACTATGACGAGGATGACTTGACTGTAACGAGCACGACTTGATTATAACGAGGATGACTTGATTGTAACGAGGACGACTTGACTGCGCCGAGGACGACTTGACTGTGACGAGGGCTTAGCTTTGACGAGACAAGACGCATAAACTTTCACACATAACGTCAACAATGCTCCCAGAACTGACTGGACAAACACAACAGACTAAATACACAAACACTAATGAGACACACCTGGGGAAATACAAGTGACCGAGGGCACTGATTGGTCACACACTGGGAAGGGAAGAAACGTACGTGGTTAGACATAACGAGACGAGGGGAAAGGCAAGGAACACAAAATAAAACACTGAACATTAAAAAAAAAAAAAAAAAAAAAAAAACAGAACCGAAACGAGACACAATTGTGGTGTAGCCAAAAAGCGAAGTATCATAAACACGTCTGCCAATTTGACATGTTGGACCATAACGTTCCATTATACAGTGGTGCCAGGAATCGAACCCGTGCAATCTGTAATGAAAGGCAAAAGCAGCATGTAGCATCTAAAAGTTTTCAAAGTGCTACAAAAATAGTCCTTGACTCTCGCAATAAAGGGGGCAAGGATCAATCGAATATAGGCTTGCAGTTGCGTGCAATTTCCCGAATGCTTGTTGTGGTGCCAGTTCATTTCCTTAATGAGCATCACAATGACTAATTCTGATGCTCATTAAGGAAAGTGTTCTCACAATTAACTCTTAAATCCCATCAGGTCATTAAGTGAGATATTACGTCCGCATATTGTGACTGTTTTGGTTAATTAGAAAATTGGGGCAGCTTAATTAGCGCTAAGAGCATTTCTCACAACACCAGTTATATGTATTAATCACAATATAATGGATTGTGAGATTTCAAGTAGAGAAAATATTTGATTTGAAACGTTTAATAAACATTTATTCTCGACGCATGCTTAGCCATTATATCTACTGCAACCGATTTTTAACTACGCTTTGGTCTGTTCTGTTCTGTCCCAGATGAATAGCGGAAAAAAATCATCTTTTCTGAGGAAAATGTCACAATAATAAAGTGATAATAAATGTCTTCTTGGCCAACGAGGCACTCTAAAGCAGCCACGCCAGTCCAAAGTCCTGGTTCACACTGTAGCTTTCAAATCTGACTTCAGAAAATAAATTCCACCCTCCTTGCTATTCCACCTCTCTGTGCATGGACGTGGACAACGAGGCACTCTAAAGCAGCCACGCTAGCCCAAAGTCCTGGTCTACAGTGTAACTTTCAAGTCTGAGTATCTACGTGTCAGGCGTGCCCAGTTTTATTGGTAACATGATAAATAAAATAGACTGATAAAAAAAAAAAATCACGCTAATTGCTTGATTTCTTCAGCGTATTCTTGCACGTGAGTCAGCAGGCAAATAGCTAATAAGTCACATGATGGTAATTGTTAACCATTCAGAGGTCATTTTCTACGTAAAATTGATAATCGTTAGCAGTTTTTCAACTGATTATCATTGTATGAATGTAGTGAAGCTGTTTAAGTAGAAAAATAACAAATTAGATTTTTTTATATTTTATCATTTTTTATTATTTCATTATTTTTTACAATTATTTGTCATGATTTATTTATATTTTATGTATTTATATTTTTTTATTATTATTTATATATATTCTCATGTCACACTCCTGGTCCATGTATTCGGAGAATCTTTATAAACATATTTACTTGTTATGTAATTCTCCTTTGGCTGCACTTTCTACTTTCAATACAATCCACTTTTTTTTTTCAACTATTCCCTGAGTGAATTTTGTATTCCTGCATTAAACAGTGTAGTGAAAAAAAACAAAAACAGAGTAGGAAACATGAAAAACTAAAGTTTTCATGGCGTAATGTTTTCCTATTGGAAGCAAATGAAAGAAAAAAACTTGCCCAGTGGAAGCAACGTTCCACTCGAGCCTTCGTGCCAGGCGATAATATCTCTGACTGCTCTGCTAATGTTTTCATTTGATGGCTAACAACATTCTGCCTGCGTGCAAAAAGAAACAAGGCTGCGCACTTTGAGAACGGTTGCTATGAATTTGCATTGTTCTGTCATTTCGATCAGGTGAGAACTTTGCAATAATGAGCGTAATACTCAAACAAAAAGCACGGTTAAGTGCAAAATTATGTTTGAACATCTGCTGCTGCTGCACGGTTGAGCTTTGCTGAAGATTTTTTAATATCGGGATAATAGTGTACTCCCCCACCCCCCACCCATGCTACAATAATTTCCCATTATCTGATGTGTTCAAATTACCCCCAAACCATATTCCAGTAATGTCACTGAATTCCATATTAAAAGTGAAAGGAGATTACATTACATTATGCTAAGTAATGATTACATGTAGCCAAGGCAAACATAAACCTGTTGGGGTGGGGGAGTATGTAATTGGGGCGGTGGAGGACACGGCAGTAAGTGGAAAATATTTATCAGGTGTGCTTACAGCTGCCATGACAACCTTGCCCCTGCTGGACTTTGTCAAATGAATCTTTTGCACTTGAAAAATCAATCCAATATGAGGTGAATCCCAATTGTACCACCTACACAGTTCCACATCAAAACAGCTTTATGGCCAAAACAACTTTTTCCTGCACAGACTGTAAACGTCTTGCAGCCTCACTTGATAAGTGGCACCACGTACTGAGCAAGGATAACTTTCAACTCATTTGCTCCCAAAAACGCATAAAACGTTCTATTTTAAATATTACCGTGCTCCCAAAGACGTATTTATATGTGTGTGTTTTTTAAGCTAGAGCATACTAGAGAAGGCTTTGATGCAGCCTCTGAGCCGGAGAGGTTGCTTAAAGCAATGGTAGTTGCTTTAAGCGGCCAGCAGGTGGCAGCAGAGTATAAGAGATCAACCAGGGCCATGTTGCAAACAAGCTCATTTACCCAGAGTTCTAAACAGATTTGTGAATAATGATGAAATGTAGCTATATTCCAATGCTAATTGCTGCAAAACGGAAACAGATAAAAATATACCTTTTTTCCCTGATGAAAAAAGAGACTCCAATCTTTCTTTTTGGTAGGATCCTTTTTTTTTATAGCAATAGAACACAATATCTGTGGGCCTTGCAAAATCAGTCAAAATCCAGTAAACCAGCCGGGAGCGAAGGGGGTTGCTTCAGTGAATGATTTGAAGGGCCGAATCTCACCGTCCCGGAGACTAGTTGGTGACCTGGTGGTGACTCGAGCCTTCATAATTTCTCACGGTGACTAGACAGGTCGCCAGGGAGTCTCAGTAAATTCAAACATGTTTGATTTTGTTGCAAGAACTTTTGGAGACTTTCAAGTCGCCAGTAGGTTTCTGAGATAATATGGAATAAATATAGAAATAAATTAACAACTTTTTAAGCAAAATGTGTAATTTACAGTATTTTGTAATCAATTGCAATGAATATCTGACGATAAAATATCAATCATTCTAAAGCATACAGTATAGAATTACAACGCCATCATTTGATAAAATAAATAAACACATTTCAAACACTCAACGAGTGATGTGACCTTTCCTCTCTTAACAACTTCTTCTCACGTTGTCACATATTTTTCTTGTTTTATTGTTGTACGCTCTAAAAACAGTTGGGTCAAAAGTAACCCTATTATGGATCAAAAATGGATTGATTTGACTCAACTTTGAGTCAAGAAATGGGTCTTAAAACAACTCATAAATATTGGTCAGATCCTTAATTAGTTGGGTCAAATAATTGGGTCATTTTGCATAAAACAACCCAGAAAGTTGGGTCGAATTGACCCAAGTAAAGGATCGGTTAATTTTTTACTCATAGTTGACCCAACTGTTTTTAAAGTGTAAAACACAATATATACATATATTTACTGTACACACCGTATTTCTGTGGCGGGGCTGCCGACGGGATCTTGCTCACTTATATAACGTAGAAATGTATTTTTAGATCGCATGAAAAGCTTATAGTATGTGTATTTTGCCGCTCAGTGAGATACGGGCTTAACAAAATAAGAGGAACAGTATTATCAAAATATTTTTTATGTTAACGTAACCTACCGCCGCAAATCAAAATATGACGCTGCAGTGTGTCCCGTGACTGCCATTGCATACTGATGATACTGCGGCAGGTGAAAGAAGAGACAGAAGGAGATTATTTTGTCGCGAGGCTGATTGCGATAGATAATGAAAAGGTCAGAAGTTGCTGCAAGGAGAGCAGCTGGGTTTATAATACCTTGTTAAGCGATGCGATCTGTGGAAATTGTTGAAATTACCCACTTAACTTTTGTGTGAACCCCAGTCGGGCACCACACCGCACGATGGGATTCTGTTGAAAATATCACAGCCTTCGCGCTGTGTGCGTTCTTCCGTCATGTTTCGGTTCTGTGGTGGTTGGGTTTTTGTTTGTTATGGGTGTTCTTGTTGTTTTTGTCTGTGGTTGTTTTTTTTTTCTTTTTGTGTTACTGGTGTATTCCCTTGTCTTGTTATGTCTAACCACGTCCACCTGTGTGTGTCTTCCCTTCCCCAGGTGTGTCTCATCATTTGGTGTATTTAGGCCTCGTCCACACGAAAGCCAGTTTCAATGTAGCCTCACAAGTTTCTTACCGATGGCGTGGTTTCGGAGCTTGAAACCGATCACTTTTGAAACCGGGCTCCAGAGTGGAAACATTTCAAAACGCGTCCGTCTGGACACCATATGCAGGATACTCCTCCAGTGATGACGTAATGAAAACGCATTGTCGCAGTTTGATGACGTATGTCAATTCTCAATTCTCGCGCTAGTCTCAGTCCAGTCATGGCGACCAGTCTGCTCATGTCTTGTCCAGTCATGGCGACCAGTCTGCTCATGTCCTGTCCAGTCATGGCGACCAGTCTACTCATGTCCTGTCCAGTCATGGCGACCAGTCTACTCATGTCCTGTCCAGTCATGGCGACCAGTCTACTCAGGTCCTGTCCAGTCATGGCAACCAGTCTACTCAGGTCCTGTCCAGTCATGGCGACCAGTCTACTCAGGTCCTGTCCAGTCATGGCGACCAGTCTACTCACGTCCTGTCCAGTCATGGCGACCAGTCTTCCCAGGTCCTGTCTAGTCATGGCGACCAGTCTGCTCACATCCCGTCCAGTCATGGCGACCAGTCTACTCACATCCCGTCCAGTCATGGCGACCAGTCTACTCACGTCCCGTCCAGTCATGGCGACCAGTCTATTCAGGTCCTGTCCAGTCATGGTGACCAGTCTATTCACGTCCTGTCCAGTCATGGCGACCAGTCTATTCACGTCCTGTCCAGTCATGGCGACCAGTCTATTCAAGTCCTGTCCAGTCATGACGACCAGTCTATTCACGTTCTGTCCATTCATGGCGACCCGTTCAGTCCCGTCCCGTCAAGTCATGGTTGTCTGCTCACCTTTTTCCTTATGGTTAATTAAAGTACCACGCATTGCACTTGATTCATGTTTCCCTGCATTTTGGGTCCACCATCCCTCAACCACTCAAATCCATCATGACAGTTTTTAAAACGCTAATGTTTACGGAAAAAACAACGAGGCACCGAGCGAAATGCAAAGAAGCCGCTGTCATTAACAATGCAGGAAGCCTCACTAGGATGACTTGCATCGAAAGGCTCCCGAACTGCTCTGTGACTGTTGTGTTTGGCTTCCACATGTGCCACCTCACAGCAGGATTTAGTCGCCACTTTAATTTCTACCTCTGTGTGCAATCAACCAATTAAGGCGGTCCAATTAAAAGCCAATTCCAGCTGAGACCAGCATGCTTTGTGCCTAATGGTTATGTTGTAATTAGCGCCAGAGATCCTCGCCTCAGGGATGTACAGACTCATCTCAATTGTTGAATCTATCTAATCTGTCTATCCCATCCTTTATTCATACGCCGCTTCTGCTCAAGAAGGTATTGATCTGGATCCAAAAAATTCAAAGAAAACTGCGGTTTTCATGTCAAAGAGGGAAACGCTGTCACGGTGCAAGAGCGGTAAACGCTCCGGTCGGCTCTCTTTAGTACGCTATCTGTACTCACCGCACACACCACACCAAAAATTGTAAAGGGGAAAAAGAAAGCAATCCATGCTTCATATTTACCCAATTCTCAAAGGGCCGCGACTCTTTATGAGGACATATGACTTTAATGCTCGCGCGCGCAACATGCTACGACCACACTCGCGCCTGTTACATTGCGGCGGCCAAATGGAGGCGCAAATTACATTTTCACCTTTCACATATGTGTTCCACTAAATGATGAGTATTGATTCGACGGTTTATGTTTCATTACCTGCGCTGTGCCCGGCATAATAAATTCCCAGGGCGCCATCGGCGGAATATTACAGCGGAACGAACCGGCGACCTGCTGTAGAGGTCATTGTGAACAAGCTGGGTAATAATTGAGATAATTACCGGCGAGCATAAGCAAAAACACACATCGCATTCGTCACGCTGCTTCATTGCAGAGCGTGTGAGAAATCATCGCGCCGTAGAGTGCAGCACATGATCGGGTATGATTTATTGATCAGCCTGCTTGTAATGTGTAATGCAATTGCTTTTTATTGCTTTACATAGAGCAGGTCTAATAAAACATTTTGACAGGGCTGCACAAGTGCTGTGAGATAAAGAAGTGAGGAGGAGTTTGTGGGCTCTCAAGCAGCAGTTGTTATTTTGACTTGATAATACAGTGAAGCTTCACTTCACCAACTTCATTCGTTCGGAGTGTGTTCGTGAGCTGAAATCAAAGCAGTTTTTCCCGTTACATTGGAAATGGAGTTAAGCCGACCCAACTTCATGTTGTCGTCTTCTTAGTTATTTGTATTTGTTACATTGGTTGTTTTTTTATATTAAACTATAGTTTTGAGGTGCAACGATTAATCAAAAAATAATCAATTATCAATTAATCAATAATTATTTTTGATAATTGTTTTTTAGAGACCAAAAATTCCTAAAATCCTTCGAATTTCAGCCTAAAAAATATTCTTTAGTCCTCGATGAAAGCGGACTGATTATTGCATTGAATAAAATTAACAAAATTAAGACGATTAAAACTATGAAAACAGTAATCAACATTTTAGCTTATTTTATGACATTAAGGACCAAATCAGTAACGGAATCGTAAAAAAAATGTAAAAAAAACTAAAAACTAAAATTTTAATAAAATAAAATAAAATATATATATATATATATATCCCGTTTTTTTTTTATGAAGGATAAACAGTTTGCATTTTAAAAATTATTTAATCCAATTCATTGATCAGTTATTAAAATAACTGTTAGTTGCAGCCCTACTATACTTTATTAAGCATAAAATGAATTTTTTGCTTATATTTTTGGTTTGTCTGGAACAGATTATTGGTTTTACATTATTCCCTATGGTTTCCATGTTTTTATAGCAATAGAACAAAATATTCTGTGGGCCTTGCAAAAATCAGTTAAAATCCAGTAAAACATCCGGGAGCGAAGGGGATTGCTTCAGTGAAAATGGCTGGGAGTGAATGAGTTAATATATTACACATTTTCCAGAAATTCTATTTACAATTTAAAATCTTATCTTTTAGTCAAGTCAAGTTTATTTATATAGCCCTTATAGCCCACAAGAGTCTCAAAGGGCTTCACATGCCCTCAGTTGACAAATATAAACGACATACCCTAATCGAACCACAAAAGGGGAAAGAGAAACTTTTTTTTAAAAAGGTGAAAAATGAGAAACCTTGAGAAGGGACCGCAAGTACGGTAATCCCCCTTCCAGGATGATCAGGCTGCAATGGATACCGAAAGGGCAACAATTTACAGTTTGTGATACTAAACATTATTTACTAGAATAGTGCAAAAAGTCCATTGAAGTTCTAGTGATATGGCTGCCATAATAATAATAATCATAAAAAAATTTTTTGTAATGCGCTTAGTATTTCAGCAATTTCAAAGTGCTACAAAAATAAAAACAAAGCGGCTCCTACTCCACATAAAAAGATTATATGCTTTCTAAGTAGGCTATTGTTATAGTATCAATCTGTAAATGTTGCCGCTTCGTTTGTGTTTAAATATAAACTGTTAACGCCACTACATCAAAGCTAATTATGTTATGCTGTCCATTGTGTGCTACAATTACATTTAAGTACATTTAAGCTAGCAAACTGTTTTGTTTTGTGTCAATAAAGAGCTTGGAAAAACACTTACGGACTGTTTTGTTTTGTTTTTTTAAATTTATGAGTACTGGTAAACCTCAAAGTCTTCCCTCCTCACCGGCAAGCATTTCATGTTTTGAACGGTGTATTAGCATGTCTTTATATCATCTGTCTTGTCTTCTGTTTTCACCGCTGATCAAAGCATTAAGTATATGCGAAGCTGTCACAGCGCATAGATGGCTGAAGTGTCTACCGGACGTCACATACGTGTCTGAGCAGTCACGTCGTGGCTGTTTTTTGATTCCGTAGAGTGCTCGCACTTCAATCGATTTGTCGCAAGCAACGCAGTGGACATCTGAATTGAAAAACAACTCAAACCGTATCATCACGTCAAAAGAGCCAATGTCGCCACAAATGGAAGAAGAGGAGTGAGGTAGAATAGGAGTGAAGCCGTAGAGGAATAAATCAGCGCTTTCATTTCTGGGCGCAGGAGACGCATCGCCGTCAGGCCGGGAAAGTCAAGCTCGGCAAAGGCTTGACAACAGAGCCTTGGGCGAGCGTGAGGATTGTAGCACGGGGAGAGAAATAGACGAGCAAGGGGACGGCGCGAGACGAGGGGGATGGAGAACTTTTGTGAAAGGTGGTGGGGAGGAGGAAAGAGCACAGGGAGAGAGCGCATGGGTTTCTGCAGCCATCTGGCCCGTTCAGCGATCCAGAACATTGACACTGGCAGCACAAGAAGACAAGAGGAAAGAGAGCAGAGAAGACAATTCCCCTATCCAAAGACACAAGTCCGATTTTTTCTTCTTTTTTTTTTTTTTATTAGAACGTCATTCAAAATCAACCTGATTTGTCTGTTTCTCTTATACCTAAAGACAAATTAGGATGAATGATAGCAGACTACTTTATAAAGCACTTGTTTCAGACGGGACTGTTAAGATAACGAAATGAGATTTTGAACAGACTTTGGATACACGTCGTGCTGAAACATCCAATTACTGAGAACTTGTAATTTACTAGTTCAACTTTTATAGCGCAGCACTTTCCCCTACTTTGAGGATTCACACTTAATTCATTTTATTTTCAGCAGTTTGTTTGTTTGTTATATAGAAAGAGAAAAGATGTGCACTGAAAGGGAGAAATACGCACTGATCTTGAACAACTTGTGAATCCAGAGGAAAAAAAGTGCAGTGAAGGAACAAGTTTTATTTCATTCTTGTGTGTTTCTGAACAGTACCTGGTAAACAGAGGTGGCAAATCAAGGTCCAGAAAGCAGAAAGTAAAGTAAGCTAGCTAGCTAGCTCCCTAGCAGCTAAAGGAGCACCATGGGAGCTAGCTAACTAGCACCTCAAAATAAAAACCCTGCTACAGTTTGGATTTAGACGCTGACGCAAGCTAGCCAGCTAGGTAGCTAACTCCCTAGTAGGTAAATGAGCACCATGGGAGCTAGCTAGCTAGCACCTCTGGCTAAAGCCAAACTGCGGCAGGGTTTTTTACTTTCTGGACTTGGATTTGCCACCTCTGCTGGTAGACAAAAATAATATATTTTCCAGTGACCACTTTGTGCACTTTAATTAGGGAATAATTATAATCATATTTATAATAATAAAAAAAAAGGAATCATCACAAAAACACTTAAAAGGTCATGAATTGAGATTTAGTCTTTCCATGATGTACTGTATCTACCTTAATTATAAAAAAGTATCAGTATCGATGATACCGTCCCTGTATTTACTCAAAAAATACACAGTCATACAAATGCACAGTCCCTAACAACAGCAGCACGCACGTTATTTGTTTACAACTGTCGGCAAAGGAATATCTCATTCACTGCTGATTTCTAAAATTATTTCACTATGGCAAATGAATGAGTTATCCTTGATGTGACTTTTGAAATGAGATAAGACTAGCAATTAGGATTTAGTCGATTAAGATAGCTCCGCTCGACCACATCAGTCGGCGATTAGCTGCGGCCGGGCACAGCGCTGATAGTCGTTGACACACAGAATAAGGACAAGGTGGCATATCTTGCCCAAACAGATTGCAGGAGTCCGCCCGCATGAATGAATACACACACGTACACACACACACACAAACGCTCTAGCTAGCTCAAAAATCAGGAGAACAGTAATGGTGAAAATCAGTTGAACCTTCTCCACAATTTACTACCACTACTCAGTCTCTGAATGCTACTTTCAGCTATTATATTCTAAAATGCCGAAATGGATTTAGAAACTAATCGATACAGGAAAATAATATCACACGCATGCAGGGTGATGCTTTATTTGTATCACTGCTAATTAAGTGACTACAGTTTTATGAGTTTCACAGGTTGTGTGACTCACCTTAGAAATAGTCTTGGAGGAAAAAAATGTCAGTATGTATCAAGGAACGTATTTTACGCCATTTTAAAAATGCTCAGTGGTGTGGAATAAATGCTTTTGAACAATGCTAGCAGTGCCTATATTTGAGTTTAGACAACCGTGACCAGGACTGTTGGGGTGAATTTCCCGTGCACAATTTGGTACAATTTAAACAGAATTGAAAAATACACAAATGGCAAAGTGGTAATACAAGAAGGAATACTGTAGTGGAATATCATATTTGTCGGATCATGCATGCCTGCATCAGCAAGTCACAACAATGTTTGTCTGTTTGTTTTTCCATTCGTAAATGATACTCAAAGATGCCATAAATTTAAAAACTACTGTATTTTAATGTAGGATCTCTTTTGAAGTCTTACTTGACAATTAATAATGACATAATGTCCTAAATCCAACCGTTTTTGCTCCCAAAATTTATTTGTTGTTGTTGATTTTTTTACGGAGTGGAATCGAACCCACACCACGACCACGTACTGCTTACTAATACTGCTTAGGAACTTATTAGAATGCTCAGGAAGTGAGTTACGTAAAAAGCTGCCCTACTATTTTCTTTTAAAATTATTTTAGTCTTTGGCAACTAATTTAATGCATGAGCCTTTGGGGATGATTTAAAATGTGATTTTAAGTAGATTTATTTGTATATTAACCGGAATAAGGACATTTGAAAGTGTGTCACACAAAAGTGAGGTCATCTAGCGGCAACCAATAGAAAAGCACCTTCAGATGACAATTTTTAAATATTGCGCACAAGTAACACACTTTTTTTTTAACTAAAACTATAACTGAAACGAACTAAAACTAAGCATTTATGAAATAATTAAAACTAAAAAAAAAAAAAACACCCTAAAACTAATTAAAACTAACTAAATAAAAAAATTAATGAATAAAAAACTCAAAACGAAATAAAAACTAACTAAAATGAAAAATCCCAAAACTATAATAACCCCGAATATAACTATAGCAACACGACTAGTCCGCGGTCTACTAGTCGAAATGACGACAGGGAAATGGAAATGAAATGAAAACCATATACATATATATAAAATAAATAAATAAATAAATAAACTTACGCCCAGACAGGATGTAAACACGTGGACATGTCCAGAGAAAAGAGGACTTTTGGTTACTGTTAGCAACATGACTTTTGATGCAGGCCATTGTCATATTTTTGAATGAAATACAATGGAATCAACCGCACACATCAAGCGGGACTCAGAATCAGCCTGCCTGCACCTCCTTCAGTCACCAAAATCACGTTACACTTCATGCGCCACTACTTGCTGAGTTTCTGCAGATTTTATTTTTTTTGTCAGCCAGCTGCAGTTTTTTTCTTTCTGACTATCCTCTAAAGTCTGAATGACTAGAAATGCTATAATCTTCTATTTACTCACAAATACTGGAGCTTGAGTTCTTTTCACCGGATCACACTGAAAACGTGATGACTGTTGGTAATACAAGGCATGGGAACCCTCAGAAAAATGTTTTTTTTTTTGTTTGTTTTGTTTTTTAAAGAAAAACTCCCAGCAAAATAGGAATGAATTGAAGAACAGTTGCTATATTGAAGATCCTATAAAGTTCTGTCCTTATGTTCCAAATCCTTCATGAGGTTGAGTCCTATTGGAGATTAGCTCAGAAACTTTGCAAGTTCTCATGATGCAGCTTGAAAATAAAAGTACGAGCCCCATTTGAACCCTTTCTTCCCCTTCGCATGGCATAAGCAGGGAAATAAAAACATATTTTGCATTTAGAGTAGTGAAATCCATTTGCAGCCATGTCGTTTTTGCCGGACGACTACACAACCAGACCTACACGGCTCAAAATGACCTTCCGATTGTGACATTGGGAATTGTCGCTGTCACTGTTCTCCTCCTCCCCTGCTCATGTGGAAACATTCCGTCTTTGTGCACGCTGGCTGGCTGGCAGCGCTCAGCCATGTTCACCACCCCTGAAGGAGAAGCAAGCTGGTCCCAAAGTCGCTGAGGCGGATTAGCTTGTCCTCTCGCTCTCTTTCCCTCCATCTCCGCTCGCTGTTTAAGCGTATTGGAGGACATGCGGAGCAACAACAAGCTTAAAAGTGTTACGGAAAGTTTACGCATTTGTTGCGGGGGGGGGGGCTGAGGGACTTTGCGTCATTCTTAGGCTGTCCCGTAAAACTAGCGTATTCCCAGCGGCATTCTGAGACGATATTGTAAAGGTCCATTTGGGGAGGAGTGTCAATAAAGAAAAGAAAACAATAATTTGATCCCTAAGTCCTAGCAGTCAATAATCAGGTTTCCATCCAATTGTTTCGAATTTTTTAAGCGAATTTACTGGAAATGCACAAAACGGACATTTCCATCTGTTTTCTTTTGTGACTATTGAGAGGGGACTCCGCCGCTGTAGGTGGCGGTATACATCATAGAGATGTGATCCACCAGTAATTAACATTTTTTTTAGAGTTTGCTTTTATAATTCTAGATAAACCGTTGTGCGTAGTGTTTCTTTGCTGTTTTCTATCTAAAAATTGCATTAATATTTGCTTCTTTAATTAATTCAAAAAATATTTCTATTTTACTTTATCGCCCGCCATTGCTTTGGGACTACAACTGTACGTGTCACGTAATATCCGGTCAAAAAGTGCGACGTGTAGCCGGTCTTACCAGCAGTTATTGGCAAAACCTGTTTTCATATCCAAAATTAGCATTTTCCCTTTCCAACCCCTCCCAGCGTAAACATTTTGGGCCCTTTCTCGAATTTCCAGCGTTTCCATTCCGTTTTATCTTCGCATTTCTTAAAAATTTGAATAAAAAAATGGGTGGATGGAAACCCCACTAGTCAAGACCATTTTTATCTTCATGTGCAGAAACGTACCATAAAGTATCAGAGAGACACTTCTTTCAGAAGTCGTACAGGACCATGAGAGCTGTTTTTTCAGGCGCCTACTGTAACATTTGATTACAAAGAATTAAGAATATAAATTGTGCTTTTCCTCACATGGTTTCTTTGTGCCCCGCCTTGTCTTTTTTAACATATTTATTCAGGTTGTTTGGGTTTTCTTTTTATACCCTTCAGAGCTGCATTTTTTTTCTGCTGGGCTTTTTATTTATTTATTTTTTTTTTTACTGATTTTGACTCTTTTCCCACATAAGAACAACATGGGGAAAAATGGGGGTTGTCTGATGTTTTCATTTGTTATAGTGGACGCCAGGATAGTATGGCTGTAACGTGTTGGAAACTTACCGAGCTTACATGTAACATTTTTAACATCATGCAAATCAACTTGCGATTGTGATTGGTTAGCTAGGATCCAATCATGAACCGAAAGTATTGACATCATCCAAATGATGCACTTTTATTGGTTTAGACATGTCATGTCTACTGCAATCTATGGGTCCTAAAGTTAATTCATATTTTGGATGTTTTACTTGCACAGCACGTTGTGTTTCATTTTTATGTATGAAAAGTGCTATATAAATAAAGCTTGGTAATTTCACAAACGTCTTCAAGCTGGCGAATTTAAAGAAAGATCATTTCTGCGGATGTGGGCGTGAACACAACCAACAGCCGCCAATCATATCAAACAAGCTCTCAGTGCCTTTAACTCTTTGACTGCCAAAAACGTTAAATAACGTTTCGTAAAATCCAATGGAGGAGTGCCAAAGACGTTAAAAGACGTTTTTTCAAAACAGGTGAAACTAACCATTTTCTATTGTTGATTACTCAAAAACGGAATAAGGTAGAAACAAACTTTTTTTTTCTGATGGAAGATGAGAGTCCAATCTTGTTTTAGCAGTATGTGTGTTTCCAGAGTCCAAACACATAATTTTCTATGGACCTTGAAAGATCAGTCAAAATGCTTAAAATCGGCTGGCACCCACGGCATCCCTTTTCTGAAAACGTCTGGCAGTCAAAGAGTTAAATGTGGCAAAAATCAATTTCTCACATTGCGACATCTCTGTGAGGTAACTGATGCAACAATCCATGCAAACTTTCTTATGTTTCTTCCAAATGAGATGACGGTGCTGTGATGTGAGAGCACGCGGATGCAATCGAGTGTGTTTTGCAGAGTGCTCATGTGAGGACAACAAGTTGTGCTGTACATAGCATCCAAAGTGCTAGTCAGTTATTCCCGTGCGTGTCCTCAATTCGATGCACGTCTCAATTGAACGGCTGAGCGGAGCTCCTAAAACCGCACGTGTCCTTTGGAACGCACCATTTGGCTCAACACCAATCACCAAAAAGTTTCTACCAAAAAGTTTCCTTGTGAAGTCAGTCAACCTAGTGGACCACCCATACCTCAGGTGTTTCTCTGACAGACAACACCCCCCCTCCCCCCCTTTTTTTTCTTCTGTCACAGTCTCCATGGCAAATAGGCAGAATCGCACATGGATTTTCTCCCTAGGTGGGCCACCTGCATTGTGGCCGACAGGAGCCTCGAATGATTGAAGAGCTCCACAAAGAAAAGGCAATTTTACAAAGCGAGCTGCTCACCTCGGAGGAAAGCAGCATGTCGGGCGGATTGTGAGATGGTGTGTGTCATGAGGTGAGCGCGGGCTTGCGATTTTATGCATGTGTTACGTTTTGGAGGTGGCGGCGGTGTTGCTGGTGGCTGAGGAAACGTCAGCTCAGTGTGCACCGAAAATTGTTTTTTTAAAAGAAAGGAGGGAGCAGGGAAGATTTTTTTTCCTCAGGAAAAAAAAAAAAAAGATAATGATATTCACAAGTAAGCTTACACATTTTAACCATGTTGACAAGGAGTCAATTTCACAGTTTGACTTTCTTATTACCTCGGTCACAAACACGCCACGTGAATGTCCAATGTTGCAATTCACAGTCAGTTCTGATGAATGTGTACAAATGGGAAAAAAAAATTCTCTTCATTTCTAAAGGATATTTCAATAAATCAGGGACCGACATAAGCCTTTTTGAGTGATAGGCCTGTGGGGACACCGTCAGCTCAGTTCTGGTGACCCGGTTTCAACTGATACTGTCCCAAAGCAAGTTAAGTCTCGTAGCGTTCCTAAAGAAACCACATGCGATCGGGAGAGTCACCCTCCCCCCACGCAGTGCTTTCGTCATTCACCAGACACATTCAAGAGTTTTGATCGTCCCTTTAGGAACGCTACGGAGTCTTACCTTGCTTTCTTTATAGGCATTTCACATTGGTCAGCAGAGAGCCTGCCGCCATTCTACGTCACTATGCACTCAATGCGTTGCGACATAAATAACAATGGCGGCGTACGTCCAAATAAAGTTTCTACAAAATGTATTAAACTGGAAATGATTTTTGAATAAATAATATAGAGCAAAACTTGTCATTACAGTCGAGGATCCTTTTAAGAGATGATGGAAGAAGCCCAAATAAACCTCTGGCCACTTTTGACAGCAAAGTGTTTCACACATCCAAAAGCGCTAAACACCAAAAACAAAGGGGTTACGTGAGTCATCAACACAAAAAAAAAAACTGAATAAAATCACCTTGACATTTGATTGTGCAGAGTCGGAGCTCACCGCTGTGAGGATAGTGGCGCTTCAAGTGCTTCCCTCCCATTTGTGGTGACACATTTCTGCGCTCAGGGCACGAAATGCCACAGCGTTACATTTATTTTGAAACAAACTCATTTGGACCTTGCTGTTTGCTAACCTCCGACTCGGGTTCGCTTGTTTCAGCCCGTAGCGCGGCGACAGTAGTGTGGATGTGGGCGGACAGCTCCTTTTTGCATTGTAGTTTTTAAACCCTTGAGGTGCAGCTCTAAACAACTATCATGAGTAAGATGCCGTGTCCCTTTTTTTTTTTTTTTTTTAAACAGCCTCGGTGTCGGAGTTAAGTAGCCGGGGCAGAAGTAGCAACGCTAAACAGCAATCGCCGTCACGCTGTGGGACTGCATCTGCTCGGGTTTAGCAACGTCAGGAGTTTTAGCGGAGCCAAAGGGTCATTTGGGGTATTTCTTTATTTTAATAGGCTCTATGACAGAACTAATCAGCTCCCCCAAAAGATATGACTCAGCAACTGCAAAAAAAATCCCAGAAAGCTAATTAAGAGTGGAAATCTTACAAAATGCCAAATTAAAGATCCTTCTAATGTAATGATGACATTTTATTTATTTTTTTACAAATAGCAGATAAAGCATCCCAGTGAATTAATAACCACTTAGTCAAGATGCCCCCGTAGATTTCTGGTCAAGGAAACTCTGTGAATAGCTTGTCGCTAATGACAAGAGGATCAGTTGGCTATAAGCGAGGGGTCAACACAGGACACGTTTGACCACATGTGCACCTCGGTGGCGTGCAAATGTCACTTTCCATACACGTGGGACTGCAAGGCGCAAATATGAAAGTGAGAGCTGTTACTTTCTCCTGCTGATAGCAGCAGTTGTTTAGGAGAAATAGCTCGATGAAAAGTGAAAGCTCACAACATCATGCAGCTCCTGCACTTTTGGATTGTCAGCCTTGAAAATTTTCACCTGAGCTCACCCCAAAAACACATCATAATGGTCAGGATTTAAATCATGTGGAGACTTTGGGAAGCTAAATGCAGGATTTTTGAAAATACACGGTTTTGCATTTTTTTAAGGTCAAATACAGAACTAGAAAACTGACCAAATGATGTCATCCTGGGAAGGCATCAAAAAAATCTGCTGGAAGTTGCAACTAGTCTAGAAAGACTTCACACATTCTGCACCAGAATATTTTTCTACTGAATCTAATAAAGAAATAAAATGTAAGATAAAAGCCTGAGATCGCACACATTTTTGTTTTAGTTTCGTTTTTAGACAAGTGATTCTCAGAGTATGGTAAATGAACCTCTGTAAACATGTAAGGCTTATTATTTTAGATCAGGGGTGTCCAAATCCTATCCTTGAGAGCCACTATGATACAAGCTTTAGATGTTTCCCTCCTCCAACACACCTGATTCAAATGATCAGGATTATTATCTACTGCAGCGTTTACTGATTAGTTGATCATGTGAATCAGATTTGTTAGAGGCGCGAAACATCTAAAACATAGTTTCCATCCTCCAGCACACCTGTTCCAATAATCAGGATCATTATCAGGCTTTTGCAGAGCTTGTTCATGAGATGATCATTTGAATCAGTTGTGTTGGATGAGGGAAACATCTAGAATAGGGGTCACTATCTCCAGTCCTCGAGAGCCCCTATCCTGCATGTTTTAGCTGTTTGCCTCCTCGAACACACCTGATTCAAATGATCAGGTTCGTTTTCAAGCATCTGCAGACATTGCTGATTGTTGATCATTTTAATCAGGTGTATTGGAGGAGGGGAAACATCTAAAACATAGTTTTCCTCCTCCTCTCTCCTCCAACACACTTGATTTAAATGATCAAGATTGTTGTCAGGCTACTGCAGAGCTTGCTGATCAGCTGATCATTCGAATCAGGTGTGTTGGATGAGGGAAACATCTAGAACAGGGGTCACCACCTCCAGTTCTCGAGAGCGCCTATACTGCATGTTTTAGACGTTTCTCCTCCAACACACCTGATTCAAATTATCAGGATTGTTGTCAGGCTACTGCAGAGCTTGCTGATCAGCTGATCATTTGAATCAGCTGTGTTTGAGGAGAGAAACATCTCAAAGATACAGGATAGTGGCCCTCGAGTACCGGATTTGGACACCGCTGTTGTAAATGGACAAATACCGATGCGTGGTTGGGGACAATGCCGTTTATCCCGCCAGGAATTCCCTGTAGGCAGACAAGGCGAGCTTCTGGCTCTGCCTGAAAGGTTTGACAAGCCTTGGGGAAAAAATACAATTGACGGGTTAGCTACTGGAAGTAGGCAGGGAATGCCCCTGTTCATTGCCCCACCACCAGGAGGCATTCCGGCAAAACGTCAACAAATGGCGGTCCCCGGCGGCCAAGCCTGTGTTTAACCCACTTGGTATGCGGTCAGGTTGAGGCCACTTTCAGGGCGGTGGATGCCTCTGCTTTGCGTCGCCCTCCATGGTCACTCAAAGTGATGCGAAAGGCCAAGGGACCAGCAGGTTTACCATCAGGGGCTCGTCTTTTTTGCCCAGTAGCACCTTGCTGAATTTGAATGGCGGGTGTCTAAATTCATTCTCCGGCACACTGTACAATAATCTAACGTCATTTGATTTACCCCATACATTACGGTCATCCCCAAGAGATCGATTACTTCAGTATTTTTGCTTCTGCTGTTGTTACACAGCAGCCAGTGTACATTTGCGTTATTTGAGATTTTTCACAAGTAATGGCAGCAAGCTGAGGCTGCGAATGAGATTTGTAACAGCAAAGTGGCTGGCCAGAAGGAAAGAAAAATCAAGAAAATAGACAGCAATCAAACATAAGACTCTATGCAGAGGAAAAAAAAAAGACACTGTGCAGAGTAAACCTCTTTAGCGTCATCCACAGTCATTTAATAAAGAAAACACAGCTTAGCTTTGAAAACATTCAACTCTTTTAATTCATGTGCGTTCAATCTTCACAAATCAAATCTACTTACTTAAAACTCTCCTATGGCACCAAATTTAGGACCCTGATTAGCATTTAGAATTTCCAATATACTGTACACTACTTAAGTGACAGTTCTTACGCCGGATGCCCCTTTTTTTTTTTACAGTGTAGATGAACCCAGGTTTGACTTAGAAATTCGCCAAAAAAAAAAAAAAGACATATTCAAGGCCAAGATATCAAAGCTTGCAATCGTATCGGCTCATTTGTTATCGCACGTTCTCATGCGGTACCATTCGTATTCTTTTTAGGTAATAGAAAGCACTCCATTGACTTTGTCCTGGGTGTACTTTAATTCTTTTGTCCATCCAAGCCCAGTACAAATACTGGCAGGCTGTCACATTTGTCCTGCTGTGCTCTCCGAGTGTGGCCACCTGACAAGGGCAGATATGAGCAAGTGTGTGTGGTAGAAGTCCAATAATAATGGGGTCGTTTTTTTTAACCACACATTTCTGCTGTGCTACAGTGCAGTAAAAATATATCAGTCACACATTGACGAATTGTTTCAATTAGCAGGAGCTGTTATACGTCCCAAGATTATGATGTTCTGCCACCGCAGCCTTCTCAAAATTGCATTTTTTTTTAAAAGTCCTGTGATGGTTATGCGCATGAACAAATAATTCTTCCATGTGATTTTGTTGGACATGAATTGTGCCCATGTCGATTCCAGTGACCAGGTGCAAAACATGAGCTCTGTTCAATAACGGCACCTTGAAATATTTAAAGGCTTCCCCGTTATGAATAAACAACGTGATGAAGATCCAAATTAAATTACCACCTGAGTGATTATGCAATAAAGAGAGTGGGAACCTAGCAAATATTACACACTTGCAAAGCAAAATAAACAGAGAGCCAGAAAGGTTAAAAGTAAAACACATAAAAACTGAATATTTAATTGGAAAGTGCAGTGCAGAAAAAATTGACTTAATCAAAAAAAGTATTGGCTTGTGCAGCCAAATAGACCTCAATTCAGTGATTTTAAATAAGTTACATGCTTTTAACATAAGAATTTTTTTTTTCTATGCTAGCACGACACCTCCGGTGTTTCTATTGCAGAGTCACTCAGAAAAGGCATCCATGGTAACTCGATCTGAGAAAGGGAAAGAGCGAAACAGCTATGTTCGACTCCAACTAACAAACTTCAAGTCGATTCCACTCTACACTTTGCGTTTGGTAATCATGTCAAGACTTGAACCCCTTACGAGATATGGTGATAGGCTCAATCATCCAGGAAGGGCTCAGAGTCAAGGAGGAGCCAGAAAAGATGGCTAGGGAATCTGTTTCGGATGCCTCCCGGATGGCTCCCTGGTGATGTGGTCCAAGCATGACTCACCAGGAAGAGGCCCTGGCGATGACCCAGGACATGCTGGAGAGACTATAGACCTTATTTTCATGCCAAGCACAAATCTAACTGTGAGCATTGGTGGAGTTTCCTTTTCTTTTGGAATCTAGTAAAACGAGCACAGATAGAAGAGCACAGTCGTGTGAGGGAATGCAGCCGGCTCACAAAGCGGCTCCCCCTCATTGATCCCTTTCGAGGACTTGCTCGGGTTCATGCAGGAGATTGGCAGCCGCACAAGGTACATATACAGTCAAACGAACTGCAATAAGATCTGCTAATGCGGACGGTGTGGTCGGCCACGCATGTGACTGATTAGTAAACCAGAAAGGAGTACCGTTTCGGAATGTTCTGATAAGCCACATTTGTGATGTAGTACTCTTAGACCAAATTAGTGACAGACATGAGAATTGGATCTTGTTATATTGCTACAACCCTAAACTGATAAGAAGGTTAATTTAACTTGCAGCCCACTTTCCAGAGAAAGATCCTCAACCTTAACTTTCCCTTTCATTTCCGCCATTATTCCACTTCAGTTCTGACACACTGTAATGTGATGTCAACAAGTGGCGGCTTTCTGCACCTCCTTTTTTTAAATTACAATTTCTCATAATGGAAAAAATATATATCTGATGTCTGAAGTCTGACAACACTTTCATTCAACACTCAGTGAGACACGATCAGCAGCTTGGCTTATATCCAAACCCCTTCACAATGGCCTGAATCATCAGACCTGTTTGGCTCTCATGATTGAATGACCCTCGGTGCCGCCGCCTTGTGGGACTCTGAAGCAAACTGCCGGCTAGAGAACGAGACGCCAAAGCGGTAATACGTTCCTGGCCATAAAACTTTGAAGTCACAACAGCTCCATTTATTTATACAGTAAGCACGACTCATCGCATTGAAGCGCGAGGTAGCAGGCTGTGGATGAAAAGTCGATTTCTGCTGCAGATCAGCAATGGTTTTGTGTCTTCTTGTAAACAATTACATTTTGAAATAATATTGTGTCAGAGATGCCTTTCAGACCGTGAATAGAATGTAGCAGCATTTTGAATTTTACGAGGAACATGGACAATTGACTCTTTGTTTCCGACTTCAGGTGTGGTTATAAAAGACTGGAAATAAAATTGCCTCAATGTTTCACATTTTGGCTCGCTGATTTTAATGTGGCCTCGCATTCGGCGGTTTTGTCTGGCTGCTCCGGATTCCTCCTGCAGTTAATTTGCAGGCAGTCCCATTGACATAAATGACCAAAATCTTGATTTGTAACGCAGTGGGTTGCCCACATTTTTCTTTACTCTCCTTGCTGAATTTTATTTAAAAGTTCTTCATTGGTATTTTTGTCAATTCATCCGATGTGTCATATTTCTCGCAGCCATCTGTTAAAGAACATTGAAGTTTTTTGGTGGACGTTCTAGTATTGCGCCACATCTCACAGGCATACAAAAGGCCATTTTTAGGTTTGTAGGAAAAATACAAAAATGTGTTTTTAAGGAGGAAGTCTGCAAATTTTATTCCTGAGAAAGAACCTGGTCAACAACCAGAAATGTGCCATTAATCACCAAAACAACTTCACTCGTCAAAAACTAGAAATTATTTGATCTTGGATTTCAAAACATGCTTATTTTATTATAATTACGTAGAGTGTAGCAGGGGTCACCAACCTTTTTAAAACTGAGAGCTGCTTATTAGGGTACTGATAAATGCGAAGAGCTACCAGTTGCATACACACTTCTGAAAGAAGAAATTTGCAAAAATTACTTGGTGGTATATCATCTCATCGTGATCGTGATGCCCACTAGCTTGTCGTCATGAGCCTTTGAACCATTTTTTTTTTTTAAATAACATAGAATATGTATTTAGTTTTTAAATATACACTAATCTCCTTTAGAGATAGGGTGAGAAGCTCGGTCATCCGGGAGGGACTCAGCGTCGAGCCGCTACTCCTCCACGTTGGGAGGAACCAGTTGAGGTGGCTCGGGCATCTGGTTCGGATGCCTCCTGGATGCCTCCTTGGGGAGGAGTATCGTGCATGTCCTACCGGCGGGAGGCCCCCGGGGACGACCCAGGACACGCTGGAGAGACTACGTCTCTCGGCTGGCCTGGGAACGCCTTGGGATCCCGTCGGGAGGAGCTGGGTGAAGTGGCTGGGAAGTCTGGGCTTCCCTGCTAAAGCTGCTGCGCCCGCGACCCGACCCCGGACAAGCGGAATTGAAGACGGAACGGAACGGGACTAATGCACGTCTCATTAAAAAAAAAAAATTAAAAATAAGACACACCTCATTGATGAGTTATTTTTAGACCAGGCCCGCATTCAGCTTTTCAGCATTCCCACGCAATTTCTGCAGAAATTGCACTTATCCTTATATATTTGTATTTTTTTTAACTAATAAATGGACATTAAACTCATTGAAAAATGTATTGACGGCCCTTTGGGATTTGATTTCAGCACCACTGCACAAAGGCAGCCTCACACAAGACACTAAACGACATCCACGTGGTATTCTGTCCGCTTCTACTGCCACAATACCAGCAGCCTGACATCACGCTGGTACCATACGGCAGCAGGTGCACACTAATCGGTTGGCAGTAGATGGGCTCGCCAA
The DNA here is from genome assembly GCF_051991255.1 of Vanacampus margaritifer. Classification (NCBI taxonomy): domain Eukaryota; kingdom Metazoa; phylum Chordata; class Actinopteri; order Syngnathiformes; family Syngnathidae; genus Vanacampus; species Vanacampus margaritifer. The sequence goes on from NC_135434.1 coordinate 4,745,171, forward strand.
GAATGAGTTTGGTTGGCGTTAATTACATTCATTAGACATTGCAAAGAACGTGTGACCATGCTGTTCATGTTTTATCATGCTTCTAATTACATGCAGACCTTCGCCTCCAACATATGCCATATTATTTATCATCATAATCAATATTCTCACTGCGCATGACAGAAGAGTCAGCAGGCTGCAGTGGAGTGGGTTTGTCTGCCTGACAACACGTTACGCTGCAGGCGTTCCGCACGTGCCACACGCCATGATAGGTCGCCCAAACAATTCACTTTGCTTTATTTAATTCAGCAGCAAAACATAACACAAGTTACCTCGGGGCACTTTTTGTTCAGAGTGGGTCTAAGAGCACACTCCTAATGTATTTAGAGAGGCAACAACAGAGAGGAGGGGGGGGGGGGGAGAAATGCATTTACCTCGGGTGGGGGGTAAGAAGAAGAAAAACATTAGCTGAACCAGACACGGGTGGACGGCCATCTACCCACGGTTCACGCTTACTAATGTCTCATTTAGTGTGTTCAAAGTACATATTCGCATGGATAAATCGTGGACAGTATTATGAAATTTGCTGCACAATATTCATGAGCCACTGCTCATTTGCAATAAGATTCTACCATGCAGGATAATAACGTATGCTAACATGAATACTTGTGGCAAAATATTATGCATATTTGTTATGAAAGTGCACTGCAATGCTGTTACTGGACACATTGTACAAGGAGACACAAGAACATCGATGCCCTAGGGATTTAGAAAACACACTTAATTGTGAAAGCAGTTTAGCTACAGTATATGAATGTTTTTTGGGGTTTTTTTCCCCAGCGGACAGAGTTGCCTGGAGGGGAAAATGATCGTGATTGATGCTTTGCTTTGTCTCTAGAGATGCACAGTTGCACTTTAAAGAAATGCTCAAGACATTGTTGCCCTCATTAGCATACACCCAGAGACTGGCACCGACAAGCATAAAAACACTTGAATGAGTGAATGACATTTATGTCGCCCAATAGCAAATAACTGATAGGAAGAAGAAAAAAATCCCCACAATTCCCTAAAACAAGGGCATTTTGTGAATGCCGTCTCTGACTGTTCCAGCTCATATTTCAACAGCTTTTTAGCTTCAATGAAGATTATTGTTATTATTATTATTATTATTATTATTATATAGAGCGGCACGGTGGACGACTGGTTAGCACGTCCGCAATCCAGTGCAGAGGACGTGAGATCGAGTCCGAGCTTCGGCCTTCCTGGGTGGAGTTTGCATGTTCTCCCCGTGTTTGCGTGGGTTTTCTCCGGATACTCCGGTTTCCTCCCACATTCCAAAGACATGCGTGTCAGGTTAATTGAAGACTTTTAATTATCCGTAGGTGTGTTTGTGAGTCTGGATGGTTGTTTGTATCTGCGTGCCCTTCGATTGGCTGGCAACCAGTTCAGGGTGTACCCCTCCTACTGCCCGAAGCCAGCTGGGATAGGCTCCAGCGACCCTTGTGAGGACAAGGCATCTTAACTCTTTGACTGCCAGACGTTTTCAGAAAAGGGATGCCGTGGGTGCCAGCCGATTTAAGCATTTTTGACTGATCTTTCAAGGTCCACAGAAAATGTTGTGTTTGGACTATGGAAACACACATACTACCAAATGATGTTTGGACTCTCATCTTTCATCAGAAAAAAAAAGTTTGTTTCTACCTTATGCCGTTTTTCAGTAATCAACAATAGAAAATGGTTAGTTTCACCTCTGTTTTGAAAAAAAAAAAAAAAACGTCTTTTAACGTCTTTGGCACTCCTCCATAGAATTTTACTAAACGTTATTTAACGTTTTTGGCAGTCAAAGAGTTAAATAAAAAGAAATCCCATGTATAATATACCCTCTCCCTAAAGTGCTAAAGGTCGAGCAGAGTGGCCGTCTGACCATCTTTTTGGATTTGGGGAGGAAGCCGACCTCAAGCATGGGAAAAACATGCAAACTCCACACAGCAGGGCTTGAGTCACTATCCAAATACAGAAGCTCTCCAATGCGAGTTTCATTCGTGAGTCCAATTTTAAAGGCAAATCAAAGTAGTATTCTTCTCATTTACATTTTGGGGGACTTGTGTGATTTACGAGACGACGTAATCAGCACACTGCGGTGGAGGTCATCAACTCTTTTGTGTCCCAGAGTCCAGTGACACAACAACCTAATTAGCGCCTAGAATCCAATTTGTTTTAAACTGATTGATGAGCCAGTAAACAAGGGACCATTTTACAACTGAACTGTGTCTTTCCGTTTGCTTTTGCTGCATAGCTACAAATACGATACAGCTAAACACGATTTTTATCCTGGACTTTGTGCGAAGGTCTTTACTATTTTCTCACACACATGCAACCATCCAAAATGTCTGTAAATGTATTTGTATTTTTAAGTTATATAAGCTGTACACCGACTACTTTTCATTATGTCAAAGTGCCCGTCATCCCTATCGATACTTTTCCACAGCTTGATCAAAATTATTGTGCAATGCTTTCATAACTGTTTTTTATTTTTTACTTAACTCAAGCTCAAATTAAATGACATATCTTTTGACTAATGTGTGATGGTATTCCGTTGTGTCAGGTTGGGCTTACTTGCAGCCACAGTTCACTAACCTGCTACGGTGGTAATCGGAAACATACCTTGTATCTTTGGTGTATCATCCAGGGAGGATCAGGGACAGCAATCCCTTCAGCGGGTGCGCTGCCTATCGTGGCAATCCTTGTGACTGTCAATCTGTGTCTTGTGCTTCTTGGGCATCAAAATTCTCTGTGGAGAGTACATACCAAGTTGAATAGAAATGAACACAGGGGGCTTAAAGTGGCAAGGAAATGTCCTTCACGATGCATTAGCCCAAATATAAACATGCCTCATCATATCATAAAAAGCTATACAAATTTTAAAAAAGAAAGGTCATGTGCTCTTAAAATAAAGTATACTCTACTGTATGAGCTTCTCAAGATGCAAAATACATAAAATCCATAACACTTGACTGTCCACATTTCAGAGGCATTTTCATAGAAAGAGACCTAAATGAACTACTGGGGAGATGGAAACTAGCATTGTGCTAAATCTGGCGCAGTCATCTTCTTAATCTTACTGCACGCTGTCTTTTTAATAAACTAAACTCAAACTAAATTGCAAAAAAACAATTTGTATGATAAATTCAATTAGAAATCAGTGAAAACCATAACCTCCATTACAAATACATTAAAAGCATAATATGATGAAATTGATCATAATAAAATGTCTAAAAATTAGTTAAATGTACCCACATAACACATATAAAAGATTCAGATCGTTTTCCCATAATGTCACACACCTCTAGGCACAGCGGTAGCCGCCATGTTGAAGGTCGACTCATTGTTTTGTTCCGGTGCTTATTGAGTGTTTAAATCGATCATTTTGATAGCCAAAGACGAATATGAATAAGCAGATCTGCTTTAAAAGAATTTGTTCAGAATACTTTGTTGTAGGTAAGCTTTAACAGTTAGCAACATTACAAATCACATTGTTATGATTGGTGTCCTTTCTTGCTAGTTCGGTTTTGTTTGCACCTGTGCTCGTCATCCCGTTCCCTTGTATCATCCAATCATCTCCCCCAGCCACTTGTGTCTTGTCCAGGTGTCGCTCGTTGTCTCGTCAGTTGGCTTGTATTTAGTCCCTGGTTTCGTTCAGTCTTGGTTGGATCATTGTCGCTGTCACCACTCTTGTGTTTTGTTGTTACTTTGATTTTTGTTCTTTTCAAAACTTTGTTTGTTTTGTTTGTTAAGAGTTTTATCCAGTACCTAGTGATGGGACGATGATACCTCAAGGAGTGTATTGACACATTACACAAACTGTATTGACACTGTATTGACACTGTGTTGGTCACTCAACAGTGACCTCTGCTGTAGATCTAAAATCATTGCAGATAAACAAAATCAAAAATAAGATGGTAAAACGTGCATGCTGTAAACCTTAATATTAGCTTATGAATTTATATTTATAAAATAAATTTAATACATTTTATTTATTCACTTGCTAGTCTTTTACTTAAAATATGATCTCATCTTTGTATAATTTCAGTTGGTCCATTTGCTTGCTGAGTTAAGTTGTTTATTAGATGCTCATATGAGTTGGCTTGTAAAATATAGCAAATTTGTATGTAATAAAATAATATTAATATAATAAATAAAATAAAATAAAATGAAATAAATAATAAAAGTTAAAATGTTTAACTTCTGTATGGGATTTTGTTAAAAGTTTTAAACCATATGTAATAACACACTAAAAACAAGATTCTGTCATATATTTTTATTGAAAAACAAAAGTTTTTGAAGTGTGATTGCTCCAAGGCGATTTCTCCTCTTGGACACCAGTTCCCCTGCCTTAGAGAACACTCGTTCACAGGGAACAGAGGAAGCTGGCGTGCATAAATATTTAAGTGCCAGTTGATAAAGGTGTGGATACTTTCTCTGATCAAAATGATTCCAGACTTGTGAAAATTTTCTAGAACGATCCATGAGTGGAAGCAAACAAAAATCCAACAGGCACAGGTACAGGTAAATTTACAGCTACAGCAAACAGTTTAATCTCCATCCAACAAACACGCAACATGTTGATACAGTTTGTCTACCTATAAATACAATTTGGCGCGGCACATCCAAACGACACACTTCCTGTTTCGGTCACGTGATTTTTTATTAAAGCGATACACGCGCCGATACGGGGTTTCACACTTGCGCACTCGGCACAGTGCTGGCGCGCCAGTGTTGTTCGTCCCATCACTACATTTGAGTTTAATACTCTTAAGTAACACAGATCTTTGCCATTTTATGATATGAAACGCACATAAACCGTATTATTTGATTACCGGCTGACTCCTATCAAGCTAACAGCTATCTAGCCTTGAGGCTAATGATAGGCAAAGTCAAAGCTGTTTTAGCTAAGGTACTGTAAATTAGGCTGCGAGCCCGCCAATTATTCTGGGTCATATTGTAGTTCTTTATGGCGGCCATTTTGTCATTGTTTTATGTCTTTACCACTGCGTCCAAACTTTCTCAATACACCCTCTTAACTTTCCCGCCCTCATCTGAACGCATTTAAGGAGACTGGAAACCTGGCAGGTGCCGTCTAAAACGCCCTACAGGGCATGGTGGAGCGGTGACAGCTCTGTTGTACACTACATGTGTCGTGACTCCATAGTTCTCTTGGGGAGGATGGGTCACAGTGAAAACTGCCTTCAATACAGCCTCCGTCATGCATCACTGGAGGGACGCATGCTTGCATACACACGGGTGAATGCGGAGACGTTTTCCGCCCGCCACATGCTCACTGATCTCCTTCCTCTCCACGCGATCACTCACACATCATTTCTCGACCATCACGTTCCGAGCCCTCATTAGAAGCTTATTGATTGCTTAATGACCAAAAGGTATCTATATATATATATATATATTTTTTTTTTTGTCAGGTCTAACCACACTGGCTGTTCCCCACATCACAAGTTTATCAAGATGAATTCTAGCCAACAAAAACACGCGTTAACAGGCGGGGTAAACAAGCATCAAAACCACATTCCCCTTTTATTGAATTCCAACCATCTGTAGGGGGGAAAGTATGACAGGGATTGTTGAGCCCCTTCATCCCGCTCACGGCGGAGCGTCCTGAAGAGGTGGGCGTGAGTGAGACGTCTTTGTGAATACCTGATGAAACACGGAGGGAGTGGCGGTTTTCTGTCCTCCTACTGGTCCTCCCTTCCCTCCCTACTGCCTCTCATCTCGCTCCTGTAGTCAACAACCACACGTTGCTCCAGATTGGCTTCCCCGTCCCGAGGGGGGCGCTTTGGCTAAAGAAGGGATTTGAAGATCTGAGAGAAAAACACAAGAGACCGATGCAAATTTAGGATGAAGGTATCGACTGGGCATATTCAGTTAATTGTATGTTCAAGGGAGGTGGAGGGTGGGGGGGTGTTATGAGTCATTGCTAGCTCCTAATTGAAAAGCGGCAGGAGGGGAAATGGCCGCATGGTTGCACACCTATGGGCTAGTTTCTTCAAAGAAATTTATGGGAAAAAGCTATTACTGCACAGCGGTCATTATGTTTGGAAAGCAATACTGCCTGTTGAGGCCAAATCATTAGTTGATTATGTAATTAATATGGGGCAAGTAGTTTGTAATTTTAGAAGAGAAGAAAAAAATTGTTTAAACTTGTTTAAAATTGTTGTGTGTTTTGGGTTGGTTCATGGGGTCATTGTGTTCTTGATATCAGTTGCTATGCAGTTACTGTTTAGCCACTCTTAGTTTGTCCCTTATGATAGTCAGCCATGCAGTTGCTATGATCCGGTATTAGTCACCCTTATTTTATCTTGTATGCCTTTATTGTGTTTATTGTGCATTGTCCTAGCGAGAGTTACTGAAGTACACTTTTATCAGTACAGCAAGGTTTCTTAGCTGAGGTATCTAAGCTGAGGTCTCTTCCATGCAAGTGTCTTCCATGTGTTCTGCATCCAGCCCTGCTCAAAGTTGTTTCAGGAGGGAAGAAAAAAACACGCCCAAGGAAAAATAACCGATCATGTGGTTATTTGCTATGCACTCAGATGCACATGCATGGCAGGCACACCCGAGCATCCTCACCCTGACTTGTTATCTTGGGATTCAGGGGCTTTGCTGAAGCCATAGCAGGAAAATATCCACTTGCAAGAAAATGTCCATCCCTTGTTTTCAAACACCTGGCGTCGAAAGACTAGCAAACAGAAGCAGAGCGAAAGGATCTCAAGTAGCTGCTACAGAGGATTCAGAAGTGACGCGGAATTATATGAATCCGTTATGAATAGGTCGTGCTCGCTATTAACGTAGCTTGTTTACCAAGCTAGTGCTATGCTAGCTAGCTTAGTACTGCTCGCGCTGCTATTTTGTGGAAGCCTTATCTGCGATCTTTGTGACTATCATGACAAGGTACTTCGGTCAGACTCAAGGGGTTGAGGGATTAGTAAAGTAAGCTTACATTCACAAGTTACTCGCAGTTTGAACATGGCCAACTCCCGCTAAAGAATCCTTCATAATCCTATAAATTGTGCGGGATTCATCAAAGCAATTGAGAAAAACTGTAATGTTTGTGACATTATTTAGAGAAGAGAATCATCTTTTACTTGTCAAATATACACGGAACACGATCCAACCTTAGCCCCTCACATATTGATTTATTTGCATCTTAACTCATTTGCTCCCAAAAACGTATAAATTCATTCTATTTTAAATGTTTTAGTGTCCCAAAGATGTATTTGTATTTATTTATTTTTTAAGCTAGAGCATACAGAAGGCTATGATGAATCCTCTGAACTGCAGAAAACGGGTGAAGCAATGGTAGTAATTACAAAAACAGCCAGCGGGTCGCAGCAGAGTATAAGAGATCAACCAGGGCCATGTTTCAAACAAGCTCATTTACCCAAAGTTCTAAACTTAGCTATATTCTAATGCTAATTGCTGCCAAACTGAAATGGAGAGAAATATACTTTTTTTTTCCTGATGAAAGAAGAGACTAATCTTTCTTTTGGTAGGTTCTATGTTTTTATAGCAATAGAACACAATATTCTGTGGGCCTTGCAAAATCAGTCAAAATCCAGTAAAACAGTCGTGAGCGAAGGGGGTTGCTTCAGTGAAAATGGCTGGGAGTGAATGAATTCATCTAGAGATGACATTTTTTTCAACTGAGTTGTACAGGTTGTGTCACATTGAAATGATTTGTCTTGTCTTGGTCTCAAATCTTTTCACAAAAACCTGCCACTGGCACAAGGGTGTATTGTAGACTTATTACATCCACTTTACATTGTGCTGCAAACTCTTTTCCTTGTCTTTTTTATTTTGGTAAATAACTTTAAGACATATTTTTTCCCACCCTAGCTCTTCTGTTTGTGTTCAAGCAAGAGCTCTAGCTTCAGTTTGATTTTTAATTGGCCACATTGTTCCGTTTCACGTCACAATCAAGGTGACTCAGACGAGCGCTGTTGACCACACACATGGAATCGTGATCCGTTTTCCACCACAGGATAATTGCTCTCTAAAATACGTCTATATTTTTTAAAGACATCTGACAATCGGGACATTGCTGACCTTGATCATAAGGGAGGAAAAATGCTCAGATTCAGCCCAACTGTGTTTGTGCCTCGCTTAATTTTACAAACGCAATCGACTCATAATTGTTTTTTACCATCTGCAAATGACCTTGACATTTTATTAACATGTTGTGATGGCTTTCACCAGGCAAATTAATCTTACATTCACTTTCAGCTCGACGTTGTATAACAATCTAACGTGATTTGTTTTGGAGTCTGTTGTGAGCAGATTAAACAACAAGAGCAAAAAAAAACACAGGAACATGTTTTCCTCATTAAGATCACCTACCGTGCTGTTACATAAGACTCTAAACATTTTACTCTTGGTTAAAAGAATCGCTACAGAGCACATGAGACACAACGTGATGCAAATGTTTCCTAAATTGGGTGCATGCCCTGCGTCACATTCGGGAAGTGTCGGTTCACCTGAGGCTCCTTCATGGAATAAGGGGGGCACAAAAAAAAACTGTCAGCAATGCTCAACGCTGAATTTAGAAAAAGCAAAACAATGTTTGTCCTTAATGTCTAACTAGTTTTTCCAATTAAGTTGTACAGGTTATAAGTCACATTAATAGCGGGAAAGGTTATTGATCTTGCTTGGTGTGTGTGTGTGTGTGTGTGTGTGTGTGTGTGTGTGTGTGTTTGTAACCACCATTCAAAATTGCAAGCTATGTGCGAAAGACTTTCTACTTCAGGAGGTGTTGAATGTTTAGAGTGGAACCAAATAGACTCCGATTTAGAGTAGGCTGATATTTACACTTGGAAGAGAGTAAAATAAAGAATTGAAAATAATACTAATAAAAGTCACTCAAGGGTTGAGGAACAAATTCACGACCTTTGGCTTGGGAGACTGTCACATTACCACCTGAGCTATGACCTTCCTCCTGTTTGCTTATCTCCAAGACACCAAAAACATAAATTGTGGCCTCTTTGAGTATGAGAAGAGAAGAGTCCAGCTGACACGAGCAATATACTAACACATAGTCTGTCTCCCCAAAAATAGCTGAAGTTTGGTCCTCAACTCTTGAGTGACTTTTATGCTATTTTTGTTTCAATTTTGTCTTTTACTCTCTTTCAAGTGTAAACATTACACTAAAACTGAGTCCCACTCTAAATAGAGTCAAACTTACTCTACAGAATTGACTGTGTATGTTATTTATTCAACCTTTTAGCTTTCACATGTGATTTCTCCAGAGATTGCAAATCTAGTTTAATGTGATTGGTTGTGTATGCCAGTCATACAGAGCTGTTTGAATGGCCAACTAGGGGTTAACAATGCAATTCACATAAACAAACAACAAGAAAACTTTGTACTAAATATTGCTAAGAAAGAAAAGCATTACTAGCCATTACCACAGGTGTCGCTGTAAGACATTTGCTGTATAATGTATCATCTCATCCAAAGGTTACAGCAGAAAGCTTTTGAGTTTAAAGAAGAGATCTTTTTGACAGTGTGCATGTCAATGTGAGTGTTTTTTCTATAAAACGCTGAGGGTTCAACCTTGGGACAGAGAGGTAAATTGGCTCATTATGATAGCGCGAAGTGCGCTCTCTGCCTCTCCAGTCTCCACTGATCAGTCACCTGTCCGGATCAAGTTCGCACTTCAGTGTGCAAACACAGCAGGAGAGCGCAATGTCATACAACCCGCAGTCAGAATTGTGTGCTTGCTGTAAGCAAAAATAATCAAAGTCAGAAAGACTGAAAGGATGAAATCAATGCTCCTGTCTCCATCTCACGCTGAGGCTGGGGATTCAAGCACTGTCTAATTCAGTGGGAGCCGTGTGAAAGACAAGACAACAACAAACCTCTTCAGAGGCCTCAGTCGTCATGTCATCCTTCAGGCTGCGAGAAATGGATGTGCTTCATTTTGCCACCCATAATATCTGCAGGGGCTTCCGCCCACCTTCCCAGCAGGCACGTGCGGCTCTATTAAAGCTGTCCATCGTCTTTTTTCGGGCGACCTACAAGAGGCCTGAGAGTTGAGGGAGTTCACACGCAGGAGTACGGCGCTGTCTCTCGGCTTCAAAACTGCCCGGCTGCACAGCTACTGCAGCAAAGTTTCAGCGCTGCTCTTTGCAGTCAACGGAAGCAGGAATCGTCTCTCGCAGGGTTTTGGAAAAGCGGTCCACAGGGACCTTCCCCCCTTACTAAAGTATCCAGAAGGAATGTAAACATATCAAAAATAGAAATTAAGATCAAACTATTCCACCCTGTGAAGAGTCTCCAGGAAACTGTAGCCAATCCCAGCCACTTTTTCACACTACAGTCGGAGACCCTTTGGGATAGTCTGTTTTCCACTTTAAAATATTACAGTTAGAAATGCAAAATTTTTTTGCTAACAAGCAACAACAGAGGAGTCTCCTATATCAATTCGTCAGAAATTGTGAGCACTCGCGTTTTAATTAAGAGGCGAAAACAGACTCACTGCAACAAAGAGAAGACTGGCATATCATGATGCGCAGGATCCATTGCTAAGGCGAAGCTAACCTTAGCACTACTACCAGATACTAGTTCGAGCACGCTTTTCTGGCTGTGCGGATTCATTTATGCACCCCAAAAATTCCTTCTTGTGGCGCAACAAAAAAAACATCAGCTAAAAACTAACGGTGGCAGGCAATAAAACATTTTTTATCATAATTAATCGCATGCAATAGTTAACTTGGGATTGATTGCAAATTTTTATAACTCTTTGACTGCCAAAAACGTTAAATAACGTTTAGTAAAATCCTATGGAGTGCCAAAGACGTTAAAATATGTTTTTTTCAAAACAGAGGTGAAACTAACCATTTTCTATTGTTGATTATTGAAAAACGGAATAAGGTAGAAACAAAATTTTTTTTCTGATGAAAGATGAGAGTCCAATCTTTCATTTGGTAGTATGTGTGTTTCCATAGTCCAAACACATAATTTTCTGTGGACCTTGAAAGATCAGTCAAAAATGCTTAAATCGGCTGGCACCCGCGGCATCCCTTTTCTGAAAACGTTTGGCAGTCAAAGAGATAACTGTTCTAAATGTACAATAAAATGTACAATAAAATATTTGTTTTAAGTTTTCATACTCTTGTTAACATAAAAGTGGGGGGAAAAGTTAAACTAATAGAAATATGGCTGCATCTTTTAGTTAGATACAGCGATTTCATTATAATTCATAAAATGGAGTTAAAATAAAAAAATATGTACTGTACTGTAAAAAACAAGTGTGATATTGATTTGATTGTGGTCATTTTTCTGCCACTAGATGGCATAATTGCATTTGTAAGACGATGGTGAGAACTAATTTTTCTTTTCAAATTAAAAGCTATCCATCTTTAACATGAAATAACTTGGGAAATTCTGCACATTTTTAAAATTGTAAAATACAACTTGACTCCAGTCTCCGCAAATGTATGCATTATTATGAAATTAGCTACTGCAAAATTTTGACATGGACATGTCTGCTGCGTTGCGACTGGAATTCCCCCAGTTACAGGCTTTCCATGTAAAGGGCGGTCATTAACAGTGCATTAAAAAAAATTGTGCCGTTAAAGGAACTTTAAATTAACTCAAAATGAAAACACTAATTTTGAAACCCCTAGAAAAACATTTCGTTGATCTGATCAAAAATATTTCGTGAGTTGGCGTTTTAGACGTGATCAGGGTGAACACATTTTCACTGATAATCTAATTTATAGTAAATTTTCACCACTAACTATTTATAGAAAATTGAATAGATTACCTGCTATCAATCGACTCCAGCATTCATGATCGACCACACTAATGTTCACTTGAATGAATGGACAAAAAATGTCACAGTAGCATTCTTAATCTCAATCTTAACCCTTATCTTGAAGTTAAATACCACAACACATTCTGCTTGCTGAACATCCAAAGATTGTGACAATCGTGAATCAGCGTTAAGCACAAACAGGCACTTTAAAAAAAGCAGGTGTCCTTTCCGGGAGTCATAAATTTACATGACAGGTGGAAGCTGATTATCATATTACATGTTCGACAGAGACAAAATAGCGACAGTCTCACAAAGAAGCGCACGTGGGTGAACGATTATAAACAAGACAGCCCGCCGCCTGGCTTGGAATTCGTTTGCAAACTTGCACCAGCAGGGTGCAAAGGAAATGTTTGCACATTCACCTCACTTATTTATTCATGCAGAAAACAAGGCTCCGAAATAGTGAGGAGGAGGGGAAGGGAGGGGTGGCATGGGCAGAACATGAAACATCTTTCATAAGGGGACGATTTGCTCAAAACGAGAGCATTGTACATAATATAAAACAGGAGTCTACAGAGCAGTTTGTTTACACTAAATATCTTTTATAGTTGTATGCTGCTGGATTACACCACCTTAGAGTTTGTTTGTTTTTATCTAAAAATTGTCTCTTTTTTTTTTAAGAACAATGGCTAATATCTGCTATTCTGTTAAGTCTCACAGCTGCCCTAAATATGTCACGGCGGCACTAACACATCTCCCCGTGGGCCAGTATTATTCCCCATGCTGCACCAGCGAGAACATCTTCGAAACGCCTCACACCCCCGCGCCCCAACCCCTCGCCTTCCCGTACTATTGACTTGCAGCTGAGGGCCTTTCTTTCCCAGGGAACATCCCTCAACACACATGATCAGACCGTTTCTCCTTCTGCTTTTAAATGATGCAATTTTCTGACTTGGTGAAATGAGCAATGGCTCACGCATGAGGGAAATGAGGTTGAGGTGACTTTGATGTGTTCCATATATTACAAGATGAAAGCTGACTGAAAGCTTTATCCCCGTAAGCAGGGTCGGAGTAACATGCCAACTATTGGGAGTTTAGTAAATGTGTCCGTTTGTAGGGCCTCTAACAACATGGTCTGCTATTTTAATTGAAAATATTGCCTAGCAGTGAACAATTGCATGAGTTTAGTATCCATCTATCTATCGATCTATCTATCTATCTATCATCAGGGATAAGCTCTATCGTACCTATGACACTAATGAGGACAAGCGGTCTAGAAAATAACAGATGGATGGATGATCTGCCTTCTTATTTTCTTGCTCTTGCACCAGGTGACTCAGTTGTGATGACTGGCAGAACAGAATATCCCCATTACTTTCTCAATACCTCTGAGATAAATTAATTAGTAGATATTATGTGAATTCCCAGTGGCAGGCAGTGAATTTCAGACCTGGGCCTTCAGTGGGGACTTAATCACACCTTTAATATCAACGGTTTCACATCGCAATTTTACGAAATAAAATACAGAAATGCAATTTAACAATGTGTGCCATTACAGACGGAGAGAGAGAGAGAGAGCGAACAACTCCAAACGTGTCATGTTTATTTTCAGTCTTGTTTACTCCCTGTCATGTTTAGCTTCTGTTTTCCCCTTGTCTTGTCATTTCCTGTTTTATTGTGAAAAGTCTGACTCCTCGTTTCAGGTCACTTGCCCTTCCTTGTTTGGTGTCTTTGTCAACCCTGATCCCTGATTGTGTCCACCTTTCCCCATTACCCTCATGTGTCATCCAATCAGTGCCCTCAGCCAGGTGTGTCTTGTTATGTCATTAGTGTTGGTGTATTTAGTCGGTTGTCTCCCCCCTGTCTGTGTCGGTGCATTGTTGCCACTGTCGTAAGTCTTTCGCCACGTCACGCTGACCTTTTTGCCTTATCAGGATCCATGTCATGTTGTTAGTCTCGCCTTAGTTGTTTTGTCATGTTTAGCTTCATGTTTTGTTAGTTCAGTTTATTTTGAAGTTAGTTTTTTTGATTAGAAATTAAAACCTCTTTTTGGACTGCACCTCTGCCTCCTTGCTCTGCCTTCCCGCATCTGGGTCCTAAAGCCCCCACCTTACTGACAAAACGTCTACACAACAATATCATTTGCAGCAGTTAACAATCGATACCTTTCTATTAACATGAGCAAAACATAAAAACTTTAAATAGAATACACACCAGAGAAGTTGGTTATTTATCGATTAACAAAACATCCTCCCATCTTTGCGCCAGCCTATAAGCCAGCTGTAGCCCGATCTGCCCTGAAAGTAAATCTTCTCCGGCCAGCATTTTCTAGAAATTCTGCTTGAAAATGAATTTTTCCCGACACGCATTCTCCTAAAAGGTGGGAACACAGGTGGGCTAGCATGGCCGAGTGACAGCCAATTGCTGCTAAGACTATTTAGCTCAACCAATCAGAGGACAGAAAGCCGTTTAACAATTTGCATTCTTGCCCATACATACATTCTCGTGATCTCATGAAAAGTCATCAGTCGTGGCTCAAGTCCTGTTCCAATTCAAAGTATGTATAAACCAAGAACATACGGATTACCTGGATGTTCTTCTTCTCTGCTAGCTTAGAATAAGGATGCATTGATTGGTGACGTGAAGACTTGGCTAGAAAAATATCCCATGCGGCTGTCAAAATGATTGAGGAGAGGACTCAAGTTTGCTTTTTTTTCCACATTTAGCAATTTACGAAAATATATCAAAGCCGTTTGAATCATAAATCTGATTGGTTATTTACGACATTGAAGGCTCTGGGCAGAGTCCCTTCGACTTGGCATCACAAAAATGCTGAAATCTCATTGGACAAAAAACGAAATCTAAGGCTACTGGAAGCTTGGCAGCCAAGACACACTGTGAAATGAAGATAATAGACGGTTGTAAATAATGTAACAATGCAATGTCATGTAGATTATAAATGGAGGTCAGTGCTTCTGAAAGTGTTCACGCCATCAGAGGAGGCCTTGAAGACTCTAACCGCATGCACCTGTCAATTGGCAACCACTTCCATGTTGCTGTTAATTCTTACAAGCTAACTCCCAAGGGTGCCCCCCCGTGTTTATTTTTAGGACAACTGCAACCAAACATTGATCTGAGACTGGGTGGTGAGGGGCGTAGCCAAGCAACTCACTCGGTAGGATCCCGGTTTATCCGGCGCAGTTTGAGGCCACAGTTCGATCAGCTCAGCGAGGGATGCGCCAAGGCCTTCATCAAGACAGGCAGGGATAATGTTATGGCATAGGTGGGGGTTTACAGTGGAAAGTTATCCTGTAAATAAGCAGCACATGAGGTGGCTGGGGGGGTGAGAGTTGAGCTGCACAATCACCTCGGTGGCCTCTGATTTGTTTTCCATCCCATCTCTGGGGCTCCCTAAAGAGAAGCTCGTGCTGCAGTTTCTGCCCTGGTGTTTGCTTTGTTCTTTTTCATACCCTTGTCCCCCACTGGCTCTTTCTTTACTGTGATTCCTGCCTGTGTTCATCGTACACTGATTGGCTAGTATGAAAGTTGCCCAACTCATCACTACAGTACAGTAGATGATGATGCTATTGCATAGAGTAACCTTTACAGCATGCACATTATTGCCTGCAGCTTCCCGTACTGTCTCAGACGATTCCCTCGTGTTCGGCTCCCACGTTGAGAGTGAACAAGAGTTGGTTCAGGTGAGCACACTTGTGTAGTCACTCATTTGAACAAAACATGTTAATGAGATTTGGAGTAAGCGGCTAGTGTTCAGTTGTGTTTCTTTATTTACCTCGAAGCAGGACGAATAGCTTCTAATATCTCGCCCATGTTTTTCTTTACAAATGCAAATATTACACAAATAGAGTATTTGTGTACTACTTTTAATCAGATCCATTCTAGACCAACAGTCTAATTGTAGGACGACATCTGTAACCTGTGGCTGTACGTGCTACGTAACAGTCTATACACAGTATGTTATGCTAGAACTCTCTTGACATTTTTTAGACGGGAGCCGTGGATGCTCATTTTTTTTTTTTTATTGGACCCAAATGGAAGAGGTTGTTTTGAGTGATTGTAACATATTTCAAAGTTCTTCACCGCTCTAAAAATAGCAAGGGGGCAGCATTTTCAAATACAGCATATTTTCCAGATAAGCTAACAGTTAGCATAGCTTCTTCTATTTCTTTTTCTTAGTGTTTTAAAGATTAAGAAATATTTTCTTTATGTGTGTACACCACGTTATGCCGCTTCGTTATTAAAAACCTTGGTTTTAAGTCCTTCAAACGAGTTCCAGTCACTTTGTAACAAGATAAATGAGTTTCTGAGTTCAGGTGTTCTTTTAAGAGACCGCATGTTGAATTCCTTGAGGAACGTCCTCATGACAAATTCCCCCTTACACTGGCTAAAAAGCATATTGAGCTTATCAGCGTGACCCAGATAGATGGTCGACAGGCGTTGCAGAGGTGCAATTCCACTAAGTCATGGCCACCAATGAAAAATGTGGGTATTCTGCAGTGCTACATCAGGTTCACAAGACCCCCGGCTCCCCTGAGAATCCCCTGAGAACTGAAGAGAATCCTGTTACCATGGTGGCAAAATTACTGCTCCGGGTAGCAAGCTTGAGACACCTTTCTTTGCAATCTATTGAAAAACGACGCCGCATAATGATGATGTCGCGAGGCAGCAAAACGGGTACGCGTTAACACAGAGATTCACTACGGAATGCACTGGTGCTGCAAAGCTAACCTGTCCTAATGAATCTGGTTGCAAGGTGCCTCTTCAAGCGTGCACAAGATGAGTTGAGTACAAAGTTTGCTGAAAGGGATGCACAACTACAGCAGCCCGGCGTGTCGTGCCACCCTCTCGGCTTAGTGATGTGAAGGAGAGCGAGTTCATTTTTTGACTCTGAGGCGAACTACTTCTGACGCTAATGAAAATGTTGCCCGAAGGTGAAAGAACAAACTCTTCATCTCGGAGGACTCAGACGCATGCAGATTGACATCACCGTGACTCGTATTACACAGCAGACATTGACCCTGCACATAAAGCAAGATTATCTGCATATATCAAACAAAAGAATCAGAAAATAATGAGCACACATTTAATGAATTCTGTTGAGTGTGTGTATATCTCTTAGGGGTGGGAATCTCTGACTGTCTCACGATTCTATTCTTGGTCTGCGATTCAATTCAGAATCGATTTTCGATTCAAAATGATTTGATTGACGACGATTTCTGCTTCAATTTATAGATGAGCATAGAATCGTCATGATCTACTCCAGTCTGACTGGCTAATGCTAATTAGCACACTACTCGCGGCACTTATCACTCAAAAGAACAGCTATTCATACAAAAAGCTTCAGGAATGTACACAGATAAGCATCTTAACATTACTCACTGGCATATGCTCATCCTACGTTGCAAAAAACAAACATTTGTATCGGCATAACTTGATCATTACTTTTTCCTTCTACTCTCTAATGTGGCTACAATTTAACTGTTTATCAGAATGCGTGGAACCACACTGCCCTTGTATGGCCAAATTGGGTACAACATGAACAGCACTCCCAGTAAAGGCAAACACAAACAAGTGCAAGAAAATAAATTTTGGGACATTTAAAATCAATTCTAAATCGTACTAAATGAGAATCGCAATTCTTATGAGAATGGATTTTTTGGCATACCCCGAATATCTCTCTAGTTTTTTTTAAGCTGCAGTAGTCTTATTGCCCCATGTTGGAATCCATCTATTTTCCGAGCATGCTCAAAATATATTTTTGTTTTTCTTGTCAGCGACCTTTAAGAGTTGTCTAAAACTACCTTAAAGAAATGACTCAAATATGCCTATCCTCTATGATTGGCCAGATAAATGTCAATGTGATTGAATACAACAGAAGAGTCAAAGAGTGAGCTACAAAAAAATCAGGCCGACTGGAGAGATGACCGAGGACGTGTCCCAGTGCACAATAGGCTCTGATTTGCCGAGACTACAGGAGGCAGTTAATTTTCAACACACCTCCAGCAATAACACACCATTGAATGAGGCAGAAGCTCTGAACAGCACGTAGCGCTCACTTGCAACATCACCGATTGGGCCGTCATAATGAGAGAGGAAGAGTGGCTGTTAATTCCTCCCCACATCTTCCCCCCTCCCGTTTATCAAGCCTAATATAATGTACTGAGCAGGAAGGAACATGGATGTGGAGCAGAACTGGTAAATATTTTTTGTGAGGATTGTCACAGCAAAACACACACACACACGCACGCAATGTTCCACCTTGAGGTCACCAGTTGAATAACATGAAGGTTTTCTTGTCATCCGGGATGGAAAAAGTACTTTATAAATAACACATGTGCATCTTTATAAAACCCAGGCATTGTCAAGCCTATAAAATATCACAGTATTTTGAAAAATAAGTTATATAAGCACTTTCTGTTACATTTTTATTGTATGAAAAGTTCTATCTAAATAAAATTTGATTTCTTTCTTATAATAAAATTATTATAGAAACACACAAGGATGCTGGAGGAATACAAAAGACTGGAGGAAGAGTTAGAAAAAAATGTGGAGGGTGAAGACATTAGTGGTAGCAGTAGTGACGACTCGGATGCAAAAAAAAATTTAATCTGCCAAAACAAACAGTAATACATCAAGTCTTCATTTTTCTCCCTTTATATCCCCCTTTGCTGTTGAGCATTTAACGATTGAACTGCCTCGAAAGCAAGCAAGCAAACAGAACAAGTTTAAAAGCTACTTGTTCATTTTGGTGACATAATTGGTACAAAACAGACTTCTTGTGTTTGTGAGTTGCATGTTTAATAGCGTCAGCTACTTTATAAATAAAGCAAGACTGTCAGCAAATAAATATAGTGCATATTGTGTTGCTAACTAAGTCTCTTTTGCCCACAAAATATGTTAATTACACACAGTATTATACTCATAGTGGGTAAAGGCATTAATTCACTTAAATGCATTGGAACAGGTGACTATCAGGGTTCAGGCATTCATTTTTAACACCTTTTTTTCCACAAAAACGAATGGTGCTTGATTGAAATATTGCTGTACATAAATGGTATTGTATACGTCAATTCTGTTCATTTTCTATAGCGTATAATAAATGAGACATATTCGGCCCGCCACATACCAAGCGACCATTGCAAAGGGTCCAGACCCTCGATTATCGAGGAGGAAGCAGATTACCACAAAGACAGGCAACGGGTGAAAATAATGCAAAGAGTGAGAGACTGTCGGCAATGATCAATTGCCCCATTCAGCAACAGAGATCCTGCTTTGATTTCTAGCCTATGGTTCATATGAAATTATGAATATATTTATTGTAAAAACACAATGCACCTCCACCGCGGGTTCTAGCATCGCTGTCCTGTTTTTTTTTTTTTGTACACTAATTAATTCACTTCAATTTCACTCTTAACTGTATTGGGTGTAATTTCATTATTGACCGAGAGATGGCAGCATACTTAGTTTGAGACGGTAGTGTTGAAAGAAGAACAAAACAGGAAGTAGTTAAGCACAAACTATTTTGTTTTTGTTTGTTTGTTTATTTGTTTTTGTTTTTTGAAGTGTACTACAGTATATATATTTGGCTTTCAGCCTAAAATCCATAGGACATTTTTTGTTAAAAGTTATTGAATTGTCATCTACTGTAATCCTGCTTTTTACGCCTACAGAAAGTGACAGCTGTATGTTTATTTTATAATGTACATCTGTGGGTTATGATTTGAAGAAAATAGGATTTGTTTACGAGAAACACGTTGCTTGATTTCTCTCAGTATATTATATGTGTTTACATGTGTTTGTATTATTTCAAAGGTTTAAAGACCTTAAAAAAATTAAGCTTCATCTATTGCAGGGCTGGTCTATAACTTAACCCCTTTGAGGAGGCATTAATGTATTCATATCGGTCACTGGGGACTTTTTTTTTGTGAAACCTCATGTGAATGTGCAATTTGTTTGTTGTTTCTGCAATGTCATGACAGCATTCACCGGCAATTCCCATTTTAAACCTAAGCCGAACCAATGGCTGAATGGCTGACACGTGGCCAGCCATGAAAATTAAGTGCCGAATCCCACACACTGCGTGACAGTTCCGTCATTTTCGGAGAGTACCAGTTTGTCTTATCAAGATGTCAAGATACTGAGAGGAAGTCATTAAAACAACAATCAAGCTCTTCTAATTACTGAACGTCAAAGATATGTGGAGGAGCTTTTTGTCCATTTCGTTGGGAAAAATAAACTTTCAAACATTTGTAAGTCTTAAGTCACAAATATTATCTTGTATCTTTTTAAACACAATTTAACCTTAACCTTATTTAACCTATGAGCAAAATCGAGCTTTTGTGAGCTTTTGTTTGTTCATTTTTCTTCCTTTTCCCTAACACTGATAGGAAAATAGAATGCCCAGAGCTGAGGTTTATTTAACAATCGGTTTTCAGTCCCATCTCACTGAACATTATGGCCGCTGCTGCCACCGCCGCAAGCATTCAATCTCCGTCCAACGTCCTGTTCTGGCTTCTAGTGAATTTTAATTTGCTCATATTATCATTTTAACATTTTGTACTTTTCTGCTTGTGTTAAACTTGCAGCACTTTGCCAATAAAAAAAAATATGGCTAAAATGCAATCAGTAGCGCAAAGACCTCCAACAAGGACAAACTATTACCACTTTGGAATGTTTGAGTATCTTGGTTCAAACTCTGTGGACACGCATCCGTCCACCGGAGGACGAGAGGCGTGTAATCCCTGAAATGATCAGCTGTCACATCAGAGCTGACACATGGAAACCCACAACCCCACATCCATTTTCTACACCATTTTTCCTCACTCGGTTCTCATGAGACCTGGTGGCTACCCCAACTGACTTTGTGAGGGAGGTGGGTTCTACCCTGGACCGATTGCCAGCCAATCTTAATGATCATACAAAAACCAATGACATTCACACCGATGGACAATTTAGTCTTCAATAAACCTAACATGCCTGAAAAATCAACAACTGTGGTATGCTCATGACATTATGAGCAAGCGTGTTGCAGCGTGTCAAGTCCAGGTGTAGAAAGTACTTTTATGCAACAGTTCGTTTGAGTAGAATAATTGTCATTGCGCAGTGATAGTCGGCACGTCGACGAGTCAGTTCAACCCCTAGTTTGGTTGGTTTCCTGTCCCAGCAAACACGTACAGTTGGGGCCCATATTGCTCTAGTTGGGCTTTGGCTGGGTATGGGCTTAGAATGGGCTTCATTGTTGGGCCCCAGTTGGGCAGTAGGTGGGCAGTAGATGGGCGCAACTAAGAATGGGAAATAAGCGGGCTCTGGCTTTACTCCAAAACATTCCAATTTTGCAAAATAACAGCATGGGTGATGGAGTTTACTGCCTGGCCTATAATTCTTTAAAATTAAGTAAAATTTTCTTTTGAAAAAAAAAAAAAAAAAAAGCACACAAAAATCTATATTTCAACTTAATATGTGTTATTTGGACCACTAATGGGCCATTACATTCAAGTTTGATAGCAAAAGATTAATATTCAAACCTAGAAGAAATTGCTGCAAAGCATTCTGAAAAAATACGGAAAAACCACACCCACATGGGTGTTAATTGGCAGGGGTGTCTGTTCCCTCTGATAACTGGTGTCCAGTCCTGGACCTAGTCTGACTTTTGCCTTAAAGGCAAGTGTGATTGGCTCCAGCTTCCCATGACCCTGAACAGGAAACACTTTGTAGGAAAAGAATGGATGGAATTTTGAAAATCATCATGGCCTAAGACAGGGGTGGGCAAACTCGGTCCTCGAGGGCCGAAGTCCTGCAGGTTTTGCAGGTTTGCCTCTTCCAACACAAGCTGATTCCAATTAACAGAATCGTTATCAGGCTATGCAGAGCTTGCTGATGAGCTCATCATAGACCAGCTGTGTTGGAGAAGGGAAAACATCCAAAATCTGCAGGACTCCAGCCCTCGAGGACCGAGTTTGCCCACCACTGGTCTAAGAGGAACAACCATCACTCAACAGAGAATTTCATATCAGTAATTTTCAAGACATTGTGAATATTTTGCCCACTGGCAGCTTAGCAAAGTGTGACTCATGTGAATCAACAATATAATTCACTGTCACCCCAGAGACCTAAATGACCCCCGTAAGTGGTTAAACGCAGCTAACTCCCCACTTGCCATTTAGACCTCAAGAGGATATTCAAGGAGTCCAGGCAGGAGGGAATTGTGTGTATTTTACAGCAGGCAGCCGTGTTCCATACTGTTTCCTGCTGTGAGTCAAGACAGTCTGTTTTGGTCCCAGACACTACTGCTGGCACCACTTACAACATCAAGCACTACAAATCATTTTCTCTGAATCTTTTCCAACACCGGAAAGATCTGACATTTGACCTTAGTTACCGCAGCTATTCAGTGTGAAGTTTTACTCTTCATGAATATTGGATACTTTAATCCCGTAAGTGTCCTGCAAGGGGAAATTCAATTTACACTCTGAAAAGAGACATGAGAGAGTGGGAAGTGTGCCATGGTGAGGTACCAAAGAGCAATTCGGGGTTACAGCTCTCTTTCCACTAAGCAGCCCCAAAATCGAGATTGCAATTGCACCACATGCACCTTAAAGTGTAAAAAGTCCTGAACAACAAAACATTCTACCCTAACCTTTCTAGCGCAAGACGACTTGCATTGTGACAGTAAACTGCATGTGAATCCTCTGACTTCACATACTGTAACTTCTCAAGGATATTCTGCTTTTGTTCACCTTCTTACTGACTTAATAGCCCTTCTTTAAGATGCGCCATCTTTTTAAATAACGGTCTTCACGAAGCTCCCAAAAGCCAACAAAAAAGGCGAAACAAACTCACAGTCAGTCCTTTGAAGCGCACTGAACTGAGCTCCTGTGAAATACGCTAAAGTCTCATGCGACGGGTTTGAACAAAAATGTTTTGTTCAGCGTTATAGAGGTGTGTTTTTTTCACCCCATATCTGTTAAATTCGTAATTATATACACTGGACGGATCCCAGATTCATCGGACAGAAAATAGTTTCCACTCAGAGCGCACCTTTGTACAGTACACTACAAAAAAAAGTACTTCCAACCTTTCCGCCAATTTGAACATTCATTTGAGGTTTAGAATTCATCTTTCAATCAAGGACAGTGTGGCCTGAAAGTTTTAAGAAGATTGCTTGAAAATTGCCTGCGATTGGCTGGCAACCAGTTCAGGGTGTACCCCCCGCCTACTGCCCGAAGCCAGCTGGGATAGGCTCCAGCAACCCCCCCGCCACCCTTGTGAGAACAAGCGGTTAAGAAAATGGATGGATGGACGGCTTGAAAATTGCCATGGGCTATTAAAAGACAATCTTATGCCGTAATCAATTTGAGGGGTTTATTAGTCCAATGATTTCTAAGCACATCAGACATCATCCAAGTTGACGGTATTAGGCCTTAAAAAACTGAATGTTGGTTCATGATAGGGGACGACCACACACTGAAGCTTCTGGAAATGAACACATTTCATGATTTGCATCGATGGGTCAGTGCACGCCAGGCCTTTTTGTGCAGCTCAGCCCTTTCGGAGTGGCCCCCGGAGGGTGTGAGTGGAGGTGGAACTAATCTCATGACAGCAAACCGGGTCTCGGTCCGGAGGGTGCCATCACTCACCGGTGCATGCAGATGACACAAAAGGCTGGCGAAGAGCACACAAGCTGTGAGACAAGTCTGGAGGGCGAAGGCGGCGTGACATTTTACCCGGGCGGCGTGTCACTCTCGGATTGCGCGATGCGCTTTCACCGCCGTTGCATCACGCAGAATCCGTGATCAGTCGCCGCCGAGCGATCAAACCCGCCGACGTCAACAGCGGCGAACGTTCCCCAAAGCGACGCCTTGATATGTTAAACGCGGTGGCTGTCGCTGTTCTCTTCCCACTTCGTTGTAATCAAAGAATGGAGATTCCATCTGTTTAGAGTCATTAAGTGACTTAAAATAGCTCGGCGGGACTTGTGGGACCCCACTGAAAAAGATACAATTGGGTATAATTAAATCTTGTTAGGCTTCCAACTGTTTGCCAATTCTTCACTAGCAGACGATTTCATTTGCTGAGTTGCTTTGATGACGCCGCAAAAACTGCAAGTCAAACAATAGAACGGCGTAAACCTTTTCTTCTGAATTTGTGAACTGTGAATTCCATCTGCGGCTTGAACGGATTCTATTCATAAGCATAAGCTGAATGCCAAGTAAATAATAAATTTGGGGAAAATATGCGGGCAACATTGTGGCCGAGTGGTTCGTGCACCTGCCTCACAGATTTGAGGTTTGGTTTCAAATCTCAGTGCTGCGTTTGACCCTCTTCCTTTAAATATTCAAGTCAAACTCAGTCCGTTTTCGATTTGAGCCAAAACTGATGAGAAAACAGCAACTGTACGATGTATTTTTGTGTGTGTCTTAAAACCATATAACAACATAACATAATGAGTCAGTTTTGAGTCTGTGATGAGGTTACAAACAGTGTTGCCTTAGTTACCTTGAAAAAGTAACTTGATTACTAATTACTTGCGTTTTCTTATTTACTTGACATGTTTCAATAATATTAATGTTGTAATGGCAAAGCTCAACGTCTATAACGTACATCGTATAAAAATATAGCAATTACATTTGCGGATCTGCTGCCGTCACACAATCTGGTGTGACTGTGTGTTATGATCCGTAGTTTGTTGATTTGGTTTTAGTTACATTTTGGTTTTCATGGATTTCCTTGTGCCCCTGTTGTCATTAACTGTCTCTCGTCAAGTTTTATCATGTCCACCTGCGCTTGTCATCCCGGTCCCTTGTGTCATCCAATCAGCTCCCTCAGCCACGGTATCTTGTCCAGGTGTCTCTTGATGTCCCGTCAGTATTTAGGCCCCGTCCACACGAAAGCCAGTTTCAATGTCTCCTCCCCACAAGTAGGGTGACCATATTCCCATATGCAAAACAAAAAGAAGACACTTGCCCCGGCCTTGAAACTGTGGTACCAGTCGCAGTTACACAGTGTACATCACCTCCTATTAGTCACGCAATGCCAACTCCACATTTTCATGAATTCGTAAAAACTCCCAGACGCCAGAACAGGACGTAAGAAAATGGTCTGTCCTTCCAATTGTCCTCCCTATAGAGCACGTTTGGTCGCCCTACATGACACAAGTTTCTTGCCGTTTGGGCAGTTCGTCCACACGGCGGCGCCTTTTCAGAGTTTGAAACCGAACACTTTTGTAACCGGGTTCCAGGGTGGAAAGATTTCCCAATGTGGACACCATATGCGGGATAGCAAAATATTTAGCATGATGTTGTGGTACTGTGGCTGCGCTACAGCGCCACTCCAGACTTGGCATATACATTACAGCCGTTAACTGTCCCCAGCGTCTTCTTTTGGACACGCATGTCTTAAAACGTTTCTGCGTGTACAAGATTCTTTTGAGGAACGGCTTTGCTTCCGTGTGAACAGGGCCTTAATTCCCTGCTTTCTTTTGGTCTCTGACGGTTCATTGTCCATCTCATGTCCTTGTCACCAGTGTAGTCAAGACATCTCTCTTTATTTGTTTGTAACATAAGTCTTGTTTTGGACTTTATTTTGTTTTTGGAATACCCAAGTACCTTGTGCAACAAACCTGAATATTGAAAAAAAAAATAATCTGAAATGCTGCCTTTACCTGTTCGCTTAAGAGTAACTACAAGGAGTATTTGATGAGTAACTGTAGTCTGATTACTTGTTTTAAAAAAAAAGTAATGCGTTACATTAGTCATTACTGTAAAATCAACAACGCCCTACTCTGTAATGCGTTACCGACATCACTGGTTATGGATGATTCATTTTGGACATCTGTTGAGCAAAATGGGCTCTATTTTTCTTGGGTGCTGTTTTTGCAGCGCAGTTCACCTCACATCACCGGGTGGCTCTTTAACCTGTTTTGCTGCGAGGTGTTGGCCATTCAAAGCTTATGCGTGCGTGGGAGCCAAAAGGCTTAGAAAGAATGCGAGAGCGACTCCATGCTGAGAGCACGGCGTCGGCTCAGGTTCACAAAGGCCGAGTAAACAAGAGAACAGAAAGAGCCATTGAGACGAGAGCCTCTTCGAACAACACAACAGGCAACAAAAGCCAGACTTTAGCCTGGGTCCATATCAATAAATGATTACTGCTGCAGCACAGTGAGTGTTCTAGTATGATCCCAGTTATTAATTAGCACATGGTCGAATATAGGCCAGATTATCCATCAGCACGTCTACAAAAAGATCCCAGTGCGTGAGAAGAGGCTGTCGTGCTACACTCTCTCCTACATGTCCTCAGTTTGCATCTTCTGCGCTTCAGTTGGATACTTCAGTGCAAAAGCTTTCATGTCAGTGTTAGTGTCAATTAGAGTTGTCAAAATTAATCAAAGTCATCGATTATCAAATTAAACGACAACTATTTTAATAATCGAGTAATTGTTTGGAGACATTTTTTTCTCATTTAAAATTGTCCAAACATAATACTTTTTTAAAAAATCATTATACAAATATGAAGTATGAAATAAACACCAATCACTGGTTAATAAACTGGAGGGGGGAATGTTTTTTTTGTGTAATACACATTAATGCAGAATTCAAATGAATCCGATTAGTCGACACAAACATTGGCATCAGCAAGGATGAGATGAAAATATTTTCATAATTCTAATTCAATACTTGTAAACATAAATAAAAAAATTCTGAACTGTCTTGAAGTACAAGTTAGGTCTTTTATAAATATGAGAAAATACTTAATTCATGTAAAAAGTCAATTTCAGGAAAATGTATTTAAAAAAAATCTATTTCCTTATGAATTTATGGGGAAAAAAGATTAAAATAATCGATTCATGATTTTATGAATCACTATCACTCTTGAAAAGGAAAATCGATTCAATATCGATTATTCGACTTTTTAAACCTAGCCCTAATCGATTCTAAAAAATATTCGATAGTGACAGCACTAGTGTCTATGTTTCTTAATGCGGGAATAAAAGCTGTCCTGTAAACTATTGTTAGTTTTTAGTTTTAATTCCTAATACGCAGCCATTTAAAATGGACATTTAAACTACCATTTAAATAGTTCAAATACTGGATTGTTAAGTCCCCGTGCTTATGTAGTATCTTATTACATTTCATACCCTCCAGAAGAAATCTCCTGTTATCTAATAAAATCCAAGATTGTAACCTTACCCTTAACGTGTTCATTTCCCAGGAGTGCCTCTCTTCTGTCGTACTTGAGTCACAGTTCATTTTAGTGGACTGCTGTGCAAACATAAGGACACTAGCATACTTATCCTGTCGTATTTCAAGTTAGTGACATTACAAGAGTACATTGCGAGATGACTTGCGTCGCCATCTGATTTTTACAATTCAAGTGCAGGGGGAGGAAATCATCTGCTCCGCATTGTGATGGCCCGCGTGATATTTCAAAAGGTTACACTGCATCACGTTCACGCCATTGTTTTCCGTGGATTTATATTTGTTTAAAATGGGCTCCGCGGTTGTCTGCGATAATAAATGCGATGACAAACAACCGGGCAGCGTGCCATTTGGAATTCATTTAGCCAGACAAGGTAGAGATAAAGGCGGCACCCTGATTGCCCGCCGGCGACACTTCGTAAATCAGGCGACGCCGTGGATGAATTAGGCCGGGCGAGGGGAGTCTGCTCTGAAGGACAAGCGCGGCGTGTCTATTTACAAGCACATGCTTTTACAGCATCACTCTTCCTCTGCTGTATGCTTCTTCAAAATGTGACACTCTGATAAGATGCAGGGACACAGCAGTGTCATTTTATCTGCCTTGAAAAGTTGTTTTGTCTCGGTCCTATCACTCTGCGTGTCAGATATCTTCGAAGGACCTTTATCTCTTTTTAATGGACACCTGTCACTTCAAGATGTATTACAACGGCTGGATATTGGTGGTGTTATTCACAAATGCAAATTTCGATACTTTACAACAGTGATTATCAGATGGGATTTTAGGATCAGAAGTTTACATCTAGTCACAATGTACATCGAGTCAGTTAGCTAGTTAGCACATTAGCATGTCGTCATGCAGAAAGTGTGCTTCTCCAATTTGCGATTCAAAAAGTGCAGTGGTACTTTTTGACCACCTGTAATGTTTCCTCTCGAGTGAAAATATCGGCCAACTTTTACCTAACAATGTAAACTATATCTAGCCAGTTAGCTAGCTAGCACATTAGCATGCCAAAAGTGTGCTTCTCCCATTGCGATTCAAAAAGGACAGTGTTACTGTTTGACCACCTGTTTCCTAGCTAGTGAAAATGTCGGCTAACTTTTACCTAACAACAAAAACTATATTTAGTCAGTTCGCTAGTTAGCTAGCTAGCACATTAGCATGCCAAAAGTGTGCTTCTCCCATTGCGATTCAAAAAGTACAGTGGTACTGTTTGACCACCTGTTTCCTAGCTAGTGAAAATGTCGGCTAACTTTTACCTAACAACCTAAACTATATTTAATCAGTTAGCTAGTGAAGAGGAATAAAAAATATTTGTCCTCTTTGCGTGTTCCAAAACTTGAAGACAGACTTTATGTAAGAAAAAACACCTTTGCAAAAATGATTTTAACCTAACAGAGATCTCTGGACATCGTGACAGTCTCCAATTCATCACTTAACAGGTGGAATTCAGAGCGCCGAATGTGCCTCTTCCGCGTGTAAAATGGCTTCTTATAGTTAAAACCGACCGCCTCTCTTTCATTTGTAGACAAAACATACTCTCTGGGTACTTTTCCATGAGCGATGGCGAAAACAGAGTCAGGGGTGCGTGTTCGAAACAGATTCTGTTCTCAAGGACCAAATGTGTTTTCCCACAGAGAAGGAACTTCTAGACCAAATAATATGTCCCAGCTTAAGGTCAAATTATACTGAGTTCAACACTACTTGCTTTACACGTCTATAAAACCTTTCAACATGGTTAATATAAAGAATTAAGATGTTAATAATGTATAACAATGGTTAATATATGAAAATAAAGAATTTAAATGTTAATAATATCTAACACTAGCTAGCACATTAGCATGCCAAAAGTGTGCTTCTCCCATTGCGATTCAAAAAGTACAGTGGTACTGTTTGACCACCAGTAAGGTTTCCTAGCTAGTGAAAAGAAAAAAAGGACATAAAGGAAATATTTTTTAGGATCTCTCAAATTTTGGTGTTTCCGTCATTCGTCAGCAAAATGGGCATTCTGTCATTGATGGGTTGATGATTATATTAAAGGGAAAAAACCCTCTTAGTATCTATATTCATATAGTAGTCCGTCAATTTTTCAAAGTTTCCGCCATTGACGTTCCTTCCGTCAATATTAACGGAATGCCCACCTCTGACTTTTATATTCAATACATATGTATTTAATCCTTTAAGAAGTGTTTTTTAATATTCAAGTGCATGTTTTTATTAACCTTTATATGCTATACCTTTTAAATTAATTATTATTTAATTGTATTATTTAAACAACAATTTGTGTCTTCTATATTAACACACAGTGTCCATAGTGTTACACAGTCTTAAAATATTAAATATCCGTTTTAGGGATAAAAACCTTTCTCTTGTTTGAGATGAGTTGGCCTGCTACAGTAGCCTACTATATTTTAAAGGCCGTTATGGTGGAGAGCAGAAGTATATCTTTTTTTAGGTGTTTTTTAGTATAAAAAGTTTGAGAACCACTGCTTTACAACATCCGCATGCATTAGAATGATCATATCAGACGAATGAGCATAAATGAATAATTTGCGGTTGTGAAACCACGATAGGGTAGAACAGAATTACTAAAACTCAAGTAACTTGCTTATTTTCGCATTCAGCTGCTGTGATTCTGTTGCGCAACACAAAGCCTCTCTGAAAACAAATTTCCGTGAATAATGACAGCCACTTCATGCAAATAGAAATATAACAGGGACTGCGGGTTGGGGGGGGGGGGGGTTGGGGGCTTCGGGGGCAAGCAGAGGCTCATCACACTGCATTGCACACAAATGCAATACTGTATAAGGAGTCGTCATCCCGCTGAGCAATTTCAGCTACGGCTGGAAGAAGAAATAGAGAGAGAAGAAAAAAAAAGGCCCTTGGATATACGGCGCACTTTCCGCTAATGTGCTGGTCCCAGTGTTGTTCCAACCAAATGGTCTGTAATGAACCCCATCACGGCTTCTTTTAGTTTGTTTACACTGCACAGAAGCAGCAGGATGTGTTTGAAAAGTATTACTTGGTACTGAGAGGTGAATGCTAGCTACATGACAGCAATAATATTAGCGAGAGCTGTCAGTGTACATTCGTCCACAACATACTGTTCAATCAATACTTGTCCAACAGTGTCAATCAAAACGAGAGCAGTGTTACAAACACCAAGGATGTCCTGTTTTTTTGTCATGTCTGTTAGCGGGATTACACTAGAACTATTTACACGTACTGTAACTTTGTAGATGGATTTTTGGAAAGGTATTCTTATACTCCACTTAGTTTAGTAGCAAAAAAAAATAATCTATGTACCGCTAATAAGAGGTGGCAAATTTAGGTCCAGACAGTAAAAACCCTGCCACACTTTGGCTTTAGCCCCTGATGCTAGCTAGTTCGCTTCCTAGCATGTAAACGAGCACCATGGGAGCTATCTAGGGAACTAGCTAGCTAGCACCAGGGGCTAAAGCCAAACTGTGGCAGGCTTTTTACTTTCTGGATCTGGATTTGCCACCTCTGCCGGTAATCTATATTTGTCTCAGATTATTACTACACCATTAATTTTTTGTTGTTGTACAACTTTGAAGGTACAGAGCATACGTTTGAGTTTCTAAAAAAAAAGTTTATTTCAATTAGGGATGGGGCCGATACCTATGTAGGACCAAAACTGCCAAAATTAAAAAATAAATAAGTGACTAAATAAATAAACCGAAGACACGCTTAGGACCGCCCCCTCATTTGAATAACATTTCGACCTGACAGAGCGTCTGCAGCATGAAATAAATAAATGTGAGCGCAGAGCGGTTTTTTTTTTATTGATTGATATTTATTTCTATTTATTTTTGTATTTATTTTGACATTTATTTTTATATTTATTTTTTGAATCTCATTTATTTTTATTTTTACTTTTATTTACTTATTTAGGGATAGGTATATATATACTTTTTTTTCCATTTATAATTATTTTTTGTACAGTATTTAATTTTTGAATTATATTTTTTTTCATCCATTTTTATTTTCACTTTGATTGATTTATTTAGTCATTTATTTATTTTGACAGTTTTGGCCCTCCATACATACTCGGCCTTACCCGGTACTCACAACAATCATTTGGATTGTTTCTTACGTAATATCACTTTTTGATTAAACTACTAAAATCTTATATGTTTGTTTAATTATTACAAACAATTGTAGGATTCCCATTCTTTTTCTCATAATTATTCAAATAGAGTAATGAATATTAAGTTGTTGGCTGTTTTTTTTTTCTTTTTTAACTAAAGCTATGTCCCACCAACATAAATAAAAGCACACTATAGGGACGATACTTTTAATTAGTGTTATTTATTTTTCCATCATAAACCAAACATGTTGACAGAGGCTGAATTATCATTGGAATTACGTGTTATATTTGATGTATAATTGATTGTTTGGTACAATAATGCGCACAACAAAAAAACACATTGCAAGATGTCAATTTACAAACAGAAATAGATGACCTTACTTGAGGTCAAGTGATTTTTCTTCCAAAAGTAGCCCTAATGAAACGCCACAAAGGGCACAAGAGCACAATGCACACAACATCCTGTTTGTTGTTTGCATGGAAGTCATCAAGGAAGCGGGTGAATAATAACAAGATTTTTGAAGGTGACCTGAGCGCGTGTCGGGCAGGAAAAAGTGCGGGGTGCTGAGTGTCAGATACACAGTACGATGCTCCACTGCACTCCCAGCTTGCTACTCTGCACCCGAGCATGTGGTCTTGATTTAGATGAATGGGCACCCCTTCAACGTCCGGACACACTTTTTTTTTTTTGTTTAAATATATATATATAGATTCATGCAGTCTGTTTCTGTCATACGGGTCCACTTGGTAAGAGATGCATCCATTTATAGAAAATTGAAATTAAAAGACTGGTTTCCACTCACGTTTGGTTAAATCCCACGAAGCATGCAATTAGGCTGATGCCATCTCACCCCTTGCCAATTGGATTTTGGCCTGTTTCACTGCCACTTCCCTTCTTTCTTCCCTCGATCACCTGCTGGGAGAGAGATGGTTGATGATCGAAGCGAGGCTGTTGCTGTAAGGATTCTGCATCGACCGACCAGGACGAGTCCTGAGGAAAACCACCTCCCTGGTGGTGTATGCCTGCGGGGCTTAATTTCATTAAATGGACTCTCATGCTGTTTCAACTAACATTGAACAGCATGAAATCATGTGATGAATGTTGCCCACTCAGCATCCATTGCAGCCATTTATGATCTCTTCTCAAGGTTTATATATTTATATATGTGTGTGTATATATATATATATATACACACACACATACACACAGGGTTGGGAGGGTTGAAATGTAATCTGTTACAGTTACAAGTTACCTGCTAAAAAATTTAGTTAGCAACGTAATCCAAGTACCGTAATATTAAAGTAATGTAAATGGATTACGTTTGGATTACTCCAATATTGAGTATGCTCATGAAGACAAAATAAAAATAAATATCACCACAATATATATTCTATACAATGTGCCCTTGCTATTTGCGGGTGATAGGGACCCGGGCAGCTTACAATAGCAAAAAAAACTAGTGTAATTAAAAAGCATGTAGGCTATTGATTAATTGATTGATTGAAGGCCATATGCTGTTTTCAAACTGTCACTGTAAGCAACCACACCTCACAGTTAGATAGATAGATAGATAGATAGATAGATAGATAGATAGATAGATAGATAGATAGATAGACAGATAGACAGATAGACAGATAGATAGATAGATAGATAGATAGATAGATAGATAGATAGATAGATAGATACATAGATAAAGGTTTAGCCGTGTATATGTTGTGCATGATGTTTAAATAGTGAATTGGTGGGAGGAAGATTTGCTTGGAAGGTGTAACTCACATTATGGTTGTAGGCTAGCGGGCTAGCGGGCTAGCTAGCAAGAAGCTACAGTGCATAGCATGCCGCTGGACTCTCAGCTCAAACTTTCGCCCCGAGTAAATTCCAGTAAATACCGGTCGCCATTTCCTACTCCCGTCCGTGAAGCTTTTTCAAACTGCCCGCGTGTGGAGGAAACGACTAGTCAGTTCGTTCCTTCGTTCCCACCTCCCCGACGTGTAGGAACGGTCCCACTCGCCTAGGCGCGCGTGCGCACGCACACACACTCTCTCTCTCTCTCTCTCTCTCTCTCTCTCTCTCTCTCTCTCTCTCTCTCTCTCTCTCTCTCTCTCTCTCTCTCTCTCTCTCTCTCTCTCTCTCTCTCTCTCCTCTCTCTCTCTCTCTCTCTCTCTCTCTCTCTCTCTCTCTCTCTCTCTCTCTCTCTCTCAATACATATACATATATATATATATATATATATATATATATATATATATATATATATATATATATATATCAAAGTTCTGCGTACATCACAATCCAGGCTTCCCACTTTGGTTTGCAAATTCAGCACAGATGTCCTTAACAAGCATGACTGCTCGGCCCAGATGTTGGAATCACTTGGCTGGCGTTACAGATGCTGCGAAAACACAACTGCCATGCTGTGTATTTGGACAAGTGTTCACCAGCAACGATCCAAGAAGAGCGAGGAAGATGGACACAAAACATTTTTGGACAAATACATATTTCCACATTTCACCTTTATGTAGCTATGTCTCCAAACAGTGTCAGTCACAACTGAGTATGAATAAAAACGCTTATGCAGCTCTTATATTGGATGTGATTGATTCTTATATGTGCCATGTGATTGACTGGTGACCAATCAAGGGTTCCCCCCCACCTCACCCAAAGTCAGCAGGGATAGGCTCCAGCTCACCCACCATGCTAATAAGTATTAACACTAAAGAAAAAATGGATGGATGGATGGATGGATGCTTCCAGCAGCTGTCTCCCCAGATGCCACCTAAATCACATATACACAGGATCATTAAAACAGTGCAGCTTCATCATATTAAAAGCTTTGCATGCAAGGTGGATCACAGCAATCACCGCGAGCATTTAATTGCAGCCAATGATCAATCAAATTATTCATTCGTCCGCGCGCTGTTGCACAGACATATTAAAACCAATCAGGTTGGAGATTTAATGTCACTCACTGACAGCAACATTATGTTCGTTATGCTATTAAAAACGCACCGCACACAGCCCAGAAATGAAAAAAGGACAACATTAAAGTATCTCCGGGTGGCATGAACTTCACCATTTAATTTGCATTACAGTTAACATGCTTCCATTTAAAACACTATTGAACACCAATAATGCTGTTGATTTTATTACTTTTATAATATAAAAAAGTAAAACAGAATTAAAAAAAATATTTAAGTATCATACCAGCAGTAAACATCAGTCGGAAAAGGGTGGAGTGCCCTCTCCGGGTCGGGGAGGAGGTCCTGCCCCAAGTGGAGGAGTTCAAGTATCTTGGGGTCTTGTTCACGAGTGAGGGTAGGTTAGAGCGGGAGATCGACAGGCGGATCGGTGCAGCGTCTGCAGTGATGCGGACGCTGTATCGGTCCGTTGTGGTGAAGAAGGAGCTGAGCCGAAAGGCAAAGCTCTCGATTTACCGGTCGATCTACGTTCCTACCCTCACCTATGGTCACGAGCTGTGGGTCGTGACCGAAAGAACAAGATCCCGGATACAAGCGGCCGAAATGAGTTTCCTCCGCAGGGTAGCCGGGCTCTCCCTTAGAGATAGGGTGAGAAGCTCGGTCATCCGAGAGGGACTCAGCGTCGAGTCGCTGATCCTCCACGTTGAGAGGAACCAGTTGAGGTGGCTCGGGCATCTGGTTCGGATGCCTCCTGGACGCCTCCCTGGGGAGGTGTTCCGGGCATGTCCTACCGGCAGGAGGCCCCGGGGACGACCCAGGACACGCTGGAGAGACTATGTCTCTCGGCTGTCCTGGGAACGCCTTGGGGTCCCGTCGGATGAGCTGGCTGAAGTGGCTGGGGAGAGGGAAGTCTGGGCTTCCCTGCTAAAGCTGCTGCCCCCGCGACCCGACCCCGGATAAGCGGAAGAAGACGGACGGACGGACGGACCAGCAGTAAACATACATGGTGGTAGTTTTACGTGCTGGGGCTGCTTTGCTTCTTCAGGGCCTGGACGACTTGTTGTAATTTTGTCTGTATTTAATGTTGACATTCTTATTGACAATCTTAAACATTGATGGGGGAGGGGGAAATTAGAGTACGATAGACATTTTGAATGTATAGACAACAACCATTCACACTCGACAACTCATGACAGTTTAGATTTTCAATTAACACATGTTTTTGAAAAGTGGGAGATTTCAACCCTGGACCTCTCCAGAGTCTCCACTATAAGCCAGACATGTTGACCCCAGCTCCACTGTACTGTACTGTACTGCCATTTTGCTATTTTTGCCCAACCCGAATAAATGTCAAAATGCAGAACTGGAGCAGTTCTATAAGGGAAAAAAAAAAACAAATGAACAAAACAAAGAAATGACATTAGACGTTTTGTCCACAAATGCTGACTCATTTTTATGCTTAAAAAAAACCCCCAGGACATTTCAGATTTCAAAAACACACTTGATTGCGTTTGCCTGCTTTTCTTATTTTCAAGTGCTTCCATTACCGGCGCGACGCTGTCCCGAATGACCCTGAGCCGAATCAGCGCGGTGCGATGATGAGCACACACTGATCCAGCTGCACATTGGAGATATTGACTCAAAATGGCCGGAAGTGCTCATTTAAGAAAATATCTTAAATCTCCTCACAAATGTTGGTTCCCTGCAGTGCTGCTGCTGAGGTCCATCGAGGCGTGCGTGTTGGCGATGCGTGGACCCCCACAGACCGCACACACGACCGAATTTCCAGTCAGCAAAATATCTCGCCACAGTGTTAATGCAGACTGTCGACGGCAATGCTACGCTGTGAACCTCCACTGATGAGCATCAGTGAAAATGATCATATAAAGTGTTTTGGAAATAAAAACTAATTTGAATGATTTGATTAATTGTACTACTTCGTAGATGCCATATTGTATATCTCAAATTCCTTGAAACAAAAGGCAAGTTATTACTTATACCATGAGGTCATAATTCTAAAAGAATGAAGGTTGAAATATTTAGGGAATTTGTCGTACTATTTGTTGGGGGAAATTCTTCATAGAATAAAGTCACCAAAATATGCATTTAATCGACATCCCCCCAAAGGTATAATTTCCCAAAGATGCCACTAAATGGTAGTAAAGCCCTACATGAAGCTCCTCAACTTATTTAAACAGTTAATTAATATACTGCCAAATTTAACATAAAACAATTAGAATAACAAGTTGTGTATTTTTTTTTTTTTAGCAACCACATAACTGCTAGCTTTATGCTAACACACAATGGATAGATGGGCAAATGCATTGCATCTATGTGCTAATTAATGTTTTAACCAATGCAGCAATGTATTTTCTTTATCACATATCCTGTATCCTTATACAGCCGTTGTGAAGCTCTTCTTTGCTTATGTATGTATGTCTGTATTACATTGCCCCCTGGTGGCCAAGTTAAGCGCAAGCAGAAGGCGCCACAATGAATTAATTATGATGCACGCAGTTTGTTGACACTATTTAATTATGCCATTGCTAAATGTTTTTAATAAGTACACTATTATAGAGCAGTAGTTTGTTTAGTTAAAATCATTTTTAAAAAGGTGATTTTTTTTTGTGGGGAACGGATTAATGGTATTTCCATCCATTTAATAGGGGAAGAGCTGCTATATTAGGCGAAAACATCATAATTATATCTGAATAAAGCTTAAAAAATAAAACAAGAATAAAGTTGCAATTTTTGAGAACATTATAAAGGAGAAGATAAGAAAATATTTCTTAATTTTAGGAAATAGTTGCTGTGGTTCACTAGCCTGATTTCAGTACAGCCACTCAGTGACGGTGCGAATGGTTGTCTATCTCTTTACATGCACCAAGATTGACTGGCGACCAGTCCAGGGTGTCAGCTGGGATAGGCTCCAGTTCAGAATGACCTCAAAAAAGTACAAGAGCTAAAGAAAATGGATGGATTCACAATTTTAAGCGAACAGAGTTGAAATATTACAAATAAAATTTGTGTCAAGTCGTAATGTGGTGAACAACGAAAAATAGAATCACTTTTGTGGAGATGATAAAAAAAAAAGTGAAAATCTTTCCTCCTGGCGACGCGAGTCTTAAAAATGACTTATTTAAACGCTCAATACTCTCACTTTGTACTTGCATTTCTGAGGATTCACTACTTTCAGGTTTTTACTCCGAGCACCAATTCCAAGGAGATAACATCCCAGCCACTACTTGAGATTTCCCAGTGATTCTTAAAGCGCAAAGTAAACGCTCCTGCCCAGAGAACCTCGCCGGCAGCTTATGCCGTCGCATCTTGAGTCTAATCTTCATGGTTGCAGTGCCTCCTCGGAGACGATGACTCAGCCGGGCAACCTTTTGCTCAACTCTCAGCTTTAAGTTGTCTCCTGCTTTTCTTGAGCCTGCTGTCATTCCAGGAGCTCCAAACGTTAGTCAGAGCTGCCTGTGCGAGAATCTTTTGGGAACGTGTCAGGATTCACAGTGGGGTGCCAGCGTTGTCCTTATTTATTTATTGACTTTATTTTTGATAACGGGCTGCACGGCGATGAAGGGGTTTGCATGTCTGTCTCAAAAGTTCTGAGGTTGGAATCTTGGCTCAGGACGTCCGGTTTGGAGTTGGCATGATATTCCGGCTTCCTCTCACATTCCAAAAACATGCATGTTTTGTTTGGTTGATTGAAGAATATATTATTCATAAGTGTGAATTTGAGTTTGAATGTTTGTTTGTTTGTATCCATTTCAGATTGAAATGAATGGAAACGTCATTAACTCATTCACTGCCATTGACGGCAAAAGTTTATTTGAACTATTTCTATTAGTTTAGCATTTTTTTTCCACTTTCTTTCCACAAGAATATGAAAACCTAAACATTTTTTTATTGTACATTCAGAACAGATGTAAAATTTGTGATTAATCGTTAGTTAACTAGTGAAGTCATGTGATTGATTACAATTAAAAAATGTTAATCGCCCCTAATTTAAAAAATAAATATTAAATATAAGGGGCGTCAGACGAGTAAAATTTGTATTTGTAATTAATCTTATGACTTCAATAGTTGACTCACGATTAATCACAATTTTTTTCCTAGGTTTTCATAACAAATGAAATGAAATGAAAAAAATGTTAAACTAAGAGTAACAGTTCACATGAATTTTTGACGTCTATAGTCGTCAATGGCAGTGAATGAGTTAATTTGTTCTATTCTCCCCTAACAAACAAACAAGAAATGTTTTTGGGGGGGAAAAAGAAACACTAATATTGTATTTTATACAAACATAGAGTAGCTAAACTAAGTGCAATTTCTGAGAAATTGTGTGGGAATGATGAAAGCTAAATGCTAATAGCTGAATGCTAAGCTGAATGCTTATGAAGTCAATTGAAATATAAATTATGTGAAAATTATTCATTCATCATTAATTGTAGTTAAAAGATAAATGAAAAAAAGAAAAGTAGGTGGGATTCAAACCATTGAATAATACAAAATTGTGGTCCAGGTGGGGATTGAACCCTGGTTCTCCATGGCGGTAGACATGCCGCAGCTCAATTCGATGTGTTTTGCCTGCCTTGGCCACCAGGAGGCAGTACAGTATAATACCGTCAAACAGAAGAAGAATCTTCTGGTGCTGTAGTGATTCAGTTATGTACTGTAATATTTGTCATTTTCCATAGCGGATAATGATTAATATTTTTATATATCTATTGTTATATAATCTGTGTGTACATGTTCAAATATCTGTTGTTTGTAAAACTGTGACTATCAATGCTAACATTAGCATGTCAATGGCGTTTTCATAATAGTTTAGCATTAAGCTACACAGACTTTCATAAGGCAGAGGTGTAGCTCAACTACATGCCATTTAAAATACACGTGGAACAAATTCTCATTGTTTTATGTTTAATTCAACGGTCGACTTCAACATCTTGAAGCCTCTTTGTTGATGATTTCTTGACTAATTTCCAAACTGCTTATTGTTAAGTGAGTTGAAGTGAGATCACTGCCACTATTCAGCGCCAAGTCGGGTCGCAAGGCACCACAGCGTGATTAGCTAAGATGCTCGGTCCAATGCTGAGCACGTTTTGTGCACTCAGCCACAGTGGATTCCATCACAGTTGGAAGACATGACTGTCTCACATGCTTGTATATAAATGTGTATCCAGCTAAATCTCTTCTTGGCATTTCGTCCTCATTTTTTTTGTGTCCAGTGGGTTCTCCCTGGCTCGCCTGCCTCGTACCTGCCGCTTATCTTCAGCCTCCACATAGCGACAGCGCAAGGAACAACATCACTCTGGCTGGAGGCCAATCTTTTTCCTCCTTCACAGCTTTGTCACACTTGGGTGTTTACACGCCAGGAGACCGATTTTAGATGATTAGCCAACTCTTTTTTTCCTTTTTTTTTTTTTTTTAAATTCAGAAGGCAACATCACCAGTTTTGTTCGCATTTCGGTTAGTGTGAGAATTTTTGACACCGTGGACTGTGATGTGAAAAGCATGGTTTTAATGTCCATCCATCTGCTATTCTTGAGCTGAAGTTTGTCTGTGATTAGGGGAAGTGGGCTTCGGATCTATCAGACTGTTTTTCTTTGTTTTCATTATATTTTTAACACAGAGTACACAGTGTTTCATTGTGAGGATGATTTATGATGGGTTGAAAGTTAAGTACAGTACAACGGTTCCCATTATGTACTTCCAATTACAAAGTACTGATTTTTCTGGGGTTTGAAAGTATGTGAACAAAGTAAAAAAAAAAAAAAAAGTCAAACTCTTACACTATCTGACAAAAGTTTTAGTAAAAATGTCATCATCTTCATGGGGCAACAATGTAAAGTAGTTGGTATGTGCTCACAAAGCAACAAAGGTGAGTACACCCCTAAGTGAATCGTTCCCTCCCCCGATGTAGTGTAACTAGCGTCGTAAGGTCTCAACTGGGAATGGGGAGGAAGTGTGTTAAATTTCGGACTATCCTACCCCAAAAAATGTGAGGGGATGTACTTTTTTTTTTTTTTTTACTTTTGTGAGACACTGCATGTTAAACAGATTCATCACTAATGGGGACTGACTGGAACGAGTTCAGATCAGGCAAGTGATTTATACATACAGTGTTAGGATTTTACATTTGTTAGCCTGTTAAAAAGTCAACATCAGCATCCGTACACGCTCATCATGTTTGACATTTGATTTGGTATGCTTTGGATCATGAGCTGCTCTTTTCTTTCGCCAGTTTTCTCTTCACATTCGTCTTCTACAAGTTGAAGTTGCTCCTTGTCCGCGAAGAAGATGATTTTTGACAAAGCTTAATCAGGCTCCCCGGCACAATCATGTTGCCTGCGGTTTGCACCTAAACGTTCTGTACTGTATTTACATTCACAAAGGCTTCTCTTGATTGTCGGTTTTGACAATGACACACCAAACTTACCCAGATTATTCTTGACTTCTCTTGATGAGGTTTTGTCTCCATTGAGGATAAAAAGGAAGCTTTGTTCATCCGTCTTTGTTCCATCAACTCATTCGCTGCCGTTGACGGCTATAGAGGTCAAAAATTCATTTTAACTATTTCTATTGGTTTAACATTTTCCCACTTTTGTTAGCAAGAGTATGAAAACCTAGATTTTTTTTTTATTATTGTACATTTAGAACAGATATCAAATTTGTGATGTCATGCTATTAATTATGATAAAAAAAAATAATTGTCTGACGCCCTTAATTTGCAATAATCTTTTCTTTAAAAAAAAACGATTAAAAAAAAAAAAATATTAAATTACTTTTTTTTAAAGAAAAAAAAATAAAAGATTATTAAAAATTTGGATTTTTTTCCAGAAAAAAATAAATAAAAAATTAGGATTTTTTTCATAATTAATCCCATGACTTCATTAGTTAACTCACAATTAATCACAAATTTAACATCTTTTCTAAATGTAATTTTTTCGCTCTAGGTTTTCATACTCTTGTTGACGTCTATAGCCGTCAACGGCAGTGAATGAGTTACAAAAGATTTGGAAGTGAATATTATGCTAATGATATGCTCATGCTAATATTATGCATTTTGTTTACTAAATACAAAAGTAAATGAAACAATGACACACAAAACAAGCCAGTCATGGATGGCAAAGGATTTTAATCCAAATAAAATGTTTTCAGCAATGGTTACAGTTTTTAATCATGCCACTTTTAAGCAACTGAAAATGTAGTTACTTGTAGATTCTTCAATGCAAAATGTCATGTTGTTTTGAAATCCCTCAAAAATAATACTTAAAGTCTACACATTGTACCATTGTGGTGGTGTTAATAAAGCACGCTTTTAAAAACCATTATGCCTTCCAAAAACCCAAACCATGACCGCTGGACTTAACGGTTCCAATCAAGGCCAACACAGCAGGACTGAAATTCAAATATTATAAATGTTCCTTAAGAACCCAACATTCCCACAAGAGCTCCTTCTGGGTTTTGAATTTTAGCGCTTAAGAAGTCTTTCTTAACTCCCGCTTGACTGAAAGATTTAAGAATTGTATTATATATGAATTTCTCCTCAAAACTCCTCGGCTACTCCAAATTCAAACCGACACGGTTATTATTTAAGATTTTCTTCTCAGTCGGTCAATTAGAGTCTTGTGTAAGCGTCTCACATGAAAAAATGAGAATAAATCCCCCCCAAAAAAAAGACTAAAAGCGAGCACAAAGCCTCTTAGTGCTGAACGATGGCGGCTGAGGTGGAAAAACGTTCAGCGTAGGGAGGAGGATAATTACTTGACTGTGCTTACTTACTTACAGTACTTGCTATGATGATTTGTTAAATGTCTCCAGGAAGCAGAGGTGAAATTTGAAAGCGCTGCAAAAACAGGAAGTTACTGCTATCTGCTAGAGTGTTGCTTTGCGTTACTATTCCAGTAATTAGGTCGCGCCGAGACTTTTATTAGTGCTTCCCTTTGACCATAACGTAAGAAAGATGCAAGCCAGTACAGTATAATGATAGCGGGGGTCATTGACAGCACATACTGAATTTGCATCAACAGCAGTTGTTGTTTTTTTTTTTTCTTCAATTAACTCTTTTACTGCCAAAGACGTTAAATGACGTTCTGCAAAAACCTACGGAGGAGCGCCAAAGACGTTAAAAGACGTCCTCCCATTTTTTTTTTTTTTTTTTTTGAAACGGGTGCTGGGAAGGTTTGCGGAGCTCTCCTGAAAGTTTTAAGCAGGTCTCGTGAGCCTAATGACTATTTTTGGCCCCTAGAGGGCAGCGATGACTCTCTTTTGACAAGATCGGGTGGGCGTCAGTAGAGGCGGAGCTAGAGCGTTGAGCAGGAGATCAGAATGGAAAACAAAGGAAAAATGGCGGCCGGTCGCGAGGAGCTCACGCCAGAGACGTTTTTTTCAAAGACCAAAAGCATCGCTGAAAAAGCACATTGTTGACGACGATGATCATCATCGATGATGAAGATGAGGGTGGTGACTCCGTGGTTGAGAAGCATTGACGCGGCAGTAGAAGACGTTAGATGGAGCTAGATGGAGGAGGGAACGGGCAATGGCGAGCGTTTGCAAGCAGCTCTACACTTACAAGACGAAAGGCATCGACCAACGCTAAAAGAGTACATTGATGACGATGATGATGAAGGTGAATCCGAGCTTGACGGCGAAATTGGAACCGCTGACGCGGCGGCTATGACGGTGTCGTAACGCGGAGCGCAACCGAGCACGCACAGGCGGACGTTCGATCGGACGACGGAGAGTGCCCCGAGTCCAATGCATATTCATCGGAAGAAGTGTGTACAGTCTGCTACTTGCTTTTTATTCCCCGGAAAAAAAGGCCGTCAAGAAAGTGTAACGTTTGCACGCAAAACGGACCAATGTGTGAAGTGAAAGTAAACTGTTGTGCGAGTCCTGGCGTCTCCTTGCACGCAGGAGAGCGTTACAAAAGGAAAAACTGTATTTGAAACATCCACATAATTGTAAGTAGTACCACAGTTGCACACATTTGT
This sequence comes from Vanacampus margaritifer, assembly GCF_051991255.1. NCBI lineage: Eukaryota > Metazoa > Chordata > Actinopteri > Syngnathiformes > Syngnathidae > Vanacampus > Vanacampus margaritifer. The sequence goes on from NC_135434.1 coordinate 4,788,219, forward strand.
AAATAGTTTGCGAAATTGTTTTGTCAAATTGTTACACTGTTGAATGGAAATAAACGTATTTTGCAATCAAAAAACACTTTTTCATTGTTGGTGAAAGCGTTTTACAGAAGTAAAGCACTATTTAGGTGTTTGTGGCATCATTCATGGACAAAAAGAAGTGTACAATTCACTAGAGTGCATGAAATAACATCGTTTCACAAAAAGCTCTTTTTCTCCGTTTTTTGTTTCAAAAGAGAGAATTTCGGTGAAAGTAACCATTTTCTATTGTTGATTACTGAAGAACGGAATAAGGTAGAAACAAACTTTTTTCTGATGAAAGCTGAGAGTCCAATCTTTCATTTGGTAGGATGTGTGTTTCCATAGTCCAAACACAACATTTTCTGTGGACCTTGAAAGATCACTCAAAATGCTTAAATCGGCTGGCACTGGCGACAACCCGTTTTTGAAAACGTCTGGCAGTCAAAGAGTTAATTAGCAGCCCTTTTATGTTTACTTTTTTTTTTTTTTCTTTCATTGGATGGTCATAATACATTTCGCGTAGAATTCCAAACTTAAAATGCTGGATTGTGATAACACAGAAAACATGACTGTGTTTGACAGTCTAATCCAGGGGGTGGGCACACTCGGTCCCCGAGGGCCGGAGTCCTGCAGGTTTTGGATGTTGCCCTTCTCCAACGCAGCTGATATATGATCAGCTCATCAGCAAGCTCTGCATAAGCCAGGTAACGATCCTGCTGATTGAAATCAGCTGCGTTGCAGCAGGGAAACCTCCAAAACCTGCAGGACTCCGGCCCTCGATGACCGAGTTTGCCCACCACTGGTCTAATCAATCAAGCTGATCAATATAGGTTTACTATGGGAACGCCATGACTAAAATACTTCACTACATCAATATGTTCAGATGAATAATTCTTTCGGCGGGAAGATACGGGATAAGATATGGACATATATATTCCATGGAAGAGGAGGAAACAAATGTAAGATTTAAGATTCATGTCAGTCGGAGGTGAAATAAAACCATCTGCGCACTGCTAAGATATAACGTGCAAAGCCACCCGCACACAGCCAATGCATACATTTATGTTTTTGCATCGGGACATAATTACGACACCTACGCAATGACATTATTGCAACCCGGCCTTCTAGTCAACCCAAACATTGTGAGTCGCTGCGCAATAAATGATAAACAAAAACCGGGAGAAAGACGGGGAAGACGACGTTGAAAAGCTTAACCATATTTGGACTGGAAATGATGAATAATTGAAACTGCGAGGCGTGCGCGCGCACACACGCACACGCACACACTGGGGAAATACTCCACTGTGTCTCCAGTGCCATCTAGGGATGGTCTCCCAAAAAAAGGAACAAAATGCTAATCATGAAATCATGGTTTTCTTTTGTTTTACTTTTTAATACTGTATATGTAGCCATATATGCTGTATATTTATAAATATATCTATATTAACTCTTTGACTGCCAGACGTTTTCAAAAACGGGTTGTCGCCAGTGCCAGCCGATTTAAGCATTTTGAGTGATCTTTCAAGGTCCACAGAAAATGTTGTGTTTGGACTATGGAAACACACATCCTACCAAATGAAAGATTGGACTCTCAGCTTTCATCAGAAAAAAGTTTGTTTCTACCTTATTCCGTTCTTCAGTAATCAACAATAGAAAATGGTTACTTTCACCGAAATTCTCTGTTTTGAAACCAAAAAACGGAGAAAAAGAGCTTTTTGTGAAACGATGTTATTTCATGCACTCTAGTGAATTTTACACTTCTTTTTGTCCATGAATGATGCCACAAACACCTAAATGGTGCTTTACTTCTGTAAAACGCTTTCACCAACAATGAAAAAGTGTTTTTTGATTGCAAAATATGTTTATTTCCATTCAACAGTGTAACAATTTGACAAAACAATTTCGCAAACTATTTACAAATGTGTGCAACTGTGGTACTACTTACAATTATGTGGATGTTTCAAATACAGTTTTTCTTTTTGTAACGCTCTCCTGCGTACAAGGAGACGCCAGGACTCGCACAACAGTTTACTTTCACTTTCACATTGGTCCGTTTTGCGTGCAAACGTTACACTTTCTTGACGGCCTTTTTTTCCGGGGAATAAAAAGCAAGTAGCAGACTGTACACACTCCTCCGATGAATATGCATTGGACTCGGGGCACTCTCCGTCGTCCGATCGAACGTCCGCCTGTGCGTGCTCGGTTGCGCTCCGCGTTACGACACCGTCATAGCCGCCGCGTCAGCGGTTCCAATTTCGCCGTCAAGCTCGGATTCACCTTCATCATCATCGATGATGATCATCGTCGTCATCAATGTACTCTTTTAGCGTTGGTCGATGCCTTTCGTCTTGTAAGTGTAGAGCTGCTTGCAAACGCTCGCCATTGCCCGTTCCCTCCTCCATCTAGCTCCATCTAACGTCTTCTACTGCCGCGTCAATGCTTTCCAACCACGGAGTCACCATCATCTTCATCATCGATGATGATTATCGTCATCAACAATGTGCTTTTTTAGCGATGCTTTTGGTCTTTGAAAAAAACGGCTCTGGCGTGAGCTCCTCGCGACCGGCCGCCATTTTTCCTTTGTTTTCCATTCTGATCTCCTGCTCGACGCTCTAGCTCCGCCTCTACTGACGCCCACCCTATCTTGTCAAAAGAGAGTCATCGCTGCCCTCTAGGGGCCAAAAATAGTCATTAGGCTCACGAGACCTGCTTAAAACTTTCAGGAGAGCTCCGCAAGCCTTCCCAGCACCCGTTTCAAAAAAAAAAAAAAAATCATTGGATGACGTCTTTTGACGTCATTGGCAGTGAAGCGTAGGTTTTTACTTGACGTCTTTAAACGTCAGTGGCAGTGAAAGAGTTAACGTCTTTGGCGCTCTTCGTAGGTTTTTGCAGAACGTCATTTAACGTCTTTGGCAGTAAAAGAGTTAATTATACTGTGCACTCAACATGTTCGTTATCTCTCTTTGCATTTGTGATGTTAAACAGATTTTCTTTCCCCCCTCTGCAATTTCAAGGACAACAATCAGCTCTGCTCTCGTCCCTGCGCTGCATTTACTGTCTCGCTTTAATTGTTTGGGAGGAGAAAACATTTACCATAACACTGATGTTATTATACCCAATTTGCTCTTATACTTTAATGTAAGTTGTTTGCTGTTGAAAGCTCACTTGATGATTAAATGAACAAGAAGAACGCATTAAAAGTGTGACTTTCAATTCGATTCTTTGAGCATGTGAAGTCTTTAAAATCATTTTGAATTTATTGGCATCTTCCCCAGCCAGCCTTATTTGCGTCAGCCCATTTTGTACTGTACATGGGTAGCTTACATTGTATTCTTTTGCCTGAACGAATCAATGGGATTTTTTGTTCCATCACAATGAGACAAACCTTGAAAGTCTGAAAACTTAAAAAGGTAATATGATAGGCAAAGATTTTATCTTCGACAAGTCTCTGGCTTTGATGTAGGACAAGAGAATAAAATAATGTGAGAGAAATACTGGGTTCTCTTCCAGCATTGAACTAGTTGAACACAAGTATAATTTAAATAATTTAATTGTTTATGATTTTTCCTACATAAGTTTTAGAAATCTTTTTGAACTGCCCTGAAATTAGTCTTTATTTCATGATTTTCTTTATTGTCATTGCCTAAAATTGTCTGTTGTGGCACAAAAATTTAATTAGAAGTTTTGTTTTATTTATTAATTGAATACAATTTTTTTTTTACCTATATAAAGATTACAATGTACTGGTACGAAATGGTGGCGCAGTGGCGGCCGGCTTAGTCTCACTTAAGCCCTTTTCACACTGCACTTATTGTGTAGAGAGGTGGGCGGGCACCACAGAACGGAGCATTGCAATGGTCGCACATCTAACTGTGACGGTTGAGTGCCTCGTATTCTAAAATTCGAGAGCACCCGTCGCCGTGACATCAAAACAAATTCCTCCAATAGGAAAATGGCTGGTGGATTTGATTTACAGGGTGTCCATAAAGTCTCTTTACCATTTAAAAAATGTATTAAAAATGCAATTGATTAGATATTTTATTCAGATTTATTCTATTGTATTCAGTGTTTATTAAAGTTTTTTTTTTTTATCACACTGCATTTGTGTGTTTCAGGGATCCTTGTTTGTCAAAGAGGTGATGTTGAATGAACCCCTACAAAATGGCGACCCCTCAAGAGAAGGCGCAACGTGTCTCATGGTTTATTGAAACAAAATCGGATAGGCAGACTCAGCGAAACTACAGAACTAAGTATGGAAGAAATCCACCATCACGTCCGTCAATTCGTGCATGGCGCAAGAAATTTATGGAGACCGGGGACAGTGTTGGATAAAGGAAGGAGTGGGCGACCTTTGACCTTTGACAAACAGGATCCCTGAAACACACAAATGCAGTGTGATAAAAAAAACTTTAATAAACGCTGAATACAATAGAACAAATCTAAATAAAATATCGAATCAATTGCATTTTTAATACATTTTTGAAATGGTAAAGAGGGCGGCACGGTGGCTGACTGGTTAGCACGTCCGCCTCCCAGTGCTGAGGACGTGAGATCGAGTCCGGGCTTCGGACCTTCCTGGGTGAAGTTTGCATGTTCTCCCCGTGCTTGCGTGGGTTTTCACCGGGCACTCCGGTTTCGTCCCACATTCCAAAAACATGCATGGCAGGTTAATTGAACACTCCAAATTGTCCATAGGTGTGATTGTGAGTGTGGTTGTTCGTCTCTCTGTGTGCCCTGCGATTGGCTGGCACCCAGTTCAGGGTGTACCTCGCCTACTGCCCGAAGCCAGCTGGGATAGGCTCCAGCAACCCCCGCGACCCTTGTGAGGACAAGCGGTAAAAGAAAATGGATGGATGGATGGAATGGTAAAGAGACTTTATGGACACCCTGTAGTATTAGTAACTAAAAAAAACTCTCCAAATTCCTACCAAGCCATTTTCTGCTACTCATCTCCTCTTTCTTCTTTCCTCGATTAGCATAGCTAGCTGCTTCTTGTCTAAATGCGCGTCTACTTGTGGCTTAATCCAGCGGCAAAAGTCTCCGTTCCGTGTTTACGGCGTTCTGCCGCTGTGTCAGTTGGAGCTGCAATGCAAAGCGAAAGTTCCACAAAGCCACTTCTTTATTTCCCGTCGGGCACTGGCACTGGAACACAACACAACAGAGGCCAGCTGTTGTTCTTTCCGCCATTCTAGTCGTTAACGTTGTTATTCCCACTGGCTGCTCTTCGCATGCCATTGGCAGAGCTCGGGATGCCCTCGCCGTGGCGACATTCCAGAGCCGTTCCATCCCCTTGTTTGCCATTTGGAGACTGTGGCTGCGCTCCAGGGTCAGGGTCATCTTACCCTCGCTGGGGATTTAATGTGCTGGCCAAGGGAAGAAAAAGATGCTTTGCTTTGGACGCTCTTCCTCTAACTCCACATCCATTATTTTTATTGCGGAGAAGATTAAAAACGGATAAAGGCGAAGCTGCACTGAAAGGCCGGAATATATGGAAGGGAAACTTTTAATTGGCTATGAGGAGAACAGATGTGTTTTGTTGTTCCATTATCAACCTTCATTTGCCAGGACGCGGCCATAGTGAATATTTACAGTAAACACTGAGGGCAGCAGGATTTACAATCAACCAAAGGTATCCGCTCCGTTCCCTGCGTGATGTAATTAACCCCGCCCAGCCCTTGTTCAACATGCAACGCGGCGTTCTGTATGTAAAGCAGGCGTGCTAGAACGAGTCAAACACAAAATATGTGTCCCCCCCCCGTGCAACATTTATCCTCGATATGTGTTATTCATTTGCCGGAACCCAAACTGGCGAGTGGGCGGGACAATGTCGCGTTGCGGCGACAGCCTCGTCTCATTTCTCAGATCATTATTCAAATGAGATTGATTTGTTCCCCCCTCCCCTGCACTCAGTTGGAGTGTTAAACGGCTGCGGCGCCTCCGAGACGCATTATCTGTATCTCACACACTCACGCACGCTGCTGAATTACGCCGTAATTCTGCCCAAGTTGCTGACAATAAGCTCATGAATACTCAAGAAATGTTGTACTTTTTTCTTCCCGGCTCCATTCTCTTGACTGTCAAGAAAGCAATGAAACGAGGGGGTATTTTGGCTTATTTGCATGAGAGCTTGGGCCATTAATGAAACAAGATATGACACCCCAATTTAATTACTGCATCAGAATTGTCTCGCGCCGCCGTATAAATATGGATTCCGGTTGCTCTGGAAAGTCTTGGCTCTCCATCACTGCCTACGTACGCTCCGTCGTCCTCTTAGGACCTCATTTCGATTGTCTATATCTGACTTTCCATATTTTCTATCACCTGAAACAAGATGCAGGTGCACGCAGACAAAACAAAAATGAACAGTTAAATTGTGTGTGAGACTAGATGACCCTCCCCTCCCTGTTTGTCTTCTCACCCGCGCCTCGTTAGCACCAATTATCTCATGTACTGTATTCAACCTTGTTTCTCTGTCTCGCCAATTTTTCGCACCTTGCCGTCACGTTGCAGCATTCTTTGGTCTCGTCACTGACTCATTGTCATCTTTGACCCTGTTCGATTACTGACCTTATCGTTTTGCCTTACGTTTTTTGGATGCCGTTGCCTTCGATGACTCCCTACTGTTAGAAGACTATCTTTGTCTTCCGCGTGTTCGTTATTGTTCGGGTAGAGAGAATCCTGATTTCTGAATACAGACTGGAGATCGGTGAACAGGTCCTTCGAAGGATTTATTTTACAGAATATTCTGGACACAAGCAAGTTTACAGACCAATGGCTGCAGTTCCTCTCGCAAGTGTGTCTTTACAGCGGACTCATATCATTCTTATACTATCTTGAAAAAGTATTATAACTCCTCCAATCTGTTTATGAAGCAGTGTAGTTTTTGCAACCATCTTGTCCTTGCACTGTCTAAGAAATTCTATTACAGTAGGGTCAGTAAGGATCGATCCAAGACTAGTTGTAGTCGCATGGAGTGGGACATTTGGTTTAGTTAAAAGAAATCTATAATCTAATCTGGGCAGTATGACTGACACAACCTACCGAGTGGTTGTCACAGGTTCTTGGCGGGGGTTCAACAATTTCAAAGACAAATCTATAGTAGGATCAGTAATACTGACTCAGGACTAGATGCGGTCACATATGGCGCTTTTCCACCCGACCGATTCCACACCGCATTTTTTGTCCCCAGATATCCGGACTTTTCTGGGCCGAGCAGTTATACAACGGAACCGCTTTTTAGAACCATCTTGGAGGTGGTTCTGCCGACCGCAACGCCGTGGAGTACGCACATTTCCTTATTTTATGCAAGCGAGGCAAGAAGTTGATAGATATTATAACATTTTTAATACTCCATTTCATATATCAACCATTGTTACACACTATTAACATTTTAATTCTTTATATTAACCTTGTCGAAATGTTTTGTGTCCTGTGCAGAGCAGATGGTGTTGATCTCGGTATAATCTGACCTTAAACTGGGCATACTATTTAGTCTAAAAAAGTTCCTTCTCAGCGTTTTGTGCGAAAACACATTTGGTCCTTGAGAACAGAATCTGTTTTGAACACCCACACCTGACTCTGTTTTCGCCATAGCTCATGGAAAAATACCCAGAGAGTATGTTTTGTCTACAAATGAAAGAGAGGAGGTCTTTTTAACTATAAGAAACCATTGTACATGCGGAAGAACTACATTTGACGCTCTGAATTCCACCTGTTTAAGTGATGAATTAGAGGCTGTTATCTGTCCAGAGATCTCTGACTGATTAAAAATCATTTTTGCAAAGGTGTATTTTTCTTACATTAAGTCTATCTTCATTTTTGGAACACGCAAAGAGGACAAAATAATTTTATTCCTCTTACAAGGTGCCCCCCGGTCTTTGTCAAAGTCATAAAAATAGAGCTTACACAATAAATGTAATCATGTTTTACAACAACGCTGAACTTTATTTACAAATTAAAAGGTACTTGTGAATAGATTTGTAATGATTGTGGTTTTAAAAAAATCGCGAGGTCTGGTCACACGTTCCCATTCACTTGAATGAGAGCTCCAGCGGCAGTTAAATGAATTGAGGCTGAGGTCTCCATTCAGGAAGAGCTTTGCGAGCCGGTCGTGAAATCAAGATCGCAATATTTCATCCATGGTGGCCTATATGAAATTGTAAATATGGTTCGATGTCGGCGCGACTTGCCACTCGTGGTGAAATGTTACGGCGAGCCGCACGCACTGCAGGCGCGCAAGCTTGGCTCGGAATCTGTTTGTCATTACAGTTATTTGCCCAAGTTGATATTCACAGACAAGCTGGCGAAAAACCTTCTTGCACACCTACCCATTAAAAAACATCCTGTATGTTCACTTTCCTTTCTTTGGTCCTTCCTCGGGTCCTCCTGACGGCCTCACGACTCTGGCTGGAAGTGTTCGGTTTAGGTGAAGGGTATGGGATTTTTTAATAGGTTTTAGGTGAACTAATAAATATACACACACGCACGCACATACACAGACTCACCCACATACAAAAAAAAAAAAAGAGAGCAATGATGATCGGTAAAATTACCAAATGAACAATACTGAGCTCTCTAGAAAGAAAAAAAAACATCCTGTATGTCAATACAGTGTAATCCATAATACCGCCTTAAGTGTCACCACATGTCGCCCAGCGACAGCCGACCCCACTAGTAGGTCCATTCCAGGTAATAGCTGTCACAAAGTAAAGACTTATGAAGGAGACTTTGTTGCAGATGAGTATTTGCTTCCGGTGTTCGCTCACTGTATATGCATGGATTCTCACTATTAACCGCACCTGAAATTACAATCTCCATAGAGATGAGCATTAGAGAAGGCCAATGAATCCCAGAGGTAGCGTCCAGATGTGCCTTCGCAGTGCAAGATGGTGAAAGGGGGGCAAGCAGTGCTGGGGGGGGGTCGCCCTTCTCTCCCGTGTTGACTTGCGCCATCCCGACGGACCTTGTGTCTCTACCCGGGCGTGTGGCCGGTCAGTTTCTCTGCCCTCAGCAGCAGGGGTTGGGGACGGGGGCGAGGAGGGGTCGGATACCAGACGTATCTGCAGCTCTTCGTCGCCACCAGGCAAGAAGCAGAAAATAATGTTCGAGTCTGACGAGTACATTGAATTTAAAATACAGGCTAAAAAGGCGCTTTCAAAACATTTAAATGTAAAAGATCAGAGAGCGCTGCTCCAAGCTCCTTGGACTAAAGGCAAAAAAAAAAAAAAAAAAGAAGCCTTAAAAGCCGAGGCGTTTTGTAAGCAACACATCCCTCCTCCCAAGGTTTAAGTGTTTTCTCTGAGCTCTTAACAGGCTGAATGCCTAACAGCGCTGGCCAAAGCAGCCATGTAGACTTGAATCCTTGTCAGAGGGTTTATCCATGTAAAGAGAAGCATCAACAGCCTTCAAACAGCTCCTGTTCTCTCATTTATTATAAATGAATGTCTTATTTTGTTTTCATTTCATTTTTACAAGTCGCACACAGACGGCCGACTTTCCAGCGGTAAACACGACTAAGCTAAAGGAAGGATCCTGCGCCCGACACTCAGCGGCCCGGCAGCCCGTCGCAGGAGCGACAGCCTCGACTTTCAACCCACTCGCTCTCCGCCTCGCGGGGTCATGAAAACATCAATTTCCTAATGGCCCACTCGTGTGAATCACCAACACACAGCCTAAAGATATTGCAACAGCGCTGGCAGGGCTGACGCATCGCTAACACAATCATGTGCCAAATACAAAAGGAAGCAATGTCACTTGCTGGCAGATGAAGACGACAAACATCACGCATGAGGTCAATAAGGCCTTCGTGTAGGAACAGTTTATGAGTCATGAGAGGCACGTATGATATGATAACCATGTTGGGAATCGAGAAAAAAGCCGCAACAGGGTTCACTGTCTGCTATTATAGAACAATTGAAGTGTCCAAAGAAGAACACATACGATGACCAGACAATTACTGGAGTAAAGACGGTTAATACGCTATATGCATACACACAGTGTATATACAGTACTATGCAAAAGGTTTAGTCCAGTGATAGATTGCTTTAGTAATTCTTTAATTAGCCGACAAACAAACTGCATGTAAATCAAAGAGGTTCTCAAGCTTTCTCATAATCTTATTGCCAATTAAACATAACGACAATGTGTAGCCTGAAATGCCCTAGGAATTAAATCCTATTTTTTAGGAACTTTAAAGTAATCTTTTTTTTTTTAATTTTATTTTTAATTTTTTTTTATGGAGAGCTCAGTATTGTTCATTTGGTAATTTTAGCGATTTGACATGTCATCATCATTGCTCTCTTTTTCTTTTTCTTTTTTTAAAAAAAAAATTGTATGTGGGTGAGAATGTGTATGTGCGTGTGTGTATTCATTAGTTCACCTAAAACCTATTAAAAAATCCCATACCCTTCACCTAAACCGAACACTTCCAGCCAGAGTAAAGTAATAATTTTTGACGTCTTTTGTCATTTGCTCTTAGAGAAAAAAAATTCAGGAGAGATTTGACCCAAAATTATTGACACAGGTTATATCTGCGATTTTCACTTGTTTTTCAAATCTACAAATATATTCGTGATATACGTATATATATGTATTTCAGATCCACGTAAATATATCCGATATGATCTGATTATCTTTGATGCCTTTTCAAAACGAGAAATATTTGAAAGTATATTATTTCCTCTAATCCCCCTAGGGTAAAAATTATACATTTCATTATATACACATTAGGGCCACGTATAAATATATATTTTTGTAGATAGGGAGTTAATGTTCCAAGAAAAAAACTCACAAATTTATGAGAAAAAACTTGAATAATTGCAACATTATAAAAGTGTCAAATTTGCGATAAAAAAAACCTCAAAAATGTACGAGATAATAAACTCGGATATTTGTGACAAAGTCTCTCTGCTAAAGCAATTACTATCTCCATATTTGAAAACCCAACCGAAAAGTATACCGTAGGCATTTTTGCACACTTGGGAATTGTGACTTGGCACAAACATCCGAGTAGGCCACTTGGATTTCAAGCAAGTTTCTGAGGTTTTTTTTGTTGTTGCAAATATTCAAGTTTTTCCCCCCCGTAAATTTGTGATTTTTGTTCTCTACCCCTAGGCGTTATTGTGACCATTTTTTGGCTTTTTGTTGGTTCTGACCAAGCCATTTCAAAATAAAATACTGCCCATGGGTTAAGATTAGCCGTTGTACATTCAAAGAGCAGTGCGTCGTAATCTCCTTTTATCCGATTCACTGTACACTAAATGAACACTGTTTAATTGTCTTTTGAAAAAGTCAGTAGTATTGTCTGTACCAGGGGATAAATTTGGACGAGATTAGTAAAATAGTAGTATCTACTTGTCTCCTGAGGTGGATTCCAGTTGAGAAACAGTGGGAAAATACAAAGATCTAATGCTGCCTGTTCAAGCACAGCTGGAAGTAAGCAGCTGGTTACAGAAGCTTGTTTGAGATACACCGCTCATGAGCTTGTTCGTGCCCGACCGTTAATATTTAATCATGCCAGTGAATTGGGTACCAAACCTTTTTGTATCCGTTCCTAAAAACAATCACATTAGCCTTGTAAAGAGGTCATAAGTCGGATCAACGCAAATGTTCGGGTCCCTAAGCAGCGACTGCACTCAATTATAGAAGTAATCAAAGTATAGATTAAATGCAATTATGTGCCTTAAGTGGACTTATGCGATCGTGTAATAAAATAAAGAGTCCAGACTACTCGTAGCAAAGTTTCACATTGATGTGCTTTCCAGACGTTGATCAAACAAATAAAAATGTTCAATCATCTATATTTTAATGAAGTGTAGACAGGCGGTTTCCTCATTTTCAGTCCCACAAGAAATGAAAGTGTAAATATTTGAGTGCATAAACTGGAACAAATTAATTTCTCTCATGTTCGTACATCAAAAGACATGAGGTCTTTTAATAACCTTATTGAATATATAACACTCAGTTCGGTTATATTATCAAGCTGGCATTTGGAATTTTGCATGGTCTCAAAAACTCTCTTAGCTGCAAAGAAAGTCAAATCGCGCATAGGAATGCAGCATCTCAGTTTTATTTTATTTTTTATTTTTTTCCCAATCATTATATCAGGGTCTTCCCTCTGTAAAAAGTCAGGATCCACTTGCACAACAACCGGCTTGTCCAATTAAGCAAGCCCCGACACCACTGTAGGGCTATATCGAAAAGATGTTTTTCTGCAAAGGGTCTAGATTCAAATTCGTACTCTCACATACCAGTAAATAGTGAGCAAGGATCCATTCTACAAGTGCAGTTGGGTCCGACCTTTTTCCAACAATCAGTAAAAGCAATCAAACAAACTTCAGGCTTTCAAGGACCTGCTCTTCGGCTTCTTTTTGCTTTCTTGAAAAATAAATGACTTGTCACCAGACAACCACTTGCTCATCCCTGAATGACAGTTTTTTTTTTGTTGTTTTTTTTTTACCCTGAATGACAGTTGATAACTTGGGAAAACTTCAGAATATACTTCAGAAGAAAAAAAAAAAGAATATACTTCATTTTTTTTTTTTTTTTTTTTTTAGGAGAGCTCAGTATTGTTCATTCGATTTGACATCATCATTGCTCTCCTTTTTTTTTTTTTTTTTAAAAACAAATAAATTAAAAAAAATTTAAATGTTTTTTTTTTAAATATATATACATATATATATACATATACACACACATATATATATATATATATATATATATATATATATATTTTATTTTTTTTGTATGTGGGTGAGTATGTGTATGTGCGTGTGTGTGCGTGCGTGCGAGCGTGTGTGTATTCATCAGTTCACCTAAAGCCCATTAAAAAAAATCCCATACTAACAATATAATATAATAATAAATTGCCAAATGCAGAAACATCAATGTAAGTTATCACGATGTAGTGGCTCTCGCTAACAGACAGAATTAAGTAACCAGAATTAGGTTAAAAAATTCTATATACGTAGACCGTGTTTCTATAAATTTTGATATTTGGTTTTTATTTGAGGCAGATATTTTTTCCATTAAAATGTGATTTATGAGGAGGTTAGACCATTGGTCGATATTCAGAGTTTGTTTATTTTTCCAGTTAACAAGAATTGTTTTTTTAGCGATAGTAAGGGCTACAAGTGTGAAGATTGAAATTGTTTATGTGGTAAGTCAGTTGTTGTTAGGTCACCTAGCAAACACAAGTTTGGAGATAAAGGATATACTTCATGTGTGCAACAAAATAAACTGTAGAGGACAATCGGTCTGTTTACAAGTCTTGGTCTTCCGATTCAATAAACCACTTTTCTTTTGTTGTGTTAGCTTTGAGATGACTAAAAAGGTTCTTAGAAGATGATCTGTCTTTTGTTGTTTTTAGACACCGGAACAAGAGATGATCCATTTCTGATTGGGGTGAAAGTTGCCCACAATTGGCAGAGCTCAGCAAAGGACCCAGAACAGAGAGATCCGATTGATAAGGTAACTCCAGTTGGTCAGTATCGTACCTACCCCCAAAAAAAGAAGCATATCGATTGAACTTTATCTGGCACAAAGTGAATATGATTTTAATAGTTATCTCAGTATCTGTTTGTTCTTGCAAACAACAATAACATTCTGAACGAGATCTATTTGCAGGGCAGGTGGCATAAAGAAAAACCCATCGAATGCATAAACGGTGGCCGAAAAGCTGTCCAGTTAGACCATGCAGAAAGGTAGAACCATTTTTAATAGTCCTAAAAATGTGGAAATGTTTTCCCACTCTTACTGCATCCTGTGCTGGAAGTTTTCTTTTTAAATCAAGTTGCAGCAACACTTCAGCCCATTTGATTAGCCAATCGAACGTTACAGCTCTAGTAGGTTTCTCACACCTGGACAAACTTCCTCTCTATCTACATCCTTTAAAAAAATATGTGTGAGCAGTCAGTGGAAAATACACTTTGGCACTCCAAGGCAATTTTTTCGTGGATCTTAATGAAGCAGGCGGCATCTTTAAGCTTCCCTCCCAGCAGGACATCGAAATGGTAAAGTGGAACGGAGGTGAGAAACATGTTGTCCCACTCAGACTCCGCCCACACTCTGCCAATCTCCTATTTAATTCCATCAGCGACTAGAAACCGACTGACTTTGATAGGCCACAATCTGGTCCCTTAAAATCGTAGACACTGTTCTACCAGGGTGGGTCCAATGAGGGGCACCCAGTGTTGAAAAAGTAAGGCAAGTAGAATACTTAGAGCAGATAAGGATAATGGCAGGACTAATCACATTACAGCTTTTCAATTACATGAAATTACAATGTTTCCTTTTAATAAGGTATTACCGTGGGAAGGGGTGGCACGGTGCAGCGGGGTTGCCATGGTTACAGTCCGAAACCCCTCAATTCAATGAAACCTAACGTGGGATAACGCCCACACACACGCCAGATGAATTCAAGACTTAATAATATATTCTGACCCTCTCACATGGACTGGGAAGTATTCGTCATGCGGTGAAAACACGCAAGTCACGCCAGGCAAACTTCTTGATGTTATTGATGGATCGTGCGGGATGATATCGGTCCAAACAAGCTGGCAATGAGCAGGTAAAAAATGGAAGAAAAGGGGTTTCCTGATGTGGGAAGGCAGATAAAACAAGATGAGGAAACTGAAGTGGGGAAACTGATAAGCCAATGAGACCATCTGCTTGAAAAATCATATTTCCCATGAGTGGCTCTGTCAAAAACACAGCAGGACTCGACGGATACACACTGAAAAACAAGCCAGATGCCGACACTGGATCTGAGGGGGGGGGGGGGGGGGGGAAACAACAGCTCAATTTTCAAACCAAAGATGCTGCTGCTTCTCTCGCTCTTTTATAATGTTTTTTTTTCTTCTTCAAAGACCACAAGCTATTGATCGGAACAATTTCACCAAAATGTGACAATTCTGGGGTAGTTAATTGTGTAGCGCATCACATAGCTGCCTTTAATTAACTGGACTGCATTCATTTTAAGTAGTACTGTATGCCTTTCGCCGACTACTGGACCGAGTTACAGTAGTATTTGTAATTTAGTAGTCATGGTAGTAGCAGTAATTGTAGTGGTTGTAGAAATGGTAATCTCAGTAATGGTTATAGTAACTGTGTCATTTGCAGTAAAACGTGAGCAACAAGTGTACCAATACAATGACAAAGCATCACAGAAAATATTTTGGTCTAGCTCTGACAGTGGTGTGTAGTTAGCTTTGTTGTTGTTATGTTTTTATTTTAAATTTCCCTCTCTCTACCACCTTTTCACGGTGTTGTGCGCGCACTCAAGGCAGACAACGAAGCGCTCTAAAGCAGCCACACCAGCCCAAAGGCCCTGTCCACATGCTGACTGTCAACTCTGACAGACAACCCACCCCTTGATGTTTCACCTTCTCTCAATCATATGCCCACACTCAAGGCAGACAACGAGGCGCTCTAAAGCGGCCACGCCAGCCTAAAGGCCCTGTCCACGTGCTGACTGTCAATTCTGACAGACAACCCACCCCTTCATGTTTCACCTTCTCTCAATCATATGCCCACACTCAAGGCAGACAACGAGGCGCTCTAAAGCGGCCACGCCAGCCCAAAGGCCCTGTCCACATGCTGACTGTCAACTCTGACAGACAACCCACCCCTTGATGTTTCACCTTCTCTCAATCATATGCCCACACTCAAGGAAGACAACGAGGCGCTCTAAAGCAGCCACACCAGCCCAAAGGCCCTGTCCACATGCTGACTGTCAACTCTGACAGACAACCCACCCCTTGATGTTTCACCTTCTCTCAATCATATGCCCACACTGAAGGCAGACAACGAGGCGCTCTAAAGCGGCCACGCCAGCCCAAAGGCCCTGTCCACATGCTGACTGTCAACTCTGACAGACAACCCACCCCTTGATGTTTCACCTTCTCTCAATCATATGCCCACACTCAAGGCAGACAACGAGGCGCTCTAAAGCGGCCATGCCAGCCCAAATCCCCAGTCCACATGCTGACTGTCAACTCTGACAGACAACCCACCCCTTGATGTTTCACCTTCTCTCAATCATATGCCCACACTCAAGGCAGACAACGAGGCGCTCTAAAGCGGCCACACCAGCCCAAAGGCCCTGTCCACATGCTGATTGTCAACTCTGACAGACAACCCACCCCTTGATGTTTCACCTTCTCTCAATCATATGCCCACACTCAAGGCAGACAACGAGGCGCTCTAAAGCGGCCACGCCAGCCCAAATCCCCAGTCCACACGCTGGCTATCTTGTTCCCTTGACGATGAGGCACTCTGAAACGGCCAAGCCAGTGGACTATCAAAAAGAAAAGGGTGTAAACACAGCTAGCGAGCAACAGTGCCAGACAGGAATGAAGGTGCTGAAGTTGTTATGAAGTGTGTGTGGGGGGTGGGGGGGGGGGGTGGCAACTCAATGCCAAGGCCCAGGGTCACACAAAAAGAAATCAGGAAAACTGCAATTGTGAGATACAGTTGAATACTTCATCCACAAAAGAAAACTAGTCTTATAAACAAATCTCAGAATTTGCTTTACAGTCTGTGTACTTTCGCGTGTTACACTCATCACTCTGCCTGTTAAAAAGGGAAACGCTCGAATCGAGATAAAAGAGGCAGAAGCTGAGCAACACGTATGTCCAATATAGAATAGCAATTGAACAAGGTAACCGAGGTCATTTTTCATCTTGACGTTTCTCTGTATTGAAATGATATCACCACCACGCCCATAATAGGATTCCAATCTTTCTTGTCAGTCTAATAGATGGAACTGTGTGGAAAATAACTATCAATAATTATTATTTAGCGCTTTAAGAGTTTGCAGAGCTGTCAAATAAAAAGGAATCAAAGGGGAAGGTTTTTTTTTGTGCCTTAAAATAGACCTCAAATGTGTAAAAAGTAGAGCTCAGACTTTTACCTTAGCCAAAACATAGAAAGGTTCAACCTTTTTAGTTTAAAAGAATGTACTTTCATCTCCAGGATCCTGCACCTTACCCTGGCCACCAGCAGAATAAAGGATGTTTTGGTCGCAATTTAAATCTATCCACATTGCTACTAGCCTCATCCTAGCTAGCGCTAAGCTAGTTTGTCTCTCAGGTCGGCTGTCCAAGATTGTAAACTCCCTTTTGTTTGTTGCTAGAATGTTCTTTCCTGGCTCTATACAGTCGGGAAACAATTTTATCCAGCAGCGCCTTTTTTTTTTTATAGGCACGTGTTTAGTGTTTAGCCGGTGGTAGTGCTAAATAGCTTTAGCTAATGCATGCTAAACACTTGCTATCTCGGTACAGTTCAACAGCAAGTACATACACTAACTTGTTCACCATTTGGTCCCGGCTGGCCGTGTTGTTGCGCTCTGGGTCACCACAGACACGATGCCGTGCGTGTGACGTAGCCCGTACTCGAAGCCGATCGGCTGCCGCGAGGCTAAACTCGGGTGGAAAGGCGGAAGTGCGGATTTTTTCGCCTGGCAACACCGCCTCCCGCCGCTCCAAACACTTCCTTCGCGCCGCCTCATGCCCTTTCGCACCGTTCCGCGCAAAGTACATTGACTACAATGCTATGGCGCCGCCAGAAACGCCTTCGCCGCTGTTGGTGTGAATCTAGCATAAACCGGCCAATAGCGATGCGCTAGCCCGCCATATATTCTCCTAACTGAGGATAGTGGTTCAGATAATGAATTGATGGATACTTCCGGGCGTCCACTCGACTGAACCGCGTACATAGCTTTCACGCATAAGCACTCCCACGCATCTACGTCACACGTACGATGATGACATAAGGGCCATCCAAACAGTCCTCTCGGACGACAATATGCTATGATGCCGGAAAATTCTGATTCTACATTTCTTTTCAATTTACTACTCAAATCCGAGTCACCATCCATTCGTGCACAGCCCTAGCAAAAAGAAATGGTTTCTGGACATTTGCTGAGAAGAACTTTGTTAGCTTGATGTCCGTCAACAGTGTCGCCTAAGCGGCCCGACTGAAGCTGATGTGATGCCAGAAGCACATCCGCAAATAACTAGCTTATGATCGCATGCAACTTCTCATACAACACACGCAGTCTTTTGTGTCGAGCCTCCAGCGCAAGTGCCCAAACAATGATGTATACATATCGTCACATTTGGGAGCGTGCTATTTATCTGTATTGACTTTTCCCACGCATGCCTAATCATTGTGAAGTTTGAAGGCCACGGAATTACGGGATACGGAGCGCCATCAATCTGTCAATGCATCTGAACTATGCCGCTCTGCTGGCAGACGTGCAAGCAGTGAATTAATGAAAGCAACCGGCATTGCCAAATTACTGACATGGGCTCAAAGACAAACGTCTCCTGGCCGATGCCAAACAGCAGGCACGGGAGTGATTAATTTGGAGAGGACGGAGCATCGTCACGGTGGCGCGCATCATCACGCGTTGCTGATTTCCAAGAATTTGGATTACAGAAACGTTTCATTTCGAGGACGAGCCGGCGGCGAGATGGCCGGCTGACAGGATCTTGGCGAGTGGAGCCCGTGGGTCAGTGGCGCTGTACTTTCTCAGGGGCCCCAATTTGATCCCATGACAGGATTGAATTACTTGGTCACCGTCCTGTCGACTGCAATAAGGATAGCGAGGCAGAGGCTGGGCCAAGGTTTTGTTGATTCATAAAAGGCACACAGCCAATATCTGCTGCAGGCAATAATGCATCTATGCTTTGATAAGCGATTGAAGCGCGTCTGTATCCCTTCCTTGGACAAGTGATTTACATGTATATTGCTCTTGAATCTTTTAATAATTTCCATTCAGGTAGGATTGAAAAATTGCATGTGCTTATAATACCCATCCATCAATTTTCTATAGCGCTTGTCCTCATTCGGGTTGTACTGTACGTGAGCTGGATGGAGCCTATGCAAGGTGACTTTGGGTTGGGACAAGGTTCACCCTGGACGGGTTGCCAGCTCGATGCAGGTGGCGATACGACAAATTTCTAATCTGTACATAATGGTTAGAGATCTGGCCAAAAGGTGGAAGCACAAACTCATTTCACCACTCAAACTAAATCGTACTGTGGACTACAGCCAAGATTCGCTCTATTTTTTTTTCTTCCTGAAAGACAATAAATAAAGACATAATCCACAATCAGCGATTTAGTATTGGAGATGACTCACAATGCCGAAATAAAAATCGATCGTGTTTATACTTTATATATATCTTACGTGTAGTGTAACATATCGAGAACACCGCAACATAGCACCTTGACATCGGCCAACAGGATTACGTCTTGCAACGGCACCTTGCCTCCCTTGATCGCCGTTATAAATATATAAATAGAATTAAATATTAATCAATAAATAAAAACTTTTTTATTTTTTATTTCATGCTGCAGACGTTCTGGGGCGGTCATAAAAGCAATACGCTTGGGTTTATTTATTTAGTCATTTATTTATTTTTAATTTGGGCAGTTTTGGTCCTCCATACTTAAGAGCCTTAAAACATTTATAATAAATGGAAAACATAAAGCTAACTACAGTACTTTGTGGATTTCATTTATTGCGGATATTTTTTGGACCCCAACCCCAGCAGAAAACGAAGGGTACGCTGTATTTGAAAAATGCACGTAAAATCACGTACCAAATCGCACTCGCAATATATGGGCGGCATCCCCCAAATCATTCAACCTTTACCTTAAAACATATTTCAATATACATTGCAATCTTGTCATCTTAAAGAGCCAAGGTTTACTCCTGATATCACCACCTTGGAGAGAAGCCAGATCAATCAAATCCATTATCTGGCTTCTGTGTTTATCTCACTTTGAAAGTTGCAGCAGGAGCCCCGGCCTGCGTTGTCATAGAAACAGTTGCGGCAGGAGCAAAAAAAAAAAAAAAAAAAGAAGAAAAAGAAGAAAAAAAAGGTTAGATTGTTGCTGAACTTGGGTGGGATGCACGGAGTAATGAGAGTGGTCGTGATGTGAGATATGGGCAGTGCGAGCAAGGCGACCGTTTGCTGCTTTTGTTTGCCAGGCAGACTCATTAGTGTAGCTTGCAGACTGCTGCGGGAAAAACGCGGTGAAGTCAAAATCACAGGTAAGCAAAGTGGAGGTAATATCTTTTTTTTTTTTGTATTTGTTTATGGTAATACAACTCAACAAAAAAAGGATGTTACTTTCAGAGCTGGTTGTTAGCGGCACTGGAATGCAAGCTTCCATCCTCGTTTGGCTCCCATGCTGCTTCACATTAATATTCACACCGGGGCTTATTGAACATTGACAATGCGGCTTACACCGTTTGATTGTAAGCTGGAGTCCCAAGAACGCCTCCATGCTGGATCATCCATAGGCTTGCAGACATGCATCAAATTACATTTTGGTCTCCTGTCACCGATCTCATGAGGAGACACCTTTGCAGTGATCTCAAAAAGATTTTGTGTCAAATAAGTCAACTATTCGCTGACTTATCCCTATCAAGAATCTGAAGAGCGTCTGTGAGAGTGGACGTCAGTATGCAAGTGATGTAAAAAGTTCACACACTAGAGATGCAACGATAAACGGCAATATTGCGATATTTAAATTCCTCCGATATCGTCATTGTCATGCCACGATATTAAAAGCAGCAAATCTGTTTAAATAGGTGATGTTTTATTCCATTTGTGCAGTTCCAGCACCCTCTGGTGGTCTAGTTTATTACTGCAGTTTAATTAGGCATGTTTTACCACTCCCATAAATCAGGGATGTGATTTGACCAAAGTGAAATTATCTGAAAATTTAGCCGGGGGTCTGGGGGCCGCTGGCACCCAGCTAGGTCCAGGGCAGTGCCCTGGTGGGGGGACAAGGGGGGCAAAGCCCCCCTGAGCTCATGGGTTTTCCGTATTTTTAAGTACTTTCAATGCACTCACATGACAAAGAAATAGACAAAACAACAGCCTAAATTTTCAATGTATATTGAACTATCCCATATAAAATGGCAGTTTTAGTCAACTCAAAATCAGTCACATTCAAAAACATTGGACTGCCTTTGCTTTTAAAAACTATCACTGAGAATATCATCATATCTAACTAATGTGATTACTAAGTTAACACATAAATAATGTTGAAGAGTTCAAATTTCATGAACAAATAATTGTATCATGACCAAATGAAAAGTAACTCATATTAGAGCATACCACAAATGTCTTTGTTATAACAGAAGATGTTATCTGTCGGAGTCATGTGCATACACAATGAACTACTAAAAAAAAAAAACGGATTTTTTTTTGGGGGGGGGGGAGATAAAAAAAGCGGAATTCCGCGAATTAGCGGAAAAATCACATCCCTGCATAAATGTGACCTATAACCTGTACAACGCTTCTTTTTTTTTTATCTTTTTGAGAGGGAACGTGAAAAATAACCAACAGAAATAAGGAGTTTGTACAATTATGTACACCGGATAACAAACGTCAAGTATGAGCCGTGAAAAAGACATAAATACAACAGTTAGCCATACATGTAATTGCGCTGTCAATGTGCAGTGGTGAGGGACATCGTTGATACAAATAGCTGCGTTTTAAGCTGACAATGCAGTGACGGGATTTGGCAACGTCAGCAAAATAGCAACTGGCGGTGGTAGGTTTTGTTTTTCGTGTCAACTGTGTCATAGTGTTGTCGCGAGAAAATTTGTCCCAGCACCTTCATCTTCAAGACACCCGATATCGATTTGGGGGATCAGAGCGTCTGCAGAAAGCCGATAAAAATGCATTTCAAAACACTCAGCAGTGCACTCACGAACGACATTAGGAACACATGCAATACCAGCATAGGCGATACATTATTTATAGATTTATGGTATAAATAATAATGCTCAGTTTTGATTGATGCAATCTCAAAGGTATTGTATTAAGTGTAGTTTTAGAACTGCAGTACTACTGGAAGAAAAAAAACATATTTCCACAAATAGCGGATCAACATTAGGAGTGTTTCGAGATGAAAAGCCGTCTTTCAGCAATTTTTTTGCTGTAACTTGCGGGCAGAATTTGAGATACAACTCAATTTATAACAAACATCACCTTTGCAACTAGTGAACAATTCTTCCAAAAATAGGCTTCAATGGTTTTTACTGCCACTCCCAGTTGAAATTAACCATCGAACAAAACTTTAAACAAAGAGAAAAAAATACTCTTTGTACATTTAAACCAACCACCATATTTAAAGCCAAGCTAAACCCAATTAGCTTAATGTTAGCAAACAATGCAGAATGCTATAGATAGGCTAACAAATGGTAGCCAAGTCATGTACACTAGGAGTAGCACAGCAGTTTCATTCTTTACATTCTAATTAATTATGTCATTACAGTATTTAAAATTTTTCAACGATGATTAAATTAGGTAGGTAACACTAAATCCAATTAGCTTCATGTTAGCAAACAATGCAAAAAGCTATATATAGGCTAACAAATGGTAGCCAAGTCGCATACACTAGAAGTAGCAGCCCAGCAGTTTCATTCTTTACATTCTAATTATGACATTACAGTATTTTTTGCTTTTTAACGATAATTAAATATATTAGGAAATCACAATATCCCATCCCATCACTGGTAAGCTGTTTTTAAAACAGGCCCACAAGCATCACTCCTGCATTTGAGTGTGTCATAATGACGGGATTTTAACATTTTGCATCTATTTTATTTTTATTTTTTTGCACCCCTTGCAGCAGTTGCACACATTGTGTGTTGGTGTGCCTCAACTTGTCTACTAATTATGTTCCTCATTGATTTTTTTTTAATTTTAGTCATTACCTTGAAAGCACTCAGTGGCCTGGCTCCAAATGACATCTATGACTCTCGAACCTCCCGCGAGCCAAAGTGTTTCACCGAGGTCGTCAGATTGAACTCTGCCGGTTGTTTGTGTGTCTCAGCGTGTGGGGACTTTCTTTCAAAACCTACAAACGATAAAACCGCTTGTCTTAAGAGAGCTATTTTTATTTTGTTGTTGTCAGAAAACCGCCAAAGTGGGGGAATGCGAGCGAGCGGGGTTGCAATCGCTTTGAGATCAAGCAAGGATGGATAAAGTCGTTATGTGATGGCACTGGTCAAAAAAGGAAAGTCAAAACAGCAGGA
Organism: Vanacampus margaritifer; assembly: GCF_051991255.1. Lineage (NCBI taxonomy): Eukaryota > Metazoa > Chordata > Actinopteri > Syngnathiformes > Syngnathidae > Vanacampus > Vanacampus margaritifer. The sequence continues at coordinate 4,811,301 of NC_135434.1, forward strand.
AACGAAAGTTTTCAGAGGCTTCTGCACAAGCGGTAACATCGCACAAATAATGTTTTATTTACACTGACACCTGGTGTGTGCCATATGTCTCAGCTGCTAGCGTGATATGATTCGGTGCATAATAGGAAATGGAAGCGGAGGCTACAAAACCATATATTTTTTTCTCTCTTCCATTTATACACCGGCCCGAGAAGATTGCATCCATTTTGTGCTCATCCTTTATAGCGCTTTTTCATCATCTTCGGTAACACAACAGTGGGATTTAAAATTCTCGTTCATTTCAGAGGGCTTTTCTTTACTAATTTAAAATTATTGCTGTTATTGTGGAGTAATTAAACTCGGCAAACAATCCGATAAAAGACCAATTGTCACCTTCAGAATGACATCAATTTGGCTATTTCATACAAAGAGGTGTTTCTAATGAATTATTCAGCTTCATGAGAGGACTGCAACATGGACACTAACAAAAAGATTTAAACTAATACCTTTTCGGCAGTGTCAATAAAGACTGAGCATTATATTTATAAAGGCAGATTTTATGATAAGGCTCTTGAAATTGGATTAGATTGCGCAAGTGGTCGTAATGTTACGGCTGCTTGGTGTGATAGAAGGATATTTAGATTTTATTCAACGAAATGTGTTAAAACACTGAAACTAAATTGTGTTTATTGACACCAAAGGCCACTTTAAAATCCTGTATAACAAACAATATCAAATCCCTAATTTTATGGCAGTGGTTCTTAGCCTGGGTTTGATCGAACCCCAGGGGTTCGGTGAATCAGTCTCAGGGGTTCGGCAGAGGTAAAGACACACACCCGACTCAAATGATACGGCACGCTTGGCCATCATTTGCTGAAGGGAATTTGGTGCGCTCGGTAGTCGACTTGTGGCTGTTGTGATGGTACGTATGGAGGATCAAAACTGCCAAAATTCTAAAATAAATAAATGACTAAATAAATAAATGGCTACAAATGAAAATAAAAACAGATATAAAAAAAGATATAATTTGAAAATTAAATCAAGAAAAAAAAATATGGTAATAAAAACAACAAAAATTATATTCATACATAAATAAATCCAGTTGTATTTAATTTTGTTATTATATTCTTTGTATCCGTTGTTTTTATTTTCACTTTTAGTCATTTATTTATTTATTAATTTGGGCAGTTTTAGTCCTCCATGGGTACATCATGTGATTTCTTGTAATCCCTTCATACTATATCAAGCAACAACAACAAAAAGAAAGAAAAGTATGGTGTTCCACAGGGTTAAATTCTGGGGCCTCTTCTGTTTTCAACAACAGTGATGATATGCAATGCCAAGTTGAGCAAATCTGGTCCAACACAACTAGCTATCTAGCGAAACTAAAAGAACACTTCCTTAAGATGCATTGAGATGGGAAATACAAGAACACAATTTTTTTTTAATTCAAGGTGATGTACCCATGGAGGACCAAAACTGCCAAAATTAAAAAATATATGAATGACTAAATAAATAAATGGCTACAAGTGAAAATAAAAACAGATATAAAAAAATATATAATTTGAAAATTAAATCTAAGAAAAAAAAATGGAAATAAAAACAGCTAAAATTATATTTATACATAAATAAATACAGTTGTATTTAATTTTTTAATTATATTTCTTTGTATCCATTTTTATTTTCATTTTTAGTCATTTATTTATTTATTAATTTGGGCAGTTTTGGTCCTCCATGGGTACATCATGTGATTTATTTATTATTGTAATCCCTTCATACTATGTCAAGCAAAAAAAAGAAAAGAAAGAAAGTTGTCGGACGAATATGTGCAATAGGAATTCATAGACATGTATGACGTTAAGTATGGTGTTCCACAGGGTTAAATTCTGGGGCCTCTTCTGTTTTCAACAACAGTGATGATATGCAATGCCAAATCTGGTCCAACACAACTAGCTATCTAGCGAAACTAAAGGAACACTTCCTTAAGATGCATTGAGATGGGAAATACAAGAACACAACTTTTTTTTTTTAATTTAAGGTGAAGAGAGCCAGATTCCCTGTTCAGACCTATGTCTTGAATTTGAAAAAAAATATATTGTATTTTATTTTTCAATAAAGAAGTGTTCAGTACCTCCAACAAAAAGTTAAGAACCACTGTTTTATGGCATTAAGAGAAGTTTCCTCCCGTTGGATGACTTTAAATGTGCTGGAAGTGCATCCCTAAGAGAGGTAGCACATGGTTTGTGTCCAGAAAATCTTTGTCCAACGCTAGCTAATTGTAAGAAACACAACCAATGTCTAATATAGTCACACCATCCACAGACATCTCGGCAATCCTCCCAGTACAGCCAACTTTTTAAATGAACATTTAAATATTATCCACAACAAAAAGCACTGCGTGTTTCACAGGGCTATTTTCCCCCGTGCTAAATATGACCTAAATACTCAACAATGCACAAAAAATTCATATAAAAGAACCCCAGGCTTCATCAAAGTGCGTGCGCTCAGAGTAATAAATATGATAATGGATGCTTTTTAGCACTGGCTGGCAGACAGCGGATTAGTCACCCACGCAGCCACTCACTTCCTCGCCTTGCTTTGCACACACGAGGCCTCCGAGTCTGCCACTTGGACACGTTAGCCACTCCATCGGAGACTTGACCGCGGTCGTGCCGCTAAAAGGCTCCATATTTAGGATTAATGAAAAATATCATTTTATATTTAATGCACATTTGCATTTAGGTGAAGTCGGACACGGTAAATGTCATTTCAACCCAAGGTGCCTCGATTCAGCCTCACTAAAACTTTGTATGAGAAGTCTTGTAATGTATAGGGGCAACAAGAGATTCTATTCCTGATCACGTCACGTTCAAACCTGCCACCTGTTCCCAACGCGACTTTAAAAAGATCAATCATAACGACCCCGTTGACCAATTTAAAAAATGAACCCAGTAAAAAGTAAAGTATTACTGAATTTAAAGGGACATTTAATGAGTCATCTAGTGGTGAACTAATAATTCATTAATTTAAAAAAAAAATAAAATGACTGACAATAGTATGCAAAAAAATTAATTTTCTCAGATAAATGTTTTTTTTTTTTTTTTTAATATATATAACCGTAGGTCTAGTAATCGCTAATTACATTACATGGTGGAAAATTTGACATTCAATGAGTCATCTAGTGGTGAACTAATAATTCATTAATTAAAAAAAAAAAAAGACTGTCAATAGTATGCAAAAAAATTAATTTTCTCAGATAAATGTTTTTTTTTGTTTTTTTTAAATATATATAACCGTAGGTCTAGTAATCGCTAATTATATTACATGGCGGAAAATTTGACTTTGGAAAGAATTCTTCGAACAACATACTGTAGCTAGCCTCAAAAACCCCAAACATGTCAATCATTTGCTAATACAAAAGTAGTAATGTATACTGACTAGGGCCCAACCAATTAATTGACAGATACAATCTACTGATATTAGTCCTTTTCAAATTGACAAAAATTGGCAGATTTTTTGGGGCAGGTTTTTTTTTTTTTTTTTTTACGCTTTTTTTTTTTACACTTTTTTTTTTTTTTACACAACCCTAACATAACAACATAAGGCAATGATAATTACATCCATACAAACATAAAAAGTGAACAGTGAAAAATCTGCTGATTTTTTCCCAATTTTTATCTCTATTGTCGTAAGTATTGTAAAACAGTAAAATGGTCTGCCTGTAAGTAAAATATTTGCTGTTGTAAGCGATAAGAGTTCAGAGAATCACATTAACATAGCCATGATAAAAAAATATATATAAATCAGCTGATTGGCCATTTCTTGGAATTTTACTGCCAAATTTTGGAATCGGCCTAAATAAAAATGATCGGGCCCTAATCCTGACTAATCAAATTTGGGCACTGCCCCTTCTACCCTATATGTAAAGTCACCACTGGCTCACATTTAATTAAAAAAAAAAAAAGATAATAAATAAATAAAATAATATTTTTTAAACATGACCCAAAAGGTCAGGAGAAATAATCCCAAAGTTGTTTTTTCTCTCTTTGAGGAGCTGCACTCAGCCTTATCGCTCATAAAGTGGATTCTGCGTGTGAGGAGACACTTTGGCAAAGTCTTTTAACTTTTTGCTTATTTGACAGCGCTTAAAGCAGATTCAATATCAAACTGTATCAAAAAGCCCAAAAGGAAATAAAACACTCATTGTGGTTGAGCTCTGGCTTTCAGCTGAGGCTAAGGAAGGCTGCGCCGACAGGCAAAGACTCGGCTTCTTAGGCATGAGAGGAACATAAAAACATGGATTACAACTGGGAGGGGAAACCCCGATAATGGCGGATTATGATGGTCCGACTACCTGGTGGGACATCACTGCACTTAAGTGGCATGTGTGTGTGTGTGTCATAGAGTGACACCAACCAACAAGGATCTTAATGACCTTAATGATGTATCACTGAGCGCGGGTGCGCAGTGTAGTTGGCTGAAGGTCCAGATGGAATTGTAAGCGCGGGACCATATAAAGTGGAATAACTATCAGTTACTGTCAGAAGCGTTACTGCTGTCTACGAGTGCTTCACTGGCAGACTTAATGTTATTATGTGAACATTATGGTCAGCCTGTTTGACAAAAGAACACATTAGTCTCAATATGTTAAGTCCATAATGTTCACACTACTGCTACGGCATGCACCATTAGAAAAACTACTGGAGGCCAATCTAAGCACCTCAAAGAATGCGAATGTTGTTGTGACACGATTATCAGACGCTTTGCCCCATTTAACACAAATAAGTTCATTTCCCCACTCCGCTATGCATGTCCTCGTTCACTATTCATTCTAAGTTATTGCTCTTTTTTTTATTTATACCAGGCTGGAGGTTTTCAATCAATTCAATTCAAGATAATACAATTGCGGGCCCCTGAAAGTGATCGAACCGATCGGCATCCTTTTAGGGAGAAATCGCCAGCAGCGATTGGATGAACGAATGTGCCGTAAACAAAATGACGGCATGCTTGTAAATAATTGCAGCTCACAAATTTGATTTCTGGGTGATGTTTGTCAAACAAAGAAGCACGTGGAAGATCATGGAGAAGTCTCCTGATGGACTGGAACTAATTGTTGATTGTGTCTTGAAGCAATTGAGAGGAAAATGGAGCGTAATACTTTGATGCAACCAGCAGAGGTGCTGTTGATTAAGTCTCGGTTAGAAACGCAACATGAGACGGGGAAAATTATAATACTGCACACCGTATGTGGCAAATCCAAGTCTAGAAAGTAAAAACTCTGCCACAGTTTGGCTTTAGCCCTTTGTGCTAGCTAGCGAGCTCCCTAGCTAGCTCCCCGGGTGCTCATTTACCTGCTAGGGAGCTAGCTAGCTAGCATAAGGGGCTAAAGCCAAACTTTGGCATCTCTGCTGAACACAAATAAAAACCAATAGTTTTAGTTTTACTCCCATTTCTGATGCAAGACTTTTTTTAGACACACAAAAGGTCAATTTCTCTCAAATATTATTCACTAACTGGTTGGACAGCATGACTGTCATAATAGCATGACTAAGCATGTTTATATTATCTATCAAAAATATCTTCAAAAATTTTATACAAGTTATAGCTGATCAAGGAAACTTAGACAAATTCTCATTCTTATATACCGAATGCCAGTTTTTTTTTTTTTTTAAGTGCCTTCTATTTTCCAAACTGTTTTGATCTCATACCCAGATGGATTTGTGAAACAAACGATGTTGCGAGACGACCCATCTGGAGTGTCTCTGACTAGAATTAAACAAATGCATTTTACCAAAGGTGTGAGTTCAACTAACTCTCATTATTGTGTATTACGAAGATATTGCTGTGCAGCAAAACTAGACAGCTTTCTTCATTCATAAATATTTGACATAACACAACGTACGTACATGAAATATATGGTGAACTACTGAACTGTATGGAATGCTTATGAAATAAGATAAAAACAATAAGTGAAGTAAAATTGCGAGAAAACAAGTTTGCTGGAGATCAAAATGAGTTTTGAGGACCAAAATAAAAAAACAATTTATCTCTATCTGCCATTTTGGTTGTTTACTTTCGCCAGGTCGAAACTGGGGAAAAAACAACTCTAATAAATCCAACTTCTGACCATCCTCGAATGCGGCGTATCTATTCGTATCTATGGCTGTTATTTACCGGTACTGGAAAACGCTATTTTTAGTACAAAATACCGTTGTTTTTTTTGCCAAGCCCTTAGCTATGAATACAAACGTAAAACAAGTAAGCTCGCTAATAACATCGCAACTCGAGCAACCAACTGTACAAATTCGTTATTCTACCCAAGAAATTTTTCACACAGATTCAATAATTATTAAAAAATAAAAAATAAATTAAAAAAAATATATATATATATGTTTACAATTTTGTACTGTACTGGACATTTTTAGCCCACAATAAGTAAATAAATAAATAATTTTGTACAGTCCAGTAGTGGGTGTTTTAAAACCTTGAAAAAAAAAATACCGGTACTTCAATATAACGAACAAACATCCCCACGGCCTCACTTCAAGGTTTCGGTACCAATTTTAAAGCTTTACAACCAGGAAGTACAAATTAGAAGTACAGAAAAGAGCCATTAATTTCACATCACTAATATACAGATTTATAAATATTTCGAAAAAATTATATTTCAGGTCACCCAAGCCTTTGACTTTAGATAAACAGACCATAAGAAGAAGTAAATAGTGACGCTGAGCCGTGAAGCCGCTATGCTAATCACATGTATTCAAGTCATTTTTTGCCAAGCTCCTCATCCAAGTCAATTTTCCATGCTGTCTATAGAGTGAGTTCTCCACTTAGGTGTCTTTCAAACTCAATTTCAAAAGAGTTCTGGGAGATGGCAGCGGCCTCACTGTTGGTCAATCATATTTTCTCATTAATTTAAAGACGCCGGGGATGACTTCTGATTGCCACATGAATAGTAATGACTCCTGGTGGACGAGTATCCCTATTAAATTCATTGTCTTGCTGTGTGTGTGTGTGTGTGCGTGTGTGTTGAGGGCTCTCGCCAGTGGAAAATGCTTCAGCCACACGAAATTGTTGTTGTTGTTGCACATGAAATCATCCAGTCTGGATGCAAACATGACTCCGACTACAAATGCATGTAAATGTTGTATTGCTCATGCCAGTGTGTCACATACACCACCTGATATCACGGTTCGAGTTCCTTTATCAAATTTGGCGGCACACCCAAAGATCAGCCACTTTGATGCAATTTGAGCTCCAATTTGCAAAGTAATTACGGGTTATGAACATTGTGCTGCTAAAGCGTATCCGTTTTCATTATGATGCGCACTTTATAAGGTGGGGGAAATCACACAGACCACAGATCTTTGGCTCATCCGGTAATCGTCATTCAGCGGCTCTTCCTGATTACCATAGCGTTGATGCCACATGCGAGGCCGCAATGAATTATTCAAGAGCTTGTCTGCCGCAATAAAGGACTTCCTACTGGTCTCATATCAAGTCTGTACAACATGGCCCGAGAGAGCTCAGGCTGCACAGGTATAATGTCTCCCCCTAAAGGAAACCAGAGGAACTGCATAAACTGTCCTCCTGCTCTTGACAACCATATGAAGACGAACGAGTATAAGTTGTATTACAATAAAATGTCATACAAATGCCTTTCATACTAAATGAGAAATTAAATTAGTTTATAATAGTGGAGAATATGTTGTGGCTTTCTAATTCTAGTTCCCGGTTCTATTGTCTTTAAAGCAGACCTTCTCAAATAGGAAGGGGGGGGGGGGTGTTGATTGAGAAGGATTCCATGTGTATCCATCCATTGTTTATTTAGTGTTTCTTTCTGAATGCAAACTTTGGACTCTACCTTTAAAATAATTGATTTATGGTTTTATCAATCGATATTGGGCTATGAAAAGGAAAATTTATTTGATTAATCTTTTTTTTTTTTTTAACTCAGCCCTACTGTTGGCTGAAAATGACCTCACAGTGCCTAAGCTTGCAAACGTCCCGTGGCCAAACCCAGAAAATATTACAAAATGGCAGCCGCCTGAGATGGATAAAAACGGGAGGATTTTTTTAAAATTATTATTCATATTCCAAAAACTCAAGATTAATCAAAAAAACTGTGTTTAGACTAGTGGGGGCGTATAGAGCATATTATTGTTAAGAAATGTTTTGACATGGCGTAACACAAAGCCACTTTTTTTTTTACCTCTCTATTGGCTATTTTATTCATCTAATTATTCACTTCTTTTGTACCAATGCTTTAATTTTGAGATAAATACATTCAAGAGGAGCATGTGGAATTTTGGTCTCTCTGACGAAGTTGTGGACAGCGAGGGAATGATCAAGCTAAGGTGTTATTGATTATGAACCTCGAGGAGCAATCAAGTGAAAACACTGTTTAAATGATTTATTTATTTAAAGCTAAATTGAAACGTAGTTCATCTTAAGGTTCTTCCTTCTTTGAGAGAGAGAGGGACAGTTTAAGTTTAAGGTTCTTCCATATTTATGAACACTGTATGTGCAGCAATGCAAAGTCATCATGATTCCTCGGTACAAAACTTTTCCCAAGTGTCACAATAATAAGAATTTGTCAGGGGGAAGCGAAATCACATGAATCCAGAAAGTTTTTCCTTAACTTTCTCTTCAATATTTGAGAAGTATTTCATTTGGGCAAGCAGTGCTTTGGCAGCTTGGAGTTCTCCTGCCAGGTAAAAATAAAATAAAGACAAGACAGAGCACAAAAAAGAGCTTCAACTGAGGACTCATTCGGCGACGCAAAGCTTCAGCATAGATTACAAAACTAGCACGCAATGAGTGGGAGGAATGTGGAAGAGGTTTCAAAGGAACTTCTTGATGTCTCACCTGCACGCAGGGCGCCGTCTATCTTCACCGTCAAGCCTTTCAGTTTCCCTGCAAGCGAGGAGGATGCGACAAGTTCAACGACTGCACATGTTCATGAAAAGGACCAGCGCTTTCATTGCCAACCTAACATTGCATCAGGTGTCTGAATGCAGAAAGTACAACAAAGTGAATTTGGGGAGAATAGGAAAAAAGAAAACTTCCAGGAGCTTCAAAAGGAAGTGCAATTTGTCGTGAATTTCTGCAACCTATTAAGTCAAATTTTACACCCATGGAGGTCAGTGTAATATGGAGGACCAAAACTGCCAAAATTTAAAAGAAATAAATGACTAAAAGTACAAATAAAAACGGATATGAAAAAACATAATTCAAAAATTAATTTCAAAAATGTAATCAAAATTGAAATAAAAACAACAAAACATAATTATTTTTATTTATTTCAACATTTATTTTATGATTTATTTTTATTTTTTGAATCTCGTTTTTCTTTTTTTATTTGTACTTTTATTTTTTTATTTATGGACATATATATTGTTTTTATTTTATTTTTTGGATTCAATTGTTGAATTATATATATTTTTTTAGATCTGTTTTTATTTTCACTTATATTTATTCATTTATTTATGTTTTATTTGGGCAGTTTTGGTCCTCCACAGCAGTGGTCCTCAACCCTGATCCTCAGGGACCGGTAATCCAGCCTGTTTTCCATGTCTCCCACAGCCAACACAGGTGGAGATCATTATCAGCCTTCTCCAGAGATTGCTGATGATATGAATCACCTGTGTTGGCTGTGGGAGGCATGGAAAACAGGCTGGATACCGATCCCTGAGGACCAGGGTTGGGGACCTCTGCTCCACAGTGTAATACCTAATACCCCTGAGGCTGTACAAATTCAATGTTGACCATGTTGCCATCTAGTGGAAGAGCATTTGATTATTCTGCCTGTCACTATACGTTACTGGCATAGCTAGATCAACAAAGACTAAATGAACTTTCGTACCAATTAAGTCAAATTGTTTACATTTTGTGTCTTGGCTGATCTTATCGGCTTCCTCTGGAGTCCGTGCTTGTTCGAGGGCTTCATTGATCTCCATCAGCTCCAACAAAAACTCGGGATCCGCGCCGGAATCCGTGCCGTCGTCGATGCGCATCTCCTTTAGCTCCAGCTGGAACGCAAAACGATTATGCGTGACATGGCGACATGCCGCATCTTTCAGACAAGACAGTCGGGAGAGTTTGAACTTACCATATAAAGGCCGCGACTCAAAGGCTTCAGCAGAGTGTTGTAGGCTTTGTTGACAAGCGCTGACTGATGTTCAGAATACTCCTGTTCTTCCTGCAAAAAAAAATTTTTTTCCTGCTAGATTTTCCTCTTTTTGCAGTGCGTAACCATTGACATATACAGTTCTCTTAAGTCGACATTGTAGATTAACTTTTGGATTTAACTTGTGTTTTTAATGCCTTACACAAAGTACGTTGATGAACCAAAAAAACTGAAAAGGAACTTGTGACCAGGAACAGGTCTAAACGCAATCAAGGCACCCGATTCTGATGGCTTGCCATTTTATCTGCCTCGTAGCGAGTCAATAATATTTATCTCACCCATTGTAGACGCGCTAACTCTTGTAGCTAATTGCAAACATTACATTTCAACAGTTTCATAAATATATGAATGTTACCTTGAATTTGTCAAAAAGTAAATGTCATATGGAAGTCTCCTTAGTCGTCAAGTCTTCGTAAACACAATTTGCATATCTTTTTTTTTTCCCTTTCTCTACCAAGCTGCAAAAGATGAAAATAAGTTTTTAGCAGTTTTGAAACAGTGACTTTTAAAAGGATCCCCGACTGTCATGACAAGTTTGCTCTATATTATTTATTTGGTTGTTACTAACATAACTATAAGATTCATTTTCCAAAAACAATTTCCAGTTTAGTTCAGTGCGTAGTGACGTAGAATGGCGGCTCGCTCTCTGCTGAGCAATGCGAAACGCCTATTAAGAAAGCAAGTTAAGCCTTGTAGCGTTCCTAAAGAAACAACATGCGATCGCGAGATGATTGATACCCCGAGAGTTTTTATTGTGTCTGACAATTAGTGGCTTCTTTTCAACTGCGCTAAAGCTATACACGCGTCTTTCTGAGGACAAAATGGAAACAAATGTTGTTGACAGGTGTGAGTGTACTTTGAAGGTATATGCAGGCTGTCTGTGAAATTTGTGAAAATCAACAGTTTCACCAGTGGGCCGGTCGTCGTTGAGCTGTGTTTGTAATAACAACCAATGCAGTAGTTGGCTGCCTTTGTATAAGTAATGGCTTTTCTATATGTCACGCGGACCCCCGAGGCTAAAAGATGTCTAATTTGAAAAAATGGCCGGAGGCGGTATGAATAAAATGGCCAAAACGCAGGCTCTGCGTCAAGAAACCATCGCAGCCTCCTCGTCTTTGCAGATTGTGACTTCGGGGTGCATGCGCATTGCCTCACACATTCCCCATTTCGCTAAAGTCAAGCAATTTCCTTTTAATGTTCGACAAGGGCACATTGATCACCTGTTTACCATCCATTTTCTTTACCGCTTATCCTCATGAGGGTCGCGGGTGAGCTTCAGCCTATTGCAGATGACTTTGGGCGAAAAGCATGTGACTGTTTACCATTTAGTCATAATCAAGGCGTTTGGCATAAGAATAAAAAAGTATGTCGAAGCATCAAAGGACTCTCTGCACTTAAAAAAAAAATTGCCAAATAATCAACGTCACAACTAAAAAGTTTTGTTGTGTGCGCTTAGTGGTGCTCCGATCGATCATCCACTGATCACGATCCGACGATTTCTGTGGAAAGTTACGGCATATGTCGATCGATTCCTTTCACTGTCGATCACAGAAATTGATCAACCTAAACGAAGTTCCTTTTAATACTCACTTAAACTATACTTCAATTGTGACAACATACCACAATATGGCAACAAAGCAATACCGGTATAGATTTGGTCCAAACAAAAAAAATTATCGTTAAACTTTTCAATGAATAACGCAGGATTGTTTTTGTTTTGTTTTTTAAATCTACAAATAGGTAATAATCGAAAAGAGTTTTTTTAAAAGTTATCGATTTTTAAAGTATCGTACTAAACTTGTTCTAAAATATATGTTTACATTAGGTATTATATTAGGTGTTTCTAAATAACACTGTTTTTATGGCATTTTCTAAAATTTACTACTACTATTCGTCATGATAATGTGGTTACCTAGCTACCATGTTTAATGTGTAAAATAAAGGAACTACATTTAAGTACAATGGATGATACTGTCTAATAGTGGAAAATACAACCACAATAATAAACAATGGTCATTTATCTAATCTACATATGGATCTAAGAAGTGTCAGATGAAAGTTTAATAACATTAATCACACCATTTCTTTCCTTATGTTACCTAATTTTCCTTGGCCCTTTTAAAAACAACTGATAAAATCCGCATAAAACATACAGTACTCCACATAAATGATTACACCTCAACAGATTGGAGAGAGTTTCCTTTCAGAAATAACATTTTCTATGGCAAAAATAAAGAAATAAAAAATCTAACCTAAGAGAGTAATCATCATCATCATCATATTTCAGAAATGTGCCGTTGTGTTCACCGGAAAATTGATCAGATTACTTTCCAAAGGGTGCTTATTTATGTATGTTGAGGGCTGTGCAGCACTAGCAACAACACTAGGAGATAGAGAAACGGCAGGCCACTCACAGACCGAGTTCCTGGGCTGTTATCCACTTATAAACCCCTGCCTACCGCAGATTTCTGGCTGAAGTTGTCTGGATGTAGGGAGCGTTGGAGCTGCAAGTATCTTTTCTGAAGTTTGTGCGTGTCCAGTGCAAATGTATCTTCGCTGTGGAGGGAAAAGGTCATATATATTACATATATTATAAAGTTCAATGCATATGTGCTGTATATGCACGTGAGGTGCATGTATTATTTTTGTCCACTTGGGGTCACAATCCTCAAATTCTAAACTGTAGTATCTGTGACGTACGTTTAACGTATATCTGCCTGGCTTGTTGAGTGACCGGGAAGTGAACAAATGAGGGTGTTCAGTCAACTGGCTGTTCACTAGCTTTAGTGTTAGCCACTGTGTCTGTAAAGTTACGGCGTCAGTTCATATCATCAGCAGGTTGGCTAAGAACTGTATTTCGGTAAACGCTTGTTTAATAAAGCATCAGCGGTTTCCATCCACGCTCTATTCTAACCATCTGTTATGTGTTACAATTTGGTCTAAATAGCGGTGGGGGTCTATATTCAATTTTCTAACAATGTTTATGCACCATAGCTGTGCAGTTGCATAACACAGGCTAGTCGTACTTTGCAATATATTCATATTTACATTACAAATATTTTGCCAAGGTGGTTGCCTTAACTGTGCAACTCTAGAAAGGAGAGAGAGCTCGAAATGAATTAATTTATTGAGACTGTTTATTGTTGAACATTATGCACTTTTGTAATATAACTTAATAATTTATTGGATAATTATTTTTGCATATCATAAGTTATGGCTCATGGATTCCTGGATCCCAGCTTAAGAACCTCTGTGCTAGTGAGTAACAGCTGCCTATTTTAAAATGCTTGTTTGTTTGATTTTTTTTTTGTAAATGCTCTTGTCTATTGCTGAACCTCGAGTCTGTAACCAAAGCTGATTGATTATGTATGTTATGTATGACATGAAGGTTGGAAGATGCTCACCAGTCCATGATGCTGAAGAAGGATACTCCCTCATGAGGAGGCTGGACTACTTTACAGGACGAGCAGAAGAATGTAGGGCTTTTGTCTAAAGGTTCTTTACACTTCCAACAGTTCATTTGGACATTGCATGTGCTGTAACTCCTGATTGACGTGACGCTCCTGAAGTAGAAAGTCCCAATGGTTCTGAGTGTCGTCTTGCTGCGCCATGTGTCCTTTGCTAAACCCACAACCAAACATTTGGCTGGACATGCAACAACTTTGAAAGCTGCCGGTCGACTCGTCACGAGCCGGCTTGCGAGCGACAGCATCCGGAATGAGCCAACCGTTCGCAAAATGTTCAATGACACCATTTGGGAGTTCTAAAAACACCCTATTTGAAGTTGTTTTGCAACCAAATACAAACATATAAGCATCTCCAGGAAGCGGCGTCTTCTTCTACGTTTAATAAACGTCACATACTGCCACCTATCGGTAGGCGGAGACGGTCTATGACTGAAGCGTCTGGATTGTGCTCGGAAAACAGCGGCTATTGCTATTAGCTTTAGCTGCCCTAGCCACGAAAAGGCAAATATACGCTTCTTCCAGTGGCTCTGGATTTAAACACACGCCTTCAAACACAGTAAGTCGACGCTTCAAGCTGTTTTCTCACAACTTGTCGTCGCCCCGCTCACATCTCCGTGGTGTTTTTTTCCCCAATTCAAGTTCCACCAGATGACACAAAGAGCCGGGTGGTAAACATGTAGCTAGCTCGCTAGCTCGCTGGCTAACAGCACGCAAGGCTGGTGCGCTGAAGACGTTCGTGTTAAGTAGACCGCGTATTACATACACGTGTACTATGTCCCCCAAAAAAGACTCAAATCTATTTTGCAAATCCAAATGTTTTATTCTTTATTTAATATCTTCTAGTTCAGTAAGCCATTTTTGACAAATCCCATTCGTACTAATGTTGCCGATGTTTTACTTCTCATTAATTAAGGTTAATTACATTCCCCCACTCAAACTACTTGAATTGTTTTTTCCTCTACATTTTATTCTCACACAAGCTAAACATATCGAATGATGAATCACCCTGTGTATATTTTTTGTTATTTTATTTTTAATTTAGAATTCACACAGAAGCTCATGGCAATGAGAGTGGCGATGGTCCATGAACGCTCATGGACTCACAGAAAGCTGCTCATCCATCACCAACAGCAACAGGCACTGGAGCCCAGATAACATAGTGAATCCGGTAAGTTACACAATCGTACCACAGGCATGTGTGATGTGAGTAGAAAATAAAGAGCTCTGAAGCTGAGCCAGTATCAATTTGCTTTTTGGCCCATGACGCAGACTTGGTGTCCCCGACTTTATAGTTTCCGAACAAAGTAGACGCCGGCGATGACCGCCAGCGCCTGCCTCTTATTGTCTAAGTGTAGGTGTGTTGGCGAGGTGAGGGAAAAGGTGACAGTAGAGTATCCGGGAGAGGCAACTGGTTGGAGACAGCACTTTCTATATGGTAAACAGGATCTCTGCTACTGAAGGTCGAGGGAGGTGCTTCTCAAGGCCCCCGCAGACAATACTCTGGGTATTATTAACGGAAATGGCTAAGAATAGAGAGCTTGCGAGAGAGGTGGCTCCTCTGGCCGTGGCGTTGTTTGGGTTAATCGTGCCAAAACGGAACATCATCTTTAGAGGAGTCCCTTCTCAAGCTTACAAGCTGGGCGTGCCGCACACACGCCGCCAAGCCAGGGGCAGGTTGGAAACACTGATGGGCAATATTGGCTAAAGAGCTGACGCGGAATGTTGTTCACTGCAAGCGGGTGGACTTATTGCTTTTTACAGATGTGTAAGTAGAATAGATTTTCTTTTTCTAATGCTTTTGAATAATCGTATGTTCATTTGTTATTATTATTATTATTTGCACATCAGAAGTTAATACCAAAGGTTGGCTTTTTTATGTAGAGTTGAATATCTAAGATCTATTATGTGATGCTGAAAATGATGAAGCAATTGAAATGTAATTATAATGCCCCAGAGTGCAATGGTCAGCATCATAAAATGTTTTTTGCGTAGACAATGCTTTAAGTAACATTTGAACTTTTTTCCACTGCAATGCGTGAAAACAATAAAACACTTTTTAAACATCGTTGATGTTCATAACAAAGGATTGAGACCAGGTCATCATTATTTCACTATGTAAACTTTATTTTTTCCTCTTTGGTACTTGATTATGAGATTTTCGTAAATCAATATGTGCCCTAACTGAAAAAAAGGTTATGAAACACCTGTCAATGGCACAACTCCACCAGGCGGAACTGTTTTTAACACCAGGGTGTCTGCTTGTCAATGAATCCTCTTAAATGTGATTTTACAGATTAAAAACATTATTATTATTATTATTATCAAATATTATTTTTAATCATAATCAAATGTCTCAAATATTGCCAATAACACAAACAAATATTGCCATAATTTCTGTGGGATCACTTGACAGGAATATGATGCTCGTTCAGTTGTGTTTTTAATCTGTTAAAGTAGGGATGCAGTCATGAATTTATGCATGAGTGAAAGAAATGCAACCTCGGAGCTTATTCTGCTGCAGTCTAAAGTACACTTTTTAATGACACGATGACGTGATGTGTGAAGAATATGGTGAATAACTGACTAAATGGCTCCACACCATTATGCAGTAAACTCAACCGTGAACTGCATGAAACTCTTGAGTAATTGGCAGCCACAATTTTTTTTATATATTATTGTCTGTATTAATAGTTTAAACTGTAATTGTACCACAAACCGTGATTCCAAAAAACGTTATCATTTAAAATTCATCTTACAATATCATGTAAACCAAAAACACATATGGAGAAAACTCTCCCTGACATTTTCAACATACCTGTGTTCTTAAATTCTAAAACATTTTAGCATATTTCGTTTACACCAATTACTACTTGCCTACTACACAGGTATTCGGTGCCATCTTGTGGCACTTTATGGTGTTACAAAAAGCCCCAAAATATGCCGTCATTTTGTAAAGTTGTTGTTGTTTTCAGCAAACACCTGAAAATGCAAAAAGGTGATCCTTCATTGTATTTTATTACATGAAGATTGTTTTATTATTTTTCCGATTTGGCTAGCAAAATAAATTGAACCAGTTAAAAAAAATATATACCCAAAAGAATAATGCCAATTAAAATGCGTTCTTGAGTTTAAATGCTGCATATAAATGCTAATACTTGCATAATTTAGTACATGGAAAATGTCCTAATACAGATATTGTAACAATCCTTGAACTGATTGTTGATTTTCTCCATAGCCAATGAAGGAAAATTAGGTAATAGATATAATAAATACCCTACCACCACTGGATTACTTAATTCCATCGCTGCTAAAAAAAAAAAACGTGGTTGTTGTTTTTGGGGTCTATGCCAAGAACCCTAACTGTGAAAATGGGATTATTTCCTTTTGATTTATGCACATATAAATGATGGAAAGACTATAAGAAGACGCAGAAAATTGCACTTCATATTTAATTGACTGATGAGTTTTGGCTCAAAAGCCTACATGCAGTATGGCACCCCATTTCAAAGATTAATTGGACCTGTTAAAACAAAAGCATCATATCCATTAGACTAAAGTATATGAACGAGCACTTTGTCAGAAAAAGCCTGAAGCTCATTTTCACACAGTCGTCCAATTGAGCAGTTCTCAATTGATCACATTTTGTGACTCCTTTCTGTCAAACCTTTTAAGAAATATTGAACAATAGATGAGAAATACACGTGCACAGTTCTTCCAAGTAACAAGTGGAAACAATATTTCTGACGTGAAATCCATATCCCGCTCTCAAGCATTTCATTCTCATTATACTTGTTTGCTCAAATCTGTGCTTTTTTTTTTTTCTCACAGATAAACCATGATCCCCATCACAGAACTGCGGTACTTTGTGGACACACAGCCAGCCTACCGCATCCTGAAACCATGGTGGGACGTGTTCACGGACTACATTTCCATCGTTATGCTCATGATCTCGGTGTTCGGTGGGACTCTGCAGGTCACCCAGGACAAGATGATCTGCTTGCCCTGCAAGTGGGTGGTCGATCAGACCTGCAAGAAGAACTTAAATTCATCGTTCACCACACCTTTTTCATGGGAGCCCAAAGGAATCCAGTACGATTTGGACCGCCACCAGTATAACTATGTAGACGCCGTGTGCTACGAGACTAGATTACACTGGTTTGCCAAGTATTTCCCTTACCTGGTGTTACTGCATACCCTTATTTTCTTAGCCTGCAGCAACTTTTGGTTTAAGTTTCCCCGCACTAGCTCCAAACTAGAGCATTTTGTGTCCATCTTACTAAAGTGCTTCGACTCGCCATGGACCACCAGGGCCCTGTCTGAGACGGTGGTGGAAGAAAGTGATCCCAAACCGATGAAAATGAACGGCTCGATGGAGCACAAGGAGTCGGTTATCAGCGAAGACGTGGAAGCCAGCGTTCCGATGCTCCAGAGAACAAAGACGCGCCTCGAGCAGGGCATCGTCGATCGCACCGAGACGGGGGTGTTGGATAAGAAGGAAGGTGAACAGGCGAAAGCTCTCTTTGAAAAAGTCAAGAAGTTCCGGATACACGTGGAAGAAGGCGACATCGTGTACCGGCTGTACATCCGTCAGACTATCATCAAGGTCATCAAATTCATTTTGATCATCTGCTATACAGGGTATTACGTGAACGATATCAAGTTCAGCGTGGACTGTAATGTTGATATCGAAAGTTTGACGGGTTACAGCGTGTATCGCTGCGCTCATCCGCTGGCTACGCTTTTCAAGATCTTGGCCTGTTTTTACATCAGCTTAGTCGTCGTGTATGGCTTCATCTGCATGTACACGCTGTGCTGGATGTTGCGACACTCCCTCAAGAAGTATTCCTTTGAGTCCATACGAGAAGAGAGCCGATACAGCGACATACCCGACGTGAAGAACGACTTTGCGTTCATGCTGCATATGATCGATCAGTACGACCCGCTTTACTCCAAGCGCTTTGCCGTGTTCCTCTCCGAAGTCAGCGAGAACAAACTGAGGCAGCTCAACCTCAACAACGAGTGGACGCTGGACAAGCTCCGGCAGAGGATAACCAAGAACTCTCAAGAGAAGCTGGAGCTGCACCTTTTCATGCTAAGCGGAATTCCAGACACAGTATTTGACCTGATGGAGTTGGAGGTTCTCAAACTGGAGCTGATACCGGATGTGACCATCCCGCCGATAATCGCGCAGCTCGTCAACCTGCGGGAGATGTGGCTTTACCACACCCCGGCAAAAATCGAAGCGCCGGCGTTGGCCTTTTTGCGGGAGAATTTGAAGTCGCTGCACATCAAATTCACCGACATCAAAGAGATTCCTTTATGGATTTATAGTTTGAAGAATCTGAGTGAGCTTCATCTCACCGGGAATCTCAGCGCCGAGAACAACCGCTACATCGTCATCGACGGGCTGCGGGAGCTCAAACGGCTCAAGGTTCTTCGTTTGAAGAGCAATCTCACCAAGCTGCCTCAGGTGGTGACCGACGTGGGCATGCACCTCCAGAAGCTGTCGGTCAATAACGAAGGCACCAAGCTGATGGTGCTCAACAGCCTGAAGAAAATGGTCAACCTGACGGAACTGGAGCTGATCCGCTGCGACCTGGAGCGCATACCGCACTCCATCTTCAGCTTGCACAATTTACAGGAGATCGATTTGAAGGACAACAACCTGAAGACCATCGAGGAGATCATCAGCTTCCAGCACCTGCACAGGCTGGTCTGCCTTAAACTCTGGTATAATCAGATCGCCTACATTCCCATTCAGATTGGCACCCTGATCAATTTAGAGAAGCTGTACCTGAACAGAAACAAGATTGAGAAGATTCCCGGCCAGTTGTTTTATTGTCGCAAGCTCCGCTTTCTGGACCTGAGCCATAACAATTTAACCAATATCCCAGCTGACATCGGCTCCCTGCAGAACCTTCAGTACCTTGCTGTGACTGCCAATAGAGTGAGTATATGACCTGTCATTGAACCTGCCTGTTTCCGCTGTCGGGTTCGAGTCACTATTTTCGTTTTGATTGAAAAGGCTCCCGCCATAATATAATCGGTTCCGCTTTCATTGGTGTGCAGGTCTGTTTCACTGTAGGGCGGATTTAGATACAGTGCCGTCTCTTGGGTGTTATTGTAGAGTTTTATCAGTTAAATTGGAGCAAAACGTTGCAGAAGCGTAATTGAAGAAAAAAAAATATTCCAGTTTTTTGGATACTTTCTAGAATTCGTTATCACACTAGTTACATAACAGATCTCGCCATCCAACTTTTACCTGCAGTCAAAACAAAACCAGACATTAAAAGATGTATTAAATTTCACTTCAAGGAGAAGTCAACCTTCAACATTTCTTGACAACAATATGTTATATGTGACCTCACTAGTCTAAACATGACATTCTGACTTAATATTACATATGTGGAATATGAGTTATGCAGCAAAATCTAGCCGTTTTTATCAATATCAGAAGGCGGCCATTTTGACACTTGCTGTCGACCAGGGTTATTATAGTTTGGGAATTTTTCATTTTAGTTCGTTTTTATTTCGTTCTGAGTTTTGTTTTGTTTTTAATTTTGTTAGTTTGAATTCATTTTCACAGCGGTTCTGTTAGCTTTTATCTGTTTTTTTAATGCTTTGTTTTGGTTTAGTTTCAGTATTGGGTTTATTTTTTTCTTTTTCTTTTAAAGTGTTTTAACGAGCCGCTGCTGGATGATGTCACTTGTGAGTGACACATTCAAACGTCCTTATTCCGGTTAATATCGAAATAAATATACTAAAAATCAACCCCAAATGCTAAATGTATTAAATTAATTATCAAATAGTAAAATGAAGGACATTTTCGCTCTAATTATAATTAGTTTGGAAACATAAAAGGTAGTTTCAGTTAGTTTTTCGTTTTTATTTTATTTTGTTAACGAAAATGTTTTTTGAACTAAAATAACCTTGCTGTCGACTGGAGATGACATCACAGTTACTCGGAGCTGAGGCAACGACCAATCACAGCTCACCTGTTTTCTGAAGCGGAGCTGTGATTAGCCGTTTCCTGAGACCTGAGCAACATTGATGTCATCTTCAGTCGACAGCAAGTAGCAAAATGGCCGCCTTCTGATATTGATTTTTTTTTTTTTTTTTACTGCTGGATTTTGCTGCTTAATTTATATTCTACTAACCAAAATACCATATTTAGACTGGTAGGGCTGCATAGAACACACAAACAATTGTTTTACAACAATACTGTTGTGCTTTCACCATCTAATTGTCACGTTTTCCCCTTCCATCTTTCCATGAAGATCGAGAGTCTGCCCAATGAGCTGTTCCAGTGCAAGAAACTGCGCACTTTGAACCTGGGCAACAACTGCCTGCAGTCTCTGCCGTCACGCTTCGGCGAGCTGACGGGACTGACGCAACTGGAGCTGAGAGGCAACCGTCTGGAGTGTCTGCCGGTGGAGCTGGCGGAGTGCCGGCAGCTCAAGAGAACTGGTCTGGTCGTGGAGGAGGACCTCTTCAACACCCTTCCCACCGAAGTCAAAGAACAGTTGTGGAGGACGGACAAGGAGCAGATTTGAACGCAGCCGTGAGTTAACGGATATTCGCTAATAACCGGGAGGCCAGTCACGGAAGCAACCCCGAGACGGGATGGCGTCATGTACAGCCAATAAGGGAAGGGGACGTGTTAGCCAGTTTGGCACAATTGTTCTTTTACTGCTTAGCTTCCCAACTGATTTTTGGACGTACACCGAGTCCGACCCATCATCAGGCTATTTAGCAATAATACGAAAACACTTTATTGATCCCCAAAGGGACAAGAAGCAGTGCCATTGCGATGTTTGTTTACATTTTATGCATCTCAATGATTGTGGAGAATTTGTATGTAAGTATGCAAAATGATCGGGCCAATTATACTGAGCTTTTTTTCTATACATATATAGTTCACAAGCACTAATGAGGACATTCTTCTGTATTATTGGACGTGTTATGTCAGCAAGCCACTGAGATGCCAAGGTGACCCTGCATGGTCTTTTGTTTTGTATTAAGTCCTAGTATCCAAACCAGCGGACTTAGTGTTGGAATCTTGGACAACCAGTTGACTCTTTTGAAAGACTTTATGAAGCAGAGCAAAATATTTGAACGTCAAGCTCATTATTTCATGTTATATGTTATTGCATATATTTACAACCGTACAAACTACACCGTCAAGTTGACAATCATTTAAGTTTGAATCAAAAATATTGTGTGCCAGCTCCATGTTACCTGGGTTTACTTGTCTTGGTTTTTGTTTTGTTTTTTTGCCCATACTCGTACTAAATTCCAAGCCTGTAAGCATATACTGTAAAAAAAAATATATATATATATATATACATATATATTTAGAAATGTTTGAGTGAATGGTGTGATCCAAATTGATTAATATATGACAAAATGTGTAATATATGAGGAGATGTGTGATGAAAGTGCATGTCAGAGGGTCCTCTAAAGACTGTATGTGTAGTAATAGCTTGTTTGGTGTAGATGTGGGAAACGTGACCTACCAGTGTTTGAGCCAGTCCACCATGCAATTCTCAAAAACAAACCTCAGAGGAACAGTGATGAAATACCTCGGCTGCTCACAATTTACAAGAAACTTTTTTTTTTCTTTTTTCTTTTCCATAATTTGAATGAAACGGTCACCTATGTGGGGAGAATCTTCCCCACCTCTGGTCGAAATCCTGTTAGGAATAGAGGAGGGTTTTGCGGGTATATTATCAAATGATACCAACGTTACAAAACAAGCTTACATACCAAGGTCAACCTAATCCACCCCCAATCAACACATGCTCATGCAATGTTGAGGAGTTTTGACACTTTTATGTATATCTGATTGCAGCTTTCTGCACAGATGTTCACCTGATACGCACAATTACTTTGATCAAGTGGGGCAAATGTACTTTTTGTTTCTTAAAATCTATACCATAAGTCATGTACCTGTGAAACAACGAGGAGGCATGTTTGTATTAAACAGCTGTGTGCCGGCCACTTGCCTTAACTCCAACTCACTCCTGTTTTTATGTACTGTTGTGTTTTTGTTTGTTTTACCATTGCGAGTCTAATACTTTGTATTCTTGACCACCTATTCAAGCTCATGTGGAAGACTACTTGGCTGAAAGAAAAAAAAACATGGCTGAAACAGAACAACACTTGTGTATTTTATTGTAAATGTTTTGTAATGCATTGATCATTAATCGGAGCTAACTGGAAACAGCTCATTAATTCATGAGAACCATTGTGATGTAAGCTATGCTCCTTTTCTATGATTAAATAGCGTATAACTGTTATTACTTTGCAAACTTATGTTTAGATATTTCCTAATATAATTGTTTGGGTTCAAGAGTGAGAGCCATGGGTGTGTGAAATAAAAAAAACAATCAAATACAAATCTTTTGCAAATAAAAAAAAATTGTGACTTGTCTAATGACTGAAATATTGATGCCATCATTATTTTTTCTTTGATTGTTCGAGGCAGGGCAACAAAATTCATTGAGTGGTTTTCCGCACATTTGTTTTACGAGAAAGTGTTATCTATTTGACAGCCTTGAGAGTAGTGACAAAGTGATACTAGACCACACTCAACTGCAGCATTTTTCATTTGTAATCGAGACGTGCATAACCAATCATAATTTAGTTGGTGTTATATCACTGGTAACCAAATGTTTTAGTTTCCAAAGTTTGTTGTGCTGACTTCAGGCAACGTAAACGATAGAAGGTTTTCCGTTCATACGACAGCCACGAACTGGTACGTAATCTCGCTAAACCAGAAATAGCCTTAACGCAGTAATAAAATCATAATTAAAATGTTTTTAACGAAAAACATTATAGGCCATAAATATCAAGAAAATAAAACATCAAATAAATGAGTGCCTTCTTGTTGCTATAAATGTATGCTGAGACGGAAACCGAGATCCTCTACAAGACCGGGCCACAAACGTCCCGGAACCTTTCTCTGCACAGTCGTTGCATCCACACGGACTTCTTTCGCTAACGCACGTATTCACAGTCGCGACGTTTAAAATGGTAACTTTTCCCCCTTCGTTTTTAGTTTAGGAGTACGAAACAGTATCTATATGAGTATATGTCTTCGTTTTATGTGTGTTGTTAACAAATAATTCCGGGTTTGGTTTTGGACTCACGGGCCATAATGACTGATTTTAGTGTAATGTTTTGTTCTTTGGTGTTGTGTATGTGTGCAGGCTGTTACCCTTCACACAGATTTAGGAGACTTCAAAATTGAAATATTTTGTGAACGCGCACCGAAAACGTGTGAGGTAAGTAAAATTGATGATGTGGCGTAAAACATAGTCATTAAATCACGTCAGATCACAACAATAATGCAAACACATCTGTGGCTTTATCACTTCGCATTTTAATCTTTCATGACTAAAAATATGTAAACGTGTACTTGACACGAGACACTATTTCCATTGTCGATTTGAATTCAATTAAATGTTCAGCCCTAACAAAAACGGACTAAAACAACTAAAGTATTTAATTTTAGAACTTCCTCGCCCTGTGTGCCAGCGGTTTCTACAAAGGATGCATTTTCCACCGAAACATTAAAGGCTTCATGGTGCAAACTGGAGACCCGACAGGTAGAAAACCACGTTGAATTAATTGTTTCAATGCCAGTATGATCATGGTCTAAGCGTTTGTTTGATTTTGTTCTTATGTTCTGGATATAAAAATCACACAGGCACTGGGAAAGGAGGAACAAGCATATGGGGACGCAATTTTGAAGATGAGTTCAGTGAACATTTAAAAGTAAGTTACCGTTTTTTTCCCCTTTTCACCGCAGTGGTACATGGAAGGTCAGACTCCTTGAGGCTGATGCAATTTGGAGTTAAACCCAAATTTTCACACTAACTTTTCCTCGCTCGCACCTCAGTTTCAGCCAGCATCAAAGGATTAACTCTGCGACAGCATTTTGCTTTTACCTTTTGGCTTTTTGAGTTTCTTTGCCATTCTTTATTCTTATGACAATTTGGGGGGGGGGGGATGACGTGAGACGAGAAGAGCAATAAGAATGATGAGACTAACGTAAAGCAGAAATATTTTCTTCTGTTAAGGGATGTTTAGCCCCAGGACTGGTTTCAACTTTGGCTTGATGTTCCTTTCATGAGCAAAATACTTTATTTGGATCTTCTTCGACTTCAGTTTTGAGTCCATCCATACATGTCAAACCCTAATTTGGTCCCACCTGTATTACAAACCCATAAAATCCTTATTTTCCCATAAAAATCCTTATGTCAGTTTTATCAATACTAAAGCTGTTTCATGCAATAACATTAATCTTACCTTACTTTCTTTCTTATATGAAGACATTGACAGTATCTTGTTCCAAATGACATTTTATTGCACAAAGAAAAAACAGATTTCTAAATATCACAGTGACTGCCATCTGGCATCATAAGGTGAATCAATTTTAATCAAAATTTTATCATGGACGGTTGACTTTTTTGTTGCTTCACATTTCTCTCGTGCAACTTTGATTTCAAATGTTCTTTGACATCGTAAATGCCAGATGCCGCAACCTTAATGTCCCGTGAACAAAGCGAACATGATGCATACTCTTCTCCAAGTTTTGACGGACCAATTACCTTAAATAAATCCGTCCATTCCGAACGAAAACGTCCGGTGTATCTTGTTTTTTTGGCCGGCCTGTCCCCCATTTTCTCAACCACTGCGAACGACTCGCAATTTTCGCGCTAACACAAATTCCTTAACTGCGCATGTCAGGAAACTGTTAGAAGTCTCGCGCGATAGACGAGATTTTGTGACCGGTTGTTGTTTAAATCGAGTTTATGCACACGTGTAGCACGTAGCCGACAGTAAATACTAAATAAATTTAAAAAGGGTAAGCAATATATACTAATATTATTATTTTCATGAAAACAGTTAAATCCGTATTCATTTCCAAATACGCCCGTATGCTTTTGCAACACTTAAAAATCCGTAAGAAATACGGACAAACCTTATGGGTTGACATGTATGTCCATCTGTGTGCAATGTTCTACAAGGAGTAAAGGTGTAGACTGCTGTTAGCGTTTTGCGCTAGCTGCCGTAATGTTTGACTAATAGCATAGCTAAACGTTTCCGAAAATAAAATAATTTTTAGCAAGTACATTAGTAAGGGAAAAATGACTTTAAAAAATAAGAGCAAGATAAATAAAAGTGTAAAATCCTCTTTTGTTTGTTTCAGCATAATGTTAGAGGAGTGGTCTCCATGGCTAATAACGGACCGAATACGAATGGCTCCCAGTTTTTCTTCACCTATGCCAAACAGCCTCATCTGGACATGAAGTATACGGTGTTTGGAAAGTACGTGCAGTACATAATGGCAGTTAACTTCTAAGTATATACAAATGCATACTTAATGTCAGATCACGTGTGTGCGTTTTTCCCCCCTCTAGGATTATCGATGGCTTGGAAGCTCTGGATGAGCTGGAAAAACTCCCCGTGCACGAAAAGACGTTCCGACCATTGACGGAAACTCGGATTAAAGATGTGACCATTCACGCCAACCCTTTTGCTTTGTAGAAAGTGTCATATTTTGTGCACAAAATATTCAATTCAATCCATTTAGACAGTCCGTCATTCATCAAATGTCAACAGTCGGGAACCCCGTCATGGTCAATATTGCGAGTCGAACCGCAATGTAATAGTCAATCCATCATTCGTCGTGGGCGTCTGTCGATGTTTTCATCATTCGGCATTTAATTTTCAGTCAACTTGATATTGTTTATGTCACTATTCTTTTCTCAGGTAACAGCCAATCAGAGTGTAACTAAGGTTTAACAAGTTGAGCCGTGATTGGTTGATACCTGAGCCCTCAACGCATGATGTCATTTTCAGTCACCAGCAAATGGGAACATGCTTCTTTTTTTTTTTTAAAGCTGTTAATTTAAGTTTATTCACTTTTTACTGCAGAAAATTGTAAAGTATCACTTAATTGTGAATATTAGATTGTTTAGGAAAAGAAAGTAGTCAAACATTATCCCCTAGATTCATTTTGATTTTTTAAACTGCATTTGAACATGTTTTTTTTAACTAAATAAAATATAATGGAATGACTTTTTTGTCATTATTATCCAGCGGTGGGAAGTTAGAAAGTGTAATTTGTTAATGTACTTGAGTAGAGCAGTACTTAACTTGAATATTTTTCTGCTGTCTTTGTACTCAAGCTCCCTAACTGTCATTTCTATTTTTTTTCTCCTTGCGTTGTCAATATATAGCCTAGTCTACTTTTTGAGCCTCCAATAGAGAACGGTAAAGTCAAACATAGTTAAGATATTGATTGATTGAAATTGTAGTGTTCTATAAGGTGGGACAAAATATTGGTAGAGCAAAAATGATTTATGGTAAATTTATGTTCTGTTCCAATGTAAAAACAAGCAGCTTTTTTTTTTTAACAAGTGTTTATATGTGGAAAACAATGTACATTTGCCATCTCTGTTGTTATTAAAATACACTTTTGAAAAGTGAACGTTAGATTTCAGCAAAACATACCTTCCATTTCTATACACGGGTGAGCTGAAGATATACTATACAAAGTACATACTCAATGATGTCACTTTATCAACAACTTCACTGGGAAGTTGATGGGTCATTTGGGTCTTTTTTTTTTTTTTTTTTTTTTTAAGGTGGGCAGTTTGAATTTTATTATCAGTTTGTTTATGGATCACACAATACCAAAGGTGTCTCATATAAAGATGCACTGTAAAAATGAAGACTGTCATCAATGGTGGACACGGCGCTCCAGACACAGACATACTCTTCAAGGTCTAACTCAGGTTTAAAAGTTTCTTAAGACTATTATTAGCAGCCACTTTTTTTACACAGTTGTGGGATTTATTAACACCATTCCAAAACACTGCACATGTTCACCGTCTTCCAAGTCCAACTAGGCTTACAAATACTGTAGATTTGTTGATATTAACACTGGGATAGCATTTATTTATTTGATCAAACTCCCCTGCTCCAATTCAAGTGGAATACTGGGCTCTATTTCATTACAGTATACTTTCCATCGTTATGTGCAGCAAATTACATTCTACCAAAGTGACCTTTGTCTGTTATCTGCATGTTCAATAAAGTTTGTTATTGAAAAAAAAAAAAAACTGCTGAGTGAGATCCCGCCAGTCTGTGAAGTGGTTTGACCGCACAACCTGACACGGAAAGTGGCAGCCGACGCTTTAAAAGTAAGTTCGTCTTTGGATTCAATATAATGCATGTTTCTGATCTTCATCCACATTTTACAGTTTTTATTTTTTAAATTATTATTCCTGAAATTATATCGCATGAGTGGACACCTGCTAGCTACAGGGCAGTTTAAAAAAAAAAAACAAGCACACGATGAATTGCTAATGCCCATTACTCAGCTACATAGCAATATCTGTAAAGGCGCTGTATTAAAGCAACGCGCAGTATGGACCAATTTCAAAATAAAAGTTTACCATAAATACATGGACGTGAATGATTTGAATTTAAAATACGTACCGAAAAATCCGTTCAAACGTTATTATCGGGCTGGAACATGAATTTTGTCATCACACCACACATTCAGATTAGATGGTTCTGTGTGAGTCCACGCAGGAAGTTTCATACATTTACAGTTAAGATTTTGGATTTCAAAATAATGGTTCTCTGAAAACGGCATATTTGAAAGTAATTAAACCTGATTTAAAATAGATATTATTACACGATATTAATCTACTCCTGGGAGAAACTGACCAGCTCGGGATTGCATCCAGGCAATTTTATTGATATAATATAATAATAATATAATATATTGATATAATGATGTTGCATAAAAAAAAAGGACCTTTTTGTGATAGGACAAGAACGTGTTGGGTATCTCTGGTATCTCTCTTTGTTTTCTGGAGTCGGTCACCATCTTTTTTTTTCTTGCTGCTGAAACAAACTGCTGAACAGGAGGGACAGGAGACCTATTTGCATACTTAACCGGGTTTTTGAAAACTAGTAGCTTGATGGCTCAGTCGGTCACCCTGTTGACTTCAAACATGGGGACTGAGGTTAGGTGGTCAAGCCAACATCCAGTTGGGTCCCTATAGACCCTTTACATTGGTGATAGACAAAATGAAGCTACATGAAGCACTTATTACATTATTTTTTTTACTCCTCTAGATGCAGTGAAAATGTCGCCAATGTCCATTGCACTATCCTTTCAACCAAGAGCACCATCTAGAGGAGTTAAAAAATATCGCAAGTGCTTCAAGAAGCTTCATTTTCCCATCACTACTTTACACTATATGCTGATTCCCAGCCACTGCTTTTCTGTATAGAAATTGTTGTTTTGCGCTAGTAAAGGCAACCAGTGTAAAAATTGTCCCAAACATATTTAATATATATATATATATAATTTTTTTCCTGTTAAAACAAATGGAAATGCCTATTAATTTGTTCCAGATGTCTTCCCTGAAGGGAAAAAAATGTATTTGTGTTTGCCTGTGTTCCTTGTCCGAAAATCAACTGGCCACGCCCATGCGCTGTATGCTGTTGTAAAAAATACTAGTTTGGGCGTAGTTGTAAACTGCTCTATTGGATTATGATTCATGTGGCTATGAATTAATTTGATAACCAATTACTATAATTGATATTTAAGCCCTGGCATGACTAGTGAAAAAACATGATTAATTAACTGATGCGTCCAAAAAGCATGTTTATTGTTTAGAATTGCTAAACAAAGTACATCCCAAACTATGACCCCAAAATTGTTTAATATCGTTTCAGTTTTTAGACGTTTTAAGCGATGTGCGTTCAGTGATTTAGACAAATTGTGCCCAGTTCCTCTGCTGATGTCACACTAAGATATGTGGTGAAGGAGGTGGGCGTGTCCATATTGCAGAAGGAAAACGGGCGTAACCCTAACCCTGCTCACCCACTCAAATATTTATGAAAGTGATAATCAACCTTCAATACACATAGCAATGTGGAACGACAGGTTGTTCAGGAATTTTCAGAAACCTCAGGGGAACTGTATCCATAGTCTCAACAATGCCACCAGAAGACAATTCTTTTAGAATTCAAATTACATGACAAGAAGTGGCGAAATACAAGATAATTGATATTTCATTCCATCGTGCTGTAAAGTAAAAATGTTTGTATTCCGTTGACGAGTCTGATGTCTGCCATCATGCAAAATCTTCAATAAAGTTTTGCATAAAAAAAAAAAGACACTGAGCTCCACCCAGTTAATTTATAAATGGGTTTATCACTCGAGCATAATTATCCTTTTAACAGGCTCACTGTAAGACAGACCACACCTGACACAACTTCAAACCCATATGTCGGCTTCAGGTGACCCTTTAAAAGTAAGTTTCTGTTTGCTTCTATAGATACAGTAGATTCAAATTTCTAGTGATCCTCATCTTTACTTTAATTTTTCCTTCCAGTTATGGTTGAAAAGGGGGAGAAGGAATTTGGCGTCTGAGAGATCTTTGCATGAATGTGTATTGTACGATGTAGAGCAGGGAGACTTGCTGGCTAGAAGAATGAGAGACTCAAAAGCACACCTAATTCACTCCTTTTCACCCAAAACGTTAACTCATTCACTGCCAGCCCAGTTCAAATCGATCTTTGACGTCTATGGCCGTCATTGGCAGTGAATGAGTTAAAATGGAGAACTAGCAAAGTATGAAGCGGCCTTAAGTCACAAATAGAGGAGCAGCTGTTGACCGTTTGTGTCTTTAGCTTGTTGACCAGGGAGTCCAAAGTTGGTAGTTTCTTTTCTGTCTTTCTTTGGTCCTTCCTCTGGTCTCCTGACGGCCTCACGACTCTGGCTGGAAGTGTTCGGTTTAGGTGAACGGTATGGGATTTTTTAATAGGTTTTAGGTGAACTAATGAATACACACACACTCACCCACATACAAAAAAAAAAAAGGAATGAACAATACTGAGCGCTCCAGAAAAAAAAAAAAATAGAAGAAAAAAATAGAAGAAGAAAAAAAAAGTTGGTAGTTTCATGACGAAAGGGGCAGAAAAGTCCATTCATACTTTGAAAGTCATGCGTTGCTTTAAAGTTCTCCGTCTCTTTCAGTTGTCTTCCCTGAAGGGAAAAGTGACCCTGATCACAGGTGCCAGCTCCGGCATCGGTGCAGGTACGTCCATCCTGTTTGCTCAACTGGGAGCCGTTCTGGCTCTCAATGGCAGAGATGTGGAGAATCTAAAGAAAGTGGCCAAGGAGTGTGCAGATTGTGGTGGAGGAGCTGAGGTATTGACGCACAGCTACGGATGCCTGCTATCGGGATCTTAAAAGAGTCTGTTTTGTTTGCAATGTGCAGCCCTTGCTCGTCCCCGGAGACCTGACAGACGAGGACACAGTGAAGAGGGTGGCGGAGGAAGTCATCTCGCGCTTCGGCCGACTGGACGTCCTGGTGAACAATGCCGGCATCCTGGCTACGGGCGGCATTTGCCAGTCAGACCTGGCAACGTACGACAGGGTCATGAACATCAATGTGAGGTGGGCGTCGTCATACAGAAATACTCTCGACTTCAAAGCAATGAGTGCTCCTTGCTTTCTAGATCTGTGTACCAGCTGACCCAACTCTGCGTACCTCACCTGATCAAGACCAAAGGCTCCATCGTCAACGTGTCCAGCGTCAACGGACAGAGATCGGTACAGATGTTCATAAAATTGCGGACCGCTGGGTGGTGGGTGGTGCCTGGTCGGTGCTGGATTTCACTTTCCTTTCCTTTCTTTGGTCCTTCCTCGGGTCTCCTGAAAGCCTCACGACTCTGGCTGGAAGGTGAACGGTATGGGATTTTTTTTATAGATTTTAGGTGAACTAATGAATACACACGCACGTACTCAGCCACATACAAAATAAAATTAAAAATAAATAAATAAATTAATAAATAAATAAAATAAATTAAATTAAATTAAATTAAAAAAAAATTAAAAAAAGAGAGCAATGATGATGACATGTCAAATCGGTAAAATTACCGAATGAACAATACTGAGCTCTCCAGAAAAATAAATAAATAAAATTGCGGACCGCTAATTTCGAGTGTCAACCAAAGATCTTAGACTGAGTTCTTACACTCCGAAATAATCCATTTCATTGAACCTCAAGTGACGTAACTGAATGTAACCACACACATTAGCTTTACTGTATTTAGGCTCCCAACAGGTATTGTGATCAAATCAACAGCTGTAGGCCACAAATGATCTTTGGGTTGGACTAATTGGACCCCCCTTTTCAAGAACTGTTTCCGTCTGTTGTCATTGCAGTCTGCTACTGCCCTGGCCTACGCTATGTCCAAGTCTGCCATTGACCAATTCACACGCTGTGTCGCTCTGGGTGAGTCAGCAATTTCAGCTAGCGATGCTCTTCCCACAAGTGCTCAAAGGAAGACTAATCATTTATATCCTATTCATTTCAGAACTGGCGCCGAAGCAAGTCCGAGTCAACTCTGTGTGGTATGTTTAATGACCTGGTGTACTGTTCATCCAAATTGCTGCAGGGGGACATGTTTGGATCCACGATGTGTTTTAAATTCCCCAGTCCTGGTACGATCTTCACGGAAGTCCATAAGAGGGCAGGACTGGATGACGAGCAGTATGCTGCGGTAAAGTCATGGGGACTTACTTGTGTGTCGCACACATAACCTACAGTGTCATGATCTGTAGGGTTTTTGTTTTCGTTTTCCATGTCATGTCTATTCGTTGTGTTTTTGTTACCACCTGTTCTCGTCAGCCCAGTTCCTTGCATCTTATCAATCAGCTCCCTCCAGCCTCTCGTGTCTTGTCCAGGTGTGTCTCGTTCTTTCATCAGTGTTGATTTATAACTTGTGTTTCTTTGTTATTGTCATGTTTGGGTTCTGTTTTTCCTCGTGTGTCTCCCTTGGTCTTGATGATCTCTCACCAGCTCAGTGGCCTAGTGGTACAGTGTCCGCCCTGAGACTTGGAGGTTGTGGGTTCAATTCCCGGCCGGGTCATACCAAAGACTTTAAAAATGGGACCCATTGCCGCTCTGCTTGACACTCAGCAATAAGGGTTGGAATTCTGAGGTTAGATCACCAAATGATTCCCGAGCGCGGCTGCTGCTGCTGCTCACCGCTCCCTCGGGATGGGTCAAATGCGGAGAATGAATTTCGCCCCACTTAAATGGGTGTGACAATCAGTGAATCTTATCTTATCTTATCTTGCTAAGTGTAATCCTGCCCTTCCTCGTTTCAACCAATCAGTGCCCTCAGCCACTTGTGTCTTGCCCCAGGTGTGTCTTGTTGTGTCTTTAGCGTGTGTGTGTTTAGTCTCCTGTCTCCCCCACTGTCTGGGTCGGTTCATTCTGTCAAGAAGGCAAAGTTTGGTGGACACAATCAGGAATCAGGGTTGACACTGACACCACATGAGGAAAGGCAAGTGACCTGAAACGAAAGTAGTCAGAATTTTCAAAATAAAACAGGAAATGACAAGACAACCTCACCGCGGTGTGAGTTATTTTGTACGTTGTTTTTTTTCTTCTTTATTTGTTTTTTAGCTGCTCTAATGTTTTGTTCCATCGCACATCTTCTTTGCCTTTTTGTTAATTTAATTAATTTTTTTTACCATAAATACCGTATTTTGTACGTTGTTTTTTTTCTTCTTTATTTATTTTTTAGCTGGTCTAATGTTTTGTTCCATCGCACATCTTCTTTGCCTTTTTGTTTATTTAATTTAATTTTTTTTTACCATAAATACCGTATTTTGTACGTTGTTTTTTTTCTTCTTTATTTATTTTTTAGCTGGTCTAATGTTTTGTTCCATCGCACATCTTCTTTGCCTTTTTGTTTATTTAATTTAATTTTTTTACCATAAATACCGTATTTTGTACGTTGTTTTTTTTTCTTCTTTATTTATTTTTTAGCTGGTCTAATGTTTTGTTCCATCACACATCTTCTTTGCCTTTTTGTTTATTTATTTATTTTTTTAACCATAAATACCGTACCTTTTTGAGATTTCTGCTCTCGCGCCTTGCTTCCTTACATTTAGGTTCTCCAATTTCTCCATCACGCAAGCCAGTGTTTATGACATACAGCCATATTGCAATTTGCAAGTAAAACAAGTAAGGGTTAAACGACTATGTGATAAAAGTCCGGTCAAAGTCATTATAATCGGTGAAGTCGCAGCGGTCGCAAACCTTTTGCTGTGCTACGGACCGGGATCATGTGAAGACATATTTTGATGGATTGGCATAAAACCAAAAGTACAAAACTCATTATTCTGAATGTAAATGTCGTAATATTAGAAGCCCATACACAGTTTTCTCTTGTGTGTTGTAAGATGGGACATTTTAGCTAGCTAGCTACTGTAGCTGCAAAAAAATCAAACATTTCTCTCTCATTGTTTCTATTTCAGTTTTGCTTATCTTGAGTCTGAGCGTGAACTTGCATATTTTGAAAATACACTACCAGTCGCATTTTTGATACTGTTCTTCTTTGCATCTTATGATATGAATAAAGATTTATTAATTTCTTTACTAAATCAAATCCCCAATTACGGAATGCTTAAATAAATTGTTGTTTGAATTGTCTTATTTCTTTTCTGCTTTCAGGTTCTCAAAGCATGCAAGACCTGTCATGCACTGGGTCGAGCCGGTGAAGTGGATGAGGTGGCCCGCAGCATCGCCTTCCTGGCATCGGACGCCGCTAGTTTCATTACTGCAGTTAACCTCCCCGTCGATGGTGGCCGCCATGCCAAGAGTCCAACTTTACTGTATAAATGATCAATAAAAAAAAAAAGCACATACATTATGGCTCGTGCATACTATTAGAAACCCATCTTTGATAGTCAAAGTCAAAACTGATGGAGCATTATTATCTTTTTAATAACATGCAAAGTTCAGCGCTTGTAGAAAGACAGCGCACAAATCTACATATTTAACATTTATGTATTCCAAGAGTTAGTGATGTAGTGATTAGGAAGTACCTTTCAAGCAGTTGACCTGAATTTGATTCCCAGCTTTTTCTCAAATTTCCCCTCTGAGCGATCAATAAAAGATTCACTTTTATTAATTTGTAATTTATCACACTACTGCTGAACATTCATCTAAAATTGCTATCTTAAGGGGGAAAAAAATATCTAATGTCATTTCTATACAGGTATATTCAATGTTTATTTCTATTCCATCATTTTACAACACTATGTACTATACACTTAAATGTTTTATTTATTTATTATTCTTTAAGCATCATTTTGTTTTTCCATTTCCATTTAATTGTGGTCATACTGTACATCCAAATAATATAATAATTATATAGCATTTTATACATTTTAATATATAATTTAGATTGTACTGTACTGTGTTAGCATGTGTACCTCACTCATAGTTAGCTTTAGCCAAAATTACTACTGAAACGTTTATTTGTAAATTTTTATTCATGAAAATGGTAATTACAATTATTATTATTTTTTTTAATTAATAACATAATTATTCGTAATGCGCAATATTTGAAACAGATTAGAAGATGAGAACAGGTTGGATCGTTGTTGACGTCACTCCAGTTAAACCAATCACATCTCGAGCCTGAGCCCCACCCGGAAGTCTGCGTGTGCCTCTGCTTGTACACGAGATTCACGTCAGTGAAAATCAACTGACTGAAAACGCAAATGGCCTCAGGCGACGCATATAAAGTAAGTTACTCTTCGCTTCTGCGGCTTGTTGGATCAGAAAGGCAATGAATATGCAGCTCTCTGTTGGTTATGGTGTGAAATTAGTGTAACTGGACTCTTAAAAAGATATGACCATTTACTTTTTTTCTTCTTCTTTTTTTGCCAGCGTCTTGTTGTGACTGAGTGACAAGTATTCAGTTCCTACTCACATTCAAATACGTAAATTAGTTCTATTGCCATATTATTGCCACTGTAATTTGTTTTCTTAGTTGCTTTTAGGGTCACCGAAAAATTCTCAAATGTATCTATGAAGTCAAAAAAATATAAATAACAGTTTGATAATGAGCTTATCGTTTTACATTTATTTTTCTCACTAAGCTATTTTAACACTTAAAAAGTCATTTTCTCTCTTTGTTGTCATTTTTGCATACAGTGACTTGGCAAATTAACCGTAATTTATTTGATTCTCAAATTAGCTGATACATTTTTCCTATTAAAACAAATGGAAATGCCCATTATTCTGTTCCAGGTGTCTTCCCTGAAGGGAAAAGTGACCCTGATCACGGGTGCCAGCTCAGGTATCGGTGCAGGTACGGCTGTCCTGTTTGCTAAACTGGGAGCTGTGCTGGCTCTCAATGGCAGAGATGTGGAAAGTCTGAAGAAAGTGGCCACGCAGTGCACAGAATGTAGTGCGGGAACAGAGGTATTGATGTGTACAACGACAGATGCCAGTTCGTAAAGTCTTAAAGCGTAGCTGCTCACGTTTGTGCAGACCTTGCTTGTGCCCGGTGACCTGACAGATGAGGACACAGTAAAGAGGACGCTAGAGGACGTCATCGCGCGCTTTGGCCGACTGGACGTCTTGGTGAACAGCGCCGGCATCCTGGCTATGGGCGGCATCGAGACGTCAGACCTGGCAACTTACGACAGGGTCATGAACATCAATGTCAGGTTGGGCGTCGTCATGGAAACGTACTCATGCTGTTCACATGTTGGTTCTCAGTGCTACTTGCTTTCTAGATCTGTGTACCAGCTGACCCAACTCTGTGTACCTCACCTGATCAAGACCAAAGGCTCCATCGTCAACGTATCCAGCGTCAATGGACAGAGATCGGTACTGATTTTCAAAATTCATTCTTTGTTAAGGCGGATTTGTTTAATACAGAGCGTATTAGCAGGTGTTCCTAATGAAGTGTCCAGTGAGTGTGAAAATAACTATCCAGTTAAAAGCATCTGCTACAACAGTTGCAGTCTATTGTCATTGTAGTTCCCTGGCGTGCTGGCCTATTGTATGTCCAAGTCGGCCATTGACCAATTCACTCGCTGTGTCGCTCTGGGTGAGTCAGCAGTTTTATCAAATAATGCTCTGTGCAAAAAAAAATAAAAAAGCACAATCATCGAAGTACTTTTTATTTCAGAACTGGCGTCCAAGCAAGTTCGAGTCAACTCCGTGTGGTACGTTTAATGACATGCAAATGGCTGCAGGGACACTTTTTTTGATCCAGTGTGTTTCAATTCCGCAGTCCTGGTGTGATCGTCACAGAAGTGCACAAGAGGGCAGGACTGGATGAGGAGCAGTATGCCAAGGTAAAGACAGGAGCATGTGTATGTAGCTACACAGGTAGAGAAAATTGTTGGTGCCCCCTCTATTAACGCATTCCCTCCCATTCATTTTCACTGAAGCAACCCTCTTCACTCCCGGCTGTTTTACTGGATTTTGACTGATTTTGCAAGGCCCACAGAATATTAGGTTTCATTGCTATAAAAACATGGAACCTACCAAAAGAAAGATTATTATAAGTCTTTCCTGTCATCAGGAAAAAAAAAGTATATTTCTATATTTTTCCGTTTTGCAGCAATTAGCATTAGAATATAGCTAAGTTTCATCATTATAAACAAATCTGTTTAAAATTAGTTTTTTTTCAACATGGTCCTGGGTGATCTCTTATACTCTGCTGCCATAACTACCATTGCTTCAACCATTCTCTGCAGTCCAGAGGCTGCATCAAAGCCTTCTTCTGTATGCTCTAGCATTAAAAAAAAAAAAAAACATATCAATACGTCTTTGGGAGCATGGTGATATTTAAAATAGAACGTATTTATACGTTTTGGGGAGCAAACGAGTTGATGAAAGAGAAACCCTCAGTGGTCACAGAAATAACTTGAATATAGCAAATGTAAAAAATGTGTTCATATTATTATCTAGCTCTTGGGCTACAGTCTCGTGGTTCCTAATTTTCTGGTTAACACGTGCAAATAAATTAAAGGAAATATAGGAAAAATTAATCCTGAATAATAAAGTTCAATTAAAATGTAAAAATGTGACAGATTTATTAAATTTTTTTTAGTTAAACCGTGGTTCATTTCATTTTATACTCAGTATATGCATGACATTTAAGAATTGTTTTTCTTTGATGTGAAAGTTTGAGCCTACAACCAATTCTATTCCCTATGGAAAACATTAACATTATTTTGAAATTAGGACAATGTGGAAGTCAAATAAGGTTATCCATTTATTTTTGATTGTTTAGAGTGTGTATGGACAAAAATGTTATTGAATTGGTCGGCAAACCAATGAACCTGGAACTGTGAGCACCCTCTAGTGGTACACAATAGAATCACTGTACAGTTCAGTTGCTTTTAACTTGGTAAGTCCAACCCAGTTACATTTTACATTTGAGAGACGACTGTTTGTCAGCATTTATTTAAGTAAATGCAAAACCTTGTATTTGAAAAATTATTTCAGCAGTTTGTTTGTCGTTATCCTATATTTATTTGCACTATGTTTCTTCTAAAAAAAAAAAAAAATCCAGCAGTTGTTCAGTCATTTTTTTTTCCTGCTTTCAGTTCCTCGAAAAGTGCAAGCAGACTCACGCACTCGGCCGACCGGGCGAAGTGGACGAGGTGGCCCACAGCATCGCCTTCCTGGCATCGGACGCCGCCACTTTCATCACCGGCGTCAACCTCCCCGTCGACGGGGGACGCCACGCTATGTGTCCACGATAAACCCGAACGGTACAATTAATAGATAATAAAGTACTTCTGAGATTTTTTTTCTTCTCACAAGTTGGAATAG
Source organism: Vanacampus margaritifer (assembly GCF_051991255.1). Classification (NCBI taxonomy): domain Eukaryota; kingdom Metazoa; phylum Chordata; class Actinopteri; order Syngnathiformes; family Syngnathidae; genus Vanacampus; species Vanacampus margaritifer. The sequence continues at coordinate 4,849,643 of NC_135434.1, forward strand.
TTGCGTTATTCCAAATTTAAAAGAACAATTTCATGGTGCTAAACATAAAAATGATGACTGTAGTTTTAAAAAATAAAATTTATTGAACAAAGTGTGGCCAGCGTGCATATTTTGTGTAGTATTCCCATTGAGTACAGAACAGCTGCAGCACCAGGTGAGGTACACTTGCACAATTCAATGTCTCATTTTTTGTTGTATTATCTCAAATGTGTATTGAATCAACCAATTATGCAATCTGTGAGTATTTATTTTATCAATATATTTTTCATTTTACAATGAACAATTACCCCAATTATTTTTGAGAGGAATAGAGTAAATATACATTTTGATTGACACGTTTCAGGAAAACAATGTAATTAATGGAGCCAATTTTTTTTTGCCATTACAAAGATAATGTCTCGTTTTAATTATCTTTCTATTACTAATATTTATTGTCAATTGTGGTTGTATTATTGAGGGCTGTTTCTTCGGGCTGAATTTTGTTCATCTCATCAGATTGTGCAAGTGTCCCTAATGTTGTGGCCAGCGAGAGCACCCTAATGAAGGACCACTCAAACGTGCTGTACGAGGTAGTATCTTCACACGTGCTTGTGTGAAGACATCTGAATGAGTGATTTGATGCACACAGTAACAGCTATTGCACTTTATAATACAATATACAGTACATACCCCGTTATAAATAATTACCGCATTGATAAATGCACCTTCATTCTTACTGTACAACCAGACTTTGATAGAGCCAAAACAATGAAATGCTCTTATTGTTTCCATCCGTCCAGGCAATCGAAAGCTCGTAGGAGTCACTGGAGAGGAAATGTAGTCATTTTATTCCAAAGGCGGATCAGTGCCAGAACTCCTAAATGTTCCCGCCTCTGTTCCTGCAGTCCAAGCATAGTTTCTGGAGAGTAATCGGGGGTTCCTTGCAGTCCGCAACTGTCCGTCAGGTCATCCCACTCCGGAGGTCAGGGCTCCCCTTTACCGAGCTTTATAAGAAGCAGACAGGTCCAACCTCGAGGTGATAATGTGATCCAGGTTCTGTGGTCGGTAGGTTGGATACGTCCACTATGGGGAGTAAATTTGGCTCCTGAGTGTGAAACACAAAGTGGGTCTGACGCCAGCGGCCGTCCTTGATCTGGGAACATTGTGTCAGAAAATAGATACTGTCACGGTACAAAGCATTTATCGCCACATTTCCGCAAAGCTTTGTGATTAGTTTGATCTAAAAATGTTGCTTTTCAGAAAGTTTTGACTAATTTGTGCTCACATCTTGGAACACTACTCGGACTTTTGAGTTCCCTTAATATACTGGACAAAAATATAAACGCGACACTTTTGTTTTTGCTCCCATTTTTTTATGAGATGAACTCAATATCACCATTTCTCTCAAATATTGCTCACAAACCTAAATCTGCGCTAGTGAGCACTTCTACTTTGCAGAGAAAACACTAACTGGTTTTCTGGGTCTCTGATTAGCATTAGAATATAGCTAAGTTTCATCATTATTCACAAATCTGTTTAGAATTGTGGGGAAATCGGCTTGTTTTCAACATGGCCCTGGTTGAATGCTTATACTCTGCTGCCACCTGCTGGCCGTTTTTGGAATTACTACCATTGCTTCAACCGTTCTTTGCAGTAAAGAGGCTGCATCAAAGCCTTCAGTATGTTCTGGCATAAAAAAAACCTCATAAAAACACGTATAAAGACATCTTTGGAATGCTTAAAACATTTTAAATAGAACGTATTTATACGTTTTTGGGAGCAAATGAGTTAATTACCAAAGACTAAAACGAAGGACATTTTTGCTCTAATTAGATTGTTAGTTTTGTAAAAATAAAATGTGTTTTTTTTTTGTTTTTTTTTTAATACAGCATTTCCCATTTTATTTTATTTTGTTAACGAATTTTTTTAAAATAATTTTAGTTTTAGTTATTTCATTAGTTTTCGTTAACTAAAATAACCTTGGTTTGTGAACAATATTTGAGAGAAATTGTGGTATTGTGGAAGTGGAAGAAGTTTTAGACCTTTCAGTTCATCTCGTAAAAAAATGGAAGCAAAAACAAGTGTTAATATTTTTTGTTGAGTAGAGCTGCCATTCGTCCTCCCAATAAAGTTTATTTTGTTTTTTCGTTCATTCATTTAGTAGCTCAATTTCATAGGTGCCTTGATATACGTTTTTTTTTTCTAAAAAAAAAAATAAAAAATTGTAAAATTGACTGCTTTGCTATGATGATGATAAGCATCGTTTGAACCACATAACCGAAAATCATTCTCACTTTTACGCGTTTGAATTGAACGTGTGCGCATACCCAACAGTCATCTCTTGGTACAAGTGGTTCCAGAAGATCGCCCGCTCGGATCTTCTCCCCCGTCCAGGTCGTGAAGCTCACAGCCTGGCTGTAGTGCTGCAAGGCGGGTCCCGCTGCCCACACCAGCGTGTTAAGGCAGTGGACCGTGATATGCTGCACGGCCTCAGTGCTCAAAAGGTGGATGAAGTTCATCTGGATGCGACCGACCCCGATCTCCACCTGGAAGGTCAATCAGAATTCTATTGATTTGAGGAAAAAAAACGGCGATTTGTAGACACGCTTTTTCGTTGATCCAACCTTGGAGACGGTGACAGGTTTCAAGCATGTCTGTCCTCCGGCAGTGAAGTTGCATGTGACCTCGATGGTGTCGGCATCACAGCCCAGGTTCGGATCAATCCAGTAAGTACCTGGAACAGCAGATTATTCATACAAAACAACAACAACTATGCAGAAACCAGGGATGTGATTTTTCCGCTAATTCGCGGAATTCCGCTTTTTTTATTCCCCCCCCAAAAAAATAGATTTTTTTTTTTTTTTTTTTTAGTAGTTCATTGTGTATGCACATGACTCCGACAGATAACATCTTCTGCTATAACAAAGACATTTGTGGTATGCTCTAATATGAGTTACTTTTCATTTGGTCATGATACAATTATTTGTTCATGAAATTTGAACTCTTCAACATTATTTATGTGTTAACTTAGTAATCACATTAGTTAGATATGATGATATTCTCAGTGATAGTTTTTAAAAGCAAAGGCAGTCCAATGTTTTTGAATGTGACTGATTTTGAGTTGACTAAAACTGCCATTTTATATGGGATAGTTCAATATACATTGAAAATTTATGCTGTTGTTTTGTCTATTTCTTTGTCATGTGAGTGCATTGAAAGTACTTAAAAACACGGAAAACCCATGAGCTCCGGGGGGCTTCGCCCCCCCCCCCCCTTGACCCCCCACCAGGGCACTGCCCTGGACCTAGCTGGGTGCCAGCGGCCCCCAGACCCCCGGCTAAATTTTCAGATAATTTCACTTTGGTCAAATCACATCCCTGAGAAACGTAACCACGTGTTGTGCTTTTTTGTCACCTTACCATCATACATCCTTTGCTCACAGTTGTGGAGGTCTCGGCAGATGCGGGCTGGGTTGTTGCGCCTCCCCAGTGGGTTCTTCAGACTGTGGATTAGAGAGCTGAGATGCTCCAAAGTCCTGAAAATCTCTGTTCCCTGGTCCAGCATGGGAAGGTCCACATTCTGGTAATTCAGCTTTCAACAGATGATAACGTATTTGAGTTCATGTTTGTAAGAAACACAAGATTTTTCAGTTTCAGTTCATGTATTTGGAAATCCAGATTGAATTACCTAAAACACAACATATGTCACATTCCCCCCAAAAAAGGGGGGGCACCGTACTGACAGAAAGTCTGGGGATTCAGACCATAGCCCAGTGGCTCCCCTGACTAATTCACATAGCAGAACAGTAAACAACAACATTGCCTTCTTAAATCAAAATTTAACTGCTGGCTAACACAACTGATTCCAGATTATGTTTGTAGTTTTATCTAGAGCAGTGGTGTTAAACACACGGACCGCGGGCCGGATCAGGCCCGCAAATGGGGTTTAATTCGGCCCGCTCTTGTAAAGTAAAAAGAAAAAGAGTGATATCGGACCAATTCATCTGATGGTCAATATCAAAACATACATTTGTCATTTCACAAGCAATCCTCAGAAGAGCAATGCAACTTGTACACGAAATTGACCTGGATGTTATTATTTTACACACATCCTGAAGTTACGGTTTGTTGAAGAAAAAAAAAAAAAAAGAAGTAAAATATAAACATAGACCAAAATAAATGAAACACAAACGTGACATGGATTAACGTCCTCTAATTATGTTAACTCTGCCACGCAATGGATTCTGAGAACAATATATGTGCAAAACAGGAATGTATAACACACCCGAAACTCATACGGGCAAAGTGTTGCTGCATTCCATTTGCATTTGTCATTTTTGGGAAAAATATGTTTACAGTTGAAAACCATGATTTTACCGGTCCGGCCCACTTGGTAACATATTTTCCTCCATGTGGCCCCTGAGCTAATATTAGTTTGACACCCCTGTTCTAGAGAAAGGAAGACGACCGTATTTGGTAATTGAAGTTGAAAGTGACCTTGAGGTAGGGCTGCTCAATTATGAAGAAAATATTGATCACGATTATTTTGGTAATAATTTGTAGTTCTATATAATGTTAACTCATTCACTGCCATAAATTCATTTTTTAAAAAGATTATAAAAAAATTGGGACAAGAGGCAATTCTTTTTTTGAAATTGTAATTAATCGCATGACTTCACTAGTTAACTCACAATTAATCACAAATTTTATATCGGTTATAAATGTACACTAAAATATTCTAGGTTTTCATACTCTTGTTAACAATAGTGGGGAAAAATGTTAAACTAATAGAAATAGTTAAAATAATTTTTGACGTCAATGGCAGTGAATGAATTAAAAAAAAGAAAAGATAAAAAATTTGGGGCGTCAGGCGATTAAAGTTTTTAATCGTAATTAGTCGCATGACTTCACTAGTTAACTCGCGATTAATCACAAATTTCATATCTGTTCTAAATGTACAATAAAAAATTTCTAGGTTTTCATACTCTTGTTAACAAAAGTGGAAAAAAATGTTAAACTAATAGAAATAGTTCAAATGAATTTTTGACGTTTATAGCCGTCAATGGCAGTGAATGAGTTAATGATGTTTGAAAAAAGATACTTCAACTTAAAAGATACCAATAAAACCTCATAGGCAGAACTCACCTGTGGCCTGAGTGGAGCACGGGAATCAATGATGACTTGAAAAGAAGCACCGAGTGCTTCGTTTTGCTACGAAAACAAAACAGAGACATCAAACAACCACACATAGTTTGAATCCTAACCTGAATTCACTGTAAACGGCAAATATACATACAAGATTTATGCTGGAACTGGTGCGACCCTTGAGGAAACAAAAATGTTATCCTATTACTGAATAGCATAACATCCAATTAGTTATGCGTGTATGTAAGTATGAAAAGTGAACTTACTGGAGGTCCCGGTGGGCCACGTGGACCGGGAGATCCCTAAAAAAAAAAATCCCATTAACACATTAGGCTTTCAAATATTTATGTTTATTCGGGGCTTGCTTTGACTAACACCGAGAAGATTTATTATTACTTACCCTTGGTCCTGGCAAGCCCTGTTAAGGATGAAATAGATCAATACTTGAAGGCAGAATAATAGAATGAGGATGAAGGCTGCCTGCTAAATAAACATCTGCTCGACCCTTTTGCAAAGCATCTCTGTAATATTACCACCTTCCCCCGCTTTTTTAGGTGCGAACAACATGTGACGCATATCAATAAAGCTATTAAACGGATTGGTATGAGCACGAGAATTTCATCGGCGCCAAGTGTCACTATGGGTATTGCTACAATAGGAAAATGCCAAAGGCCATTAGAGACCGGTCTATGTGGAGCCTCCACACTAAGCATGCTATCCAGCACTCACAGTTCAGACAGAAAGGGATTTGTCAAAAGTTTGTCACGCACCACGTCCCCCTGACTTCCTTTGTCACCTTGTTGTCCCTGACAAGAGAGAAAGTAAGGGGTCACTCCAAGGACTATAAAACTGTCAGACAGGATGTTATACAGGTAACGTACAGGTTGGCCGCTGGGGCCGATGATGCCAACGGGGCCCAGAGCTCCGTCCGAACCCTGGAAAACAAAGACATGTTGAAGTGATTCAGAGCAGCGGTCCCCAACCATCGGTCTGCGGAACGTTTCTGATCCCTGACGCATTTGGTACCGCGCCGCAAATAGATTTCCAGACTTACCGTCAGTCCTCTTGGTCCTTTTGGTCCCTGTATCCCTGCTGGGCCCATGTCTCCTTGGGGTCCCTAGACATAATCAATTCTTTACATTTGTGTAGTAATTTTTAACTCATTTACTCCCAGCCACTTTCACTGAAGCAACCCCTTTCGCTCCAGGCTGTTTTACTGGATTTTGACTGGTTTTCCAAGGTCCACAGAATATTGTGTTCTATTGCTATAAAAACATGGAACCTACCAAAAGAAAGATTAGTCTCTTCTTTCATCAGGAAAAAAAAAGTATATTTCTATCTGTTTCTGTTTTGCAGCAATTAGCATTAGCATATGGCTAAGTTTCATCATTATTCACAAATCTGTTTAAAACTGTGGGGAAAAGAGCTCTTTTGTAACATGGCCCTGGTTGATCTCACGCCGGCTCTTCATGTCAAAAGCTGCATCAAAGCCTTCTGTATGCTCTTGCATACAAAAGCATAAGAAAATAAAATAAATAATAAAAAACATGTAAATGCGTCTTTGGGACACTGGTAATATTTGGGAGCAAATGAGTTAATAAATAAAAGCAAAAAAGCTGAGTTGATAGTTGGTGTAACAGTCAATGGATTTTCATCCACCTTTTTTTATTCAAATTTTCAAGAAATGCGAAAATAAAACTGAATGGAAATGCTAGAAATTCGAAAAAGGGTTCAAAATTCGCAAAAAAGTTTTTATGCATAGAAGGGGTGGATTTTGAAGCGTAATAAAAATTTCAAAAAAAAAAAAAAGAAGGAAAATGCAAATTTGGGCAATGGGAACCGGTTTTGCGAATAACCGTTGGCAAGACCGGATACACGTCACACTCTTTGACCAGATATTACGTGACACGTATGTTTGTAGTCCCAAAGCAATGTCGGATGATAAAGTAAGTTATGTTTGAGGGGACAACAAAACATAAATCTTTTTGAAATTGATTAAAGAAGTGAATATTGATGCTATTTTAGATGGAAAACAGCAAAGAAACGCTACGATTGATCAAGAATTACAAAAGCAAACTCATACGACATCATTGCATGGCGCAGTCACTTCCTGGTCTTCTTCTTTTAAATTACTGATGGATCATATCTCTAAGGTGTATACCGCCACCTACAGCGGCGGAGTCTCCTCTCAATATTCGCAAAAGAAGAATAGATGGAAACGGGCATAAGTCGCATGTCCGTTTTGCGCATTTTCAGTAAATCCGCTTAAAAAACTCAAAACAATTGGATGGCAACCGACTAATGAAAACACAGCAGAACAAACACTTGGAGACATTTCAAAAGACGGGATGGATGTCAGTGGAATCCTACCTTTGGCCCAAACAGACCTAGCACCCCTGTAAATCCTTGTTCGCCAGTGTCCCCCTGAAATATTTCAAGATGGGTTATACAGTACAATTATTATTGAGTTTTAAATGACAAACACTATTTCTTCTTACTGGTTGCCCTTTGGCTCCTTTCATTCCTTGGCTTCCCATCAATCCCTCGCCGCCGAGGGTCCCTCTCATTCCCGCAGGTCCAGTTTGGCCCAGGAGACCCCTTTCACCCTAAAGGATACACAAACATGTCAACGTATACAGTCAGTCTGCCCCATAAGCCATCAAATAAGGTACACTAACACGCATGGTACCAGCCGTGAGATATTGAAGTCCTAGGCAATAAAATCAGGCTTACCTTTGGTCCAAAAGAACCTTGAGATCCAGGGAGACCCGTCTCACCAATTTTACCCTGCGGCCCAGGTTTCCCATTGAGCCCCAATCCTCCATCTTCTCCCTGCTCCCCCTAAATAGAAAAAAAAAAAAGAAAAAGTTATCCATAGTTGAAGTTACAAATCCATTGATCAAACAATGTGCCTTACTTTGGTGCCTTTTCTTCCATCTGTACCAGGCAATCCATCCATTCCATGAAGCCCCTCGAAACCCTCCCTTCCTGTAACACCTCGTGGGCCAGGGGGGCCGTCTGGACCCTTGGCAAAAACAAATAAATAGGTAAGCAAGCAGATCCGCATTTTGAGTCCAAGTGTTTCAGTTTCATGATGGAAATGATCACCAGTAGTTGTGTAGATGCATTGGCAAAGTACAAGCTTCTGATCGGCCATTCTTAGCTTTTACTGTTTTTATTTTTGGTAGCTTTCTACTCTTCTACATTCCTTTTGGCTTGCTTGTATGTATGATTTCAATTATCTGTCACCGGTTTGTGCGTTTGAGTACTGTACTGTTTATGCTGTTTATGCTAAACCGAGTGAACATGTTGAATGCTAACGTTAGCTTATCACACTAGCCGCTGGCTGGTTAGCTGCCATATTCTTTTTACTCGTGGACACGTGGCAGGGTGTTATGTGTGCGAATCGTGTTTTAACAGATAACAGTGTCACTCACAGGACTTGTATATCATGAAATAGATTATTTTGCTACCAGTAGCCGTTCTTAAATATTGTTTACCTGCTTCATAGAAACCACTATTTAGATGTTAGTGGTGTCGCGAAAGCATCAAAGTCACTGTTTTGCTTGACATGTTTGTTCACACCAAAAGCTTTTTTTCGCCAGATTATGTGAGAAATCAAATGCCTACATTTTGCAAAACTTAGCATTGTTGCTATCAGTAGCCTTTCGTACCTCTTTCATAGAAACCACTACTCAATGGTAGAGGTGTCACGAGAACAAAAAATATTAGCTTCAAAGTCATTCTTTTGCTTGACATGTTTGTTCACACCAAAAGCTTTTTTTTCTCCAGATTATGTGAGAAATCAATTGTCTACATTTTGTAAAATTATTTTTCCTGGTGAAAGAAGAGAGTTTATTGTTTCATTTGATGAATTCAATGTATAAATAACAGTAGACCACAATATTCAGTGTGTTTTGACAAATCAGTCAAAATGGCTGGAACTCAACGGTTACGACTAAAATGGCTGCCATTGATTGAGTTAAGGGATTTGAATTAAGTCTAAACTATTTTAAAATGTTTTTCCCATGTCATATCTGTGGCTCCGTAGATTCCATTTTATTACTTGCGTGCTATTTATTGCCCCTCCTCTGTTGTGAAGTTCGCGTTTGAAGAAGACTTCCATTAGTTCAAATCACTAAAAATCTTTAATGTTGCCAGTTTTCGCTGTGGAACAGATGACAGTATTTCAAATACAATTAATCTCAATGACAAATGTTTTGATACGTCTAAATCTCAATTCGACCAACCAGACATGGCGGTGGAACTTGACGATACCCGTGTAAAAAGATGAGCATCCATTTAACTCACCGGTGATCCGTTGGTCCCAGATGTACCTCTCGGCCCAGATTTTCCTTTCTGACCCTGGTGATCAGATAGTTAAATGTTGTATAACTCAAATGTGAGTGCATGTTGGACTTTTAGAATTGAGCAAAAACCAGTCTCCAGCATTCTACATTATTACATTGAGTTAAGTCCTTACTTGTTCACCTTTGGATCCTTTCGGTCCTTGTTGTCCTCTGGGCCCCGGATGTCCCTGAAATGACCATTACGGCTTGAGCAAGTAACGTCAAAGCTTGGCGTGGCTTTAAATCAAACCAATGGGATACTTACAGGAAGTCCTTGGGCACCGGCTTTCCCTCTCTCTCCATCAAGACCTAGCGGACCCTGCAAAATGTCATTTTCCGCATCTTCAAAATCTTTCGTTCTGTAACTAATATAGAACACAGGTAGGGGACGTCGTCCTCTTAAATTCACTTACAATGTGCCCGGGGTCACCTGCTTCTCCTCTATCACCTCTGTTACCAGGAGGACCCTGTCATGGAGCACATGGAGATAAAACAACATAAAATGTGGTACAGTGAGCTTCCCCTCAGAGAACATAAAACAGATGCGGCCTCCCCTACTCCCCTAACAAACCACCAATTTATCACAGCGGGTCTGACACTAAAATATTCATTGCTGCGCACGGTCTCAAAATCGTATCCTTTCATACAAGCCGTCGTTAACAACGGGATTGTTTTTTTGAAGTTTTCTGCTTGCCTCGCCTCTCTCATCATACAAACTAAAAATTTGTGCTGTCAAAGTTAAAGCGTTAACTAATTCATTAATAACAAAAAAAAGTATCGCTTTAATCATGTATTAACGCGGATTAATCACGATATTAATTTGGGCCACAGATGATCCTTAAAATGACAGCGGATGGTTACACTCTAAAAACAGTTGGGTCAAAAATAACCCAACTATAGGTCAAAAATGGACCGATCCTCTACTTGGGTCAATTCGACCCAACTTTAAGTCCCCAGAAATGGGTCTTTTAGTGTAAAACAACTCATAAATATTGGTCAGATCCTTTACTTGGGTCAAGTAGGATACAGGAAGAGGTGAAATTCGAATTAATTGAAGAATGAAAGCCATACTCTAAAAACAGTTGGGTCAAAAATAACCCAACTATGGGTCAAAAATGGACCGATCTACTTGGGTTGATTTGACCCAACTTTGAGTCAAGAAATGTCTTTCAGCGTAAAACAACTCATAAAAATTGGTCAGATCCTTTACTTGGGTCAAAAAATTTGGTCATTTTGTATAAAACAACCCAGAAAGTTGGGTCAACTTGACCCATAAAGTTGATCGGTCCATTTTTTTTTATCCATAGTTGGGTTACTTTTGACCCAACTGTTTTTGGAGTGTACGTTAAAGGTAGAACAGGTCGTGTTTGAGCGATAAACATTAAAGTAAAGCATTTAATACATATTTGCGTATGACATTCAGAATATTTGTTCATGCCAAACTATTGGGGTCTTTTTTTTTTCATTTTAAGGTATGCACGAAATGAACAGATTAGAAAAAGAGGGTGCTGAGTGTGTGCAGTGGATAATTTTTTTTAAGACATCCTTATCACATTAAATGTTGAAAACTTAACACATAAGAGGTGCTCTAATATTTAATCGTTTGACAGCTCTACTAAAAATGTAATGATTTTGCCTTTAACATGTAGCTGCGGTGAGATTGGCGGCTTTAAAATATTTTCTTTGTTTTTCTCAAGCTGCCGCACTTCCCCTTAAGGCTTCACTTTGAAAATCGCTGACAGTCGACAATAAATACACCCCCCAAAAAAAAAACAATTCATACCCTGGAACAATTTGTGTGAAAGTGGATTTTTATATGTTGAATGCTGGAAGTGACACAAGAAAGTGATTAAGATTCGTACCCCCAACTTCAGAAATGAGGCAGACGTTTATATAAAAACGCACAGCAATAACCACAGAAGAAAAACTCACTCTGTCACCTTGGCGACCTGGGGAGCCTTCTATCTTGCTGTCCTCCCCTTGTCCGCCCTAAAAAGCAACACGCAAACTATCAAAACAAAAATAAATCAAGAATTACCCCTGAGGCGCAAACATCGCAAAAAAATATATATTTCAAAGAATGCCGTAAACATTGGACAGTCATAGGAAAAGTGGCTTCATCCTTGCAAGCGACGAGTCAATGTCTCACTCACTCTGGGACTTCATAACACTAATTGAACAATAACAGACGTGTGACGGATTTTATCAGTCATGTGTTCCGCGTTTGTCAAACGAAAGGTTTCAAAAATGACTACAACATAATTAGGAATGATGAAAGCTCAGGGAAAAGTGACAGATGCAAAGATTAAACATGATAAATCAAAGTAGTATCAGATCAGTTGCATGTTTTGGTTTAGTGGGTCAATCAGTTCACAGGATGATTTCGATTAGCAAACAAGCTATTATTTTCTTACAACAATACAACTATGTACACCCAGATGGTTCAAACCCCTTCCCGAAAAAAGACGCTTTTTATCTGGTTTATTTATTGTCTTGTGCTGCATCCTGTCCAATAAACAATTGTTTGTATTCCCTCACTCGTGACTAAAAAAAACCTCCACTTGCTCGACTGATTGCGCAGTTAAACAGTACAAAGCGAGTTCGATGTGCCCTACCGATCATCTAGAACGGATACCTTAATCAGCAACAGTTGTAACGGGTGCGGAACAAATCGCGTCCCAATGTACCTTTTCACCTTTTGGTCCCGGTGGTCCTTGTGAGCCTTGCAGTCCTTTGTGACCCTACGGCAAGAAGAGGCAATTCCATTACTCAGGCAGAGCTAACCTTTGACCTCATTTATTCCTCAATACTGAACAAAAATATCATCGCAAGTTCGCAACATTTTAGGCTAGCCCCAATAAAAGGTCACTATAATGTCTAGTTTCACTGTATTGGGGTAAAACAAGTCATTATGTGACCACCGTTTGCCTAACCTGGGCAAAGGAGAAGTGCTCGATTTCAACAGATTGGTGAACTATGTTTGAAAGAAATTTCCACTAGACCCAATGGAACAAATTCCACCAACCTGATCAGAAGAGATCTCATATGAAAAGTAGCCCAACGAATCATATTGGGCCGTTTCAACTTGACTCATTCCCACAGAGTATTGTGTTCTATTTGCTATAAAAACATGGAACCTACCAAAAGAAAGATTAGCGTCTCTCCTTTCATCAGGAAAAAAAACTTCATTTGTATCTGTTTCCATTTTGCAGCAATTATTTCATTATTCACATTCCTGTTGAAAACACTGGCAAAAAGAGCTTGTTGCAACATGGCTGATCTCTTATACTCTGCTGTCACCTGCTGGCCGTTTTTGTTGTTGTTGTTGTAATAACTACCATTGCTGTAAAGCCTTCTGTTTGCTCTTGCATAAAAAGACAAACAAACATATAAATATGTTTTTGGGAGCGAAGGACAAAGTTCTAAAAAAAAAAAAAAATACACATATTTGGGTTTGAATGAGCTCATTGCAATCAGCACCAAACACCTCTCAAAAAGTTTGTCCAAACGTGATCTCTCCTACCAAAGCAGCAAAGTTTAACTTAATAAAAATTACATTCCACTGGTATATCCCGATAATGCAAAGAAAAAACTTACTTTTATGTATGTTATTTTCTGGGGTTAGAACTGTCATGGGTGCCCTATAAAGGGTTAATCATATTTTTCTAGGTCTATTCTACACAGTCTGGATCAGATTAAATTTGATTTATTTTTATTATAAACACACTTTTTTTTTTTTGTCTGTGGAGAAAAAAAAGTCTTTAAAAATCTTAAATAGGATTTTCCAAAAGGACACAAGGTCTTGCCTTAAAAATATCACCTCATCTGTAAACCTGCCATTCAAAGGTCATAGACAAGACATAATTACAACATGGCAATATTAATGTTCCATTTTGTTCAGTATATTGTACATTTGTGTTCATGCTGTATGCGACAAGAAAAAAAACTAAGGTCCTTGGTGGTATAGTGATAACTATTGAATGGGCAAATGGATCACATATGTATGGTCACAAACTGGAATGATTCATAGAGTGTAGCAACTGAGCCATCCACAAACCAGAACAATGTTTTCTCAATGGCTAGCAGCAATAATAGAAATCTAACAAAATCCCACTTTTGGGGTGATTGTTTTACCAGCTTAGTTGAGGAGATTTCTTTAAAAAAAAAAAAAAAAAAGAAGCTATTATTCCACACCTCATAGCCTGGTATTCCCGGGTCTCCCAGCTGGCCCATTCTTCCAGGAGAACCCTGGGGAAATAAATCCACATTTAGGCCACGTTTTTACCAAAAATCCAATTATGCCTGTCAGTCCAAAAAGAAGCTCTGAAAGCAAACAGATGTTTTACCACCGGGCCTATCGTTCCTCTTGCTCCCTTCAGTCCAACAAATCCCGGCGCTCCTTGCTCGCCCATCGGCCCACTCTCACCCAGGTGACCTTGGTGTCCTTTGGTCCCCTGGCGAGAGGCAGTCAATAAGCGGGGTATGTAGCAGGGGTGAAAACTGCAATGTCTTGGGTGGCAATTTCCAATTTACTATCAGTGAGCATCTGCGGCAAGTAACCTCTTTATTTAGAAGTGTTCAATCACTCCTACAGGGACAGCAAATTGACTTGAATTGGGAAAGTGACGGGAAAACAAACCTTGCCTCCTGCTTTTCCTCCTTCGCCAATTTTGCCGGGTTTACCCTCTTGACCCTTTTTTTTTTTTTGTTAAAGTAGAATGATTTTAAGTGGACAAAAAAAACAAGACGTCTTATTTATCAGGCGAATCCGATAAAGACATGTACCGTCACCCCCGACAGTCCAGGAGGCCCACAGGGTCCATCTTCTCCTTTCTGGCCTATTTCACCCGTGTCTCCCTTGGCACCCTCTAAGCCGGCATCGCCCTTCTCACCCTGAAAAGACATCATTGTACAAGTTTAAGAATTGGTATGGATGGATGTGACGGATGAAGTTGTAATACTTGATAACATCAAAACAAAGAAGCAGAGTAGATCAAAAAATGCACATGCTGTAATTACTCAAACAGAAATAACACTTTATCCTCACTACACACAACACATTACGTTGGGTTTAATTGTTTACCTTATTTTAACAAAATGTAATGAAGTAGAATGAAAGTTAGTTAGCTAGCTAGCCAGTGACTTAATTACCTCATTTATTAGTTGGTTTATTATCTTATTCACAAAGTGGATGGATAGGAGGGCAGTTAGCATGCTAGTTTCTAAATTGATTACTTATTAATTTATGTATTGCTTTTTAGTTGGCAATTTTTTTTAGTTTTATAGTTAGTGAGGTAAGAAAAGTCATTAAACTAAGTATCTTATTACGAGGCAATCCCTTATTATCCAAAATTATCTGGGGTAAAAAGGGACAATTTAAACAAACGGAGAAAATAAATCTGAAAAAAATAAAGGACAATTTCAACTAAATTGGGGGAAAAAAATCTGGAAAAAAATAAGGGACAATTTCAACTAAATTGGGGGAAAAAAATCTGAAAAAAATAAGGGACAATTTCAACTAAATTGGGGGAAAAAAAATCTGAAAAAAATAAGGGACAATTTCAACTAAATTGGAAAAAAAATCTAAAAAAATATCTTTCTTTTTTTGTAACTTAATTAAAAAGAAAAATCTGAAAAAAAATTAATAGGGGACAATTTAAACTAAATGAAAAAAAAAACAGACAGGTAGTCCCTAGTTACCCAATATTATGGTATCTAATTTGTTGGTCGTTCGTTATCTAGTTTGTTGGTTATATAGTAAGCGAGCTTGCTAGGCACAGTGGGTAGTTTAGAGATGCCGCTAGTTACTTTTGATACATAGTCAAAAGAGGGGTCAGAATAGTCACGGTAGGTCAACTTGGTTGGCAACAGTGGTTAGGTCGCTATAGCTAGCTAGTTACTTACCTAATTTGTTATTTTTTTGGTTAGCCTATTTAGTGTGCTAGCTAAAATTAGTTGGTTGTTGTAACACAAGACGTGAATTTATCGCTATTTTTATTTTTTTTTTTAATAGTCACTATATCTCTAGATGATAGTAAAGCGTCAATGCAGTCAACAAATAGGACCTTCCATGATTAGTTTGTAACTTTTGTTAACAGTTTCTTGGCAAAAGGTCTGCGCTATGCAGAGTGATATCGTAGCTACTGTTGTTTGTGCGACACACCTATTAACGGAGCTACACGTGGCTGCAAGAACACGGTCAAAACTTTCTGACTTTCCATTTGTCTTTCACCAGAGTGGAAAAACGAAGTGATGCGAGCAGCTGATTTTATTCCTCCCAATAGTGAACAGCTAATGCTGCAAATCCCTGGTGAGCTGCTGTTTTCCATCCAAAAGATACACAGTGGATTTAATGCACGCTGCTTAACGCTCTTGGTTGACAAAAAATATGTTGTGTACATCACGGAGCCAAAATGAATCTCTTAATTCTGTTTGTTTGACGTGGTTTCATTATTCTCTTTACTGTTCCATCTTCTTTTCTTTTTTTTTTTCCTTTCCAGCCATGATAGCTTTTAAAAGAGTCTCATTGTCTGTTTCTGCCAATGCACTTCCAAGAGCTCACACATACTGTATGTCTGTCTCACTTTTAATAACAGTAAGCTGCAACATTGAACTGGATTTGAGTTCATTTGGTTGTCTTTCACATCATTCTTGGACTGAATGAATCCATGCTGATACTGTTTAGTTAGCTTTTCGGATTGATATAAACAATTCTAGGAATCTTATTTAGGTTGTGTTCCATTATTCTGTTCATGCTTTACCTTAACTCCATCAGGTCCACTTGGTCCAGCCTCACCATCGATGCCTTGCTCACCCTTAGGGGGGGGGGGGACAAAAAAAATCTTCATTCTTATAATTATTTCCACTTATATTTTCACTCGGTAGTGCTTTATAGACGATACTCACTCTCTGGCCAATCAAGCCCTGCTCTCCTATGTTGCCAGGTGGACCAATGTCACCCTGCCAATTAACGATTAACATTTCTCTGTTACAAAGTATGATGATAATGAGGGTGCAAATCCTGTGAGGCAGGCGTTCTAGTTATTTTATTACCCCTCTGTCCATAAAGCCCTACTTTCATTATAGGCGTACCTTTTTTTTTTTTTTTTTTTTTTTTCATGAGAGCTCAGTATTGTTCATTCGCTTTGACATCATCATTGCTCTCTTTTTTTTTTTTTTTTTAAACAAATAAATTAAAAAAATTTAATAAATGTTTTTTTTTTTTTTTTAATTTTTTAAAATATATATACATATATATATATATACATATACACACACATATATATATATATATATTTTTTTTTTGAATGTGCGTGTGTGTGTGTGTGCGTGCGTGCGTGCGAGCGTGTGTGTATTCATCAGTTCACCTAAAGCCCATTAAAAAAAAATCCCATACTAATAATATAATATAATAATAAATTGCCAAATGCAGAAACATCAATGATTATAATCATTATAGGCGTACCTAATAAAATGGCCCTTATGTACCTTGTCTCCAGGTTCGCCAGACAGTCCTCCTTCACCGACTTTCCCCAGTGGGCCCTGTGCAGAAACACGGACCGGCTTCAGTCTTCAGCCATCTGATGTTCTGTAAGCCAGTTGTGTGATAAGACTCACCGCGGGCCCAATCTCCCCCATCGGACCAACAATTCCTGGAGGCCCCGTTGCTCCCTACAGAGACAAAGGTAGGCCGTGAATTTGAGCGTTTGACGACCTCTAAAAGTGACAGCGGAGGAGGGAAATAAATGTGTGAAAATAAACGAGATGACGTGTGTGGGCTTGAGCAGCCAAATTAATCTGCAATGGAAAGTGCTTTCAAAACCACGCACCAGAGCCTTTTTAAGTAATGGAGATGAGCCTGTTGCTACGGCAACACTGTCAGGCCTACTGTAAAGCTGCCTCTCCAGGTATAAGATGTTGTGAATCATCGTCTCACTACTTGTCTAACGGTGTTTATGAGACTCAGGTGGAAGAAAAGGATTATTCTGCTCATTGTTTTTCGATCACAAATACGTTAGTTTGCTTCCAGAGCAGAGGGAAAAGGATCATTTTAAGATTTTAAGTCAAAGGTGCAGGAAGTAGCAAATATGTTTTAGAAATTGTTTTATGTCTATGTCAAACATTCCATAATTTCTGCAATATATTTGGGGAAACTGTTGTAAATCAAGTGAGTGTTTTGTTGTTTTAACATACCAACATATTGTACACTTGCCTGACTGTTAAAATCTCTTTAACTCATTCACTCCCAGCCATTTTCACTGAAGCAACCCCCTTCGCCCCAGGCTATTTTACTGGATTTTGCAAGGCCCACAGAATATTGTGTTCTATTGTTATAAAAACATGGAACCTACCAAAAGAAAGATTAGTCCCATCTTTCATCAGGGAATTATTATTATTTTTTTTATATGTTTCCGTTCTGCAGCAATTAGTATGCGAACATAGCTAAGTTTAATCATTATTCACAAAGCCGTTTAAAATAATGGGGAAAACAGCTTTTTGCATCATGGGCCCGGTTGATCTCTTATACTCTGCTGCCACCAGCTGGCCGTTTTTGTAATAACTACCATTGGCTCAAGCGTTCTCTTCACTTCAGAGGCTGCATCAAAGCCTTCTGTATCGCTCTAGCATAAAAACGTAGAAATATGTTTTTGGGACCATGTTAAAATTTAAAATAAAACATATTTATATGTTTTTGGGAGCAAATGAGTTCACCAAGGTTTTGTGGCAGCAACAGAAAGACATCAGTCAAATTGTGCGGTCTATTATTATAAAGCCATATGATCCTTACTTTGTAACAGAGAAATGTTAAATAAAAATAAAAAAAGACAAACAATTTAAGAAAATATTACTCACTGCATCCCCAGCTAGTCCTTTGTCCCCTGGAGGGCCAGAGTGCCCTTGTACCCCCTAAAATAAGGCACCATATTATTAACTAGTAAAAAAACTATTAAATAAAAATTAAAATAAGAAAACCTACTGGAAATCCATTTGGCCCAGCTTCACCAGGCTCACCAAGCTTTCCCTGCAACAAAATGAGGCAACTACTAAATATAAATAATGTATTTAATGTATGATTTCATTGTTGAAGAATTTGTTGACGTGTATTTATTACGTATTATTCAGGCTGAAAATAGTCATTTAGCACTTGCGTCATGGCCTTGTCCATAAAAAGGAATCTCATTTAGGATTTTGTACAAAGTAACCAAAAAAAGTATCAAGTTATTTTTATATACCTCATGGCCCGGGAGGCCTGTCTTTCCTGGCGGACCATCAGGGCCCTGCAAAGAAATGAGTTTCCCAAAAATCCCCCACAGTTAAAATGTTGCAGACAGCCAAGAGCTAACTAACGTGCATTTGATTCCTCCCAACAAAGAGCACGCCTGAATAAAGTCCTTCAGATGTTAAAAATAATCGCTGACAGAAAAAGAAAACTGATGAAAAGAGCTATTTATTATTACTTTTGCAAGATTTTCTTTGTCTTTATCAACAAGATGTTTATCAAAAATTTCCACGGTGAGGAAGAGCCAATGTATCCAATTAGAGAGCCGCGCTCTCCAAATGGAGTTTGAAATGCAAAATAATAGCATCAGCAAAGAAACAACCACTTGAATCGACATGAGAGAACATTTTAAGAACATTGACCATTTTTAAGGCGCTCACCTTTAGTCCAGCAGCACCGTCTTCCCCTACTTCACCATCTGGACCCCTCGGACCCTCAAGAAAAGAACAAAAAAGCTTTTATTGAGACGTTGTGCTGAAAATGAGGACTTTCACGATTCCCCGACTGATGTGGTTTCAAACATTAAGTCATTGAGTGGGAGCAATTTATCTTCATTTTGGACATCGCCATTTAGTCGAGCCCGGAGTCTCTATTTTTATTTATTACAATTCATCCCACATTCGAGACACTCGAATGAGGATTGTGGTTCTTTTCTAAATACATGCGAGTATACTGTATCACGCCATCTTTCCCTAATGGGGGATTGTCGAAATCCCCCATTGAAATGAATGGCAGGCGACCAGGGGTCCAATTCCCCCATTGAAATGAATGGCGGGCGACCAGGGGTCGACATTTCCCCATAGGAATGAATGGCGGGCGACCAGGGGTCGAAATCCCCCATTGAAATGAATGGCGGGCGACCAGGGGTCGAAATTTCCCCATAGGAATGAATGGCGGGCGACCAGGGGTCAAAATTCCCCATTGAAATGAATGGCGGGCGACCAGGGGTCAAAATTCAACATTGAAATGAATGGTGGGCGACCAGGGGTCCAATTCCCCCATTGAAATGAATGGCGGGCGACCAGGGGTCCAATTCCCCCATTGAAATGAATGGCGGGCAACCAGGGGTCAACATTTCCCCATAGGAATGAATGGCGGGCGACCAGGGGTCGAAATCCCCCATTGAAATGAATGGCGGGCGACCAGGGGTCGAAATTTCCCCATAGGAATGAATGGCGGGCGGCCAGGGGTCGAAATCCCCCATTGAAATGAATGGCGGGCGACCAGGGGTCGAAATTTCCCCATAGGAATGAATGGCGGGCGACCAGGGGTCGAAATCCCCCATTGAAATGAATGGCCGACGACCAGGGGTCGAAATTTCCCCATAGGAATGAATGGCGGGCGACCAGGGGTCCAATTCCCCCATTGAAATGAATGGCGGGCGACCAGGGGTCCAATTCCCCCATTGAAATGAATGGCGGGCAACCAGGGGTCAACATTTCCCCATAGGAATGAATGGCGGGCGACCAGGGGTCGAAATCCCCCATTGAAATGAATGGCGGGCGACCAGGGGTCGAAATTTCCCCATAGGAATGAATGGCGGGCGGCCAGGGGTCGAAATCCCCCATTGAAATGAATGGCGGGCGACCAGGGGTCGAAATTTCCCCATAGGAATGAATGGCGGGCGACCAGGGGTCGAAATCCCCCATTGAAATGAATGGCCGACGACCAGGGGTCGAAATTTCCCCATAGGAATGAATGGCGGGCGACCAGGGGTCCAATTCCCCCATTGAAATGAATGGCGGGCGACCAGGGGTCGAAATTTCCCCATAGGAATGAATGGCGGGCGACCAGGGGTCGACATTTCCCCATAGGAATGAATGGCGGGCGACCAGGGGTCGAAATTTCCCCATAGGAATGAATGGCGGGCGACCAGGGGTCGAAATTTCCCCATAGGAATGAATGGCGGGCGACCAGGGGTCGACATTTCCCCATAGGAATGAATGGCGGGCGACCAGGGGTCGACATTTCCCCATAGGAATGAATGGCGGGCGACCAGGGGTCGAAATCCCCCATTGAAATGAATGAATGGCGGGTGACCAGGGGTCGAAATTTCCCCATAGTAATGAATGGCGGGCGACCAGGGGTCGAAATCCCCCCATTGAAATGAATGACAGGCTACCAGGGGTCGAAATCCGATTGCTCTACATTGGCGCCTCGTTGCTGGAAACTATTGAAACTGTACCTACATGCTTATGATCACGCAATTATCCTAACTTCAAGAATGTGGTTATTTTCCAAATATACAAGGTGTCCCAAAAGTATACACTTCCTTGTTTCTATTTCGTTTCAGGTATTATTTGGATAGACGTTAGCATTTCATATCTTTGCAGTTTTTGTTATCAAATTGCCCATGGCAAGTTTCTCAGAACAGGATCGGTTCTTGACGAACCACCTAGCAGAAAGCCAACTACTACCACCAGTGAGTAAAATACTGAACTCCTAGAGCAGGCGTTGGCACGACGCCAGGAATGGCTACTCTGAAAATTCCTCATCAACAAAAGCTTGATTCAGCGGACGCCTCAGTGACTTCAGGTTGTTGAGCTTCATATTCTTCCACTATGAGAGAAACTCGCCATGGACAGCATAAAGTGCACTATGTTGTTGGAAAGCCTTCTTGGAACTATAGTCAGGGGCAAACGCTGCTAATGCTGATGGCACACGAACCTCTGAAATTAAGACAATTTGTTCCACGAGACTACGGAAACGTCACTGTCCATACACAACTTTAAGTGCTGAGGTACAACAGCTAAAAAGGAAAGAAACAAGGCACGTATAGATCACCGCTGGCCTCTTCAAAGTCCTTTTCCGGAAGATTTTTATTTCACTGAAAAATTCTTGCAGTGTTTAAACGGTTTGATTGACTGTTGATTTTCATCAGCTAGCACATTAAAGAGACGGGTATTTTAATTCTATTTTCCAAGGACTGGATATAATTCTCAACGATTACGGTTATCAAATATTACATTTGTGATATCAGGGGAGTATTGTTAAACTAATTTACAAAATGAAATGCCTTCATTATACGCGCTCGTGTTCAATTGTTCATTCGGTCCAACCGTCTCTCTGTGCGCCGTCTCATTAGTCTCATCAGTTGAATTATGGCAAAGTCAATAAACTGCTCTCGACCGTCCCTCCTTTCCACACCACATGTTTCTGACAGTTTATCACTGACACGGCTCTTTAAAGGAGATTCATTAGTATGTTTTGCCAGGCACATATATATATATATATATATATATATATAAATATAAATATATATATATATATATATATATATATATAAATATAAATATATATATATATATTTATTTTATTTTTTTTACATTGGACATTCACATTATGTGTATATATATATATATATATATATATATATGACTTTTTTCCCAGACAAATTAAATGACTTACCCCCACGCCTTTGGGTCCTCTCGTGCCGCCTGATCCCATTAAACCAGTAGGTCCCTAAAACACCAATATACAGTATAAATACTGTAAATACTGAAATTGGCTGGCAACCAGTCAATTGAAATATTGCAACAGTTTGACGATCAAGCTAGTTTGACTTACTGGGCTTCCTTCTGTCCCAGGAGGGCCCGTCTCTCCAGGTACTCCAGTGTGACCCTGAAAGAACAAACAGAACTGCCAGTGATTGATTAATCACATGTTGAATATCATTATTCAAGTGACTGAAACGACCAAGCTGAATGAACATCATCACTGCATGTAGCTAACAAAGCACAGAGTGCCCTTGGGACGAGAGACAGGCATCAGACATACTCCTTACCATCGGCCCCGATTCCCCTGGAGGTCCGGGGATGCCTATTTTCCCACGATCACCCTGTGGAAGGGCACGTCATAATTACAACTTTTTATGTACTGTATAACTTTAAGACAGACAAATACTTTATTAGTTATTCTAAAGATTTTGAGCAGCCGATTTAAAACCCCTAGGCGTTATTGTGACCATTTTTGGGCTTTTTGTTGGTTCTGACCAAGCCATTTCAAAATAAAATACTGCCCACGGGTTAAGAACTCCATATCATTTTGGGATCCCAGATTTTTTTTTGTCCCAAATCATGGACAGAAAATTGATCAATATTAACAATGGCTAGCAAAATGTGCGATAATTAAAAAAAAAAAAAAAACAAGCCCACCGTTTCGCCTGCAAGGCCCATTTCCCCGGTAGTTCCGACGAAGCCATGCAAACCCTGATGGAATAAGAGAAAAACACTCGATATCACTTCTATTGTTCCTCGCTTTGCAAACTAAGCAGATGTGCTGAGATTTCACACAGAAAAAAGATTTGTTACCCTCTCGCCAAGATTCCCGACCTCTCCGATGATCCCGGTCTCACCCTGCGGAGAATAAAGTATGTCTCATTTGTGAACGTGTTAAAGGACAATTACCATCTACTGAATAAATAATGACGCTGATCACGGGCCATTATAGTAAAAGAGAACACAATGTTAGGTTTGTGTACGCTCTCTTCTTCTGACCTTGAGTCCGTCCAGGCCTGTAAGTCCAGGGAATCCTTGCCTCCCCGGCCTGCCCTGAACACAAAGTCAAAGTGACACAGAGAATGTGCTGCGGAATGAGAAACACTCGACATATGTCTAGTTCAAAGTGGGGTTGTAGGTCGATCTGGTTATCACTGAGTGGCATAAAAAATCTGACTTTTGAATCTATAACAGAATCTCAAAGCCTTTGAAATTCCGATTGGATTCGTCTAAAATGTGAAGCCCATGTTTGGAAGTTATTTTATTCCTACAATGCTAAAACAACCTTTGTCAGCCATGACTTGTTTTGGTGAAACTATAGAGACGGCATAGTTGGTTAGCATTGAAAGTTTGTCTTGGGATCTTTGTGTGTTTTTTTTCCCCCTGTCAAAAAACATATCCGTTTCCTGTTTCACATTCTCCGTTCATTATTAACTCTTTGACTGCCAAAAACGTTAAATAACGTTTAGTAAAATCCTATGGAGGAGTGCCAAAGACGTTAAAAGACGTTTTTTTTCAAAACAGAGATGAAACTAACCATTTTCTATTGTTGATTACTGAAAAACGGAATACGGTAGAAACAAACTTTTTTTTCTGATGAAAGATGAGAGTCCAATCTTTCATTTGGTAGTATGTGTGTTTCCATAGTCCAAACACATAATTTTCTGTGGACCTTGAAAGATCAGTCAAAAATGCTTAAATCGGCTGGCACCCACGGCATCCCTTTTCTGAAAACGTCTGGCAGTCAAAGAGCTAATATAATGTAGTATGTATAAGAGCTATAATTAGCGTAGGGCCGTAAACGGCACCATTCTATTTTTAGCACCGCAGCTCGACAGCGTTAACGAGGCAATTAAGCGCTCGGCAAACATAAACGAGGCAATTAAACACTGTGAAGTGAGCTACAAACATATATAATACACAATGAACCACTGATATCAGTGATATTACTCACAACAAGAGTACTTACTTATTCTCAGTAACGCACACCGAAATGGTGCTGCCGGAAGTAATAAAAGTGTTACCTCATAAGGAGACACACAGGAAACGAACGAGACGGAACAAAACTTTCATTCCCCCCCCCAGTCTTTCTGACAGATTATGACCGAAAAATGGCCACAAGAGTGGGGGCCGATACCAGTATCGATATCCATTGCGAGTACCGAAATATGGCCTGGTATCGGCCCGATACGATACCTGGTATCAGTACTCTCCCATCCCTAGTCAATACTAGCCCTTTGTTGATAAGAATAAAAAGTGGCTTTGTCCAATCAGCACTCACCTCAAGTCCAGCTGGCCCAGCCGGCCCAATTGGCCCCTCATCACCCTATTTGAAAATACGGTAAGTATCAAAACTTGATCCATCTATTCTTGATCAATAGGATGGGACTTTCTCACATTGAGTCCAGTTGTTCCTTGTGGACCCGGAACCCCCCGTGTGCCTTGCCTCCCCTGCGAATGACAACACTGAAAATCAAAACTTTTGCCACATTGTAGACACCATTTCTTTACATTTACACTCTACCAACCTTCGGTCCCTCTGGGCCGTTTTGACCCGGTTGTCCTATGTCACCCGGGAAACCCTGTAAAGATCCCCGTAAAGCAAAATCCACACTATTATACTGTTATTTGTAATTTTATTCCAAGATTCATTCATGTTGCTTTGTTAAAAAAAAATATGACAGGATCAGGTTCTACCTCTAAACCAGGAGGGCCGGCTGAACCATCGGGGCCTTTTTCACCAGGTTGACCCTAAAAAGTGTGAAGATGGTCACCAAAGTAAAGCACAAGTCATATGTGCCATCAACCCCCCCCCCCCCCCCCCCAAAAAAAAGAAGTGGAGCTGAGTTATCAGTTTATAGCTAGCAAAGCCCCATAATTAACCGTTCTGAAATCGTTGTAGACTTTGTGTTACCAAACTAAGGGATTTACCTGTTGTCCTGGATTTCCAGACGGTCCTGGTGTACCAGGTGATCCCTGGATGCCCTGTGAAAGTACAACTTTAGAGTAAATAGGTCAATCGTTGACAGAATAAGATCCAGAAAATTGAACCATGAACTTAGTGGAGCTTGCTTTGGACAAACTTTACCTTGTCCCCTTTGAAACCTCCTTCTCCTGGTTCTCCTGGCAAACCAACGTCTCCCTGAGAGGCAAAACATACATGACACAACAGCAACAATTAAGAAAAAAATAGAGAGAGAAGTCATACATACGTTTTGTATTAGTAATCCAACTCAAGATAAATGCAGGATTTGATTAAGACTAAGGTTTTTACGTCTGTTTCACACGTGATTAGACAGCTTACGTTTTTATATACGCTGCCAAAATATCCAACGGGACCCGTGTTTTTTTTTTACTTCAGAGCTTGCCAAAGTCTGTCAATCAACTCAAAATGACCTTGACTAAAAAAATTGCCACAACTACCGCATCAAGGACGGCATCTCACCGCTGCAAAAACCCACACAACTCATCACTGCCGAATATAAATTGCATACCATAAATTATAACCGCTGTAAAACTAGTTGCAAACAGTCAAAAACACAGTGATTCAACATCACTTCAAGTTACCACATGATCATTTTGTGGCTGCGAAGCAATAGGAGTATATAGTGAAACTCTGTGCAAGTCATCAAAAATGTCAAAAGCAATATCTATCCGCCAGTTTTGCTTTTAGAAAACATTGTCAAGTGCAAAAACTGAAGTATGGTTTGAATTCTATATCTTTGAAAAATATTAGTCGTTACATGGAAGATGATTTTGGTTGCCCTTCAGGACAAGCCGCTATTTCGAGATCAATTTTACGGGCCCAGTGGCATTGTCATCATTATTAACTCATTCACTCGCAGCCATTTTCACTGAAGCAACCTCCTTCGCTCCCGGCTGTTTTACTGGATTTTGACAGATTTTGCAAGGCCCACATAATATTGTGTTCTATTGCTATAAAAAACATGGAACCTACCAAAGGAAAGATTAAAGTCTCTTCTTTCATCAGGAAAAAAAAGTATATTTCTATCTGTTTCCGTTTCCGCATTAGAATGTAGCTAAGTTTAATTATTATTCACAAATCTGTTTAAAATAGTGGGGAAAACAGCTTGTTGCAACATGGCCCTGGTTGATCTCTTATACTCTGCGGCCACCTTCTGGCCGTTTTTGTAATAACTACCATTCTTCAAGCATCCCTTTTCAATTCGGAGGCTGTATCAAAGCTTTCTGTATGATCTAGCATTAAAAAAAAAAAACATAAAAAAACATATAAATACGTATTTGGGAGCATGGTAATATTTAAATAGAACGTATTTATATATACGTTTTTTGGGAGCAAATGAGTTAAGTAGTCGGTGGTCATTGTGTACCTACGGTAGTTTGGCAGACTAGACTGTCGTAATGGTGTTTGAGGGCTAATAATCTGAGAAATACATGTGCAGATCACCTTATCACCTTTCAGTCCGGGTTCACCGCCGTTTCCTGGCACTCCCTTGGAAGCAAAAAGACAAACGCCTAAGGAATAACAGGCCAAAGTGTGCTTTTTTTTTTCATATCGCATCACCTTGGAGACGGGTTACAGTGTTTACCTTGAGTCCCGGAGGTCCTGGTAAACCCATAATGCCAGCAGGACCCATCTCGCCCTTTAGGAACGACGCAAAAATAAAAGACAGGTAAGGAAATCCTGCAGTCCAAATATCCAGTGTTAAATTGGGTCTGATGGGTCAGTGTCAATACTTACGAGAAGACCAGGAACTCCATGTGGACCAGGCGCTCCAAGGTCACCCTTGGAGAGAAAAGTGAGGAGAAGAAATTAGACCCAAATATACGCAAGTTAATCCAGCGCATTTCTGCGCAGGTTTTTCGTTTCAGTCGAGCCCGCTGACTGAGCACTTGGCGCGCAACACACACAGACTTCTGTTGTCCAGGTTATCAATCCGGCGGCCGCATGCCATGTCCACATCCTCTCCCAGCGAAACGGCCAGCGGAGGGATGGATGACAAACAGCCCAGCGTGGCTTTCCTGTCACCTCCTCTGGTTCTCCAAAAGGACAACAGGAGATGAAAGCAGCCAAATGTGACCTGTTTCCTAAACCAGACAGGAAATGAGACCTGGAGTGGGGGGGGGGGGGGGCAGATCTGAGAGGTCAGACCATGGCAGTCGATTCCCGGGAACTGAAACTTACAAAGCTGCGAAAGAGTTGTTGTATGGACACTACTATAAAACTGAATGTCCACAAGGGATTTGGTTCCAGGTCCGACTTATGGAACTCGGGAGTAGTGCCCTTAACCCAAATCCTTTGGATAGGAAAATCAGCCCATTGACCTGATACCACCTAATACTTAATAGTTCTATTACATAGTCAACTCATTCCTACACAGGTGCCCCCATTACTCATCTGTGGCGTCAACAAGGGTCAATGGCCTAACCAAGACGTCAACACCGCCTACTCACATTTCAACCTGCATTGTTGCAACCATAGAGGAGAACACCAAAGAACCCTAAGAGCCAGATCACATACGGAACTACTGCCTGGTCTACTGGTAGCAGTTCTTCTGATTAGTATCCTACTTTTTTTTTTTTGCATTGCCCTGAGTAGGAACCCCTTTCTGTTGGGAATTTTATCAACACAACAGTGCTGAGCTTTCCAACTCGCAAAGATGAATGCTATATGTCAAAACAAGGACACGACTGTTTTTTTTTTTCCAAGTACTGTACAGTGGAACCTCTAAGGTAGAGCTCCCCTGAGGTTGTACAATATTCCTCTTAACTTGCACAAAACCTAAGAAGATCTAAGATCAGCAAGCATCAAAGAACTAGCTCTCTATATTTTTTGTTTTGTAAATTTTTTTTTTGGGGGGGGGCTATTTGTGACTTCATTCCAACACCGTTTCCGAAGAAAAATGGCTGGTTTTGTAAAATTCCAGACATGCTTTGCATAGTTAAGATTTTATAATGACAAGAGTTTGGCCCTGGAGCAAAATTTATTTGCTTGTAATTTTTATTGCTACGCTATGTTTGCTATGTTGGTAGGTTAGCACGTCTACTCTACAGTCCAGAGGTTTGGGGTTTGAATCTCTGAATTCTGAACCTTCCTGCGCTTATTCTACAGTTCCTTCCATTTTCCAAATACATCCATGCGAGGTTCATTGCAGACTCTAGATTAATATTCATAAACGCCCAGGGGATTGACTGGCGACCAGTCCGAGGCAGGGTGAATCCCGCCTCTCGTCCAAAGTCAGCTGGGAAAGTCTGCAGCTCCTCATAAGGACAAACAAAACTGAAGGGATGAATGTTTAGTATTTTTGAGCAGCCCTGCTCCCTCTTTTCATCTCCCATTGCTTGACTTTTTATTTATAAAGCCTTTTATCAATGTAAATTGTGCACTTTGTTGAGGGTCTTTTGCCCAGATTTAGTTATAACTGTTTTAATTTACTTATTTCCTCAGTAGAACTTTGTCTTTGGTAAGTGCTGTCGCAATTTCTGCTCATGTCATCATGTCTAAAGGACCTCGTCTGTTTCCACATCAATGGGCC
The DNA here is from genome assembly GCF_051991255.1 of Vanacampus margaritifer. Lineage (NCBI taxonomy): Eukaryota > Metazoa > Chordata > Actinopteri > Syngnathiformes > Syngnathidae > Vanacampus > Vanacampus margaritifer. The sequence goes on from NC_135434.1 coordinate 4,878,410, forward strand.
AGTGCTTGGGGTTGAACTCGATGTGTATTGGATGATATGCTGTAAAAGTGTAAAAAGTCTTATCTGCTTCCGGCTGTCGTCATGTGTATTGAACTCGGGGGCTGGGGGCTGTTTCCTGGGGGGTTTTCAAGATAGTATAAGAATGCTGTGAGTCCGCTGAAATAACACACTTGCGAGAGGACTGCAGCCATTTGTCTGTAAACTTGCTTGTGTCCAGAATATTCTGTAAAATAAATCCTTCGAAGGACCTGTTCACCGATCTCCAGTCCGTATTCAGAAAATCAACATTCTCTCTACCCGAACAGCAACGAGCACGCGGAAGACAAAGATAGTCTTCGAACAACTTCTATAGATTTAATTGTTATTCTATACTTACAGGGTTGCCATCAAGGCCAGGGGGTCCTCTTTCTCCAAAGTCGCCAAGAAATCCCTAAGCAGACGGACAAGGTCGTTATGTAAGTAGAGGGGGAACGCAGTGGCTTTTTCGCAGTCTTGTTACTGTTATGCTTTCATTCAATTGCGCGTGAAGTGTTACGAAGTTTGCAAATTAAAACTGAGCAGATTAGATGCACTCCCCACGCTTCATTTGTGACAGACTGGCAGGAAATTCCAATAGCATGCGCGCCAGCCGCCAGCACTTGCCCACATGGTTGACTAAAGCTGCTTGGTCCGTGAACCCCCCCAAATGCATACGGCAGCGTTTTTTTGTTTTGTTTTTTGTTTTTATTGCGGCTGGTGCTGCTGATTCCATTATGAAGACTGAACAAAAACATGACGCATGCTTGTCAGCATGCCAAGGTCAACACGCACTTCGCAGGGAAACATCCCCACGCGCCTGTGGAAGACGGGAATGATGACGGGAAAAAAAAATGATATTTGCTGACTGAGGTTTGATTCATTTCATAATACCAAAAGAGACTTCGGTTTGTTTTTTTTAAAGCTTTTTTTTTTTGTGTGCATCTAATCTGGAACATTTGGCTGATGTGGATAAAGCAATAAGCAGTAATTGGTGCAACATGAAGCCCACAGCAAATGTGGAAAAAGTTGCCTCTTTCCAGAAATGCTAATAAATGTCTTGGCTTGATCAGAAACACATGCAAGACTTTAACAAATTGGCGAGACTTTTTTTTTTTTTTTTTCACGAGAGGATCCGTCTAAAAAAACTTCAGCCACTCTTTTATTCATACGCATAATTTAATTAACAGCAGAGCATGAAACAACTGCTTTAAAATCTACATATGAACACGCTTGTGTCTTTCCGTTTCACTTCTGCTGACTCAGAGAAGAAAACGAAGAACGCTACACAAAGCAAATGAGCTCACTGAAAGTGAAATAACTCATGGCAAGGCTACGATGAGGCCCGTTGTTGGCCGCCGCGCTCATGTCGAAACGCACGAGCCCGACCCGCCCGCTGGGACCCGAGCGCTCGTGAGCGCTATCGCCGTTTTCCATGTAAGCCCTCGCGGATGGAAGGCTGACTTCCAGGCGCCGTTGACGACACACTTTGCCTGGTGTGTGGCTCGCTGCGCCGAAGGGCCAAAACCGCAACTGACACTTTGAGTTAGCAAAGTATGCTAGTGAAAAAGAAGCACGACACCCTGCGTTGCCTTTCGTGTCTTCAAACTGCAGGAAAAGCATTTTCGAACTTTATTTAAAAATACAAAACAATAAATATAATAAAAAAAACATTCACATTTTTAGTCTCTTCATGAATGCGACGCTTGTTATCGATGCGTGGGATGTTCACAAGCTTAAAGCTGCTCAATGCAGAAAATTTAATTTAGATCGCTACTGCCACATGTGGCCGAGAAATGGAACTGCACGCGTACACCATTCGCACACAATGTCAAATCGGCAGACAGAAGGCGAGAAATTCGAAGTACCCACTGTGAAAAACTAAGGTGTGAATAATTAGAAGATGTCCTCCAAATGGCTTTTTTCGAAAATAAGGGTCAATAAATGAAAATGATGAAAAGTGTGTTGAGAGAAAACTTTACCGGCCTACCCATCTCGCCCTTCTTCCCATGAACGCCCGGAATTCCCTGAAACAAGAACAAACAAACGAGTGAGAAAAAAGAGCTCCCTCTAGTTGTGTATGAAAGAATCACGGAATGAAATGTTCAAACTAGTGGCATCAACTTTTTATTTTTTTATCCAGTTTTAAACATTAAGTACAGTTTAATTGTATTTAACTTTTAAATAATTTTGAAAGTTGAAACGCTTGTTTTTTTTTTTTACAACTTGAAGTAGTTAAAAAATAATAATTCTTATATTTAAGCACCGTGTGAAAGAATCGCTAAATTAAATGTTTGTTTTTTTAAATCGAGTTTAAAATATTAAGTACAGTTTAGTTGTATTTAACTTTAAAATAATTTTGAAGCGCTTTTTTTTTTCTTACTACTAAAGTAGTTTTATTTATTTTCTTATAATTAAGCGCCGTGTTAATGTTCTAACCGTGCATAATGTTACAGTCGCTAACAAAATGGAATTTTCTTTCTTTTAGTATTCGGATGGAACTCAGCCGACAACCGGCAAATCGAACCGGCTCCCCTCATTCTTTTTTAAAATTTGAGCGGTCAAAGCGCATACAGTTCTTGGCATTGCGTAAGCAGAAATTGACGCACTGTATTTGAAGTTAGCAATTTGAGATCGCCTTGCACCCCTGATCGTGCATCCGTGTGTCCAAAGTACATCGGATAGTGACGATGCCTATGAGGTATTAATTATTAACATCTCTTGTCAACGCACTTCAATGCAAGCCACATTTTCTTGCACCGATGGTTCAAAAGCTTGGCAAATGTAATCACATTACTTGAACTTGCAGCACCAACAGCCTGGTTCACGGCCCTCATTCACTCACGCAAATGGATTGAGAAGGGGTTTAAAAGGTTTACATCTCACTCAATCCAATTTCCCACTAGGGACTGTTGTTAATTTGCACCGCTGGACCTCGCCTGTACAATTTAATGAATTTGAAATGAGTGAATTGAATCGCTTGGCTCATTCGGAGCGGCACCGCTGACACTCACTCTCTCGCCATCGGGACCAGGAAGGCCAAAGATCCCGGGGACGCCGATGTGCCCCTAAAGAGATTAGAAGAGGAAGGTGGATGAAAGGGGGGGCGGGGCCATCACAAGTAAGGAAACACATCTTTATAAAGACAGTTGCTGTGAATTGTCAATGTTGTTGAAGAGGAGCCAGGCCTTGAGGCCGGTGTATATGCCCATGGACTGCATGGTGCTGGCTTCCACGATGTAGTCCAAGGGCACATACCCTCGCATCAAGAATCTCTGAAGACCTTTCTGCCCGACCTGCTCGGTGGAGAAACAAACATTACAAGGAACTCGCATCATAAACTCCATGCACATGAAAGTCAACACAAAACTGAAGACCCTCCGATTCAAGATTCAAGTGTAGACTGCACTGTAAAATAGTGTTGTTCCGATACCGATACCGGAGAGGCCCCGATACTACATTAAAACAGTAGTATCGGCGAGTACTAACAAGTAACATGCCGATACCATTGTTTCCGATGCTAATAGGACTTTGGATGCAGCATCTTGTGTCTTGCTTTATGCACGACATTCACTGACGTGTGACGTGTTCACTGCATGCCGAGCCAAGGTATCCTATTGGCCCTTGAATGCTCTGAACCAATGACAGGGCAGCTCATGTTGAAAAAAAAACAACCTAGGTATCGGCATCGAACGATACAGCAAAAATGGGTATCAGAATCGGTATCGGGGTCAAAAACGGTATCGGAACAACACTACTGTAAAAACAGTTGGGTCAAAAATGGAGTCACTACTTGCGTCAATTTGACCCAATTTTTGGGGTTATGTACAAAAAAAGAAAGAAATTTCTCTAAAAAGAAATACAATAAATACTTGTTAAATTGACTCTGTTTGAGGTTTTGTGTGCAGTGCAAAAATTACCCAAATTGGGTCAAAAGGTGACCAAACCAATTTTGGGGGGTTTTTCATTTCAACCAAAAAGTTGGGTCAAATGAATAATCATAACACAGTTTATGGGGTTTTGTGTGCACTCAGTTGAGTCAAAAATACTACTTACCATTTTTATTTGGGGGGGGGGGGGGGTTATGTACATGTATTTAACCCAACATTTTGATTTCAAAGATTAACGCGAGCAGTTGGATCGATCCTTTTTTGACCCAAATTGTGTTATTTCTGACTCAACTATTTGTAGAATGTGCCCTAACCATGCAAAGTATATATGAAAATCCTAAAATATGTTTTATCCTGACATTGAACTCACCTTGGCTCCCTTTGGTCCCATATCACCTAAAGGCCCAGGTAACCCCTGAATGTAAAATGAAAATATAAAGAATGTGTGTTTGAGGTTACAGTCAGCCATGTTGATCATCAAATAGCAACACGCGAAATATATCTGACCAGAAATCCTCTGAATTTTCTAAAGCAATCCCAAATTTTCAAAAAAGCACCTTTTGTGGAGGAGTTGTTTTGGTTTAGTATATAAAAAAAAAATAAAATTCAAACGCCTTGATCTTTTGGGGTCTCTGGAATTGATCGTACAGTCCAGTGAACTCCCGTTTATCACAGTGGAAACGTTAATGAGGGAAAGTCTGCATCTTGGGTGATACTCTATGTTGGTTGTTTTTAAAGGGCGCTATAAATAAAGCTAAAATTGAGCGGATGATTTTTTTTCAAAAAAGTTAAAAGCTGCTACTGTAGCACTCGTGTTTGGTCCTCGGGGAATATTTGAACTTGGTAGTGAAGAGATGCACGTCGCCAACACAGGCTCATAATCTGACAGTTTTGTCGTAAATGTGTCAAACCCAAAGCAGCCACGACAATTTTTCTGGCATGTTATGATCTCATGTACTTATAGGCACACATAATGTGCATGTGTCCTGCATTCTTCACATAAAAAAAAAAAAAACGTCTTACAGATGTGGCGGACTATAAATTCAACGCGTTCCGCTGGGATACGTTCAGCAGCTTGATGAAATTGTACGAGTATTTTGGCTGCTGTTCAGCAGCATTTACGTTCTACTTTTCAGACCGAATGCCAGTGAACGCATCGCCGCCACCATAAAGCTCATCTGTCAGTTTGGAGGACGTGGCCGCTTGATTGTGCAGCGCGGCCCCTCCCCAGCCTGCTCGTGGTAGGGGGGGGGGGGGTGCTAAAACCTCATCCATCACCAACACGGTAAGCGACCACCCGCAGGCGTCAGACTTTTGACATAATAAGGAGGCAAATGGCGAGACCTGTGCGTGAACCCGGAGATAGTTTAAATATACAAATGGGAGGGAAAAAGTTGTCTGGTTGAGGTTAAGTAAAGTTTAAAAGGCGAGACGCACTTTAACATCTTCGACTTTTGGCTTCGTCTGGACTCGGACCTATAAATTTTGAAATTCCTCGTTAGACAGATGCCATCTTGATCACTTGGCTTTTTCTAGCATTTGCTTTTATTCAGCTTTTGCCATAAATGTTTTCATCTGTATGTATGAATCCATATATATAAAAGCACATCACACTCTAAAAAAAAAGTTGGGTCAAAAGTAACCCAATTATGGATAAAAAATGGACAATTTATGGGTCAAATTGACCCAACTTTCTGCGTTGTTTTATACAAAATAACCCAATTTTTGGACCCAATTAAAGGATCTGACCAATATTTATGAGTTGTTTTACACTAAAAGACCAATTTCTTGACTCAAAATTGGGTCAAATTGACCCAAGTAGAGGGTTCATTCCATTTTTTCTTTCACCTCTAAAAACTTTACTTTTACTTTTCTTTTACTCTAAAAACAGTCGGGTCAAAAATAACCCAATTATGGGTTATTTTTGACCCGACTGTTTTTAGAGTGTATTAAAAAAAAATGGAGTAGGAGCGCAAAAACTGCATATGTATAAATAAAATGGGGGGGGGGGGGGGACTAACAAAATAATAATTAATATTATAATGTAATGTAATAATAATAATGACTAATTATGCATAAGAGTAGCAAATTGTAAGTTACTTTATGCCATGAATGTTTTCATGTGTATGTGTAAAGTCCATAAGATTTGAAAGCAAATTATTAAAAAAAAAATAAAAACTGAGTAGGAGTGCAATAACTGCATATGTAAAAATGAAATGGGGGTGAAAAACAAAGAAAATAATAATTAATATAATAATGTAATGTAAAAATAATAATAATTCCAAATTATGCATAAGAAGTGCAAATTATAAGTTATTTTATGATAAATAACTACAAGAATAATAACAGTACTAATTTTTTATTTATTATGCATTTAATTATTAATGCTCGATGAGAGGAAAAACAACTCGCCTAGAAAATATCTGCAACCCGTTTTTGGTTTTGGCTTCAGTTAAATTTTTGTCATGTACAGTTTCAGGACAGGTTTCTTTTTATGATAATATTTATATTAAGAGACAAACTAATACATAGAAAAACTCAATAATATGAATGGTTACAATAGCATTTTGATTTTCCTTTGTGCGTGTTTGTGTGTGTGTGTGGCCCTGCTCAACCAACACTGCAAGACTAGATTTACTGCACCTGCCTGCCAGGATAACCTTTGACCCCGGGGCTTCCGTCTGCTCCTTGTTTGCCCTTTTGGAGAGAAGGAACGAAACAGATCAGCACTACTAAGTGGCACAAGAAAGGAGGGTAAGAGTATCCTCTTATTTCATGCACATGTGTTTCTAGTTGGGAGGCACAACTCGCCGGAGTAATGGGATGGAAAAAAGTCTTTTAACGATACAAACGCGGCGGTTATGGATAAACACGCAAATAGCATCATGAAAGAAGTCTTGCTTCGGCAGGCGAGTGTCGCTTGAGGCGAGTGAGCAGCTTCACATAATAAGACCCGTTTCAAATACTCGGATAATCATGCTACGCTATATCAATCGATGTGGCCCGTGAAAGCAAATCATGTGTGTCCACTTCCGTGATCCTCGCTCAAATATGTACCAAAAATTCAAATTGTCATGTGTAATAAATGATAACGTTGAGATTTGGCCACAGCAAAAAAAAGTTAACCTTCATACAGTGACTTGAACAATAATTGAACAAACTATTTACTTCCAAAAAATGGATACGTATGTTCTATTTTAAATATTACCATGCTCCCAAGGACGTATTTATACGTTTTTATGTTGTTGTTTTTTTATGCTAGAGCATACAGAAGGCTTTGATGCAGCCTCTGAACTGCAGAGAACGGGTGAATCAATGGTAGTAATTACAAAAACGGCCAGCAGGTGGCAGCAGAGTATAAGAGATCAACCATGGCCATGTTGCAACAAGCTCATTTACCTATAGTTCTAAACAGATTTGTGAATGATGATGAAACTTAGCTATATTCTAATGCTAATGCTAATTGCTGCAAAACAGATACATGTATATGTTTTTTTTGCTGATGAAAGAAGAGACTCTAATCTTTATTTTGGTAGTTTTCATGTTTTTACAGCAATAGAACAGAATATTTTGATGGGGAAGTTCACTCATTTTTAACTCATGTGCTCCCAAAAACGTATAAATACGTTCTATTTTAAATATTACCATGCTCCCGAAGACGTGTTTATACATGTTTTTAATGTGTTTTATGCTAGAGCATACAGAAGGCTTTGATACAGCTCATGACATGAAAAGGTCGCTTAAAGCAATGGTAGTTATTACAAAAACGGCCAGCAGGTGGCAGCAGAGTATAAGAGATCAACCATGGCCATGTTGCAACAACCTCATTTACCCATAGTTCTAAACAGATTTGTGAATGATGATGAAACTTAGCTATATTCTAATGCTAATGCTAATTGCTGCAAAACAGATACATGTATATGTTTTTTTTTTTTTTTTTTGCTGATGAAAGAAGAGACTCTAATCTTTATTTTTTGGTAGTTTTCATGTTTTTATAGCAATAGAACAGAATATTTTGATGGGGAAATGCACTCATTTTTAACTCATGTGCTCCCAAAAATGTATAAATACGTTCTATTTTAAATATTACCAGGCTCCCAAAGACGTGTTTATACATGTTTTTAATGTGTTTTATGCTAGAGCATACAGAAGGCTTTGATACAGCTCATGACATGAAAAGGTCGCTTAAAGCAATGGTAGTTATTACAAAAATGGCCAGCAGGTGGCAGCAGAGTATAAGAGATCAACCATGGCCATGTTGCAAAAACTCATTTACCCATAGTTCTAAACAGATTTGTGAATGATGATGAAACTTAGCTATATTTTAATGCTAATGCTAATTGCTGCAAAACAGATACATGTATACGTTTTGGTTTTTTTGCTGATGAAAGAAGAGACTCTAATCTTTATTTTTTGGTAGTTTTCATGTTTTTATAGCAATAGAACAGAATATTCTGTGGGCCTTGCAAAATCAGTCAAAATCCAGTTTATCAGCCGGGAGCGAAGGGGGTTGCTTCAGTGAAAATGGCTGGGTGTGAATGGATTGCCCGTCAATATGAACCCTAAAACATGCTGCAAATGATCTTTTAAAAATTGTGCATCATAACATGGAATTTATCCATGTTACATTCATATTATTTTGAATTACAATAACATTACAATATACAACATAAATGACTTGTTCTCCACCACAAATCCACCCACTGGGACTTGTGAAAGCGACTACAAACTTCCAAAGAGTACTTAATAAAAAGCAATTAAATGAAAAATACTTCACGGGCTGTTTGTACTGTTTACTAAATTTGAAACACTTTCTTATTCAATGGCTACAATTACAGCATTCGTTGTTAAAGAAGCTGCAATAAAAGTAAGGAATGTTATAATCTGTGGTTAGTAGAGTCAAAAAAAAAAAACAATTTAAAATGTATTATACAAACACACTAACACCAAATTAAAGATTCTAGTGGTGCTTGGGGAGGGCCAGGATGTCATTTTGGTCGCTAATGAGTTTTTTTTTGTTTGTTTTTTATGTATTATGAAGAAAAGATGGATTTAAAAAGCAGCATTGCCCCCATTTGTTACGTCTGGCGTACTCCTGAATGGCATTTTAACTCACGCACAATATTGCCAGTAAATTTGAGAATGAGCTGCAAAAGCTATAATATGCATGCCGTAAATATAAAGAAAGGCATGTAGGTCACATTTGCAGCCGCCGCTGGACGAGACAGGAAGTTAATTAGCAGAGAGAGAGCGCACAAGATTTGGGAGTGTGGGAGTGCAGCAAATAGCCTCGGGTGCCCAAAGCCGTTTAGCCCACTTGTGTGCTTGCCAGCATTCTCTCGCTTTCCCGCCAAGATTCCTGAACAACTGATAGCTGATGTTTCTAGGTTAATATCCCCTCTCACGTCCCGTTTTGTATCTAAAAATAAAAGACGTCCAGGGAACCCTTGCTGCATAGTCTTCTTTTTTTATTTATTCCAAATTATGCATAAGAATTGCAAATTATAACTTACTTTATGATAAATAACTACAAGAATGATAACAGTACTTTTTTTTAAATATATATATATATATATATATATATATATACTTTAGATTTAGATTTAGATTTAATTAAAATAAATGACTCCAAAAAGCACTCCACGACCTCCAACATCGGGCCTAATTGAAGCATTTTCCTGATTACCGGATTTTCCTATAAATTATTCTGAATCTTGTGGTGTGGGATTGTTTCAAGAGGATTTTTTTTTATCCCTGCGTGATCATTTTTGTTTCTGGCATTTTGCCTGTGTCATGTTAGACATGCCATTTAACTCTTTGACTGCCAGACGTTTTCAGAAAAGGGATGCCGTTGGGTGCCAGCCGATTTAAGCATTTTGACTGATCTTTCAAGGTCCACAGAAAATGATGTGTTTGGACTATGGAAACACACATACTACCAAATGAAAGACTGGACTCTCATCTTTCATCAGAAAAAAAAGTTTGTTTCTACCTTATTCCGTTTTTCAGTAACCAACAATAGAAAATGGTTAGTTTCACCTCTGTTTTGAAACAAACGTCTTTTAACGTCTTTGGCACTCCTCCATAGGATTTTACTAAACGTTATTTAACGTTTTTGGCAGTCAAAGAGTTAATGTCAAAGGCAACAATTTGTCTCAGGTTTGATAAATCACATTGCATGTGGAAAAAAAACCTCATCTATTTGCATATGCTCCTCCCACAATGCACAAAAAACGAACTGCTCGGCAATATAGCGTGTTTGGCAGATGTAGATTTGTAAATATAGTTTCGCGGTTTTAAAAAGTCAAAGTTTCAAGAACCGCTTATGGAAAAAAAATTAAAAATACTCACGGGTTCCCCAGGTAGACCAGCAGGACCAGGATGACCTCTTTGCCCCTGTTGACCAAGAAACAACCAGTTAGAATTTGGTGAGAAATTTCGTCCAACAATATGTTGGTGACCTTCTGCTGCTCTTTGGAATTTTCCAATGTTGCTATTTCCTGATAAAAAATGAGCACAGCACTGATAATAAAATATGCCTTGGCTCGGTCAGCCGTCTTGGGGTTGGAAAGCTTTTAAAAGCAATAGCGATGCATTTGTACGGATGAGTCATCCCCATCGTGATCTGTTCAAATTTGGTACCAGAGGAACCATCGAACACTGATGGCTGTCCTGCTGAATTTTACCGTATTGTTGCGAGTTTCCAGGAAGTGAATCCAAACAAGTCCGATTCAGTTTTGGATTCTAGATCAACCTTTTTTTTTTTCTTTTTTTTTTTGTTTGTCACTTCACATTTGAGGGTTTTTATTTGAAAGAGTTCTCAGAGCAGTTACAGCTGACGTCTTTTCAACTTCACATAACTGATGATGTCATCATGTTCATCAACAGTAGTGCACTCCATTTATTTATTTTTTTTGCTATCATTTGCTCCAAGACGCCATTAATCTACTGTCCATTCCTCACCGTTGTCCTAATTCCTAACGCTTAATAAATCAACGACGTGATGATAACGCTCGTCTCAAGTTACCACCTTGGCCGGCGTGCAACAAAACCCGTTAGCGCGTACGTAATCCCTAATTCACAGTCCGGCGTGATGTTTTTGCAATGTGCTTTAAATTAGAAATGAGTGGCCCCAAAAAAATCAGGGAAAGAATGAGTCAAATAACCGCAATCAAGATTAGCCAGCAGACTATATAGTACACGAAGAATAAGAAATCTTAAAAAAAAATTTTTTTAAAAAAGAGTCTTTAGACCACACAACAGGCCACAACAAGTAACAGTTTGTTCGACAGGCTAAAAAAAAAAAAGTTATTTCCATGGAATGCTTTTTTTTTTTTTTTGTATTCCCTCTTGGTGAAGCGCCCACTTCCCCTTTTGACAGGGAAAAGCCTACTCAGCAAATAACATTTGTTGAGCGTGTTATTTCACCGCAAAGAACGAAGCCATAAGTGTTTCTTTTCCAGCGTTCCGCCGTACTCGTAGATGGCGAGAGAAGGAAAAAAAAAATCACAGCGGCTCAGAGCTGCCCCATTATTCTACTCAAGTGTCACTTTACAGCGCTGACTGTCTCCCGGGCAACCGTCACATTCTCTGGAGAGACTGAGGGGCTTTTCTCTGGCATTGAGACAGCCAGTCAGCCAAAGATTTTTAAAAAAAATAAAACGTAATCGGCAAAAATATGTCAGGGAAACTGCGCTAGGTCATCGTTTTATATAGCGTGACCCCTGCCAAGTGATGGGATTCTACTGTCATTTGTGTTGTGTAAGGAGTGTGGGGGGTTTCCCTGTTTAAAGTTACATCAACTCACAATGTATTTACATGTGATGACACGTACAGTAACAACAGTGCAATCCAGTACACAAACACACGTATTTATTTGAGATCCATATATAACGTTATCGAGGTTTTAACCCTGGAGAACCCAAGAACCCTTTTCTTCTTTGGAAAATTATGAATTATACATTAAATGACTGCTATAAATTCACTGAACACCAAAATATGTTTTTTTCAATTTTAACCCTTTATTCCCTAATTTAGGATTAGGGCGAAATTTGACCCTTTGAGATTTAGGGGTATCATTTCGAAAAATCTGAATAACAAAAACTGTCAGTAAACTATTTAGAATTTAAGAAAATAATCAATCAAATACACAGCTACATTGAACAATATAATTTTTTTTATTTTATTTGTTGCATTTTAGCCATCTTGTCACCACCACTCTGGCTCATGTAAGTGCAATATTCATCCACTAGATGGCCCCATGCAGGGGTCAGAAGTGGCACTCTGGACTTTTGAAGTTAAATTTGTAAAAAAAAAAAAAGGTCTTTGTTATTTGAGTAGCAGAATTTATAGGGGCCAAATTTGACCCCGTGGGTTCTCCAGGGTTAAACTATCAACAAACCTAATCACAGATTATCCATCAAAAACCTTTCTGGATTATAGCCTTTTTCAATTTTTTTTTTAAGTGTTAAAAAGACTAACTGGGAGGAAATAGCTGGCTGTGTGCTGTTCTGTAAATGTTAAGCAAACTCTGACTCATGAACGCGTCTGAGTGAAAACACAAAAGAGCAATTGCTGATCGCTGCTGACTTGTTCTTTAGTCCATTAGTTAGTCAAATTGAGCGGAAACTACAAACGACTTATTCAAATTGAATTTGTTTAATCCATTTGAAATTGTTTACAATATATTCTATGCAGCCCCGCTGGTCTAAACACAGGATTCTGGTTAATATTGAGCTTGTGGAATATGAATTAAGCAGAAAAAATCTATTTGTATTTGACCCATCTCAGGAAGCGGCCATTTTGCCACTTGCTGTCGACTAAAAATGACATCACATCTGCTCAGGGCTTAAGTCATGACCAATCACGGCTCAACATGCAAACATCACATGACCAAACTCAGAAAACAGGTGAAATGTGATTGGTCGTTATACCTGAACCAATCACGGCTACGCTTCATAAAACAGGTGAGCTGTGATTGGTCGTTACCTGAGCCCTGAGCACATGTGATGTCATTTGTAGTTGACAGCAAATGGCAAAATGGCTGCCGCCTGAGGATGGATAAAAACGGGTGGATTTTGCTGCTTAATTCAAATTACACAAAGGTAATAGTAATCAGAATGTCATGTTTAGACTAGCGAGGCTGCATAGAACATATTATTATAAAGAGTTTTGATTGTTTGTTTGCTTGGGTTTTTGCTTAATTTTTTCCACAAAAAAATTAATAAAATAAAGAAATGTTTTGACTTGACTTCCCTTTTAGAGCCGTGGTAATGTTTAATAATGCATAAATATATATATATATATATATATATATATATATACTATATACTTTTTAGGTTTTTATGGTCACTGAGCCTAAAACATTACAAAGTATTTTAATGCAGGTCATTATAGTGGTACGTGGATAGCAATGTATTTTTTTTAGGTTGTACTTTGTGTCAAAAGTTTGAGAACCACTAGCCTACGTCATATTTGAACGTTTTCGGAAAATTCTTAGTAAATTATTGTGGTTGTTTTTTTTTTACTCGGTGATGATGTGAACGTGATTGTGAATGCTTTTCTTTTGTATACAGAAATAATTGCCCTGCAATTGAATGGCAACCAATCCAGGGTGTAGTCTCCAGCCTATATTGTTATTGTCACCGTAGAACATAATAACCGTATAGAAAATGGCTGGATGGGCTTATAGTGTTTAATCTATCCAATTATAATCGACTGACTGTATGGACGGGGGAGGATAATGAACCACATGAGGATTTTTTTTTTGCCACATTTGAATCAAAAGTGCTGAGTCATGTTTTTTTTTTTTGGGGGGGGGGGGGGGCAGGAATATGACCCAGATGATTTGTAAAGGAGTTAGTTGAGTGCAGCTGGTGGCCTTGAGCGGAGCCGAGGCGATCGCATCTCTTTAATTCACTGGATGCAAAAGTGAATTTTAATACGCCGTTTGGAGTTTGCAGCATTAGCACGCGTGAAAAGGTTTAACCCAGATGTGTCCGGACTTGAGCCAGACTGTCAGACCAACGCCCAGCGCGGGATCACCATAAACGATCAGGAAGTGGATCAGCGTTTTCCCATGACTGCATGTTCTATGACTCATGAGGAAAGAAGAGATATTTCTTCTTCTTTTTTTTTCACGCATTCAAAGATGCTGAGAATTGAGATATCGCAGTCTGCGTGATGCGATTGCGTAACACATTGATTTAGATATACGGTACACTTCCATGATTCACGCCCTGTGAGCGTGTGCTTTTCCCGCAGACTCCCTAACCTTGCTGTGACCTTAGAGTGTATTGATAAGGATTCTTTATCCCCATGAAGCGGACACGCACATTTAAAAAAAAAGGGGGAGATTTTTCCTTTTGCTGCTTTCTTGCAACTTGACTTCAATTTAATCAGTCATGAAACTGTGCACGTAACAGCACATCAAAGTCATGATAAATCAGTCCCCCTATTTTGCTGAAGATCTCAGGAAATACTGCTTGCTCCACAAGTAAGTCCATTTCGGGTGGGTTCCTCCTAGGAAAGCCGATACCGCCAGATGAATGTCAACAATTTTGGCATTCGCAGTCCCAATATGGTTTTCTTGCTGTGCTTCTAGGAATCGACATAAAAACATCTGTGAAAAGTTTTCAATTCACATTATTCGGATGGTCATAACTTTTGGGGCTTTAAGGCAAAGGACACATTCGTTTCTTTGTGTTGACCACCGTTGGATCCAGGGTTGATTTCGCCTACTAAATGAGCCCCACTTATGCGATCTGGCAGTGCATATTTAGAGTGGCTTTTATTTATATGGTTTTATAGTTGTTAGAGTGAAATTGACCAATTAGCACTATGGAGAATGAAAGGCTAATACATACGATATATGTGCAAAAATTGTGTATTTATGCAAATAGAAGGATCAATTGTTGAGCCCAAAGTTATTAATGTGGCTATTTTTCGTTTCATTTCGAACTGTTGAGTGGTCTCTTCTGACTGGAGATGAGAGGAAAGTGATCAAAGTCTATACAAAAGGTGTTCATTTGTTCCGATCTCAACCACAAGGGCCAGTTCGAGAGGGAAAGCCGGGTTTTAAACTTTGTTTTGAGCCAGGCCAAGATGGGTGTGTGGTTGTCCCGAAAAAGGAAAGTTGACGATGGGGCAGAAGTTGATCCCACGGTTCTGTGTAAAAAGTTGATAAAGTCCAGACTTTTTATTGATTTTAGTTTTTACAAGAGAGCAGGAGATCTGGAGAGTTTTTGTGACATGTGGACTGTTAACGGGGCACTGTGCGACGTGAATGAAGAGGTGTTGTGTTTTAGCGATGTTCTGCTGTGAAAGCATTTTTTTTTTTTTTATCTTTTTACTGTATGAAATTGCTCTTGCCGACCTGTGTGTTTAGGAAAAGAATGTAAATAAGAGCGGCAAATAAATGTATTTTTTCAAAAATCAAAAAAAAATCAGTCTTCAGTTCATTGTGCTGCTTCTTTTGATGTGCCGCTTTGGCCACCGTGGGGCAGTATAACACAGGCATACAGACAGAAGAAGAAACATTCCTATTCCTATTGTTCCAGTAAGCTGTAATAATATGAGTTGTTTTTCGCAAAGGATAACAATATATGCCGTGCGTAGATGTCTTGTGCCGTTTCTCAGTTTCTTATAGGGTCATAATACCGTATTTAGCCAGTCTATGGTGTTTTCTATAATGTTAGCCTTTGCTAGCTTAGCAGGGTGTTCCTAAAACAAAATGGTTTAATATTTATAGCAGTAATAAAGAAATATTGCAACAACAATGTTGTTGTTGTTGTTTTTTTTAATCCTTGCCCCACTCCATTAACGCTTACAGTATGTTAGCGTAGCATGACTAAATGCTTCCTAATGTATGTTGCGTATTGAGCAAAGGGGGGGACCGCAAAAGTATGCAAGTGCCTGAAAGCAGGTGTCAGTGTTTACAACTTCCTCTGCTGTCCGCTTGGGAAACAAATCAATGGACAACCTGCGGGAAAGGTTAGCATTGGAAATCACTTGCGCCGTGTGATTCCATAAAGCAGGATAGCAGGATTTAGAAAAGGGGCCAAGGCTAAAATGCAAAGCGCAAGGTCTTGAGGAGAAGAGCTGGCTGCTCATCATCATCACTGTGACAGCTTGACACGGAAAGAAACGCTCGCATGAGCAAAACGCGTGCGGGACGAGACGAAAAACTGGACCGAGGACTTCTTTTTTGAGAGAGCGTATGCTAATGTTGCCGCGTGGAATCTGACTTGCAGATGTACAAACTACAGTCAATCCAGAACACAGGTGTGCGCCTTGCTGGACGCCTGCCTTTCGTTCCAAGCGACAGCCTAACATCCACTTTTTGGCTGGAAATATTCATTCCAGATCAGGGCAGGGAAGAGGAGGAGGAGGAGGAGGAGGAGGAAGAGTTGATATTCAGATGTCTGCTCCAAAGACACAATATCGCACATATGGGCCTGTAACATGTTACAGATGCCTTCCTGCGAGACTTAACTCCAAACGCAAACATAAACAGAATGTGAGACGGAACAGATGCGTCCTACCTTTCGCCCGTGTTGGCCAGGCGGTCCAGCTTGACCTTTGACACCAGGCTCTCCCTGCAACAACAAAGTGGGTTGCGCGTTCTCAGTCGGCCGCTGTAATATCAATCCTTCTTTGCAGAGGATCAAGAATGTGACCCTATTTTTTAATATTGTATTCACTAAATATATATATATGCAGTACACTAAATCTACCAAATGAGAGAATAGACTCTTTTCTGCCTTTTTCCGTTCATTTATAAAAGAAAAAATTAGATTGTGCAAAATGCAGCCCTTTCTCCCAGGGACACTCAAACTGTGTTGACATCATATCTAAAACGAGGCAATGAGGTCATCTACTGGTTGTTGTGCATCAGTTAAGTGTGAAATTCACCCTTTCTCGTTGAAAAAAACGTAATTGACAAGTATACTCGTCAATGGCAGTGAATGAGACAAAATGGATGTTGGTGTACCTGAACGCTGACAGTACGTTCTTTGCAGTACCTGGACGCTCAAGGGAGATTTTTAAAAGTGTCGTAGCTCCGTACCGGACCTATTATCGGCCATAAATATGTGAATAAGTGAATATTGGCTCCAAATCTTGGCCATCGGCAACTTTGATGAAAACAGTGTGCCATTGAAAATGTTGGTCCATTCATCCCAAGTGTGTTTGATGGGGTTGAGGTCAGGGTTTTTTTTTTTTTTTTTTTAATTTTTGTCATGCTTGAGTGTGAAATTGTCCAAAATGTTTTGGTGGGACAAATTAAGACTCCAAGTGGTCTGGCCAAAATGCTGATTGATTGATTGATTGATTGTGTCTTTATAGTCCATCCATCCATCCATTTTCTTGGCCGCTTTTCCTCACTAGGGTCGCGGGGGTGCTGGAGCCTATCCCAGCTGGCTTCGGGCAGTAGGCGGGGTACACCCTGAACTGGTTGCCAGCCAATCGCAGGGCACACAGAGACAAACAACCACCCTCACATTCACACCTAGGGACAATTTGGAGTGTTCAATTAACCTGCCATGCATGTTTTTGGAATGTGGGAGGAAACCGGAGTACCCGGTGAAAACCCACGCAAGCACGGGGAGAACATGCAAACTCCACCCAGGAAGGCCGAAGCCCGGACTCGATCTCACGTCCTCTGCACTGGGAGGCGGACGTGCTAACCAGTCAGCCACCGTGCTGCCTGTGTCTTTATAGTGTCTTGGACAATCCCTTTTCATGGCGCTACATACTTTTTGTCCTTCCAAGGCTTGACCAAGAGACAGACCAGGATCCCCTTTTTCTCCCTGGAAGAGAAAAAAAATGAGTTTTTATATATCGCCCTGCACTTTCTCTCCATCGCCAAAGCACTCACTCACTCACTCCCGAGGCCCAGAGACACTTTGTTTGCATTCACACTATCAGCAAGTAATGAGATCATCCTTCTTATTGGTGTATTTACACCAGCGTGCCGGCCATTTATGCCCTCCAGGAACTCGGTTTACACCAAGCCGGCAAGGAACATTCTTCTCCCTTTTCGGGCAGTGGGACTATTGGGTGCATTCTGGGTCAGCGTGTGGTGCCTAATCGCGACAACGAGCAAACAGCCTTCGCATTTCCACCGCAAGAGAGCCCCCGTGGGGAAAAAGTGACATGACTGGCTTTGATGGGGAAGTTCACTCATTTTTAACTCGTGTGCTCCCAAAAACGTATAAATACGTTTTATTTTAAATATCATGCTCCCAAAGACGTATTTATGCGTTTTTATGGTTTATTATGCTAGAGCAGTGGTGGGCAAACTCGGTCCTCAAGGGCTTCCCTGCTGCAATCAACAGGATCGTTACCAAGCTTATGCAGAGCTTGCTGATGAGCTGATCATATATCAGCTGTGTCGGAGAAGGGAAACATCCAAAACCGTGCAGGACTGCGGCCCTCGAGGACCGAGTGTGCCCACCCCTGTTCTAGAGCATCCAGAAGAATTTGACGCAGCCTGTGAACTGAAAAGAATGGCTGAAGCAAAGGCAGTTATTACAAAAACAGCCAGCAGGTGGCAGCAGAGTATAAGAGATCGACCAGGGCCATGTTGCAAAAAGCTGAGATTTGTGAATAATGATGAAACTTAGCTGTATTCTAATGCTAATTGCTGCAAAACGGAAACGGATAGGAATATACTCTCTCTTTTTTTCTAATGAAAGAACTGACTTTAATCTTTCTTTTGGTTTTCATAGCAATTTAACACAATATTCTGTGGGCCTTGCAAAATCAGTCAAAATCCAGTAAAAGAGCCCGGAGCGAAGGGGGTTGCTTCAGTGAAAATGGCTGGGAGTGAATGAGTTAACCTGTTTTCATTCCGTGTGGCGTCTTGAACCCGAACAGACCAATCAAAGGTAGAACATGTTGACACTAACGCCGTATCGCTTCCTTTACATGTCCGTATCGGCCAAGATTTGGCCACGAAGCGTCTTTGGGAATTTTCTCCAGCTTGATTGCTTAAAAGTACAGCGGGCAGATCTCAAGCCAAGAAAAACATACTGTACTTACATCAGAGTGCTTTTTATTTCCATTGGATCATGTAAAATTTCAGCGCAAGATGTGGTGACTTCTTCTGCAATTGTAACCCTGCAGGCGTTATTTATCTCAATTTCCCTCTCCGTGTCAAACGTAATGGTCAGACGGTTCACAGTGGAGAGTGACTGAACATCGTCTTGTTGCAATTTATCATCATTACATCCAGATCAGATAACATGCGCAAAACAAACCTCAGCTAGCTCACAATCTTCGCTCGCGACGTGGTTCGACTGCTGGTTGATGACCGCGGTGGCATACGCGCTGGAAAAACGCCGTGTTTTAATAGATTTACCTGACATCAAAACACCTCTCATTCCAGGAAAGTGTAACATAACGCACCGGTCCCGCCTCCCCCGTGACATCAGCTTGACATATTATTCTTAGCAAGCTGCTCTCTTAACAAATCAAATCTGCTGATGTCAAGCAATTGCAAATGAGTCTGCCCGCACTTGAAAGTGCTCGCTTCACTCGAAAGGAAACAAGAGGCTGTTTCAAGAGTTGCTCAGTGCGGAGGATTTGACCTCAAAAATACACACGTGATCTTCCGATTACCAAAACGGCAGCTTCGTACGATTGCGAGGCGTCTTTTTATTTCACATGTGCAAAGCTCATTAGCATGAATGCTTAAAGGGGAAGTCAACCTTAAATAGTTCTTGCCAATAATATGCTACATGTGACCTTACTAGTCTCAACATGGCATTCTGAATAACTCTTTGACTGCCATTTTGACTGATCTTTCGAGGTCCACAGAAAATTATGTGTTTGGACTATGGAAACACTCATACTACCAAATGAAAGATTGGACTCTCATCTTTCATCAGAAAAAAACGTTTGTTTCTACCTTATTCCGTTTTTCAGTAATCAACAATAGAAAATGGTTAGTTTCACCTCTGTTTTGAAACAAACGTCTTTTAACGTCTTTGGCACTCCTGCATAGGATTTTACTAAATGTTATTTAACGTTTTTGGCAGTCAAAGAGTTAATATTACATTTGTGGAATATGAGTTATGAAGCAAAATCCAGCCATTTTTTATCCATTTCAGGGGGGGCGGCCATTTTGCCACTTGCTGTCGACTGAAGATGACATCACACCTGCTCAGATCTTAGGTAACGACCAATCACAGCTCAGCTTCAGAAAACGGGTGAGCTGTGATTGGTCATTACCTGAGCACTGATGATCATCACAGTTGCTTTCTCAGGGGGCGGCCATTTTGCCACTTGCTGCCGACTGAAGATGACATCACAGCTGCTCAGGTCTCAGGTAACAACCAATCACAGCTCAGCTTCAGAGAACAGGTGAGCTGTAACTGGTCGTTGCCTTAGCCCTGAGCAACTGTGATGTCATCTTCAGTCGACAGCAAGTGGCAAAATGGCCGCCTTCTGAGATAGATAAAAATGGCTGGTTTTTGCTGCTTAACTCATTTTCTACTAACACAATACTAACCAGAATACCATATTGAGACTAGTGGGGCTGCATAGAACATATACTTGTCAAGAATTTTGGGGGGAGTTGACTTCCCCTTTAAAGGCTTTGCATTTTCCAATGAATTCACCACTGATTTTTATCATGTGGAGTTGAGAAATATTCATCTGGAATGGATACACATTGTTTTTTTGTTCTATTGTGTAATTTTGGTCTACCAATGAGGATGTAATTAATTCGCCGCATAAATGGGCAGACAGCAACTGAAAAGTGAAGTCAGCTCATGAATTGTGGTTTGGGACCATTTTCAATCTACAAATAATTATTTTAGTTATGCAAAAGACTGGAATGAGGTTCCCCAGGGTAGAAGGTCAATCCCTCTGCAATTTGGGCCTTTTCTTAAGTTGGACTGATTTTCACCAGGCTGCCTTCACATGATGTTCGTATTTGTCATGATGATGACACATTAAAAAATGACTTACTAATTTCATCTTTGAAGATGGGACATTTTTGGTGGGAAACAAATTACTGCGGCGAACGCTCCAAATTGCTTTGTAGCCAACATTTAATTAAAAAATGAAAGTTTAATTGGCAGTTGATTTTTCCAGATGGTTGCGCAAGGATCCCTTGACCTATGTGTAGCAAATGGCTGATTCCGCTTATTAATTTGCTACAACAAGGTCGTAACGTTGACCTTTCGTTACTGACTTTGCTGTTCAGGGTTATGCGGAAACTGGAGTCTATCCGAGCTAAATGGACTGGTCAATTAAAGGGCAATTAAAATGTGGATTTATCAATGCCATACCTTCAATCCAGGTGATCCGGGTAGACCGGGGTTTCCATGTGGACCAACGGGACCCTAAAGCCAAAAACATGTGATTAGGAAAGGAACTTTCTGACGAGCGATTTATAAAAAAAAATAATAATAATTTGCTATTTTTGACCAACAAATATTGCAATTGTGATTTATTATGCATTAAATTATTATATAATTATTTTAAATTATTGTTTTAATCATCTGTTTCCCATGTTTTTTTTAACAAACACAAGCAATATCAGATTTTTTATACATAAATGTGTTTGGTCTTAGGCTGTTCTTATACCTTCACCAATGCCCTGTTATGGAAGCCCAAAAGTGTCATAATTCAATAAATGAAACCACAGTTTGAAATGAATATCATTTTGATAAATAACAGACAATTATGTAACATGATCATTAAATTGTAAAATGAAGTTTTATTATTATTATGAAATGTGTTCATATGACTCATGGCTTTGTACTGATTTTGCAAGGCCCACAGAAAATTGTGTTCTATTGCTAAAAAAAAACATGGAACCTGCCAAAAGAAAGATTAGAGTCTCTTCTTTCATCAGGAAAAAAAAGTATATATCTATTTGTTTCCATTTTGCAGCAATAAGCATTAGAATATAGCTAAGTTTCATCATTATTCACAAATCTGTTTAAAACAGTGGGGAAAAGAGCTTTTTTGCAACATGGCCCTGGTTGATCACTTATATTCTGCTGCCATTTTTGTAATAACTACCGTTGCTTTAAGCATTCTCTTTAGTTCAGAGGCTGCATCAAAGCCTTCTGGATGCTCTAGCATAAAAAAACGTATAAATACGTCTTTGGGAGCAAATTCGTTGTTTAATTTCATTTCCATTTTTTTTAAAATAAAACCCTTTTTTCTTTCTTTTTTTTTTTTTTACAAAGTCAGTTTTTGATTTCATAATAGTGTTTTTCAGCAGAAAAACTTCGTCTGTCAATCAAAGGTAACGGGTTGGACCTCTGCTGGATCCTTTCAGATCGATTATTTTTTTCTAGACGCAAGTCATGGCCATTGTTTGCGGCAACAGAATAATGTATAAATATGTTAATTTCAAACGTTATATACTACATTACCTGTACAGTTAATAAAGGTTTATGATAAGACTTGCTATTTCTTTTATTCTCTTCACAATTTCCTCTTGGGAAAAACATTTAGAATAAATCAGAGATGGCCTAGTATCCCCGAATGGCCCTAAAAGTTCCACTATATGACTGCTAACACATGTGCATCTATATTCTTCTGGTTGCAGCCGCCGTCTGAGGTCCGGGGCACGGCCCACGGGTCCCTGTGTTTGGGTTTGGGTGCTCTGCGAGCCCTCATGTGGTCTCCCGCATGCCTCTGCAGCCTCGGCGCGAAACGTAGGTTATTTTCCTTTCCCCTGCACTTTTCCACTGGTAAACGAGGTCTCATGATGTGAAGGCCACTCATCCATCACATCATATGCCCCCCCCCCTCCCCCACCCCCTCCTCCTCCTACAGTGGCTCGGTTGTGATTCTTTGACAAAATCCGCGCCAAATGTTTTTTTTGTTCGAAAGTGAGCCAGACCAGGTGGGCAGAAGTGAAAATACAGTTTACCGTTGATGGGATCATAAATTCATGCAAACTACAAAGAGGGGCCCACATGGAAAAATAAAGCACCATAAAGGATCCTAGTGTTGAAGAAGTGCTGAGAAGGCAAAATCTTAAGCATTAAAATCTATTCAAAGGCCCGAACAGGAAGCCACTGTATCTTCTGCCCGTTCTTTGACTTACTCAGGTTGTGAAAGAAAAGGATCGGATTCCACCTGGGTGATCCTTTCCACATTTCTGTTTTTTATCTGATTTCACTTGTCAGCTTGTGGGGGAGAAGTCAAAGAAGTCAAAAGAGAACCTCCTGCCTCTTTTCCCCCCACTCACACACAAAAAAAAAAAAAAAAAAAAAAAGGATCGGACCTTCTTCCCTCTTTCAGGCGCTGGACATATGGAGACACTTAACAGAAGCTCATCCAGTTTTCTTCTTCTTTTTGTTTCAGCAAATTCCCACTTTTTTTCTACGTAACGTATGGAAGTCATTATTGGCAGATAAGGAGCAGACGAAGGGAGGTACAAATTGCCGATTGTGCGGCGGCCTGTGCAGGTAACCAAACGCGCGCACTCCTGACACCTTCAGATCGAGGGCACCTGCAAGTCGAAACTGTAAGCACGTTTACGATGTGTGCCGATGACTTGGGGGGGTCATTAGTGCACAACAGACCCACTAACACCTTAATTGGGCTTTTACACTGATGATTAGAATGGATGTCGAACGTAAAGTGTTATTTCCACTTTCGGTGGTAACTGCAAACTATTCACGTTATTTCAATTGAAATAAACAAGAAATCATCAGCAGCATCAAACTATATTTCGATAAAAGGGGCGAAAAAATGTGAAGCCGATACCATATATTTTTTTTGTTTTTTTTCTTTTTATTCAGGAGAGCTCAGTATTGTTCATTCGATTTGACATCATCATTGCTCTCCTTTTTAAAAAAAAAATGTGTTTTTTTTATATATATACATATATATACATATACACACATATATATATATATATATATATATATATATATATTTTTTTTTGTATGTGGGTGAGCATGTGCATGTGCGTGCGTGCGTGTGCATGCGTGCGTGTGTGTATTCATCAGTTCACCTAAAGCCCATTAAAAAAAAAAATCCCATACTAATAATATAATATAATAATTAATTGCCAAATGCAGAAGCCGATACCATGTGTCGGGCTGATACCAGGCCACACGTCATGGTATCGGATATCGATACAGGTATCGGCCCCCGGTCTTGTGGCCATTTTTCGGCCAGGAACTGTCAGAAAGACTGGGGGTACAAAAGCTTTGTTCCGTCTCGTTCATTTCCCGCGTGTCTCCTTATGAGGTGACACTTGCTCATTTGATTACTTCCGGCAGCGCCATTTTGGTGTGCGTTACTGAGAATAAGTAAGTGCTTTTGTTGTGAGTAATATCAGCTATATCTGTGGTTCAATGTGTGTTATATATGTTTATAGCTCACGTAACTTTGTGGTGTTTAATTGCCTCGTTTACGTTTGCCTAGCGCTTAATTGCCTCGTTAACGTCATCGAGCTGCCGTTGCTAAAAATAGAACCATACGCAGACGCTAATTATAGCTCTTAAACATACTACATCATATTTGTAATGAACGGAGAACGTGAAACAGGAAACGGAAATACAGAGAAGTCTTCCAAATTAAAAGCTTCCAAAACAAGATCTAATTAAGACACTAAACAGCCTGAGGAATTCTTAACTGGGACTTTGGGACTTTTTTTTTTGGACCACTGGATAAATTGTGTCATCTTATTTATTGCTTTTTTATTTATTTATTTATTTTTATTGTGTGGTCTATGGAAAATAACTTTTATGGGCAAATTAAAAATATATCATTTTCATTAATTCATTTTTAAGGAAATTTCCTGTTGTTGGGATAGATATGTCATTTAAAAAGGTTTTGGGGGGAAATTTTATGTATCATAAGTACTAATGGTATCGGCACTTGGTATCGGTGAGTACTGAAGATTTAAGTATCGTATCGGTCTAAAAAAAAAAGTGGTATCGAACATCCGTAATGTAATTATAGAACAGTTTCCGTTTTAATAGACGTGTCATTTAGTTTCAGTAATGAAACCATTTTTTTAATCAGTGTACTTTTTTTTTGTAACTGTGAGGTAATCATTTCTAATCTTGCCCATTTCTTCCTAATCTTGGAAACTAGCCGTGGAAATTTCAGCTGCTTCATGAAAACGATGATTAATACTCGGAGTGTCAGTGTGGCCTACATTTGGGTCTCCGGTGCCGACTGATGAATGAACCTCAAAGTGGTTGGTGTGCAACTGCAACGACCCGCTGATCTCCAGACGGGGTCTTTAAACGCTTTAATATGATGAGGACAAAGACTTCTTTCTTTGCTGTTTAAAGAGATTGGGCTGCAACAGCCCGGCTCCACTGAGGTCCCACCACAGGACGCAGTCTCATGGGCAGGTGGAGTTCATACAACACCCCCTCCCCAACCCCCACCACATGTATGACTCAAAAGTCATGAAGCAGCTCCGCAAAAGACCAACACACACTTCTTTTTCTGATCAAATAAGGTCAGACTTTGTTAGTTCTTTGCCCATCGGTTCGGTTTGTTAGTTAACAGACAGCTGCTGCCATTTTGGATTCTGGATGCCATGTGTGGTTCCATTGACAACATAGCGAGACAAACCACAACAATGGACTGATTGTATCAACACTCCTCTCAGATTCGATGTCGAAACACAATGTTCTTCCTTGACCATCTTGACCTTGACAAAGGAAATCCCTCAGCATGCCCAGACATCACAGAGAGTGCGTACAGGCACATGGAGTCTATACACGCTACAATTGAATATAGACTAGCAAGCCTAAACATCATAGGGGAGTGCATACAAGCAAATGGAGGCCACACACTCAAAATCGAATAAGTTTGTCCTTGGCCAACATGCCGGCCATTAACAAAAAAAGATCCCTCAGTATGTCCAGACATTGAAGGGAGAGCATACAGGCAAACAGAGGCCATACACACCAACATTTAAGAGGTTCATCATTGGCCAATTTGTCAACCATTGACTAAGGAGATCCCTAAGCATACACAAACATTTTAGGGAGTGCATACAAGCAAATGGAGGCCGCACACTCAAAATCGAATAAGTTTGTCCTTGGCCAACATGCCGGCCATTAACAAAAAATGATCCCTCAGTATGTCCAGACATTGAAGGGAGAGCATACAGGCAAACAGAGGCCATACACACCAACATTTAAGAGGTTCGTCATTGGCCAATTTGTTAAGCATTGACTAAGGAGATCCCTAAGCATACACAAACATTTTAGGGAGTGCATACAAGCAAATGGAGGCCGCACACTCAAAATCTAATATGTTTGTCCTTGGCCAGCATGCCGGCCATTGACAAAGGAGGTCTCTCCGTGTGCCCTGATATTGTAGGGAGTGCATACAGGCAAATGGAGGCCATACACATCAACATTTAAGAGGTTCATCATTGGCCAATTTTTCAACCATTGACTAAGGAGATCCCTAAGCATACACGGACATTTTAGGGAGTGCATACAAGCAAATGGAGGCCACACACTCAAAATCTAATAAGTTTATCCTTGGCCAACATGCCGTCTATTGACAAAGGAGTTCTCTCCGTGTGCCCAGACATTTTAGGGAGTGCATACAGCCAAACGGAGGCCATACACACCAACATTTAAGAGGTTCATCATTGGCCATTTTGTCAACCATTGACTAAGGAGATCCCTAAGCATACACAGACATTTTAGGGAGTGCATACAAGCAAATGGAGGCCACACATTCAAAATCTAATAAGTTTGTCCTTGGCCAACATGCCGGCCATTGACAAAAATGATCCCTCAGTATGTCCAGACATTTTAGGGAGTGCATACAGGCAAACGGAGGCCATACACACCAACATTTAAGAGGTTCGCCCTTGGCCAATTTGTCAACCATCGACTAAGGAGATCCCTAAGCATACACGGACATTTTAGGGAGTGCATACAAGCAAATGGAGGCCACACACTCAAAATCTAATAAGTTTATCCTTGGCCAACATGCCGTCTATTGACAAAGGAGTTCTCTCCGTGTGCCCAGATATTGTAGGGAGTGCATACAGGCAAATGGAGGCCATACACAGCACTGAGCCACACTTCTCACACATTAGCCTGTTTTCCTGATTATGCTTTAATTTTTAGTACGATCCCAGTTAGTTAATGATTTTGTACATTAAATACCGCAATGAAATAAATAAATCATTTCAAGTGGAATATTTAATTAGTCAAGATCCGATGATGAGAGATGAAAGTGTTGTGTTCACTCACCCGTGGACCTCGCTTCCCTGGCTTTCCCGGCAATCCCGGAACCCCTTGAAATCCCTGGAAAGAATGATGTCAGATGGCTTATATTCCATTTTTTTATAAGTCTGTAAATGTACATGTAAAATGATGTAACAACAGGTGAATTCATGTCGGATTTTTAATGAACGTCACGTAAGCTATTAACAGTAATTTAAGTGCCAGAAGGTAAAAACTGCGGGAGCAAAATACTGACGGTCCAGAAAATGTCTTATTAAGGGTGCGAGTGACCCTTACAAAGCCAATATTCCTCAAGCTGGTAAAGCCACTTGTGACATATAGAACAGGCAAGGCGACGCGCTTTAATGAAGGCCATTGGCCAGCTTTAAAACAATTTCATACATGGATTAGCAAGGCTCGGAAAGGTCAAAACTAATGAGGGATCTGAGAAACATGAGCTCGCTTTGAGAAGTTAGCAGCGTTGGTTGGTTTCCCCTCGCGGCGCTGGTAATAACAAGAACAAGCTGGTTCTGTTGAGATTGTTATAGTAGGAAGTCTGGCAAAAATGAAATACGCTTGGTACAAAACCAGAAGTGTTTTTTGTGTTCTTTAACTCTTTGACTGCCAGACGTTTTCAGAAAAGGGATGCCGTGGGTGCCAGCCGATTTAAGCATTTTGACTGATCTTTCAAGGTCCACAGAAAATTACGTGTTTGGACTATGGAAACACACATACTACCAAATTAAAGATTGGACTCTCATCTTTCATCAGAAAAAAAAGTTTGTTTCTACCTTATTCCGTTTTTCAGTAATCCACAATAGAAAATGGTTAGCTTCACCTCTGTTTTGAAACAAACGTCTTTTAACGTCTTTGGCACTCCTCCATAGGATTTTACTAAACGTTATTTAACGTTTTTGGCAGTCAAAGAGTTAAAAGAGGGATTTTATGGAAGTAGTATTATCTTAAGCATAACCAACAGCTATGAAAGGAAACACACCATAGCAACTGTTTGACCGTTTTAAATAACGTCTACCTGCATCCGTGCCGATTTGTGAATGAAAACTTTGAAAACACATGCAAATGAGTCAATACTCGAACCCGGACCTCAGAGCTGTAGGCAGACAAGCTAACCACTTGGTGCTGCTGTTGTATTATGAAAAGAAAGTCAATTAGCATTAACGCTAATGAACGCAGAAAATTGACTCTTGAATCGCTACTGCCACCCGTGGCCGAAAAATGAAACTGCACACACATTATATTCTTCGAATCCAGTCTGAAAATGATTGGCCAGAGGCTTGCAGGATTTCCCATTATGAACAGATAAGGTGTTAATCGACTAAATGGTCAAATAAAAAGGCTATTGTAAAGATATTTTGGGGCAAATTGTTACTAAAGTGCCGTTTTAGTCACATTATGTGAGGTCTTCACTTGGTGGACTAGAATTTCCCCCTTTTGGGCTCTATAAAGGACACTACACACTAAACATGTTAAAAAGAAAATAATAATAATAATTGCCTACCAGCGCTACTTCAGATAGGCTAGTGAAAAAAAGTTGTAGGATTTGCGGAAAAGTTGAAACTCAGCCTTGACATCAACACGTCTAAATTATTTTCCTTTCTTCAATTTACAACTTGTGAAATCGACGCCGTGTCAAAAGCTTTGTGGGACTAATTATACAGTTACCACGGAAACCGGTGTAAACAATATAAAAGCAGACGTCGTCGAGTTACACAGTCATGCGTAGCATCGGGAAGATGACCTTTGCCACCCAAGTGATTGGCAGCAATTTCTGCTCTCATAAAGAATAGTCTGAGTGGCTCGTAGAGCTGCGGTTTCCTTCACCGCCACAGCAGGAAAGATTTATTTCAACTTTTTTTTTTTTTTGTTGGGTCAAACATGTGCTAATGCACAGAAGGTCTCTTCAACAATGGAAAATGTGTGTAAGCGTTTTTGTGTTTAGCTGAGAGACAGCGAACAAGACTGCAATGAGCTTATTAATGTCAAGGAGAAACATGCTGACGCGGCTAAATGCTAAACGCTAAAGCTACGCGTAGATCAAGGTCAGTATCAAAGATACTTGCATTGTAGCATTGTTTCATATCAAACCTATGACTAAATACTGTATGTAGTCTGTAGTCCAAAAGTAGATGAGCACCAGAGTCTAAATCATTTTTTGTTTTGTTTTAGCTTAAGCTAGCTAAAAATGAATCATGAGCTGGTATGGCAGCCGAGAGCTAAAACTACACTAGCTACAAATCCACTCTTAACAGCCTTTAAATCAAAGTATAATTGATGTGTATTTATATATATGACAAGCTTATAAGACATAAAATAGTCTGATGTACTCGGCCTAAGTCACAGTCCCTCCTTTGCACTAAAACAGCTCTTATAGGCACTATAAGCGTGACAGGACTAATCGACTCCAAAATGGTGCGCATTTATTTCACCAGTCAAATAAAAGCTGAGTTATTTCTGTATAAAAGTCAACTTCCTGGTATTTCTAGCGTGCACCAACTGGCAGGCCTAAAGCCAGGGGATGCCGTTCTCTCTGTAGCCCCCAAATGGTCTGAATTCAAAATCGAAGCTATTTTTCAGTGTAGCTGGTTAATCGTAATCTAATAATTCAGTCGGAAGAATCCAACACCTCATCACCGGCCGCTAAGCTAAAAGACAGGACAAGACTTTTTTTCAGAGAGAGACCGCCTATTTCTAGCGTAGCTAAAATAGAGATTCTTGAGGTTTGAAAGGTTTAGATCGATGTAACCTAAGAACAATAAACTGAAGTCATAGGGAAAGCATACGTTCTAATTTGGACATATCAACACGGAGCGGTCCAGGTTTACAAAACCTCAAACCCTAGAGACATATTCGACATCCACGTCAGCAGGATTAAAGCCATGAGCTTGGTCTTGCGTATGAATGACAACCAAAGTCGGATTAGGGATTAGCCCGCATGGAAACGGCAGCCAAGAGTTATGAAATGCTATCATTAATCATAATCATTTGTAAAATAAACATTATGCTGACAGAACTGTACCAGGGACTCTTGCACGCACGTTTTGAAAGAAGTGACTTATTGTCTACATACTCACCGGAGGTCCTGGTTCCCCCTTAAGTCCAGGAGGTCCTGGTTCCCCCTTAAGTCCAGGTGGTCCTGCCAAGAGTGAGACGAAGGTCGGTTGCAGGTCGAATGTTTGGAAGTCATCTCCGGCTGCGGGAGTGACGGGAATAACCGGCATGCTTTTGACATCCTGCCCAATTTTGGGGTCAGGATTTTTGGGCGCGACGGTGGACAGTTGCTCGTTGTGGAGGAAGTCGGATCTTGAGGAGGATGCCTGTGCGGACTCGCCGGTGGTCTGAAGTTTGGTCTCCGGTGGTCTTGTTGACGTCGGTAAATCCGTGAAGCCAACAAGGGAGTCGACCTCTGTTTGCAAAGATAATTCCCGTGTTGGTGGTGTCGGACTGGTCCGGAGAGATGTGGTCACAGTTTGCGTGGGTCTCTCCAACCCCGGATGGTCCACTTGACTGACGGCAACCGCAGGTTCAGGAGTCCAATACATAGATGTGTTATTCCCAATTAGCAAATGATCACTTGGGGGGAAAACAGATCCTTCAGCTGAGAAGGAAGTTGGTTTCGGGGTATTTGGGGATAACTCTGTCTTTGGATCTCCGGAAATGAGAGGTAGCAGGGGTGCGAAGACAGGCCGGTAAGTGTCGGCTTCTCTGCAATGTTTCTTAATGTAATCACAATAGTGATGAGCTGCCTCCGCCGATGGATAAATGTCAAACTGGCAGATCGCGCCTTCAAACGGCACCGCGTTGTGGTTCGTTTTCCCTAACAGGAACGAGCCCTCCAGATCAAGCGCTTCCCCTTTCTTGGCTCGGAAATCCGCTTGGAGGCTTTTGTTCCCGCAAGACGAGCGCAAGGACACCCGGTGGCCTCGGACTTCCAAGGCCAGACTGTGCCAGCGGCCGTCATGAATATCGTAGTCAAACCCGACGGAGTTCCTGCGGCCGGCGTAAACAAGGACCTTGCCGGGTACGAATTGCAGGCCCAGCTGCACTTTGCCTCTCTTGGACACAACGGAGAAAAGAAAGGCGCTGTTGATGCGGTGGACGGACAGACTGAGAATCAAGGAGAGGTTGTCGGCGGTGTAGGAAGCGGGGATGACGGTGCGCAGAGGCGCCTGGATGTGCGCCCTCGGGGTGAGAATAACGCCGTACTTGAAGGGGATGACCCCGTTCGGGACGGACGGAGCGCTCCAAGATGTCGACCCGACCGCCCTTTGCCCGGAGAGACCGAGCTGCTGCAGAATATCTACATCTTCAAAACATACAGAGAGGAGAAGTCAGACGCTTCGGACCGCAAACAACAAACTGAAAAAAATCACAAGCGGAAAACTTTTCTATTTTCTGTTGCGTGCACGGGATACATATTTGTGATTCTGCAAAACTCCAGAAAACAATTTAATTCAGTACAGACAACCGGAGCATCAATCAGTACTGTATTCAAAAGTCTGACATGAAAAAAATTGGAGAGTCTCCACTGTGGAAGTGCAGCCTCTGTCAAACAAAGGCACTGTGTTTAGCTTCAAGAGGTCGGAAAATCATCCAGGGCCAATCAGCTCATCTTGGATACCGTACGCTAATCCGCTCAGTACGTACGGTGGCGAAACTCCCGGCTTATGTAAAGATCTCAAATATGCATGGGTTTTCTCTCCAGAAAATGCAAGGGAAAAGCTGCTTTAAAAAAAATACATTCAGAGCTGAGCAGAGGTGGAATAAATGTAGGCAGGGGGGAGGAGGAGGGAAAACAGTGTGGGGGGCAGTTTCCCTAACTAATAAAAGCGAAAAAAATCAAAAACGCATACCTTACAGAACCTAGGAAAAAAAACAGCAAATTTCCAACAAAGTACAGATTACTAATAAAACCCAAAAAAATAAAAACAGGCATACCTTACAGAAAAAGAGAAAAAAACTGCAAATTTCCAACAAAGTACAGATTACTAATAAAACCGTAAAAAATCAAATATGCATACCTTACGGAAACGGAGAAAAAAACAGCAAATTTCCAACAAAGTACAGATTACTAATAAAACCGAGAAAAAAAATGCATAATTTACAGAACCTGAGAAAAAAAACAGCAAATTTCCAACAAAGTACAGATTACTAATAAAACCGAAAAAAAAAAATCAAAAATGCATACCTTACAGAACCTAAGAAAAAAAACAGCAAATTTCCAACAAAGTACAGATTACTAATAAAACTGAATTTAAAAAAATGCATACTTTACAGAACCTAAGAAAAAAAACGGCAAATTTCCAACAAAATACAGATTACTAATAAAACTGAATTAAAAAAAAAATGCATACTTAACAGAACCTAAGAAAAAAAACAGCAAATTTCCAACAAAGTACAGATTACTAATAAAACCGAAAAAAATATCAAAAATGCATACCTTACAGAACCTAAGAAAAAACGGCAAATTTCCAACAAAGTACAGATTACTAATAAAACTGAAAAAAAAAAATCAAAAATGCATACCTTACAGAACCTAAGAAAAAAAACAGCAAATTTCCAACAAAGTGAAGATTACTAATAAAACCGAAAAAAAAATCAAAAATGCATACCTTACAGAACCTAAGAAAAAAACTGCAAATTTCCAACAAAGTACAGATTACTAATAAAACCGAATTAAAAAAAAAAATGCATACCTTACAGAACCTGAGAAAAAAACCCAGCAAATTTCCAACAAAGTACAGATTACTAATAAAACCGAAAAAAAAAAATCCAAAATGCATACCTTACAGAACCTAAGAAAAAAAACAGCAAATTTCCAACAAAGTGAAGATTACTAATAAAAGCGAAAAAAAATGCATACCTCACAGAACCTGAGAAAAAAACGGCATATTTCCAAACGACAGCTTTTAATTGTTCATCTCCAAGTAAATATGCTCTTTTATCTAATGCTCTACATTCACAGCCTGCATACTGAAAAAGGGAATCAGACAGCCCGAGGCTTCCTTCCACCTCCTGCTGAAGCGCAACAAATGAAAATGTCTGCAAAAACCAGGCAGCGACCCAATTTGACTAAAAACAGTCAATCACGGCTGCTCTGTCTGGCATTTAGCACTTCCCTTATCATTATAACGTTTATTTGTTCTGAACATGACCTGTCCAATTTATACCACCGTGAAGCTTTAATATGCGTTTTAGTCGATAAACTACCTGGTTAAGCTCCAGCTCATTCGGGAAGGATGTTATAGAAGATAGCTGGGTAGCTAAACTATCGTCCTCGACAGTTAAACAGTTTTTTTTATATATGATCTAGAGCTGGAATTGGCATCTGAGTAAACCAGAATATCGCAGCTGCCTGGACATACTCACTTTGGGCCAGCGTGAGAGAGCAGCTACAACAAACAATAGTCCAAAGAATCAGGACTCTCCTAGGAGACAATAAAAGAAGACATTGTGATACAAAACATCCATTCGTACAAGTCTGATAACACTCATATGGACAATCTACAGTCTTTTAACCCTGGAGAACCCAAGAACCCTTTTCTTTTTTGGAAAATTATCAATTATACATTAAATGACTGCTATAAGTTCACTGAACACCAAAATATATGTTTTTTCAATGTTTTTTTCAATTTATTCCCTAATTTAGGATTAGAGTGAAATTTGACCCTTTGGGATTTAGGGGTATCATTTCGAAAAATCTGAATAACAAAAACTGTCAGTAAACTATTTAGAATTTAAGAAAATAATCAATCAAATACATAGCTACATTGAACAATATAATTGTTTTGTTTTATTTGTTGCATTTTAGCCATTTTGTCACCACCACTCCGGCTCATGTAAGTGCAATATTCATCCACTAGATGGCCCCATGCAGGGATCAGAAGTGGCACTCTGGACTTTTGAAGTTAAATTTGTAAAAAAAAAAAAAAAAAGGTCTTTGTTATTTGAGTAGCAGAATTTATAGGGGCCAAATTTGACCCCGTGGGTTCTTCAGGGTTAATGTATCAATCATGCATCATTTGAGGACCTCTAGGAAGAATAGTCGCGGTCACAAAGAAGTCTTTGTTATTTGAGTAGCAGAATTTATAGGGGCCAAATTTGACCCCGTGGGTTCTTCAGGGTTAATGTATCAATCATGCATCATTTGAGGACCTCTAGGAAGAATAGTCGCGGTCACAAAGAATTGACACAAACGCCGCACAGTAAAATCTGAGCTGATACTGTTTCGAACTTGTAACGTCCTTGCTCGGGTGCACCTGTCAGTACTCGAGCATTCATCAGAGGTCATGACCCGTTGATCGTGATTGACGGGCGATTGTCAGATCGCTTATCCAAGCGCCAGCCCATCCTTTTTTTTTTTTTTTTTCTGGCCCATCCTAACCTTGCTTTCTGAGATCAGATGGGATCGGCCATTCCCAGAGTACGGATAATCAAACATCAATCTGATTACTATGGATATTCCAAAAATATCAATCCGATTATCCAAAGTCTTGGCTAGTGGCCTTGTGTTTTTTTTTTTACCCAGATACAGATAGCCTCTGTTTGACTCCCGCAATGGGAGTCTGCCTTGGGTCCGAGGCATTCCCTCACCAGATAGAAGAAAAAGTCTCTTCAGAATGTCCCCAGGGCCTCGTCCCCGCAGATTGTGCCTGGAATACCTCCCAAGGGCGGGGGGGGGGGTGTTGAGCGGGGGGGGGGGGGGGGGATCCATGAGGCATCCGAGCCAGACGCCCAAGCTACTTCATCCGGTCTCTTAAAGCATCCAAGAGACCGGCTCTTTTGAACGCTATCGGACCGCAACTACTTGAAAGTGTGGGATGCTTTCTTGGAGCAGATCAGGTCGACCCAACTGAACTTTGCTCGGACTAAAATACGCAGACCGGCTGTAAATCAAAAGCGGGGAAAACGTGGGGGTTTCCTCAACGTTCAGGACAAACAGAACCTCTAAGCTCGTTATGGAACATCCCGACTCTTGTGAAGAGGGTTAGTGAATAGTAGAGTATCAAATCTCTTGTTAACATCTGAGCTGGTAAATATACCCCCAATATACAAACGAACGCCACCTAGTGGACAGAAGTTTGAGTTTCATCGCATAATCCATCAAAAACAGTCCCTCGGGTCTTCCCACTTGCGGATTGCGGAAAAGCCATTGTTCCTTTAAGTATTCAAAGCAAACATGGTGAATCAGCATTTAGCTGTCATGCTGCCCGCAAATTAAATAAAGTCTTGAAAATTTTTCAAAATACCTGAAGCATTTATCCAGGGTCAGCAGCATCTCTGAAAATGTAATTAGTTCTCTAAAGTTAACACTTCTTTAAAAATTTTTTACAATGGCTCTATTATCGGCCATATGATTCTTCAAAATGGCAGAATAAAGCTGAATATCGGTCTATTCCTAGTACATAGACCAGCACTACTGAATCCAAAGGCCCCTGGTCGATTACATTGATACGGCAACACTTAGAAGCTGCAATCTGATTGGACAAAATAATTAAACATGTACAGTATAAATTAATGAATTCACACAATTTCATGGGAAAAAAATTGTGAATTGCTGTATTAAAAAAACAAAAACATATGTATACAAAAATATATAAACATAATAATAATAATATTTAGTATTTTGATTAATCCTTTTTTTATTTTATTTGTGTGTGTCCCAAATGACCGAAAGACAAAAACAGTCCCTCGGGGTCTTCCCACTTGCAGATCGATGCTAGTTTGGATTCACACCTGAAGCGAACTGCACTAGAATCTATTTGGAAGCCAACCAAGACCACCTCAAAAATCAGGTCTGGATCTGGTTTATTGATCCGCTCCAGGATGTGTTTGTGTGTCTTAAATGTGTGGACCAGCGTGGAAATCGAACCCTGGTCCATTTGAATTGGAGCAAACAGTGCAAGACTGAGAGAGACTTAATCCCGAGCTAGATCAAACCCAGCTATGTGAACCACTACACGGCAATGCCTTAAAAATGAGTAAATGAGACCATTTTCGACTTTATTCTGGACCACAGAGTCGAATTTTGAACACCTGAACACAATCAACTCGATTGTCCCTCCAAATGAACGTTTATGTTCAACACTAAGCAGTTCCATCATCTTTTATGATCACAGGAATCAACGGTAGTACGCCGCTCCACTGAGTTATTTCCCATGCTAGGGTGATAACGGCACTGTTGGCTTCGCGCACAGGTTTTTTGTTTTTTAAGAGCTTTTTTTTACACTCCCGTAGCTGATCATGTGGTTGTGTGTGGCTCGCTAACGGCGCTTGTAATACAGGAAGTTTATTACATTTGTGGTTTTTCTCACAGAGAGAGCGGTCAAACCACTCCACTGACATTAAATCCGTCTCTCTCTCTCTCTCTCTCTCTTTCTCTCTCTCTCTGATATTAATAAAAAGAAAAGTGGGCGTGTCCTCCAATCGCGCTGTACAGTAGTGTACACTACCGATGAGGGGATATGATGCAACACTTCTTTTTTCGCTCTCCTCCCCTTTTTTTTTGGGGGGGGGGGGGGTAGCCAATAAACAGAAGATGATGCACAGCGTGGGAGGAGAGATGAGGAGGATTCTTCTCCTCCTCTCATACATCTTTTTGAGCCCCCCCAAATCGTAGCCCAGCTGCCCGAAACGGGACGTTGAAAAGTGGCCGGCAACTTCCAATCAAAACGCGATCACATTCGACATTCATGTGAGGAGTCACGTGCTCCATTTTGAATCCGTTTTATGTGATTGCATGCGCGCAGAAAGAAATAAGATTGCAAAAGTCAGGCGGCGTACTCACCCCCCGGCTCCTTTGAAGTGGGAGTGCGGGCCATTTTCCGGCTCCATAGCGGTTACTTCATTCTTTCTTGTGGGGCTTCACTCCAGTCCGGATGAGGCAAAGGAGCACTTTCCATCCCGGGTTGCACTTGTTAAAAAAACAAAAAAACAATTCAAGTTTGCACGACAAACGCGACCTGTCATCGTCTTCCACCTGCGCGCGTCTTCGGCAAATCACATTCGCGCCGGCATTGCGCGCGCCTGACTGTGCTGGGAGCGTGCAGAGACTTCTCGAAAATGAAAGTTTCTTGTGTGAGTGAGGGGGAGAAGAGAAGGGTGGGCTGTGGGGGGGGGGATGCCTCCCTCTGTCGCGCCGTGGAGCTGCAGCAGGGACTTGAAGGTGTGTCCTCCTCCCTCCCTCGTGCAGCCCCCTCAAACTGCTGCTGGGGGGCTTGCCGAAGCTCCTCTCGCATGCATGCGTGCGTGCGTGTGTGAGTGAGTGGAGAGTTACAGGAAGTGTCCTACCGGGTTCTCAGTGAGGATTTAAGGAATCCGGAGTCCTGACAATGAATCAAAACCACCGAAAGACCAAAACACATCTGGTCATTTCATAAAGCAGTCCTTTTCAATTTGGGGGCGGGGCGTCACTTTTGACCCTAGGGAACGTTTTTTTTGTTGTTTTGTTTGGTTTTGGCTGCACTAAAATTAAGTGTAATTGCACATCCACGACTGTAGGTGGCAGTGGCGCCCTCACTGTCAGAGTTGTCACTGGCGGTGGACGCCATTTTGCAAAATGTGATCAATGACTCAGCAGCACGATGACACAAAAAATGCTTCTTCTGTTGTCATTCCTCTTTTTTTTTTAAATTATTATTATTTTTTTTTTTTCTGGTGAGCTCAGTATTGTTCATTCGGTAATTTTACCGATTTGACATGTCCTTCCTCTTGATGACCAAATTATCGTATGCTCTGAGATTGTGCCTCTTAACATACAGTACATACAACTCTTACTTAAAAAAAAAAAAAAAAAAAGTGTGTGTGACTCGGCAAAAATGACATCAAGCTAATTCTTGTATTTATTTGACGTTTCAAGCTCATATGAGGGTCATGATGAATAACGTAGAATCACGATAAATGAGCTTTCACTTGTAATGCGCTTTTCCACCCTCAAGGCACTCGAACATATTCACCGACTGATGACTCAGCATCAGGAGCAACCGGGGGGGGGGGGGGGGGGGGGGGTTCGGTGTCTTGCTCAAGGGCACTTTGGCATGATCACAACTTCCACCTGAGCCACGACCGCCCTTGTACCGCCACCTACTGTCGACTGCAAATGACATCACAGTGCCCAAGATCTCAGGTAACAACAGGCCACGGATACCTGTTTTCTGTTTGGTCATGTGACTTTTCATCTGACAATTAAGACGTCAAATTTCGGTCTTCATGGTACACACGGCAAGCAACAAGCCCAACATTCATATATTGCCTTTGGCATATGTTGCTTTAGGCAAACAATGTTTGTGGTTGAGGTTAAGTGCAATACTTACAAATTCGGACTGAATTAACCGCAGCTGTATTTACTGTACAAACAGACTTGCCCATTCTACATCCTGCAGGACAAAACCACAATTTCCCCAAAATGTCCATCTGAAATGTTATTTTAAAGAAAAGGAACGACATTGTTGAATTAATATCATTGAAAGTCACTTGTCGAATGATATCCTATATATTCTTTTCTTTCTTTCTTCATTCTGCTGAATCGGTGTAAAGTATTCTAAAATGACTGCTTGACTATACAGTAATACCAAAGCAATAACATTAAAAATGTATAAAATAGGGGTGTCAAAATGAGTGTGTTAACTCATTCACTGCCATTGACGGTTATAGACGTCAAAAATTCATTTGAACTATTTCTATTAGTTTAACATTTTTTTTTCCATTTTTGTTAACAAGAGTATGGAATTTTTTTATTGTACATTTAGAACAGATATAAAATTTGTGATTAATCGTGAGTTAACTCGTGAAGTTATGCAATTAATTACAATTGGCGCTCCAAATTTTTTTTAGGCAATTACATTTTTTTTGTGTAATTAATCGCATGACTTCAATAGTTAACTCACGATTAATCATAAATTTAATATCTGTTCTAAATGTACAATAAAAAGTGTTTTCTATGTTTTCATACTCTTGTTAACAAAAGTGAAAATTTTTTTTAGACTATTATAAATTGTTCAAATTAATTTTTGACGTCAATGGCAGTGAATTAGTTAATTTTGAGTTAATTTTAGTTCAATTAATGCCCAGCCCCAGTCATAACGCAGCAGACACGTCCACTTCAAAATTGATCAGTAATAAATTGAATAATAATGCATAAATTTGTTGAGATGGGGGGGTCAAGTTGTATTTTACAGTTTTAAAAATTACTATGTTACATGTTACTTCATGTTAAAGATTAGATAGCTCTGAATATGAAAAGAAAAATGCACTGAGCTGTCACCAACGTCTTACAAATTCAATTATGCCATCTAGTGGCAGAAAAAATTACCTCAACACAAATCAACATTACGTTTGTTTTTTACAGTTAGAGTACATCTGTTTCATTTTAAAAAAATTTTCATAAAGTATTATTAAATTACTCTATCAATGACTAAAAGATGCAGGCATAGTTCTATTAAATGTTTTTTTTCCGCTTTTATGTATATGCAAGAGTATGAAAAATATTTTATTGTACATTTTATTGTACATTTAGAACAGATATAAAATTTGCGATTAATCGTGAGTTAACTATTGAAGTCATGCGATTAATTGCCTGACACTCCTAGTATAAAATTAATTGAAAAGACGAAAACAGAGAAAACTTTTGCAATAATGACGTAGTTTTAGATAATGTAATGAATGTAAAATGTAGTTTCAGTTTCGCTTGTTTAAAGCACTCTTGTTTTTATTTTATTAACAAAAATGATGAGTTATTTTGTTACTTCTCGTTAAATATAATATAATGGTTGTAAACTAAAGAATTCATGTCCATTTTAATTTCAACTTCAAACGATCATTTTTCTTGTTGCCCGTCACGCCATTTGTAATCCCGATCTACCGGACCGAGCAACGCGTACGTAAACACTTTGTTGAAGGTCAGGTCCACGTCTGTCATATTCATCTTGCACCAGCGTTTGAAAAATGACATCAGGAGGTGTCAACGCATGGACTGCCTATTTATGGCATCTTTTTTTCCAGAACACGTCTGTTCTCGCCGCGGTGACGGAGACGTGTTGCAGGCCGCTCGTGTGCTGTGAAATTCCTCCGCAGGAGAAAGTCCTCATTGACCCGTCGTCACCGCGTCCCGGGGGAAGCCCAACAGAGCGCCCATTCAGCGCCATGCAACTGGATCCCGCCTCTTCTACGTACGGGCCCCTCCCCCTCACCATTGGGACCCAGGAAGGGGGACCAAGCTTGTCACCTTTAAGCCAAGAGATGTGATGCAGAGGAGAAGCGTGATGTCGATTCTAAGGGCTTGAGATCGACAAGGTAGTAAAAATTGAATTTTCATGTGGTGGGGCCTGAAGTGATTGATTTTTTTTTTGGGGGGGGGGGGGCTAAAATCCCAATCCCCAAAACACAATGCATGCATTTGGTGTCTGGGCTTTCAGTGAGGACTTATCCGACTTAGTCCACCTCTTAGTACCACCACTGTCACGCCACAATTATAGAAATCAAGCCATTGTTCCTCTAAGTGTTCAAAGCAAACATGGTGAATCAGCATTTAGCTGTCATGCTGCCCGCGAATTAAATAAAGTCTTGAAAATTGTTCAAAATACCTGAAGCATTTCTCCAGGGTCAGCAACATCTCTGGAAATGTAATTAGTTCACTAAAGTTAACACTTTTTTTTTTTTTTTACAATGGATATATT
The DNA here is from genome assembly GCF_051991255.1 of Vanacampus margaritifer. Classification (NCBI taxonomy): domain Eukaryota; kingdom Metazoa; phylum Chordata; class Actinopteri; order Syngnathiformes; family Syngnathidae; genus Vanacampus; species Vanacampus margaritifer. The sequence continues at coordinate 4,919,201 of NC_135434.1, forward strand.
ATCGGCCATATGATTCTTCAAAATGGCCGAATAATGCTGAATATCGGTCTATTCCTAGTACATAGACCAGCACTACCGAATCCAAAGGCCCCTGGCCGATTACATTGATACGGCAACACTTAGAAGCTGCAATCTGATTGGACAAAATAATAAAACAAAGATGTACAATATAAATTCATACAATTTCATGGGATAAAAATTGGGAATTGCTGTATTAACAACAAAAATATGTATACAAAAATATCTAAACATAATAATATTTTTTTATTTTTTATTTAATCCGCACTATTTTGATTAATCCTTTTTTTTTTTTTTAATTGTGTGTGTCCCAAATGACCGGAAGACTCAAATCCCTGCAGCTGCGCAACATACACGGAAAAGTTGTTGATTCATTCCTTAAATGTGGCTTGACTTGAAATCCACAACACAAGAAGAGGACGTTCCTCCCCATTTGATGAGCAGGTTACAAAATGTTCTTAGCATGTGTTTCCTGCTGTCAGTGGTGGGAGGGGGCACGGGGGGGGGGGGGGGGGCATTTGCGGTCTCATGCGTATCATCACGGTGGTCCTGGACTTGATCTCTCTTTTCATGTGGGCCCACGGGGCCATCTTCGCGAGCGAAAAACCATCGACTGTTACCAAAAACTGCGGAGGGAAGAAAATCTAAACAGATTCAATACGATGAGCGTGTTTGTTTGATAGCAGTTGATTTTCTCGCACACGTCAGACGTCCGTAACTATTGACAGGTGGGGGGGTGGGGGGGAGATGTCCCGTCCGTGGCTCTTTGGACTCCAGACTTTTTGCTGAGTAATTGAAGTCAGCTGTTAATATAGTGCAGAAGTCTGGATGACAAATTTGACATGCATCACGAGCGCTTCGGGTAAGGAAGCTTTTACTCAGCAGTTTTTATAAAGACCTTTGAGGATCACACTTGAACCATCGAACCAAATATTGGCAGACATTTTTTTGGGGGGTCTTCAAATGTTTTTACAATTATATGATGGTTTGAATCACACTATTATTTTCACACTTTTTTTAGTTGATTGCAGATTTGGACGACCTCGTGACTGGGTTTGATTACAGCTCATGCTCAATATTCACCAAATTTGGTCGCGTCCCGTACTTACCTCATGCCTCATGCATAACCTCCCTTAAGAATTGGTATCATCATTTTAAACAAATACACTCTTTAAACTCGTAATAATGTCAACGGTTCCAAACTGTGTTGATAAGCAAACCGCCGTTTTCCCACCTAGGCGGAGGTCTGCGTTCGGCTGAGTACCTTTTCTAGTTCCTGTCTGTTTTTAGTCCACAACTCAAATTAAGAGAAGAAGAAGAATCCGCTGGTGTTCTGGTCTGCTGCTGATGGAAACTCTGTTCTTCTAAACACTCGCTCTTTTGTCTGTCTCGGGGAATTGGGGCCATCTGATTGCAGCAGGCTTCATCCCGGCCAAGAAACAGCTGGCTCCAATAAAAGCCTGCCCCCTGGTGCTGTTTACTCATTCCATACGTTGCAACAGGAAATTTAACGTCAGCCAGCGGACTCCGCTATGACAAAATTTAAGAGTGGGCTTTGCTTAAAAGGGCCGCTGCTCCCGGATGAGACATTTCAGTCGCTTTTAATGGTTGATTAACAGTCGCTAATGACGCACTGTTTATCGGTTCTATGAAGCAGCTGTTTAGTAGTAAAAAAAACAAAAGAAATGAAGTCCGACATGATGTATGCTTCTTTTCCTTTCGGCTTTAAAAGTTTAATTCATATAAAAAATATTTTTATTAATGTGGTTGTACTTTTATTAGTCATTTTGAACTGCTCTCATTTATACAGCATTTATTGTAAAATATTCAAAACAGAGTCCAAAAGCTTGTCCCTGACTTTCCATAGTTGGAAATTGTGTTCATGTAATATACTTATGATCCCTCAATGGAAAATATACTACACACTCCTCACCTGTGCCAGACACAAGGTTACTTGCTCATAGTAAACTGCATTGGAGGTGAACAGTAACGAGTCTGTTTCAAAATACCTGCGTTGGCCGGGAATCGAACTGCTAGCAAGGCAGCTACGCTAACCGCTATACCACCAACGCCTGCTGCTTGTCATTGAGGCTCAGTGTATGTCAAAGGCACTTTATCAAGACAAGCAAGGGGATTTTTAGAAGAGTTTAGCAGTCTGTCATAGTCAAATATCAATTGTTAAAAAAAAAATAAAAAAAAACGATACTTGTGTCAAAATTGACTTTACTGCAGTACGTGCCGTGGCCTCCTGGGGGCAGTGTGGTACGTGCATGCAGATAGCACACCTAAAATGACCAGAAGAAGAAAGTCATGTTAAAACACCAACGAAGAAATCAGAGGACTGAAACGTTTGGATAGATGTGATGGTGATTCGGAAAACAGATGAAGTCTCCTCCATGGATCTTTTTTCATTTTTATTTTATTTTTAGGAATTGGGTGGTGCTGCACTGCTGCTTCAGAAAGCTTCATAGAAATTAATGCATACGAGTGAAGGAACAAGAAGGAAAAAGAGCAGAGAACGAGGTTCGTACTGGAGCAACGTTTCATTGTTTAACTAATGTTGCTATATTTCATGTTCATTGTGTAATTTACTGCATAATAAAACGTTACCGTTTTCGTCCACTGGAGTGTGCTAACGCTCCTTGGTAAATATTTAACAATGCTATTGTTTAAGATTCTGTTTTATTGACTAAGAAGCTGTATTTCTTTATGGTTTATTTTTATGTAGAAGGTATTTATAAAGACAACAGGCAAGGTTAAAATGTTTATTTACAATATAAATTGTACTCAAGAGATAAAAGGTAATTGTTTAAGGCAATTAATTTATAGTATGTGGTAAAGTGACCAAATGTGTCCTCTTTTGGGATGACAGACCATTTTCTTAAGTCCTGTTGGGGCGTCCGGGGGTTTTATAAATTCTTGAAAAATGTCCGGTTGGCTTTGCGTGACTAATAGGAGGTGAAGTACACACTGTGTAACTGCGACTGGCACCACAATTTCAAGGCCGGGGCAAGTGTCCTCTTTTATTTGGAAATGGGACTATGGTCACCCAAGTATATGGCTTAAATACGGTAAAAGGATACACAAAACATACCGTTTGAGTTATTAATGGCAATTTTTGTTTATTTGTATTTTAGCTCTTACAGTGTGTTCACACAAAGACAGGTTTAATAAAAATTGTGAACCATCAGTTGGAGACACCACCTTTATTTCAACCGAGGATGCTACAAAATGTTATAGAGCATATATATTTGATTTATTTTACATGATTACATTACAGTATTTATATATGTTATATTATACCGCATATATATTTTATATAATTTTTTTTTTTTTTATGACTTCTAGTCCAAATGCATGTGAGATCATGACCCTGGCACCCTGAATCTGACCTGCTGCTGCTGTTTACAGTTAAAGGTAAGGGGAGGGGTCGCGCATCATCTCAGAGTGTTAGCGCTATTGATAGATGGATGACTCGCTCATGTTCAAGCTGAAAAGGTTCAAGCTAGGGGTGTGAATTGCCTAGTACCTGGCAAACATAAAACATTTCGTTCAGTTTCCCGTCAATTGTTAACAAAATGGCCGTCTGTCATTGACCTAATTATTTTTATTACTTTTTATATGTATATTGTACATTGAAAACATTTTGTAGTTAAAAATGGCAGCACAAATTGCACTAAACAGTTGTATTGGACTGTACTTTGTACTATGCTATTTATTTGTATCATTCCATACTCACATTTGTGTGATTTCCGCTCGTAGTTTCTATCAACTATAAAACTGGTAGCGATGATGTTTCATTATAATAAAAGCGTTCACACCCCCGTGGAGCTGCGGGGAGACGGAAGCTGCTGCCAAGTCAGAAGCATTGTTGCGCTGACATTTGCGCCGAGGATCAAACCGCTGATGAATGATCCATATTGAAAAGCTGGCCGGCCTGCCAAATGTCAAACAGCAGCGGGGGCCATTGTTGGATGAGCCAACTCTTAAAGTCTTCATCACAATGGCGCGTCACATACTGTATTGCATGTGGCCATGTGGCTTGCACTCAAGCGTCCGTGTTTACAATTCCAACAGCTGGGGATGGATGGGTCTTTACAAACAGATAATCCTCCAATGTCCTTTAATAAGTAAACGTTACGTAACGTTGTGGATTGAATATCATTTTTAATGCCACATTTGCACCAACCAAGGGCTTGCAGATTTTGACATATGTTGCTGCCTTTTAAAAAAGTTGAGTGTACGTGTGCAGCAACAAATGAGAAAACATTTCCTAACTGCTGCAAGTGACTCCGTTTTTGCAGAGGATAAAGAATATATGCTTGAGTATTGTAATATTGTCTTTCTGCATGTGTTGATGCACCGTTTGGACCGTAGTGGACCAAATATATGCTTATTCTATATAATAATTCTTGCCATCATGAAGAAAATATTTAATTCAAAATTAAAATTTCATTGTCAGCGCAATCTGGCGTAACTGACTAGGGATGTAGCGATATCCAAACATAAATAAAAACAAAAATAAATTGCTCATACAAAAAAAAAAAACACAATATTGTGCTTTTGTACATAAGCAATGCATATAAACAACTCTAATAACACTTAACTAATTTGCTCCCAAAAAGGTATAAAAATGTTTAAATTTTAAATATTGCCATGGCCCCAAAAACGTATTTATAAGTTTATTATTATTATTATTTTTTTCATGCTAGAGCATACAGAAGGGTTTGATGCAGCCTCTGAACTGAAGAGAATGGTTGAAGTAATGGTACTTATTACAAAAACGGCCAGCAGGTGGCAGTAGAGTATAAGAGATCAACCAGGGCCATGTTGCAAAAAGCTCTTTTCCCCAGTGTTTCCAACAGATTTGTGAATAATGATGAAACTTAGCTATATTCTAATGCTAATTGCTGCAAAACGGAAACGGATACAAATATACTTTTTTTCCTGATGAAAGAAGAGACTCTAATCTTTCTTTTGGCAGGTTCCATGTTGTTATAGCAATAAAACAATATATTCTGTGGGCCTTGTAAAATCTGTCCAAATCTAGTAAAACAGCTGGGAGCGAAGGGGGTTGCTTCAGTGAAAATGGCTGCGAGTGAATGAGTTAATATTGGGACGCTGACTTGCTAATGCACACACACATTGAGTCCCTCCACATATTGAGTCGGTTCACAAGCATATTACATTTCCCTTCATCTGACTATTAGCGTGGATTTTAAACATAGAAGGGCCAAAACATGCCTTGTAAAAATTTAATGGCACTAAAAAACTAGCCACCAGAGGGTGCTAGAACTGCACAAATGGAAATGAACCTGACTTTTTTTTAACAAATGTGCTACTTTTAATATCGTGACATGACGTCGACGATATTGTAGCAGTTTTAATATTACGATATTGCCCTCATATCAAATGAAAACAAAATGAATCCGGTTCTCTATTGTAACTTTTGTGTGCATGCATCATGATGTCTGCGTCTGATCTTGTCTATAAATTGCTCTTGTGCTCGGCCATAGAAAAGCGGATCTGTTATGTGGAGATCCCGGGGCAGTGCTACATCTCGCACATCCGTAAAAAGCCACATTTCATGCGGCGCCTGCTTTTTCCACTCTCGCATTTGTCACTGTTTACTGATCCAAATCGCACAACAAAGGCTTCTAATTTAGCAAGGTAAGCTTTTTTTTTTTCCTTCAAAGCCGCGCACGGTCATTCTAATTATAGAGAGCAAAATTCACTCGCGTCTCCACTTGAAGACATTTAGCATAAACAGTCTTGGTCGGTTATGTTACGCAGCATACTGGGTGTCTTTAATAAAGAGGGAACAAAACAAATGTGCCTGAAATGGACCTGGCCTTCCTCAAACACAACTCAGCTTCTAAACGTTGATGGGAACACGTCTGATGTACACAAAAATCTATTTGTGTGTGCGTTACATGCTGACCAGGCCTCCGTTCACATCCTCGGTTTCAGCTCTCTTTGGTGCTAATTTAAGTAGCGCTCCACACGAGCCTGTGAGAGTTTCTGAAGTTGTGTTTGCCGCAGGATGCTTTCATGGTCAAAAGAAGCATATGTTCCTCGCAGCCTTTTTCTTCCTCTTTTGTCCTGTTCAGCGGCATGGTCATACAAAATCTGCCTTTTTTATGCTGGAACAGGTTTTCATTGCAAAAGGAGAGTTTGAAATACTCTGACTCTGTAGTTGTTTATTTTGTACAATTTGTTGGAAATACTGCCGTTTGGAATAAAATTTGTCTGTAAGGTTGCCAATTCCAGGTCCAGAAAAAGTAAAAATCCTGCCACAGTTTGGCTTTAGCCTCGGGTGCTAGTTAGCTAGCTCCCTAGCTAGTTCTCATGGTGTGTGTTTACTTGCTAGGGAGTGAGCTAGCTAGCTAGCACCCATGCTGCTCGTTTACTTGCTAGGGGGCTAGCACTAGGGGCTAAAGCCAAACTGTGGCAGGGGTTTTACTTTCCGGACCTGGATTTGCCACTTATTGTTTGTTTGACATCCACACACATCCGTGGAGCTCAGAATCGGTCTTGTTTGCACATCGATCAAATTCACCAAAATCGTGTTAGACTAGCTGTGCCAGTATTTAGACGTGGTCTGAGCAGGCATACGGTTTAAGATGACTTCCTGCCACCAAATTGTCACATCTCTAAGGACACACCCGTGTTGTGCTGGAACGCCCAGACTGGCAAAAGACCAGAAATGACCAATACGGCGATATTGGGCCACGGTGCCGCTAGGTGAGCTGTCTAGAAAAATAAGCTAGATATGCTCTCACGTAAACTCAACAGCTTCAACCAAGCATAAAAATGCTGCATTTGCTAATATTTTTTATTTTTGATTGGTGCTGTTTGGAATGTATTAATTGAAAAATGTGAATAGGCCTACTGTAAAATCTCTGAGGGTCAACCTCAATCTCGCTGCAATTTTTCTCATAGTAAATAATGAAATGTGTTCCAGGTTCAAAATGAGCCATCATTAGAAGCATTCATTAACTATACATAGACCAATCTTTTAAGTACCATTTTCATCAAAATTCATAATTTTCATTGAAAAAAAAAATATACAACTGTGAATTTAAATAAGATGTCATTAAACATGGATTGATGTCTTTTTAATGAGCTTTTGGTGTATCTGTGAATGTTGGGTGAAAGAACAAATAGGATGCAGTACAGCGGCCTAAAAGGGCTGAAAGGTGAAACTCGGCAGCAAATCTGTAAATTCCTTTCAAATGGAGCTCCACACTGAAGGCCTTGTTTTTTCGGACCTAAACAGGCCAGGAGCGGGGGAGCGGGATTTGCTTCCAGATTACGCTAGTGGGCGGACAATGGGGGTCAGTGATCCTGATGTATTTATATGTAACAGAGACGGAGAATGTGAATTACGGCTCAGCCACCGCTTTGTCGGGCACAAACGGAACCTGTTGAGATCCTCGTAGATCAACAGTCGACTAAGCAGTAAACACCTCGCCGCATTGTGCTGATGGCAAAAATGCACTTTACAAAAAAAAACGTTAAGTAGCTGCGCACGGTTTTAAATGTTCGTCTAAATGCGCTGGATGAGGACAACTTCTACGGATGTTATCTTCAGGCGAGCGTGCTTCATTTATCTGTCATCTTCGGAGAACGTCTTTGTCAGCGTTCCGCAGCGAGGGACCCTCAAAGACCATCAGATCAAATCTAAGGCTTGATTTCAGCAGACTCACTGTCCGGACAAGGAGATAATTACCACCTTGACAAGCTTTGATCACGGGCCTTCTTCTCCTACAGTTGTTAGGACAATACATTGGCAGCACCCAAAATGTCTTTTCCCTCCTAAAAAAAAAAAAATACCTGCGTTGGATTCTGAAAAGACACACCAGAAGTCCAAAGTGAATGTGTTTGCCTCCATAACAAGGATCTGATGACGGTTACTGTGAGGAGAGGGAGGGGAAAAGTTGTTGGTTAGTCATCCACGATTTTTGTGATTGCAGTGGGTGGAATGAGTCACTGTGGTTGTGGTCGTCTTTTTTGGGGGGGCGTCACAAGAACTCAATTATTCTAGAGTTTATGACAGGGCACAAGAGTCCACTGAGGGGAAATAAGTGAGAATGTAAACACGGCTTTGCAGCATTCAGTAACTCCTACACTTCCTCTTTGAGGCAGCATTTGCTCAAAGGTCCATCCAGTTATGAGAAGGAGATAACCTTTGTGTGCATGTTTTGAAGGTCAAATGAGTCAATTTTCCACTCTGACCTCTAAAGGTGAACGGGTCTGTTTCAGAAGTGATGGCTTGGTGCTTAACTGTACAGTTGGATCCTGAAGAATTTGGATGACGGCAAGCCTTGGAGTTATTAAGCATTTACTACGCTCTAAAAACAGTTGGGACAAAAGTAACCCAATTATGGGTCAAAAATGGATTGATCCAATTTATGGGTTAATCTGACCTAACCTTCTGGGTTGTTTTATATAAAATGACCCAAATAAAGGATCTGATCAATATTTATGAGTTGGTTTACGCTGAAAGATTCATTTCTTGACTCAAAGTTGGGTCAAATCAACCCAAGTAGATCGGTCCATTTTTGACCCATAGTTGGGTTATTTTTCACCCAACTGTTTTTAGAGTGTACGACAGCTTCACAAAATTCTACCAACCAAGTGTACACTCTAAAAACAGTTGGGTCAAAAGTAGCCCAATTATGGATCAAAAATGGACCGATCCACTTTATGGGTCAATTTGACCCAACTTTATGGGTTGTTTTATACAAATGTACCAATTTTTCTGACCCAAGTAAAGGATCTGACCAATTTTTACGAGTTGTTTTATGCTGAAAGGCATTTCTTGACTCAAAGTTGGGTCAAATCAACCCAAGTAGATCAGTCCATTTTTGACCCATAGTTGGGTTATTTTTCACCCAACTGTTTTTAGAGTATGGCTTTCATTCTTCAATTAATTTGAATTTCACTTCTTCCTGTATCCTACTCATGAGTCCAGAGCTGATGTTGTTCTCGGCAAGACTCAGATGCCTCATGGGGAACTGGCCCCTGCAAAGCAAAGCCGCCATGATGTCGTTCCCTCCCACGTCACTGATCCCGTTCCCGTCTAGATCGACCATCCGCAGACAAGCGTTGGCTTTCAACACGTCGGCCAGCAGCCTGACCCCGGGGTCGCCCAGGTTGTTCTCATCTAGGATGATCTGAGCCAGCGAGCTGTTCCCTTTCAGGCTGTCGAAAAGTTCTTTCCACGCTCCCAGGTCCGCACCACCCGTCTGAGCTAGACCTAAATACTGCAGGTGTGAGTGGTGCCTCATGTAGGATGCGAGTACCTTCACCCCAACCCCACTCAGGTTGTTACCCCCAATGTCCAGTTCCAAAAGTGAAAACATCTTGAAAGAGCTCCCTCCAGTGGTGAGGTTGCCCGCTGCCTGCTGTGGGAGTTTTTGCTGCTGTCGAATGGCGGCGGCGGCTCTTGATGTTTGCTCCTGTAGCTCGGCTATCCCACTCAGAAGAGCCACTGCTCCATGATCATGTAATCGGTTTCCAAACAAGCTAGAGAAAATAAATTAAAGTTGTCTCACAATTGGTTGCAGGTCCAATTCCCTTATCAAGGTTCTGAATGATTTGAATGAAACTCAACCCAAGCAGACCTCATATTTAATGTAACTTTGGAGTGTCAGCGCTTACTGTAAACCTTTGACCTGAGGCTTCGCCGTCAGGACGTCCAGCAGAATGTGAGCGCCGTACGGGCCAATGAGGTTGAGGTTGAGGTTGAGCAGAGCGACCTCGGACGAGCTGCTCTTCAGGGCGCCCGCCACAGTAAGCAGGAGGTCGTCCGTCAGGTCGGTGTTCCTCAGAACCAGCTGCTCCACCTCATCCGATGTGCTCAGCACTGTGATCATGGCTTCCAGCTACGGCAGCAAAGCAGGAGAAAGTCATGGGAAATTGCGAACGGCGTCATGTTTCCGTATGGTATGGACTGGAAGCGGGATATATGATGGGTGCTGAGCTGCTTAATATTTGCTTTAGGTCATTGGGAAATTAAAAAAGCGAGCTGGAGCAGTTCCACAAGGCAGGTCAAAGTTGCCTGTGAGAATGCAGGAAGACGAGTTATGTAATCCAAATCAGACTTCCGATCAATTAACCGCAGGGTGCAAAATCATTATCTTTCTTATAGAAATGCATTTGCAATTACATTTGGAGGGTTTTTAAAAACTTATCTTGAGAGGAAATGCTCATTAATTTTCCATCCAACAAATGAATAACCTATAAGCACATCATTTTCTTTCCATATGCATAATAAACAATTAGATAACCAAAACCTGTCAAAGGCGTTTTGCTGCAGATGCTGCATTGACTGAAGCTTCTGCTCATTCTTTTCCTATTGATATACTGCCCCCTATTGGTGCAGAAAATATCAAGTCTTGCTTTATAATCGGTTTCATACAGAATCCCCTTAGTAGAAAATCAGTGAACACACACACCTACCTACATTTCATTTATGCTTCATGTCAAAACAAGAATTGTGAAACTCAATTTCTCTAGCAGCAGCATGCGGATTAGTTCTGTATTTAAAAGCTTAGGTTGCAATTTGCAAGGCTCAAATAACATCTGGATTGATTGAAAAGAAAAATCATTCTTTGCGCGCTACCACAAATTGCCCTCTTCAGAGTGAGCTAAAAAAGAAGGTTATGTGTGTTGTAAAAACACCTGAGCTTGCAGGTCTTGCTCATGAACGGGCTCTTTTTCACCGGCCTCCTCCTCCTCCTCCTCCCCTTTGCCCTCCTCGTCTTTGTCAGGCTCTCCATCCGGTCGGAAGACGGCGTCACTCTCTTCGCTATGCTCCGCGTCTGAGCTCGGAGCTTTGGGCTCCAACGACAGTCTCTTCTGGAGCCGACGCCTTTGTAGCACTTTGAACGGAGAACACAAATATTCAGTTATTGTTATCAACACCTGAGCCATATTGCTCTAAACAGCCAGTACATCTGGAGTTAATCTAGCAGCCATGATATCAATATGGGCATGTGGATCGATATTGTGCCGTCAAAGATGGGAAAAGTACTGACATTCTCTATTTGAGTAAAAGTACAATTACTTGTGTAAAAAACTATTTTGGTAAAAGTACCCACTCAATTACTACAGGCTCTGAAATACACTTGATCAGTAGAAGTAAAAAGTATTTTTACCGGATGTTTCCTCCTACGTCAACTTGAACGATGTTAACCAATGGAGCAAAAATGGTACATCGGCCAGTTGTCTCTCTGACTTGCCCTGCGTCAATGAGTATCACTCAAAAGGACAAAGTAAAAAACAAAAGTAACGACCTTGTTTTGAAAATGTATCGAGTAAAAAGTACAGATAATCATGTTAAAATGTAACAGATAAAAAGTAAAAAGTAGTCTAAAAAAATAAGAAAGTACAAAGTACTGGAAAAAACTACTCAAGTAAGGAAGCAAAGTATTTGTACTTCGTTGCTTCACATCTCTGTGTACCGTTAGAGTAAAATGAACGATACATCAAAATATGGGTGTCTTGGCCCAAATCGAGTGGTTTGCGACCAAATAGTTCAATCTTTAATTTCCAATCTATGAATGACATACACGTACATTGTGTTCGCAGTTAAAATTTTGGAGACAGCGTCTCGTTCAACAGCAGTCTCCCAAATTTTGTCAGGTGGCGTAGTTCAATGCCTTCTGTTTTGTTCCGCATTTCAGCTTCTCTGCCTATTATGTAAATCACACTTTGTGTCATGTTCCAGCTCTCTTTCCACTTGGCCGCCATTTCCTTTGCTCACTGTTTGCTTGGAAGCGGTTGTGCTTGCTTGGGCTCTTCTCCAGCTCGGCGCTCATCTGCACACATTGTTCGTAGAAGTCCGTCCGTCCGTCCCCATCTCTGCTTTTCCCATTTGACTCCCACCGCTTCTCCCGCTTCTGCTTAGTCAGTACTTCCTCATCCTGTAAGCGGTCTTGAACAACAAAACCACTGTTGATTTTAGGTATCTTATCCCCACAAAGACGGTTAAATGCAAAAAGCATATACAGATGCAAGAAAGTTCATCAGATCAGGTCTCACCGAGCACATTTCCTGTCTTGCTGATGTTCGGCTTGCGTGTCCGCCGTGCTTCGCCAGCGCCAGTTATTTCTTTGCGCTGCTGCGGCTCTTGTCTGGCAGATGAAACTTGGCCCTCATATTTTGGGGACAAGGTCGAGCCTGGGGAGCCCTCGCCGTCCCGTCTGGTGCTCGTGGCCGTCTTGCCTTTGCTCGTGCTCTGATGAGTTTGACCCTCGCGTCTCCTCTTTTTGGAGGTCTCTTTCATGGCAGGGGCCGGGGGGTCCTCGCTGTCTGTGGATCCACCGGCCTTGTCCTTGGCGTGTCTTCTTGTCCTCCTCGCAGACTTAGTCTCCGGTTTGGTCGGGATAAACTGAGGGGATGACGGACACGACTCCACTGCGGCAACATTAGAGCCTTGGAGAAAACACAAAACGAAAATACTGCTTAGCTGCGCATTTTCTCTTAGCTTTCAACTATAAATTAACGATTGGTTTTAATGTAAATGGACAGCAGATGAATCAGCTTTAGGAAGAAACGGAAACACTCTGGGGGGGGGGGGGGTTCTCACGCTTTATACCAGTGCCAGAGCCGTGCACTAGAGGGAGAACTAAGCTCTCTTTTGTGCTGTTGTTCAGTTGCTGGAAAGAGCTGCATTTGCTTCGAAGACTTGTGCATCTGGAAAAAAAAAAAAAACGAAACTTTGATAGTGCCTCATACATAAGCTCCTTTATACATGCAACGTGTGTCCAATTACACCCTTCACAATGCATTATGTCTGCAGAGTGGAATTTTTGCCCAATGGATTGTATACTACAGTAACTTGCAATTTTCAGCCGCGAGTGTGCCGACATCGCACCTGTGGCAAGGCATCCCACCGGCGAGCCAGGACAGCCGGAAGCAGCTCTTCTTGCCCTGCTGGAAACCGGGCGCGTAGCGGTACTCGCAGCAGGCGCTGATTCGGGCCACCTTGATGCCGTTCACATACAAGGAAGCACTGAAGGGGAAGCCTCTGTGTCTTTGAGAGATGAAATTGAACAGCTCTGAAAGGAGAAAAAGGTAGAAGGTACGAAAGCGTGAACGGTTTTGTTTCGAAAGATGATTAAATTGTCCAGTGTCAATGAGCAGACTCCAGATGGCACTGTTCTGTACGAGCGTATTTGGATGAGTCAGGAAGATACCCTGAGCAGTGGGTCGAGTTAAGTGATTACAGTAAATGTCGATTGAAAATACCAAGTGGGTGATACCAAATGGTAGTTTCAATTAACCCTGGAGAACCCACGGGGTCAAATTTGGCCCCTATAAATTCTGCTACTCAAATAACAAAGACCTTTATTTTTTTCCAGCGGTGATTCTGTCCCTGTGTTCTTGTTTCCATTGGCCAAAGTGTGTTTGTACATTCAAAATCCAGTTCTAAAATGCAACAGATAAAACAAAAAAATCATATTGTTCAATGTAGCTGTGTATTTGATTGATTATTTTCTTAAATTCTAAATAGTTTACTGACAGTTTTTGTTATTCCGATTTTTCGAAATGATACCCCTAAATCCCAAAAGAATCAAATTTCGCCCTAATCCTAAATTAGGGAATAAAGAGTTATAATTGAAAAAAACATATATTTTGGTGTTCAGTGAATTTATAGCAGTCATTTAATGTATAATTCATAATTTTCCAAAGAAGAAAAGGGTTCTTGGGTTCTCCAGGGTTAAGAAGTTTCAAAAGGAGCTTGAAGGGTAATTAATTGGACATGGAACATGATGTCAAATCATTTCCATTCCGTCCAGATCCAACTCATTGACCCGGCGGGGATACGGGTTGACTCTGCTACCTCCTGGGGTCACCAAGCCCTTGAAGACGCAGATGTTCTCCCCTCCATTGACTTGCTGGAGCACTTTAAGTTCATCTCGATTTGACCTCATTGAACCCCAGCGGCCTCGTCCCAGGTACGTCATGGTCACTGTAACGTTGGATTTCTTTGCCTCTCGTTGTGCATTGAGGTCGCTCTAAAAGTACAGCGGACGTTATAAGCGGAGGCTTTCATTTTCGCTGGTCGTTTCAAAGACTACCTGTTTGTTGCTGCGGCCTGCAGTCTTTTGTGAGCCGACCGAAGAGAAGGATCCTCTTCTTCTGGTGTTGAGAAGAGGACAGGACTGACTCAGATTTCCTCGGATTGAGGCGAGACTTGAGGCTTTCCTGGCGATGGTCGGCAGGTAGACGTCGTCTTTGTTAGCACTGCGAGAGCGCACTTTGAGATCGTCGAGCTGCGGGCGCACATGCAGCAGCAAACCAGAACAAATTAAGAGATTATTCGGACTGAGGAGTTGCCCAATGTATTCATTCTGAGATCAACATAAAGAAGTTCCATTGATAAAGATGTTTATTTGTACAGTTGCTCGAAAGAAATAACTTCAGCAAATGCATCCTTTGCCGAGAGGATTCTGAGAGTCTCGTAAGTTAGATAAATAACGAGCTAGAAATGGAAAATATATCACGTCATCGACCCTCAGGACTCGAGTTAAATCTCTTCAGCAACGCTAAAATAGCCCAAGCTATAATAAAGTGTGACATTTAGACAGATGACTTTGCTTTTTTTTGCTCTGAGCAAACCGGTTTGTTGTAGCATCTTGACCTGACTGAACTGGGATGTGATGAAGACATCAAAAGTAGTTTCAAGTTGTTGTAGCGGAGCTGACAACCAACACTTACCGGAGTATCTCCGCCTCCCCTGTGACAGGAAAAGAGATCCTGCAGGAGCATTTGGCTGTTCCGCCTGATTCTTCTCAGTGATTCCTTCTCGTACGACTCCATTACAAGAGGCCACCTGATAAAAGCGGACGGGTGATAAGTTGAAGGATCTCAAGGAGGGACGTATTTAGTAACAGGCGACTTTTAACTATGAAATCTTTCATCCATAATGACGTCAGGAGCAGTATATGGTATGATGTATGAAAAACGGACAGTTGCTTAAAACGGTGAACTGTGACCTCCTCACGTTTGACTCTCTGTGCAACTCAACAACTAATGACTGCTTCTCACTCAAACATACCGTTAATTACACTAAGAAAACTAAATGTAGCCTGAGGAAATAAGGTTAAATTGATCTTTGATTCCCTCCATTGCATTCTCACACGCCTCCATTGTTTTCTTCAGAGGCCCGTTGGTGAATTGCGTCGTGTAACCCAATCGCTGTCATCTGCTCGGCTGATTGCCTCTACTATTCGACTCGGCTTGCAAATTAGTGTCCAGTGAATGCATGAGTGCGCTTCAGATGGCCGATAGATGGCAGGAAATACAGAATAAGTCATAATCTCCTTTGCAGTCAATTTCCCAGTGTCAGTGTTGTTAAACATTTCAGTGAGTGGGAAAGTTAATTACAATATAGGCCGTGTTTTGGAGCAGACGTGACGCAATAAATGAAAGCGGTTCAAGAGGTCAAATGTCTTTCCTAACTGCCTGCAATAAGGCATGACTTAAATCTATCATCATTTTACAATTTAGACCTGTGTTTAATCTTTAAATATCATTCCATCTTGCATCATTTTACTTGTAGGTCCAAGGGAATCACATTATTTAACAAAAACATGTTTCAAATGCCAGGATTACTCCACATGTTTAACTTTTTAACCAAACTCATAGTAGACACTGAACAGAGATCCTACCTGTTGTCTTGTCAGGTCGTGACGCGATACTGACGCTTCTCTAGTTCTTCAACAAGTGACACCGGAGAAGTTGTCACTTCCTCAAATGATCAAACCTGACCTGTAATCTTCGCCTGCCGCTTATGTGTTGTTTGTTTGTTTATAATAACAAAGCTCACAGCATTAGGCAACTCTATACAGTGTAACATGATTAAATAAATTTGTTATTTTGTATTTTTTAATGATCAATTTTTATTGGAAGTGCCATGTAATGTAATACGTAACGGTAACAATATGATCATTCTGAGGGTTGTTTTGTAATATTTGGACTCTATTTTCTTCTTTTATTTAGCCAATAAGGTCACCCAAATAGTGGAAACAAAATTGCAGTAAAACAAACTCAAATACGGTATGTGCCTTAGCTCTAGTAAACACCTTTTTTTTTGTCCGCAAGTAAAAACAAAACAATAACAGTGGTACCACTTGGCACTTTTGACTGATACCACTAGGTGTCGTTGTAGTTGTCATTACCTCACACTGACATTTATAAAGCTGAATTTCATGGCAGTGAACAGGGTGAAGTATTTTATGATTGATTTTACTGTCCCATTCTTGAATTGTTACCTTGTCGTGATAGACGGGTTTTGTGGCCCAATATTATGCTCCTGGTAGAACAACATCATTGGATGAAGTTTATCAGGATCCCCCTCCAGAGGTGGATCTATAAGTCGGGTGCCTGGTGGCCAGGGCCTGCAATCATGGAGCAGGGCAGGGCATGACCTCACCAGACAACACGGGTCCTCCACTCATGGGTCCACCACCTTAGGGATGACTCGGAGACAATTGAGTTGGGTGCTTTGTGAGCTATGCGGCAGCCGAAGGTGGGAACCCCTAGCGGCCCGATCCCAGACTACGAAAGCTAGCTAACTCCGGGGATGTGGAATGGCACAGGTGTGCAAGGTTGAAAGGTTCTGAGAAATAATAGGCTGGCCTCGTCGCTCAGCTTGGGCTTTCGAACCAGTCCTCTTGTGAAGGGTTTGACTCTGCTCCACTCTGGAGTTGCCCAGGAGAGACACTGAGCAGGTGTGAGCATGCTAATTGCTACACGACTTGGTGTCTGTCAGTTGTGGACGAGAGCTGTTTCTGCACATAGAGCCAAACAGAGGCTCTTGTGCTGAGTTGGCTCTGCAAGTCTGAGTTTCGGCACTAGATGGCGCAAGAAGACTGAGCAGCTGATCCCGTCAACTCACTGCAATGCAATAATGACCATTGCTGTAAAGTGTAAACTGTAATACAGAGCTGGGATGTCGCCACTATATGAAGCTAGTGTTAAAACGTTATTAGTAAAACAGTAATACTGTTGATACTTTCATGCCGCTGAGCTGATTGCATCCACCAACTATATTGGTTCATTTTGTTGACAAAATCTAGGCCAAGCGAGGATGCTTTAGAAGCACTAGTTGCACTTATCTTATCTTCCATGGCTAAATTAATTTATTACCAAAAGTATATAAGAAAATATTTAAAAAGAACATGAGAGCATTAATGTACATTTTGTGACAGCTGGAATGTGACAGTTTGGTAACGCAATGCTTATTTCACATCCATTTTTCACACTTAAGTAGTTCATAACTCACGTGTGTGCGCACACACACACTCACACACACACAGACGCTTGTCAGTATTTGCAGTGTGACACGATGTCACATTTCATTTTCATCACATTAGAAGACATTTTGCTG
Source organism: Vanacampus margaritifer (assembly GCF_051991255.1). Taxonomy (NCBI): domain Eukaryota; kingdom Metazoa; phylum Chordata; class Actinopteri; order Syngnathiformes; family Syngnathidae; genus Vanacampus; species Vanacampus margaritifer. The sequence goes on from NC_135434.1 coordinate 4,936,626, forward strand.
ACAGCCGACAGACCCTCTCTACCCTTCTTCCCCCCTGGCTGGCCATGAAACTAATATACTGTGACAATGCATGATTGCACATCTGGGAAATTCATTGAAATATGACTTTAAAGTAAACTATTGCACCAAAAATGTGATTGAACGGTTTGTGTTCAGCCACAAGTGTATAAATTTCTAATCATTTTAGAGTAGTCCTCAATGGAGTTCTGTTGGATTATAGCTGCGACGTGCCATTGATGTAGAACTCAACTTGATTTAAAGAACAATATGCAGCTGTAACTAAGTGCTGTTGCCTACATAAGCTCAAACCAGAAACAAGCTTCAAGAAATAAAATAATGCCAATAAATAATAATAACTATACAAGAGGAGAGCTGCTTCTTTTTGGTATTTCCGCACACCAGAAGAGTAATCCCCCAACATGTCAACATGTTTTTCCAGCCTTGGGCTCGTCATATTTGCCTTCTTGCAGTACTTGCGTGAAATGTAGTTGTTTTAGTCAGGATTATAATCAATAATGCACGGAAATCCTACGGTAACTATTTGAATGAAAAACACTAGGCCGAGAATAATTAAAAAAAAAAACTGTTAAAATTATTCTTCCATTGCTGTGCAAACCAGATCATTGGGCAACGTCCGTAAACCCTTTGGAATATTCAGTAATAAAGTTGTGCTTGTACGAGTGTGGGCAGCGTGCATGCGAGAGTGCAGTTTTATTTTTTCGGCCACACGTGGCTGTAGCGATACGAAAATTCCATTTTTTCCATAGAGCAGCTTTAAATTAATTTATTGTTGTAAATGCACCTTTTGTGTTACGTTCAGTAAAAAAAAAAAAAAAAAAAAAAGAGATCATTATAATATATTGTGAATATAAGTGGGGCCTTTGCTTGCTTGATATATCAATTAGTACACACCCTAAATAGAAATAACATCACTGAGATGGACGGGTTAAAATAGCTCCACTAGTTATGATGATTTTTTTTTCCAGTCGGTTGCTTGTTCAAACATATTTGTTTCCTATTAATTATGCAGGGATCCGTTGACAAACAGTCAACATGTTCTTCAACGTATTACATTGAACCAACATTCAAGAGGTATTTAAGTGTTACCGTCAAAGGTCCGGCAGATTACTACTCACTTCAACACCAACGAGCTGATTCGGCTTCAACCTGTGAAGGGAAAAGGTAAGAGGAACATAAAAATATCAGATTGCAAACAAGAACCGTACTAAATGTTTATTATTATTGCCCTCGTTGTATCATATGCTGAGATCGGTTCCTAATATTTTCAAAGTGAAACAACCATGCTCAGGCTGCTGAAGGTCGCGATGATCGTGGTCATGTGTGCGCTCATCTTAGCCACAGTGACGGCCAGCAACATGAACGGCGGACACTCTATAGACGACGAGATGATGGGTATCATCACTAGCGGAGGCGACAGGCAGAGATGCGGCATCATCGCACAACGGTACGCAGACACAACGCGAGATAGATTCGGAGGCGTGATGAACGATCGAGAGCGAAATGCAAAAGTAAAATTCAAATGTCCTGAAAAGAAATTGAAACAAATTTGTTCTATTCTATAGGCGGCGGGATGAAGGCTATCATCCAAGGCAATGACGGGGGATACAACATAGAGAACAAGTTACAAAAGTAAAATTCATGTCTTGAAAAAAAATTGTAACAATTCTGTTCTCCTATATATGGCAAATAAAAGCAATATAAAAACATCCCACAAGTTTGAGGTCTTTCTTACATTTGACTTTTTTTTTTTTTTTTTTGGAAACCGTTTACTTCACCTGCGACTGGCTGGCAACCAGTTCAGGGTGTACCCCGCCTACTGCTGGGATAGGTTCCAGCAACCCCCCCGCGACCCTTGTGAGGACAAGCGGTTAATAAAATGGATGGATGTACAAAGCAATAGAACCAATTGGCCAAAACTAATAGCTTGTGTTTGGTCTCACAATGTTACTTGTGGTAATGATCGTGTAGCCCAAATACATCCCATAATGTATGTCTACTCCAAATAGCACAGAACTTTACCGTTTTACATTTTAGCCGAAGGATTCATTGGCACTGGCATTGCTATGTGTGATCAATTACCACTAAATACGTCCTTTAGAATCACCTTGTGATTTAGTGGCCACCGGTCCAAGGTGTCATTGTCCGTAAGTCAGCTGGGATAGCTCCAGCCTCTGCTGTTACTCAGACTAGAATAAGCAGTGTATAAAAAATAAAAAATAAAAAGCACGGATAGACATTTTAGGCTTGTTATGTCATTTAATCCCATTGACCCAGTTTGTGAAGAGATTCTGCACCTTCACAGCAAAAGGTTCTCTATTTAGATACTTTGTGGAGGAGAAAATGTATTTTAGGACTAAATCACGACGAAAGTAAAGAATGCATAGCTATAATAATATATATATTTTTAAAAACGACGTTAAGCCCCACCTGTTGTGCTTTGGGTTCTTCCTGGATCATCTGTCCAAATCATCATGGAGTGAAGTCAGAGGGTTGGCAATATTACGCTGTCTGGGTTTCTTTTTCTTTAGCTTGACCTCAATATTAGTTTACCCCCAATTGGGTCACTTTTCTTTTGCTGCGCCGTCGGGTCATGTCTCAGCTACCTCAAAAACACAAGAAGAGTTGTTTGTAGTTTGTATTACATTCCATTTTTTAACACTGAATAACCAGATACCGTGGTATACTGCACACACCATTTTTGGCATTACCCTCTGGATTAGTTATGACTGAGCCATATGAATTCTGCCTAGCAACACGTTTTAATGACATGACCAAGAAAATAATCCAGTGATGATGTTTTCAAAAGAATCCCAAAGAATGTATTATGTTGTAAGATTTTAGACTTTTTAAATGTCATATCTCCTCATGTGTGGTTTCTTCTCACATAGGTTTGATATTGTACCCATCAGCACTTTCCTTACCTTTCAAATGTGCAGCGCATGGTCCGTGGGTGTCATAAAAGGTTGTTGAAGGCCATCCACATTTATGTCTTCGATTTGCACACAGGATCTCACTCTGAAGCAACACCGTCATATAGACGGATGTGCTACTTGTCACATTTAGCGGAAGAACATTTATTGTTGCCTGGGTCTTATTTTTCTAGAACTGTATTCCTTTCTGTTGCTATCAGCACTGTTTTCTACATTAAAGTCCTTCAATTATTCAACAGTGTCAATGATTAGGTCTGGCCTCTCCAGTATGCCACTATTTAATTGTTGAAGCTCGTTGCTTGCAAAACTCATCTAATGGTGCCTTGAGATATAGATTCATTTTGTTTAAGCAAAACACTGGTATCTCAAATCATCTTACCCCATTGAAATGAATGGAAATGCCATTGCGTAATGCATTCCAGTCCCTCCCAAAAGAATTAACATAAAAACGTATGGTTTTAAATAGTGTAATTCACTGTTTTAAGTTTAGTTTTGTCAGTGATCTTCAACTATGCCAAATCTGACTCATCAGCGCATATGTGCATTCAGGAAATGGTCCTGCTGATTTGCTCAAGGTAAGTTGCATTAAGCTGCCCTTTTTATTTTCTTATAGCCACATTTATACTTTTCATTTCAATGCTGTATTGTGATCTGTCACTAGCATTATCAATAGCAGGAGAACCTGCTGAGATTTTTTGTTTTTTGTTTTTTTTAGCAATGCAAGTGAAAAATGGTACAGGCTGGGCGCTACGCTAGGCGCTAGAAGCTATAGCTAGCCGCGCACCGACGCCATCGCCGGTGTTCGTTGCCACTGTTTACATGTTTCAAGATACTTTGGTCAAGTAATTTTTCACTTCCTCATATGTCCTCCTTTCCAGATGTATGCTAAAGCAATGTGGGAGGAGGAGGGCAAAGAAGTGCAGTTTACGGTGCCATTATCTGGACCGAATCATCCGATGGACACGTAGCAAAGCACACGTATGGCTTTAAAACAATAAAGCTATTGTAACAAACTGGATTAGTACGATATTTTTTTATTAAGCATTTTCATGCATGACTTCACACCATGATTTTAATCATTTTAGATGATGAATATAGACCTGCAATTTAGTCTATGTAAAGCACCAAAAGGACATCCACATGACTTGTTTTGAACCCGATTTCATTAATATTATACATATATATATATATATATATATATATATATATATATATATATATATATATATATATATTTTTTTTTTTTTATATCTTTCACTTAATCTACGTTGAAATGACGTTGACGAAATTACGTAATCTGATATTGCAATCTGCACCCAAATGTGACGTCTTTCCTATGTATGCCCATTACGTAGAAATGACGTTGTTTCTACGTCGGCTTCCTCAGTGGGTCATATCTCTTTTTTTTCTTTCTTTTTTTCCTGGAGAGTGGGTCATATCTAATGGCACCTCTGTACTGTACTTTAATTGAATTAATAAGCCTCAAGATTTTCTTTTAAATAACGTTTCCTGTAAGGGTTCTTCTGTAAATCAAAGTTGTCTTCCATGTTCTCACAGTCCAAAACAGGCCGGCCCAAATCCCCCCAGCAACCCAAAATACTAAAGCAGCATTTGCGGTCGGCCGCCACCTGACACATTCAATGGAATGACTTCATGACAAGTTAGGGTTGAAGATCACTTACGTTGGCGCCTTGCTTTTATTGTTATGAAATCTGTTTGGCGAGCAGGCCCGGGGGACAGCTGCAGGAAGTTTAGCGTTTCACCGGCAGGCTGGCCCGGCTACTGTAGCGGCTCTCTGGTATGCCAGATATCCCAAAACTCTGATAAGTCATCTGCCAGACGATTGTACAGCGTACTACATCGCTGCTTCCTGGAATGATGAGGGCTGACTTTCCTGCGATAGACAAAAGGAACAGGATTTTACGCACATTTTCTTGCCACTGCTTAAGGACTTTCCTTTCAGCGCAACTCGTACATTAACACACATATAAAAAGATCCAGCAGTCATGACTTAATGGCAGATCTTTGGCAAGCGCTCCAAGGCTGACCTTTTAATGTTAATGGATGGCTGCCATTTAAGTCACACTTAGACATAAAAATTGTCATCAAAGGTTGCTATCAGTAATGCAAAGACCATTAACATTTACTGGAAATCATTTTTTCATTGTAGTAGAGCCTTGGATCTTGAACACAATCTGTTGTAGGAGCTAGTTCGACCTTATATGAATTTTTCAAATATGTTTTACCACGTGGAATATAATGTGTTTCCTCCTCTTGTCTTAACCCCATGTTGAGTCGGCTAATTTTTTTGATGCTAGTAAAACCATGTTAATGCTGATGAAACTGGTAATTGAGGTCACGTATGAATTTTACAGGTATATATGTATATTTTTCACTAAAATAGTCATAATTGCGCAACTTGCGGAGCGTTTCGGTCAGTTTATGGTTGTCGGCTTGATCATGAGATGACGTCATCTGCCGTGACGACGTCGTGAGGCCGTTGCAGGGATAAAAATGGAGCATCCACCTGTTCATGTAAAATATCTATCAGCTACTTCGCACCAACTCGTGCGCATGATCAGCAGCTTAGCTTGCCTTGCCCTCTATGTGTGCTCTTAATTTACACTCCTACTTTAAATAATAAAATCATGTATATCGACATAAGAAACAATCACGATTCTTGACTAAAAAGGAAGGGAAAATATATTTTACTGCTTTCATTTTTCCATATCAGTGTGGGCCAAGAACCAAATTTACCCGATGTGAAGCAGCTGCTTTTTTTTTTTGCCTCCCAGGCTTCTATAAACCCCTTGACCTCGTGAAAATTAGGCTTTTTACAACGGAATGTCTCCGGGCGGGTGCATAAAAAGCTGCCGAGTTCATAAAGTGACCAAATGACAGCTCCCGGCCAGAGTGTTTTCATGTTGATTCTGGCAGGGCAAACTTGGACGATCTCGGCGGACCTCCGGGGAAATCTCAGCCACTTCTAGCTGGATAATCAGAGGGATCCATCTTTTCCACGCCTGGTGAGTTTGGGTCAGTTATACTTGGGGATTGTTTGCTTACTTTTCACAGACGGGCTAATTCTGTAGCATATTGAGGGCCAGCCATGTATTTGAATGGGATGAGTCAGGAGATGAATCATTGTAGAACTTGAACTTCAGAGGTGGCAGATGGACAGACTTGGGAAACATAGAAACTTGGACCTCAGACTAAATTAACATCTGAGAACGCTTTCAAATGGTTAAGCGTTACAGTAGAATGAGTCAATAAAACAGCTAGGTGATGCAAGGTCATTTTGCACAATTTAGAAATACACATTATGAGCTTCTTTTTTTTTTCTTTCTTCTTAACGCCTTCAGTGTGACTCAGTTGTCAGCGCCGTCATTCATCCATTGACTTATGGTGAGATCCATCTCGAAAGCTCTTAAGAAACACTCAGCTGGGAAGTCAGAGCAGGAATTTAGTTTGATTTACAGCGTTTTACATCACAGACCTTTTAAAATGTGTCCGATTTTGTGGAGGTTAAGTTATATTTGCATGCAATGTTGTTAGTTAGCAGGACTACTACTAACTTTTGCAGTCGCGTCATGGTCTACTGAAAATCGTTAACATTTTTGGTACACTGTGAGATTTGTCATGTGATAATGCTCCAAATGTCAAAATTCAGCATTCTGCATCGGTATCTATGAATCGCATAATTTATCTGACAGGCAGGCGTTAAACATGCCATGTGTTGTCGTCGTTCTTGCACCTCGCCCTGCGAGGTGTTGCTGCGCAGATTGGTTGCCTCGATGAGGCTGGATGTGAAGGGCTTGCTTTGATGTTGATGTCTCGGAAATAATAAATGATGTTTTTAGAGAGTAGGCTTTGGCAGAAAAGTGATTGACTGCCTGACCTGAACTGAAACGTTTACAAAAAACGTTTTTGGGGGAATTTTCAATTCCTTAAAATAAAAATAAAAATCCAGTGGAACCTGTAAGTGAGGAGGATAAATTGAGCAGATGTTATAAACGGTTTGCAAAGCTGCCTCATATTTGGCTGGTATTTGATGATCAGGTTTTATTTTGTTTCTGTTGTATTTGTTGCTACATGAGTGGTAGGAAGTAAGGAACGTAAGGGATTTTTCAGTTTTTTTGTTTCTCTTAGTAAGCATTAAACATGTCATTTGAAACAATATTCTAAACAAGTTTAGAGGTACTTGTCAAATTTGCTCTGGTAAGTGCAGTTTTCCAAGTACAATATATGAAAATGTTTCTTTTCTGATAATGATCCTTTTCATTGGAACAGGTGCGTTGGTGCAGGTAAACACCTAAAACCTGCAGGACTCCACTTTTTTTACGACATTAAATAAGACACAAGATGATTGCATGGTTGTTTTACTAGTGCTATGCATTCCATTATATCATCATGTGAAAATCTTAGTTTTATAAAACAATAGAAATTATCGACTGTTCGGTTTAGGTGAACGGTATGGGATTTTTTAATAGGTTTTAGCTGAACTAATGAATTCACACTCACGCACACACATAAATACATTAAAAAAAAATAATAAAAATAAAAAATAAAATAAAAAATATATATATATATATTAAAAAAAAAGAGAGAGCAATGATGATGACATGTCAAATCGGTAAAATTACAGAATGAACAATACTGAGCTCTCCAGGAAAAAAAAAAGAGAAATTAGCGACTAAAAAGCTATGCCATCATTGTAAAAAGTTTTCTCAAATAAATCCACCTATTGTGATTCTATGATTTGTAGGTTTGTTTTCTATTCAGTTTGGTGACTGTGGCCCTAATACTCCTTTGTGTGAACTTTGTATAGTCTACATAAACAAGACCTTGGAAGGGCATATGCTCCACACCGGGTCTAAACTCATCTGAGTGCCAGAGTACCGTAACAACTGATGCAGTCTTATGTAAATGTGAGAGCATGTCAAGAATTCCGACAGCGTGACAGTTGACAAATAAAGTGTTTAAGAGGAGTCTTGGGTTTCAAGCTGCAGTGACGGCGAATGAATCGTTAAGGAGGGTGGGCAGTGTTTCCAAGGGAGGGGGATATTTCTCCTTGAAGCCACCGAGGTTGCTCAGAGTACAAAACCGTAGGAGCTGTTTGTTTTAGGACAGACTACAGACGGCCCGGGTGCGAAAAGAAACGCTGAGCAACATATTAAGAAGATAAAACATGGGAGTGTACAATGAACAAGGGTAAGGGGCTCTACTTTGTACATGTTTGTGATTGGCTGTTGTCATGTCAATAAAAGAAAAAAAAAATAGTTCTTACTTTGGAGTGTTTGCATTTATACAGGAAGCTCTTTTGCTGTTGCTGCCCAATAGAAGCGTGTGCTTTAGCGCCTAATGTTTAAAATAAAATAAAAAATAGAAATCTAAAAACAATGCTATTGTTTTTCACTGGGCTGCGACAACCCGTTGAGTGAAATGGTTGGCAAAAAATAGTTGCTTGCTTACCACAAAAAAAGTTATTTGATTTTTAATCTTCTAGAATAACCATTTTGAGCTTCTTTTAACAATTAGATAATCAAGCCAGGTCACTCAATACTTGTACTGGCACAACATTAAGTACATGTATATAATTTGAATGAGATTCAATGCTAGAGTTATATCACAAATTGTTCCTCAGATTTGTTGTTTCAACTTCCAGCCACTTTATGTCCAATCGTAGTCATTTTTATCATTATTTTCACTTTGCAGGGAATCCATTGAGGAGTCACAGCATCAGCACATGGTAATCACGGATGGTAAAGGCGGCGGCGCCAACCGCCGGATGTCGACGCAAAGCCAACTTCCCCCCAAAGATGTCGTCAGTGACGTGATGTTTATGGGTCAGTGTCTGCTCGGGTAGTTGGACGGCTTAAGTAGGATAAGATTATATCCAGAGTGAACAGCCGCAAGTTCAGCAGGTGTTAATATCGACATGATGGCGCCATCTGGTTCGTCTCCATCGAGGGAGACATTTTTGCTTCATCCTGACGAGGCGCCCTGGTGACACAGCCTGTCACACGACTCCCTCAAAGAACTTCGTAAAATCAAAGTGATAGTTTGTTTCAGGGAACACGGATGTTTTTAATCGTGCTTACCCTGCTGTTAGCATTCATTATAATCACGCTTTCCGCTTTGGTCACCATGGGTTCGAAAGTGGTTTTAAGGTCTCTCTACTTCAGTAGAAGCACTTTGGTAAAAGTAGTCAAAGTACTGATTCAACCCCAGTAAATGCTAGCTAGCTTGTTTAACAAGCTACTTATTACCAAAAACAAGCTAGCTTTCAAAACCACACACAACTACTGACAAAAAAGTGCTAAATTAGCTCATTGACAAAATAAACCTTACTTTAATATGTGCCCAGAGGATGAGTATGAAAGTGAAAACATACTATATATAGCAACCCAATCTGCGTATCATTTGTTACTTTCTAGAGATGTTCAATACCACTTTTTCCCAGACCGGATACATAAAATTGCCCCCCCAAAAAACTGACGGATACGAAAGACAAATATCCCACTATCACATTTTTCCTTAAAATTGCATGAAATTAATGGCACGTTTTTGTTATACTAATTTCTATATTCCTAATCATTAAACGGCCATAAGAGGCCGCGGTTGGTCATCCTCGTCATTCCAGAAACATGCATGTTAGATTCATTTAAGACTCTAAATTGTGTTTTTTTTTTCTCTATATGTACCCTGTAATTGACTTGTCCAGGTTGTACTCCATCTCTCGCCTCCTCAAGCCCTGCTAATCATTCGTCAACAGTTGAGCACTTTTGCTTTATTTTAATTTTATTTTACATTGGTTAACTTCTATTGATACTAGTACCTCTATGACAACATTGCCTGCAGGATAATATAACGGCAAGAGTTTGAGTCTGTAATTAATTCACTTTACATAAATTTCGATTTATTTATTTTTTAAATTACAACTAAAAAGTCAACTAAGGTCACTTAGTGCGCTGTGTTTGACTTTGCCGATTAATCCGTATGTTTACAAAACATTCTGCTGCTCATTCACACAAGCTTGTTTTGCAATATGAAATATTAATTTGCTAGGTCAGGCTAGGACGGCATAGCTTTAATGACAAATGTAATGGAACATTTGCTATTTTGTTTTCACAGTGGGCGGATGGACCAAGGACGATCCCACCTGTCTGGTGGAGCAGTTCTGTCCAGAGTATAATGAGTGGAAGACAGCAGCTCGCATGGTCAAGCAGCGGGGCAACGTGGCCGTGGGCACCCTGGATGACAAGATGTACACAGTGGGTGGCGCAGACAGCATCCGATGTTACGGTAATGTGGAGAGGTGAGCTGCTTTGGGGTGGATGACTCGGGAAGAACTCACATTTTGATGAAAACAACATTTTTGGCATATAATTGACTCCCGTCTTTATCTCTATTTTGATTTAACCCTGGAGAACCCACGGGGTCAAATATGGCCCCTATGAATTCTGCTACTCAAATAACAAAGACCTTTTTTTTTTTTTTTACAAACTTAACTCCAAAAGTCCAGAGTGCCTTCTGACCCCTGCATGGGGCCATCTAGTGGATGAATATTGCACTTACATGAGCCAGAGTGGTGGTGACAAGATGGTTGGCAACATGCTTGCTGTTTTGTTGAGCTGGAAATCAATCCAAACAAAACCATCTTCTCAGCAAACCATCAGATGGTAAAATTGTGTTTTTTTTGTTAATCTATTTGCAGAATGCCTAGGAGTATGTTTTATATATATTTTGATAAATTAGCAACTCTGAGCTAGTTCAAAAAACAAGGGTTAAAATTGAAAAAAACATATATTTTGGTGTTCAGTGAACTTATAGCAGTCATTTAATGTATAACTCATAATTTTCCAAAGAAGAAAATTCTTCTTGGGTTCTCCAGGGTTAAGCAAAGGCAGATTTAGCAAAAGACATTCCAATTTTATACAATAGAATGCAGTATATGGCATCTATCTACCTGTATGTTTCTTCCAAGTACCCCACTCTGGTGACCATCATCTTCTCTGATGAATCAATCAGTGGCTAAACTGCTCCGGACACAACCAACATGGCTGTGCCTTTGCTCATAACTGTAAATGTCCTTCCATTCCAGATATATGTTGCTAGGTGTGTTGCTGAACAGCAGAGGTCAGCATTAAGGCGAAATTTATTTGTGGCCTTGCAGACAACATGAGTCATTTGGGACATTTTCACAAGGACACACACACACACACACACGTACACTATATGCTCGTCTCTCACACTATCAGATAGCTTGAAGCGGTTGGCTACTCTACAGTTCCTACAGAGAGGCACTTCTTGACAAAATGAGCCTTAATGATGAGCCAGAGTTGGGGAAACATCCACTCTAGCCTGCCATCGTCACAGTCACCTGAGTGTAGGCTTTCCCCTCGAGTGCTGTGGTGGGATTTTTTTAAAGGTTTTGCATGTGTTCCTTTCAACCAAACGGCAATTTAATAGAAGTGTAATGAGAAAGATGCTCGAGTGGGCAACACTTTCTGCCGCCTATGCCAGCGAACCGCGGGGCCAAAAGCAGATGACTTGCTAGTCAGTCTCAAGGTGATAGAAAATGATGCATTTTGTTGGATCCCATATATGATGGCAGCTAAAACAAAATGTCCTCTTTCCTCTTACTTGGCTCAGCAACTGGTATTGAGAATATTCATTGGCCAAATCGCTCACATGGTACTATTTCTAGTGGTAAGTGAGCCAAGCATGCAAAGCTGATACTTGTATATAGCTACATACAAATGCCAGTCGGCCGCTTAATGGTCGAGCAGATATTTCCTTGTAACATTCGAGAACACATAGGTTTAGTGTTGTGTATCAGAGTGCAAACACTTATATACTGTGCTTAGGTCAGTGCCTTCCAATTATTTTTGTAGAAGAACCTCTGCAGAGTAACTAATAGTCCTTGCACACTCCCTAGCAATATGAGCACCAATGCCACCTACTGTGGTGGAAGTGCAATTACACTTTAGTTTATTATGACCAAAAAAACAAAAAAAAAAAGAAGAAAAAAACGTGATCCCCTGGGGTCACCCTCCCCCCACCCTATTTGAGAAGGACTGACTTTATTTAATTTTATCTTTGGCAACTTTCAATTTGACACCATTCCGAAATGAATGGATCATTTCACTCCAATAACACATCCCCCCCAAGATTATGATTACATATTTAGTACAGACCATTCAATTGCAAAGTATTCCATATAGTGCTGAGCACCATCATCTCGTTGTTTGCCAATCAAACAGCCAGTGAAGCGTGACTAGCATCAGACTATCCTTCATTGGACACGATTGATTCTGCGCCAAGAATTCCGCCTAGCGACAAGTGTCTGCACAATTATGAGATAAAAAAATAAAATAAAAAAAAAACGTCATTACATATTTAAATCAATCAAGTCAGATCAGATGTAAAATCATGAATACTGCTCATACTACGTACATTTTAACCAAGCTGCTTGTTTTGCCTCTATACGAACACTCTGACATTCTGACCCCCCCCCCCCCACCACCCTACCAGGTACGACCCAGACACAGACAGCTGGAGTGCGGATGTAGCACCCTTGAGCAGCCCCCGCAGTGGAGTGTGCGTGGTGGCTATGGACGGATACTTGTACGCTATTGGAGGACACGATGGTATTGCAGCCATAAATACCGTGGAGAGGTACTGCGGCATAATTTCTGGACTGAAGTACAATACATTAATAAAAACGGTGGTGGATGATACTGAAACATTGTCTTGTATGCTTTGTGGGTGCACTTGTTGTTCTGACGTTGCTCAAAAGCATCTTATGTAACACGGGGGGGAAAAAAAGCACATATTCTGATGACTAACAAAGTCGGTGTTAAATAGGTGTTGTTTTTTTTGTTGTTTGTTGCTGCAGGTACGATCCAACGTTGAACGCGTGGAGCAAGCAGACGCCCATGCTGACGAGACGCACCAGAGCTGTGGCTGCCGTGCTGGGTGATCACTTGTATGTGATTGGAGGCAATGATGGAGTCCTGGCTCTCAATTCAGGTAGGATTCAACATTTGTTATACACACTCTAAAAATGGTTGGGTCAAAAAAAAAAATGTTTTTGGTTATTTTTGACCCAAATGTTTTTAGGGTGCAGGCTCCCAACATTAGTAGTAAATCATCAAACATTAAGCTTAAAATCATTGGGATGATTTAATTGCTTGAAAAGAACAAAATGCGAGCAAGAACATTTATTTTGAGTATAAATTTGGCTATGATGTCAAACATTAAAAGGGTTTTTCCCTGACTTGGCTTATTCTTGGCTTTTCTCAATTACCCAATGCACATTTGTTGTCAGTATCTATTTATTAGTGTCTTAAAAGTAAATGCTACAGCATTAGAGAGAGCCTGCAGCAATAAATAAATACATAAATAAATACATAAAAAACACCCTATAGTTGTACTTTGTTCCTCCAGCAAAGTCGAATGCCCCTGAAGTTGGACAATTCTCTCTGAACATTTTATGTTTAACATCACAGTTTTCAGTGAGTGGCACATTTGATTCACAGTTGAGGGTTCCTGGGTTTAAATCTCAGCTCTTGCTGTCCCCTCTAAGGTTCCTTAGAGAGACAGCAAGAAGAATTGAGAACATTCAAACTCAAGTTTAATTGAAGACTCTAAAGTGGGCCAGTGTGAATGGTTGTTTGTCTATGCGTGCTGTAATCGGCTGGCGACCAATTTAGGGGGGGGCCTGGCTTTTCACCCTAAATCAGCGGGGATAGGCTCCAGCACACCCGCGACTCGAATGAGGACAAAACGCTATAGAGAATACTGTAGTAGATTTTTTTTTTTTTTTAGGCCAAAAACAACCACTAACTCCAGTCGCGGAACATGCTAAAGATGTCCTAAGGATTTTTCCCCGCCCTTCTTGTTTCCTTGTTACATACTTTTGTCAGATCAACAACAAAACCCTCAAACATGAATTCTGACTCGCATAGTGTAATTTAGTACTTTGCCTGCTTTGACCGCGCAGTGGACATGACCGCACATTCACACACGAAATCAGGCTGCCCCTTCCCGAAGATAAACAACAGTGATGTCATGCTGCCACCCATTTTGACTATTTCCGTCCATGTGAGAAGTGCATGCTCGTGAAATTCCCACAACCTTTTTTGGCCAAGTTCAAGAGCTGCATTTTTTGTTTTACATTTTTACTCCAATACAATAATTTGGGCTCATTTTAAAGATAGAGGGATATCATTGGGCATATGGGGACACTAATATATATATATATACATATATATATATATATATATATATATATATATATATATATATATATATATATATATATATCAGTAAATGAAGCCTTCTTCTTACTGTAAATGTTCCATAGTGGAAAAATACAACCCGGAAGCTGGCACCTGGTCGATATGTGCCCACATGTCGACCCCCAGAGAGAACGCGGGCTGCGCCGTGTACCTGGGACACATTTTTGTGGCCGGGGGAAGAGATGACCTGGGCTTGAGTCTGTGCTCAGTGGAGCGCCTCGACCCCGAAATCACCAGGTGGACTCCTGTTAAACGCATGAGAAGCAAGAGAGACAACGTGAGTGGGAGTCGAGGTCGGCCCTCTGAAATGTGAACAGTAACATTTTTCCTTCACGGGAAGGTGACGTCGTGAGTGGAAAATGAAATCTTTCTGTTTCAGGTGTCTCTTGTGGTGTTCAACGGTGATTTGCTGGCCGCGGGGGGCACTGATGGAGTTTCCGATTTGAAAACAATAGAAGTTTACAATAGTGAAAGCAACACATGGAGGTCAGAGGAGAATCTGTGCAGCACCCCCCCCCACCCCACCCCACCCCCAGTTTTAATTTCAGAGCTTGTAGTCAATTGCGTCTTATAATTAGCAATACTGCAAACTCATTCCATTCAGTGTGCCCTAAATAGTGTTGATCAGACGCTTTGCTTCATTTGTTTAATGGGTTTTTCATTGCTTTATGCTCTCTAAGGGTGGGGGGGAAAGTATTACAAAAAGGACCATTGAAAATGAAGAGAGCATGGATTCTCTCAGACGAATAAACAAAAACATCAAGGGTTATAAAATCGTCCCTAATGAAAAAGAACCAAAAGCTTGCGGCTGAAACAACAATTTATGTTGTGATTTAATGATTAAAGGAACGGGAATATTTTTGCAGAAGATATTAAATATATATATATATATATATATATATATATATACTGGTAAATTTATTTGGATTTATAAATATTTTTATATTTGGTTGTTGTAATTTTCTACATAAAATGTTTTAATTTGTATTCATATTGTTAGTTTTGCTGCAAGTGCAGATATACAGAGGCTGTTAAACACATTAAATTGGCCTTTGTGACAGGCAGTGCATTCATTACGTGCGGCCAGACAAGGGCGGCATTACTGGGGGGGGGGGGGGGCAGCAACGTGCCCCAAAATTAAAAATAAATAAATAAATAAAATACTATGTAAAATGTTTTTTTTAGTGTGCAATAGTGTCAGTCATTGGTGTTGGCATATAGGGAATTTTGAGGTCATATTCTGGAGAAGAGATGGGGGGTGGTGGGGGTGGGGTTGTTGTGTGGAGGTGCAGAATTACATTACTGTAACCGGGGGGGGGGGGGGGGGCAGATATGCAAGGACATCATAGATGAGCTGGTGAGTCATGACAGGTAGAAATTGTTAGAAGTGCATGTTAAATGTTGCGAAAGGTCGCCGATGAGTTTCTCAAATGCGCCCACTAGGATACTAACTAACTTCCAGCGCTACTTTCAATGACATTTAAATAAAACCGGACCGAGCAAGACTGGCGTCGAGACGGAGTAACTTTGTGATTCATGCGAGGCTCCTATATAAGCCTTGAGGCTGCATCCAGCATCCGAGTGCCTCGCTGTCTGAGCCTTTCCCTTCTCTTGTCTGTTTTTAGACACTTTGGAAGTATGAAGAGCAAGCATCCAGGAGGCAGAGTGGCTGTGCTTTACTGAGAGAGAAAACCAACAATGGAGCGTTATTACATGAGCGGGACACAACTTATAAGAGAACGGATAGGCTAATGGATGGATGCCTGTGCCACGCTCCAGGACGTGCTGTGATAAGCTTCGAGCCCTGGCAGCATAATGACTGAATAATTGAAGAGTTCGCTCAAAAATGAGTTGCATTAGTAAACCACTGGTACAAAACAACTCCACGCATTGAATTGAAGCGCATTATGGGCTAAAAGCTTACATGACTGCTATTTTTCTGTCCTCTGCTTCCATAGAAAAATTGATCTTTTATAAGTGGTCTATGCGTGCATACACAATGAGAGGAGATTGCAAAAGTGTTGTGTGGATTATGTAAAGTACAGTGGAACCTCTCAGGTATTTTGATGCTGTTTCGCCAAGTTAATAATGTAAGCAGAGTTCAGACTCAGAGTGAAGTTTACAACGAAGTAGTGCTGTTAAAGTTAAAGCTTTAAACTAGGGATAGACCGATTATCGGCCGGGCCGATTATCGGCATTTTGACGAATATCGGCATCGGCTATTTTGAAGAATCATATGGCCGATAATAGATCCATTGTCAAAAAAAAAGTGTTAACTTTAGATAACTAATTAAATTTTCAGAGATGCTGCTGACGCTTGAGAAATCTCTGTGTCTTCTGTTTTTGTTTGAAATTAAAACTAAGATAAGTAAAAATGTAATACTTCAGATATTTTGAAAATTTGGAATACTTTATTTACTGTAGAAAACAATTGTTTGTTTGTATTTAACTTTTGAAAACATGCTACTGCCTCTGGGAGACCCTGGAACTTTTCGTTAGATAGACAAAGATGTCTATTGACTAAGACTTTTTTGTAAACGCCAATATTTTACGAACCCTAAAAGTCATTCAATAAACATGTGCTTTAAAATTACCCCAAAAAATAAAAGGTGGAGTTTGTATTTTTTCAAATTTTCATGCCAATATTTTCCCTTTTAGTGCAAATGAGTATCGGCTCCAAATATCGGTTTTCGGCATCCACTAATAATGACCACTAATAATCTGTATCGGTCCTGAAAAAAACATATCGCTCTATCTCTACTTTAAAGCTTTAACTCACGAGTTAATGCTTTAAAGCTTAAAGCACCTCTATATGCTTACTAGCGGTGTGCATGTCTCCAATAAAAAAAACAAACAAAAAAAAATTCGATCTCATGTGATACGATTCGAGGACTGACTTTCATTAAGTCTCGAATCATCATTAAATTTAGATGAGTGATAGTTTATGCGTAAATGTGAGTGAGATATGAAAGAGGTTTTAATGCATAATTTATTTAGTGATTAATCTGTTTTTGAACGTGTATGGTGTTGCATTCCTATTCTCATTATTTCCTATGAGGGGGGGGGGGGGCAAAAAACAACTAAACAAAGGTTATTGAGATGCAGTTTTGAGAAGATGTACGAGATAATCCAGTGCTATAAAAGTGAATTATTGTATAGTACTGTAAATAATACAGCGTTCCTGACTATCATCTGTGCTTCTTTTGCTCATTACTACACTGTTCACAGTTTTCCTTGTGCAAACATAAAACCCAAAGCTCACACAGATCAAGTTTCGGGCAAATCTGGAGGAAATCAAGCTCCAGAGTGAGAGGGATGCGCCGGCATCACGGCACACCATAAGTGGCTGTGTGGGCTTTAAAAACGATGACGCTCTGAGCGCTCTTTCCCCTCGAGGATAATGGGCTGAAACGCGGTGAGGCTGGCTGAGCACAAGGAATACGCGCAACGGAGCCGCAAACAGCTTTCCTGGAGACGACGGCCATCAAGCCCCGCTCCCCATCAGCGTGTGCAGAATGAATGTGTTCTTCAACTTGAGGGGGTCCATTGTGAGACAGATGATAGAGGACAGAGCAGCTCCAGGTAGGTAGTAAATGGGGAATTTACTCTCTAGGTATTGTGTCTTAAGAAGTTCTTTAGATGGAGTGTGTACGTTCACCCATCCATCCTCTTTAGATTCTTGGGTAACTGAAGCTTATCATGCCTGATAAATAATTCATCTTCCCACCTGTAGACAATTTAGTCTACCTAGCAATAATGTTTTGTTGATGTTAAGTAGAGAGAGACATGCAAACTCCACATAGGAAAGGCAAGATTCGAATCCGAACCTTCAAAACTCAGAGACAGGCAGAAGAGCTAACCACTCACACAATGTGCATGTTTGCGATGGCATTTTTTTTTTGTTTGCTTTTTTTATATGGTGGAAAGAAAGATAGGATAACGGTGAGCTATACTTGTGCTATTGAGGATGTTTCACCATAAGGTGTCTTTGTGATGTAGTATTCCCAGTTCTTTTGTTTTCATAAGGTTTTGCAAAGAGTCAAAGATCAGGCTGAAACTAAGTTTAATTTTGTAATAATCAAATAGCTGCATCATATACAAGATATTTACGTATAGAAATTACACTGGCCACCATCCAACAAGCGTCTCGTCAGATGATCTACTATCCATTTTTATCCGTCTGTCTCTGCCCACAAATTGTAGGGATTTTCTATTGCTATCTCGAGAGGAGATGCGTGAATGTCTTTGCTCAACAAAAACGCAACCTTTCGACAATATGAAGTATGGCCATAATTTCCCCAAAATATTTTTATAGCAGTAGTTGAATTTTACATGCAAACAGCAACATATGTAAGCTTGATGACAGGGTGGACATTTTAGCTCACGTTAGCATGTTCTCAATTGCTTTAGGCTAAATGAATAACTACATTTAATGAGCACATGGTGGTCATTTATAGAAAATGTATGTGTTTATTTTATTTATAGAATAGGTAGGAGGGCCATCATTTCCCAAAAAGATTTTTATAGCAGTTAGTAGATTAAATTTTCCATGCAAACAGCAACATATGTAAGCTTGATGAGCACATGGTGGTCCTTCACTGAGCAACATGATTCAGTTAGCAAGCATGTACAGCACTTTGTATACAGCAATGCTTGTTTTAAAGTGCTTTATAAATAAAGTTGAGTTGAGTTGAGAGCTGACTGTACTGTTTAACAAATGACATAGTGGACATGTTAAGCTTGGCAACATCAAGCTACACAGATCATATGATGACAATTACAAAATGACAATTCTGCACTATGCACTGTTCAAGCTTTCTCTGAAAAAAAGACCAAATTCAGGTTGTGATCATCAACATCAGTGGTCTTCTTAAAGAGGCATTTATCCCATAATGACAGGGTGGACGGCAAAATGTCCCTGAAGGATGCAAAAAAAAAAAAATGTCCAAAATGATCATAGAAATGGAATATCCATGATCAAATGACTTGTTTTGTAAAATATGTACCTTGCTGTAGTACAGAACTGTGGAATTACCAATGTGGACTAAACATCTTTGACTGACGAGAACGTACTCGCAAATATGTTCAAACATACTCGCCAGTATGTTCGAAATTCGAATGTTGCTACTTGTAAGCTAAATGCTACAAACATACGAGCATATTTTTCCATAATGCCATATTTTTTTTCTTTTTAGCATTTGGCACAAATACCAACATTTTAGAAAATTAAGTAACTTTTATGATTTATTATGTCTGCAGTGCATGCTTTAGGTTAGGTATTTTTTAACACTGTGTGGCATTATGAGAAAATATGCTATGTTTGTAGCATTTAGCCTACAAGTACGTTTGAACGTATTTGCGTTCAAACATACTCACCAGTCATAAATGTTTAGTGAGCATTGGCAGTTCCACGCTTCCATACTGTCGACAATAAATCCATATACAAACAAAAAATAAATAGTAAGTATCATTTAACTGCGGAGGGAGCATATTTGTGGGTGGGAAAAAATATAAAATGTACCAAATTGTGACGGGACGTTCTGGCCCGGCTCCAGCTAAGTTTCCTCCCCCCCAGATAATAAGCACATCTCATCTCATAAGTGGAAGCCTGGAAGGGAAAATGACTCTCATTGATTCAGGCTTGCACAATAGCGACACAGTGAGTGAGTGGGTGTACTTACTGACCGAAAGTGCCTCTTTTGTGACAACTTTCCAGCCACAAAAAACAGCTCCCTGCTCGGTCGGTAGATGGCGCGGCGCCCGTAGGTGCATCCAGGTTGAGACATAAGCGCCTTCCTCCCCTCCACCCTCCTCCTCTTCCTCATCTGGTGTCCTCCAGAGGAAAAGATGCTGATGCTGACAACAGCATATTCTCGCCAGCCCGGGCTTTGCGTTTGTGTTTAGCTAGTCGACAACAAGAAGCGTCGCTTGACGCGGTAGCTTGCTAAGAGACTTAACGGAAAGGAATTCGAGTGAAATAAGGAGGTGGCACAAGGGGACGTAGTTCGTCAAGTAGCTAACAAAGTTGTTGCTAAGGGACACGGCAGTCACTCCGCATTGGCGCGAAGCTGTGTTGGGCTGGCGGATTGATATTCAAATTAGCCGTCAGGTGTGTTGTAAATCTTTTTCGGAATAGCGCGTTAACCAATCAGAGCTGAAGAAGACGGGACTACTTTTTGGGGCTGCCACCTTGGAAGCCACATCGAACGAATGACTGCTATGAGCAGGCGGCTAGCTTGAACGAGACTTGCTGCATTCATGTTACGCAAACTCTGTCGGACGTTGTGGATCTCCCGAGTGTCTGTGTTCTCGGCGACGTTTTTGGGGAAAATATGACACGGCTTTGTCACGGACACGGTGGCGGGGCAGACCCGCTGTCACGGAAGCAACGTCGGAGAGCAAGTTTACGCTGATGGGACCGCGATTAGGAACGGGGACGCAGGCAGGTAAATGGAGCAAAACAAGGCCCCCTTCTTAATCTTACTTTGTAAACTAATGCATTTGTCATTGTGTTTGTCGGAGTAATATAAAGTTTCTGAGGAGAATATTTTGTGTTTAATTTGCTATATTTAACACTGTGTTAACTTATGGTAGAACTATGAGAGGAATAAATCGTGATAATTGTGCTGAGTCAGAGTTTTCCAAAGTGGGCTCAGGGTCCTAAAGGGTCCCTCCCAGGTATTTTTTTTTTTTAGGGTCATCAGTGTATTGACAATTCTGAACTTCCGGGCATTTTTTATATTTCCGCAATGCAAATGCTTACTTTACATGCTGAAAACAAACAATTTATTATAATAGTATTGTTTTTGCCTGCAGGAAGATTGTTATAGTAGTCAAACAACTTTTCATCACATTTTGCAATCAAAATAATCCTCACAAATCAAATGACGAGGATCCAAAGTCTAATGCTTTTTAATGAGCGGAAAGCATAATTTCACCGGTAAAACCGCCATTTTGACTCGTGACGTAAGATCAGAATTGTCAAGAAACATATTACACATAACTGTGAGGAAATGACTTAGGTCTTTTGATTTCCTGTTGTACTAAAAGCATGGCTTTTGTTTGTGTTCATCATTATTATGTTGTTGTGACAATTAATGACATACCGTATTATACAATTGTTTCACAATTATTATTTTTTTTTGGTCTGGTCTGACTGCACCTGTTTTTTAAAAGTTTGGTCATGTGGCGTTTGCCATCTGAGCCGTAATGGCGGTCTAATGCTGCATTCAAGGACAAGAGGAAGGTGGGAAGTCAGACTTTTCCGACTTCAAACAAGGAAGTGTGCACGAGTTGCGAAGTCGGGTGACCCCGACTTCTCAATTTTCATAATATGATTCTTTGAAGTTTGGGTCTTGGTAAACAACATTTTAAATGTTGAACTTGAGCTGGAATAGTGGGAAAGAAGAAGTTTAGAAAATGTATGTGTTTATTTTATTTATAGAATAGGCACAATAAACCTTTATTGGACACGCAATGGGCAGTGTGGTGCAGTAGTTTGCCTTGTCTGCTTTACCGTTGTCATTCATGACCCTAATGAGGCAAGCATTTTAGAAAATGCAAGCATGGATGGACAATTTTTCAATTACTAAAATACTGTAGTATCTTTGATTATAAATGTTTTATACCTAAAAACTAGTACTTGTTTTTCCCTTGCATCTTTTTTTTCTCTTTCTCCATTTGCCTTTTAGACCCAAATCTGCGCTGTGCACTTCTTCCATATTACCGGTTGTGGCTCATCTATTATTTCTTTTGAAAACGTAAGGGTCACTGCTCAGTTCACTGGCATGCTTGCAGGTCTTATCTTATACTATCGTGCTCCCCCCTTAAGGAAGCAGGCAAGCTGCCCCATTCCATTGCCGATGTCCACCCACCCCTCTTCACCTGTCCCCGGGTGCCATTAAGCCCACTCAAAGCAGCCCACGCCGTGCTGAGGCGACCACTCAGAACACAAGGTTGGAATGTACTACCCAGCCTATTGTTCTCACTGTCGGGACTTCAGGGAGGAATCTAAACAGGGTGCCCAGACGCATTAATCAAGAGGCTGGGCATGTGAAGCCATTTGTAAAATAAGATCAACAAAGATTAGACAGACAAGACATGAATGAATGGCACTACAGCATCTGTGATTTATTCCTCAAAAGAACTCTTCTTGTCTCTCTTTCTTACACCGAATTTGTCATTCCGAAATGGCCCACAAGAGGCAGCCATGAGCCCTCCACGCCGATCATCGAGTTCCCATGGCGACAGGTAATTTCCCAGGAGTACTTCATGCCCCTTCCAGTAAACACAAATAACACACACTTAATACTGTAAAGCAATCATCATCATGCACTTTTTCTCACGAGTGGTGTCTTTATACTCCTAAAATTCTGGATTTATTTCTCATAAAATTAGAATTAAAATTAGAATTTTTATGTAGCGATAAATCAATTTAATAAGTCATAATTTTGTACTTTTTTAAAATTGTAAAAATATGATTTTTTTTCTCATATCTAACTTTTTACATAAAATTGATGGATTTGATTTTCAGAATTGTAGGACTTTAATCTCTTAAATTTATTTTTCCTTTTCAGGTGGCTAATAGACTTTACATTAGTTTTTTCCCCTCTTTTTTATCACAGATCGTTAAAATAGCATCTGTTCGTCGTAGATTAATGCCCCCTCCTTGAGTACATTTATTGCGCACATAATTTTTTTGTTGGTAGCAAAACCTTGCACATTGCCCCAGACATTACATTTTTTTTGTTACTCTAGAGTATTCTTCTACCGGCTGATGGATGTATGTGGGTCATTGATGGTTACCAGACCCAACACAGTTAACTTATTATATTATATACAATTGAGGACTTCTATAATTTAGAACCTACATTTTTCCGCAGCACTTGAGCATGCTTAATCATTTTCTCCTCTGGTCATCCAGCAGGCCCTCTACTGAAAACCTGCAGAGGAACAACAGCAGCAACTCTGGCGTTATTCTGGATATTTCGGCTCTCAAGATGGCTGAAGTGGATACTGAAGTGCCTCCCCTTCCACCCCGCTACCGCTTCAGGGACCTCCTGCTGGGGGACCAGACGTTTCAGAATGATGACAGGTAGCGTAAAAGCTCATATAAGAGACACTTACTTTTGAAGCTCCTACACGTACACATGTCTGTCCGTACATAAATATATTTACTATCCACTGCCATGGACTTTTCCCATGCAGCAGTGTCTTGCGCTTTTGGGAGCCTCCTATGGGTTGAGTTATTGCTATGGTTTGAGAGAACAACCAGCAGATGCTGTAGGAGGCCCGGGAGGGCAAAGAACCAGCCGAGCGTCTGAGGCGCTCTCCGTGGTGCTGAAATAAAGCTTCTAGGATCATTTCAGTGCTGCCGCAGAGCAAATGGACCGTAGGCTTTCTATTGCCTTTGCCAGCTGCATTAAAACTAAGGCCACCATGAGGGTAATTATCATAACATTTAAACTTTTTAAACAACATAGGCGCTTCTTAATCTGATGTGTTGTCTGAGTTTATTGTTTAAAGTGGGATCTCCATTAGTTTTCACCATTTGTGAAGACTATTTATTATGGGGTTCCTCACAGAAATTACAGGTAAATAAAATACTATTCTTTACAAAAGTGTGAGTGTGACTTAAGTAGGGATCGGCCGATTATTGGCCGGGCCGATTACTTTAGCTTTTTGACACATATTGGCATCAGCCTTTTTAATATATCCAACATAAAAATGATAAAGGATCAATTTAAATCTGTGTTAACTTCAGCGAAATGATTATTTAAAATTTCAGTGAACTTTACAAGAGATGCTGCTAGCGCTGGAAACTCCGCATCTTCTATTTTGGTTTGAAATTAACGTACGTTTTTTTTATGTCTTTTTATGCTAGAGCATACAGAAGCATTTGATGCTGGGCGCTCCCTAAACCCTTTGTTAGAATTTTAAAACAAAGATATCTATTGTCTAAGATTTAAAAAAAAAGAAAAAAAAACATTATTTTGCAAATCTGAAAAGTTTTTCAATAAGCATATGCTGGAAAATATATTGACACATTTAAGAGTTGGAGTTTTATATATATATATATATATATATATATATATATATATATATAATTAAATATATATATATATATATATATATATAATTAAATATATATATATATATATATATATATATAATTAAATATATATATATATATATATATATATATATATATATATATATATATATATATATATATATATATATATATATATATATATATATATAATTAAATATATATATATATATATATATATATATATATATATATATATATATATAATTAATTATATAACACCAATTTTGTCCTTTTTAGTGAAAGTGAATATCGGCTAAATGTTTTGGTTATTGGCCTCCTAACTATCAATAATCAGTATTGGTATAAGCCCTAAAGAAACCACATCAGTCTATCTATAAATTTAAGATGGCGAGTCCATACCTGTGTGCCGTTGCACATTATTCTGTGTAGAGAGATCATTGGGTGTGCCACAGGGAATTATCCAATTTCACTTAATTGGTCCAATTTATTTAATACAGATAATATGATCGGTCATCTATCAGTGCTAGCAACATAGTGACAGGCAGAACAATTAAATGCTCTTCCACTAGATGGAAATTAATCTGTGTCGCATTGCGTGACTTTTTTATTTGGCCTTGTTAGGACACTTATATACAGCAAGACATCACACATAATTTGTTAATCAAACAAGTTGCAATGAGGACCGGGGTCTGCAAACTTTTGACGTGAATGTAAGAATAAAATTGTGGGTTTTTCTGTATGTGTGTGTAAATTCTCAGCCATCCAGGTCATGCTTATTTTCAAAAGTTGAATCGAAGCAACTGGACTCTTCTTTTTGGTTGGATTTTTTTTTTGTTCTTACTTTTGCAAAATGTTCAAAAATGACTTGGGCAATTATGTTATTAAGCTAATGATATATTTGGAATATCGAATGAGTGAAAAACGCCATTATGCAGCTGTGTTGTACCTTTCTATAGCAACCAGGTCGATTTATAAATGTAATTACTACATCCAACAGGCAGCACATTGTCTATGTTATCTTCCCCACTTCAGGCTACCATTTGCTTGTGGATGCAGCAATATCTCAGCAAGAAATCAATAACACTGTTTGGATGGCTTTGCAATTAGCTCATTGATCCGGTGCATGTGTGAACATGGAGATTATTCCCGCCGCCCGTTGTCAAGACTCGACACGGGTGACGAGTCTCGTGCGACTCGGCTTTGTCATTTCCGGTTGAGCTTGCCGTCGCTTTCCGTGGCTCCGTGCTGTGTGCGGTTGTCACTGAGATTTACATCAAAGGGGAATTATTTTGTCTACACATAACATTTAAAGTTGCGCTCCAATGTTTCGCCCTTCACAGGGACACCGTATATGCCGGGTTTTCCCTTGGAGACCCAGAATGTATTGGACTGCAAAGCTTTCTTTTATTCATGAAACTGCCTTTTTGATCCAGAATGCTGAGGTATAAAAGAGGGGCCCAAAACGAATAACATTTTTATTTGAATCTTGTCAACAATTTAGAATGTGAAAGCCTTTCATACACACGCCTCCCTCTGCACATTATAAAATGAAGATGCTTGATGGCATGTTCTAGTGCGGTGCTGTAATTGCTGGTTTTGCGAGCTACACAGTAGAAGCAAATGATGTCACTGAGCTTCAGGGACTCTCCATTAGTTGATCTGCCGTATCCTCACGCTTTGTGATCTTGATTATTTCCTATGCCGAAGTCTCATCAAGTGAAAAGCCTGGAAACAAATTAGCCCTCAGAGGGACATGCGCAGCCTCCCCCTCGCTGTCTTGATGGCCTTTGGCGTCTGCTTGCTTGTATTTGTCATAAAGCGGGGCTTGGCTGTAACATTCAACCACGGCGGACTGAAGTCTTGAAGCAGTAAAGATCTTAACGTCATTTTATGGCTCAGGAGTCCAGCTAGGATGCAGTTTTATTTACAGTGTGCAACACAGTTTGTGACATATTAAGCAGGAAGTAATAACATGAAATGTTTAAGACAGCTGTTTGTTAGATATGCATTACAGTCTGTTGCAATAGTGGTTAGCATAGCTGTCTCGCCGTGAGGTTCAGGGATTGAGAAGGCTTGTTTCTCTTTCCGCTTGTATAGGTTTTCACCAGCTTCCTCCAATACATGCATTTTATATTAAATTGTCCATAAGAATACATATTGGAGTTTGTCTGTGCCCTGTGATTGGTTGGTGACTGGTCCAATGTAGATGAATATTCAATAAATGATAATATTCATAAAAAAATTACCAAAAATAAATACAGGGATGTGATTTTTTCGCTAATTCGCGGAATTCCGCTTTTTTTATCTCCCCTCCAAAAAAAAAAAAAATGTTTTTTTTTTTTTTTTTTTTTTTTTAGTAGTTCATTGTGTATGCACATGACTCCGACAGATAACATCTTCTGCTATAACAAAGACATTTGTGGTATGCTCTAATATGAGTTACTTTTCATTTGGTCATGATACAATTATTTGTTCATGAAATTTGAACTCTTCAACATTATTTATGTGTTAACTTAGTAATCACATTAGTTAGATATGATGATATTCTCAGTGATAGTTTTTAAAAGCAAAGGCAGTCCAATGTTTTTGAATGTGACTGATTTTGAGTTGACTAAAACTGCCATTTTATATGGGATAGTTCAATATACATTGAAAATTTATGCTGTTGTTTTGTCTATTTCTTTGTCATGTGAGTGCATTGAAAGTACTTAAAAACACGGAAAACCCATGAGCTCCGGGGGACTTCGCCCTCCTTGTCCCCCCACCAGGGCACTGCCCTGGACTTAGCTGGGTGCCAGCGGCCCCCAGACCCCCGGCTAAATTTTCAGATAATTTCACTTTGGTCAAATCACATCCCTGTAAATAGAATTAGGGATGTTCAGTACCACTTTTTTTTTTTCTGATACCAGTACGATAATTTTAAAGACCTAAATATCCCAATATTGCATTTGGCCTTAAAATTGCATGACGTTAATTGCAATTTTCCATTTTTGTAATTTCTCATTTCTACTTCCCAAACGTAAAACTGCCACCACCGCCACTTTGAAATATGGCAGGGTATCAGTATCAGTGCTCACGCATACCTAATATTTATTCTAGCCAATCCAACCTTCACTATAGTACACAGTATTTGTACCTTGTACACTCAAAAAGGTCAAGAAGTGGGCCATTTAGGATAAAACAACCCAGAAAATTGGGTCAAATTGACCCATAAAGTGGATCGGTCCATTTTTTTAATCCATAAGTGGGTTACTTTAGACCCAATTGTTTTTCGAGTGTACAATTTTCTGGGTTGTTTCATACAAAATGGCCCACTTCTTGACCCCAAATTGGGTCAAATTGAACCAAGTAGAAGATTTGACCCAACTTTCTGGGTTGTTTTATATACAGTAAAATGACAGAATTTTTGACCCAGAGTTGGGTCAAATTAACCCAAGTAGAGGTTCTGATCCAACTGTATAAATTGTTTGATAGAAAAAGTATCTTGGTTTTTGTTGTTGTATTTTTTGGGGTACAAAACAACACATACAGTTAGGCCAAATTAACACAAGTTGAGGATCGGTCCATTTTTGACCCATTGTGGGGTTATTTTTTGACTGAACTGTTTTTAGAGTGTAGAAGATATACATTGCCTGGAAAAATATTCCTACATCTTGAACTTTCACATTTTGTCACTTTACTACCATCAACGTCAAATGTTTTTTTTTAGTATATAAGAAGCAGTAAAATCTTAAAGGTCAAACATAATTTGTTTTAGGATGCTATTCTACTTGTGAGTCCGCTGGGATAGGTTCCAGCTCACCTACAACCACTATAGAAAGGAGATGAATAAAATCAAAATGAGAATGAGGAATTTGTCTCCGGTAGTATGAGCAACACCAGTATTGCAGTAAAAAGCAATTATGACGCATGAGAATAAAGAGTCTTGCATAACGTTTGGGTACCTTTTGTGCTGTAGTCGCTACCAACAACAGCTGTGGAGACAGCCGAGACCTACAAAAACATACAAATGCTCAATTGTCTACTTATCATTAATATGGTCATGTCTAGGACACAATGATGACTGTAGAGACATAATATCACACCAAATTCCATTTTTCAGGGCATAAGACGTTGGTGGGGTTTCCACTAGATTTTCGTCTATTTTGATTCGCGTCGCAATTAGGCTGTACTTTGTCTTCATGATAGCTTAATGCTTCCTTGTTGCTTTCATTGGTATGCTTTTATTTGATTCGCGCAAGCAGGAAAAAGTGAATGTAGAAAGAAAGTTACTGGACGTCATCAAATTCATTTCATTTGAAATATGACCAGACTGTAATTATTAGGTTGACGTATGTAAAAAGAAAAAAAAGTCAAACGTCTCTTTTCAAAAGTAAAAGTTGACTTGTCGCAGATGTCGCTACAGTGATCGGCTCGATGCCCAACACACCCACGAATCGCAGCCTTTCAGCAGTCACCTAATCAGAGGAAAGGGAGTGTGTGTGTGTGGGGGGGGGGGGGGGGCTTTCCAGTGACGAGTGCGTGGGGGCTTAGTGAAATAGGTGCTAAAATAGCAGCCGGGCGATGAACTGTAGGGCCAGAACATGAAGCATTTTGTAAATATGAATCAAGTGCAGTTCCAGAATGAAAATGTAGTGCGGTAAAGTGAGCATAATTGCATGTGTTTCAAGTTGGTCAACCCTTGTTTAATCCACTTGTGCAAAATGGTAGAGATAGATTGAATGTGTGTTACCTTGCGGACATAAGGATGTGTGTGTGTGTGTGTGGGGGGGGGGTGTCTCCCTCCACAGATGTTATTATCTGTAGAGTCTGATGTTTGACGACTGTAATGGCTGCGACTGTGTGAGCTGCGAACAAGCGATTTTTGTGTTTAGTCGGGCCGGTATGAGTGTGCGCTCGTATATGTCTGTGTGTGCACCTGTGCCATTCTGATTATACCTTGGAGAGTGTGTGGGTTTATTTCTCAGCGTGTCAGCCAGTGAAAGGGGCCTTGTCTCAGCCTCCGTCAGAAATAGAAGTGAGCCTCTTATACATCCAGAGAGGCAAAAAACACAGAACGGCGCATGGAAAATTGCTTCCATCCATCTTTTTTCCTCTCGGTGTATAATCTTGCCGGGTGTGTTTCGCCCCCCCCCCCCCCCCCCCTCAATGTGATTGAGACGGCGCACAGAAGGGAGAGATGTCGACAGAATGAGCAGTGTTAATTAGCCACTAAATCACCTCTCTGTGAGTCAAGAAATTATGTTCAGAATGGGTGACCCAACAGCGAAACACTTGCGACTGAGGAGAGGAGCCATGTCATGTGGTGAGAATTTCAAACCACCCATTTTTTTTTTGCACATTTTTAGTGACTAGTCTGAATGCAGTCTAATACTTTTATCAAAATTCAATTCCATGACCCTGGTTGAACTAAGATTGGGTGGACTTAAAGTATACAGACGCTCCCCTACTTACGAACATTCGAGTTACGAACAACGGTACATACGAACATTTCTGCGCGTACAGTATGTCGAAAAATGTTTGGAAAGAAATGCTGTAAGTTCGATTTTGTATTGCGCGTAGTGCTTCTTTCCGCCGCTAATACCGACGATTGGCGCTGTGAGAGCTCATTGGAGGCTGAGCAACGTGGCGAGGAGGAGGAGGAAGAAAACGCCGGTCCCCATGAAGCAGGAAATAACTTTTGAAGCCGATTCCAGCGATGACGAAGAATCTCTCATGATATAAAATCCTCCTCTTCCTCCTCCTCCATCATCTCCTTAAGCATCGAGTACATCTTCCAAAAGTAAGTTAAACTTCATTTTATCTATCTTATTACGTACATGTACATACTGTGTGTGTGTCTTTCGCTCTCTCTCTCTAACATACGTAGTACTGTACGTATTCTCTCCATTTTATTAAGTTTTTTTCAGTACAAACCAATGCAGGTTACTTGTACAAGCCTTAAACATACTTATATAAACCTTCAATATACTTATATAGGCTTTAAACATAAATTATAATACAAAATATAGCACTGAAGCAACTTACGAACAAATTCACCTTACGAACGATCGTCCGGAACGTAACTCGTTCGTAAGGTGGGGAGCGTCTGTAATAGAATTTACCGCAGATGTAAAACCATTTTTTTTTTTTTTTTTTTAAGGGTGGCCAGTAATTCAGTGTGTTTGGACAACTTCCTGGTTCTAGTCCCAAAAATAATAGTTGTGACTGGCTGCTGGAGAGGTGCCATTTTTATTCCTGATCCCTGCCAAGGTGTCCCACAGCCAAAACGGCTCTGTCTGCTGTCTTGTATGTATTCCCCTCACTTGGGCAACCCAACCTTTAAGGGTGAATTTACTATTTTCAAAGTGTTTAAAAGGGTCTTTTTAAATTCCACTTTACACTGTACAAGTAAATCCCATGTGCCGGAAACTCAAAGATGACTCATGTACTCAAATCAGATGCTTTAGACTAGTGGTTCTCGCACCAAGTACCATTCATCATTGTCAGTCTGTCATTTTATTTTAACCACGCTTCTGTGTAATCACTTTGTCACCACAATTTTTAGGACCGACAGACACAGGTGGACATTCCGTCAGTCCATCATTCGGCAATCGTCAACAAAAACGGGCGTCCGTCAGTGTCCGACTGAGGAACAGTTCATCGGTACTGACAAAACACCTCTGCAGTAAATATCCCTGTCAAAACCCGAATACTGGCAATGTTCGGGTTTTGAAAGGCCATATAAACATGCACAAAACCCTGAATATGCTCTTTTTTTTTTCTTTTTTTTTTAAATAACCTGAACTTTCTAACCCAAATAGTCAATCATATAAATGCGTTATCGGGATGCCTCTTTTTGTGTTCTGTGCATTCTTTTTTTTTTTTTTTTTTCAGGAGAGCTCAGTATTGTTCATTCGATTTGACATCATCATTGCTCTCCTTTTTTTTTTTTTAAACAAATAAATTAAAAAAAAATTAATAAAAATGTTTTTTTTTAATATATATACATATATATATATACATATACACACACACATATATATACATATATATATATATATATATATATATATATATATATATATATATATATTTTTTTTTTTTTGTTGTTGTTGTTGTATGTGGGTGTGCATGTGCGCGCGTGCATGTGCGTGTGTGTATTCATCAGTTCACCTAAAGCCCATTAAAAAAAATCCCATACTAATAATATAATATAATAATAAATTGCCATATGCAGAAACATCAATGTAAGTTATCACGATGTAGTGGCTCTCGCTAACAGACAGAATTAAGTAACCAGAATTAGGTTAAAAAAAGGTGTTCTGTGCATTCTTTACTCGCAAGGAATCTTGGTCTACAGTACAGGAACTACTTATATGAACGGCGGCCATCTTACGTTGCCCCTCGCTAAGCAAGCCTAACTTGAATACGTTGGTTTCTACAACTTACTGTAGTTGCAGCACACTTTTGGAGTGAGGAGGAAACCGACTACTTTATTAGTGTGATGAGTAAGATGAATATAATGTCTCTTATTAACTGTAGCAAGTTAGAAGCGAAAATGGCGTCTATTTGCGGAATTACGTTGTTTGTGTGTTACGGTTTACAATGAGATTTGATGCGGGAGTACCTCTTTCCGCTCACGCATGTAAACGGGTTATTCCGAATGCTTAAAAAAAAAAACACAATTTCGACCATAACCCCAATATTGACTGCATGTAAACGTAGTCATAAATGGATTGTTTTGGGCTTGGTTTTAGCCACGCCCCCAAAATGCAGACATGATATGGGGAGAAAGAGTTTTACACGTTATCTCAACAATTCAATACAAAATTGTTCTCAGTCTTTGCATGTTTTCAGCACTTCAAATACATGTGTTTACAAACAAATCACTTTACAGGCTCTTTTTATCACTGAGAAATGACATGTGGAACCTTGACCAACTTCTTGTCACACCGAGCTGAGCAATGGAAATAATGCTTCCAGTTTTTCTTGTTAATGGCAGGAGTGACCTTTTGGACATGTCGGCATTCCGATTTCACCTCAGCGAGTTTGAGAAGCTGACACACAGCCAGATAAACACAAAGGAAAAAGAAAATGTGAAACACAAGGGAGATAAGTTATGTTTCTCATTGGATGAAGCCTGCTAGCAAGTTAACAATTATCAAGTCTGCAGACACATGCTAAATAGCCATAGGTTTCTTTTAAATGGACATGCACTCAGATGACACATTTCCTGATCTTGTCTTGTTGATGCAGTTTCCCAAAATCGCCTTCTGACTTGTTTTACAGACCAAGTGTTGTTATCACGCACATTTCCGCTTCACCAAACTTGCAATTTGGACCACCGAGTGGGTGGGTGACACTTGGGGGGGCCACTCGACTTGACTGTGATGTGCTCTCAGCTTGATGATTATGGCTATTGCCATGGCAAAGTGCAGGCTACAAACATTTTCATTCTCTGTTTTCTTACATTCAATGGGGGGGGGGGGTGCACATTTAATCGCAAAATGTTGGAATATAGTGAGAAAATGAGGCATAAGATCCGGGATCAATCCCTTGTTACATCCAGGAATTAATCTAAGTGACAGAGCTTGCATAAGATCAGTCTGACTGTAAACCCTTCAGTTGTCTCACAGCACTTTTATTGCTCGAAATTATCCGGAACATTATAGCGACGGAGCACGCAGGACTCAAACGGGGCAGACAATTAAAGATAAACTACAGAGTACCATGAGATGGATGCTCTGAGAAAATTTTTATTTTCTTTTGAGCTATTATGTCTTCACTGGGAGATCCCCTCCTGTGTTTATTCTCAAGCCTCCGTGCTTTGTCTCGCTCGCCTAATTAGCATCGGGGGTGTTGGCTCCTGAAATTTTGATAAGCAGCTGTGATGATGCAGCCATTTGAATGAGGCCATCGTGGGAGAAGTTCCTGTGTTGTTTGAGGTACGCAGCGTCACTTGGAGGATTATGCAGGGATAACAGTATGAGTCTAATGTGAAGGCGGGAGCTGCATTCTAGCGATGTGCCCGTTTTAGGATGCTGATTAAAATCTGCACTTATTTAATCATCACGCACTCATGTTATGCACTGACTGAGGTGATTTATCTATTTGGGTTTTGCCAGGAAAAAGCAATTGGGACATTGCTCTATAATGATTAAATCCTCTTTTGATCATTACGCATGACTGTATTTGTCGAATAGTAAACCTCTCCTCAGCGAGTACATTTAATTCAAGCAGATTTTAACCCTGGAGAACCCAAGAACCCCTTTTCTTCTTTGGAAAATTATGAATTATACATTAAATGACTGCTATAAGTTCACTGAACACCAAAATATGTTTTTTCAATTTTAACCCTTTTTTTTTAAACTAGCTCAGAGTTGCTAATTTATCAAAATATATATATATAAAACATACTCCTAGGCATTCTGCAACATGATATGAAATAGATTAACAAAATAAACACAATTTTACCATCTGATGGTTTGCTGAGAAGATGGTTTTGTTTGGATTGATTTCCAGCTCAACAAAACAGCATGTTGCCAGCCATCTTGTCACCACCACTCTGGCTCATGTAAGTGCAATATTCATCCATTAGATGGCACCATGCAGGGGTCAGAAGTGGCACTCTGGACTTTTGAAGTTAAATTTGTAAAAAAAAAAAAAATGGTCTTTGTTATTTGAGTAGCAGAATTTACAGGGGCCAAATTTGACCCCGTGCGTTCTCCAGGGTTAAAACAACCCATCTAATATTATCATATTTTAACAACAGTTTAGATATTCATATCAGATAATTGGCTAACCCTGAATTATTTAATGGTCTTGCATTACTGTAATACACATTGCACTGTGGAGAAAGTGCTGCTTACCATCTCAATGTGGGAATTTTTACGTCTGCTCTAAATTATAAAAAATAAACAACCAAACTAAAAGATTCGAACTTACAACGGCGTATTAGGGCCACATATAATTTTATTTTATTCTTAGGGTTAGGGTTAAACTTGCAAGAAAATACACGTACCCTGCTCGGATGTTTGTGCCAAATAACAATTCCCAAGTATGCTAAATGCCAACGTTGGAAGAACTCGTTAAATTATAGTTTTTGGGCGGGTTTTCAAATAAGGACATAGTAATTGCTTTAGCAGAGATTAACCATATTGTATTTTTTCTTGCAAATTTGACGCTTTATAATGTCACAAATCTTCAAGTTTTTTTCTCAAATTTGTGAGTTTTTTTCCCCTCCTCTGAATATTAAAAATATATATATATTTATATGTGGTCCTATTATGTCATCATACAAAATCCTCTTTTCACCATAAGAAATAAGAATTAATCAATTTCAATAAATCAAACAAACAAGCTTTAAAAGTTGGTGTGGAGTAAATTCTACTCATTGACATGTCAACTAATTGATTCGATCCCCAAAAAAAAAAAAAAGGCAGATAAAAAGGGACTTGAGAATGATGCATTTTTATTTTGCTTTAAAATGATCACTATAAATGTACTGCAGGCATGGCCAAATGTATGACTAACGTACATAAAATCAAAGCACTAAAAAGCTGAGCAGGTTTTCTGGAGACAAAAACAGAATCAGATACATTTGGGAAGTCTGGTTTCGATTGTGCATTTACTTTTGAGTCATTTGAATTGACCATTCCTCCCAACGTTTTCCATTTCAGAAGATAACATAAGGTTGCAACCAATAAATGGCTAGCGGGACCTTTTTCTGAACAAAACGGCCGATAGCCAAATAGCAGTCTAGTCACGTTTGCACCCTGCTGGAAGGAGTTGTGTTTGTGTGTGTCGTGTGCGGGCTGTAGCCAGTGGCACTGTCGAGACTTGTGCTGCGGCGCCAGCTTGCTGCCTTAATATGTTTTGACATAAGAGAGCTCTCGCTGCCCCTCTGCTGCATGGCGCATGCAGCTTCAGAATCCGTGTGGAGCTTTGCGGGAAGCACACATTTTGTTGTGATTAGACCCATCAAAGTGAGACTTGTACTGCTTCGAAACAAACTAGCTGTGTGAATGATGTGATAATGTTGCTACAGAAGATAGTTTTATCCTCTCAAATCGGAGAACAGAGATAATGATATGAAATATTTTAATCAATTTTTATAACAATGAAAGATGTTCACCGGCTTGTTCCCACATCCCAATAACGGACTGGCTAGCTTTATTGAGTTGGAATGTTTGACTCTTTGTGCCCTGTGATTGGCCGGCAACCATTTCAGGGTGTACCCTTGCCCAAAGTCAGCTGTATTTAAGTTTCTTATTAAGAGGCAATCTTCAATTGAGTAGATTCCTTGTTTATTCCCTTTAACTCATTTGCTCCCAAAAACGTATAAATATGTTCTATTTTAAATATATAATTTGAGTATGGTCCAATAAATGTATTAATACGTTTTTAATGGGTTTTTTTTTAATGCTAGAGCATACAGAAGGCTTTGATGCAGCCTCTGAACTGAAGAGAAAACTTCAAGCAATGGTAGTTATTACAAAAACGACCAGCAGGTGGCAGCAGAGTATAAGAGATCAACCAGGGCCATGTTGCAAAAAGCGCTTTTCCCCACTGTTTGAAACAGATTTGTGAATAATGATATTCTAATGCTAATTGCTGCAAAACGGAAACAGACACGTATATGTTTTTGCTGATGTAAGAAGAGATTAATCTTTTCTTTTCTTTTTGGTAGGTTCCATGTTTTTATAGCAATACGACACAATTTTCTGTGAGCCTTGCAAAATCAGTCAAAATCCAGTAAAACAGCCGGGAGCGAAGAGGGTTGCTTCAGTGGAAATGGCTGGGATTGAATGAGTTAATGACCATAAATTAGTAAGTAAATAAGTTTAAATGTGAAAGCAGTGGCACGATGTCATATCCCAGCTCGTATCATAGTGTCCTGTGTTGCTAATTCCTACAATGTCACATTTATTCTACTACTGATTGTACTTACAAGTGCCTGCAAACTGCTTCCCTAATGTATTTTTTTTAGATGGTTTCTGGATGAATTGTACACTGAATCTACCAAGTGTTGCCGTGTGGTGTCTTTCTATTTGATGCTCCTTTGGTTGCCCGAGACTCTACTGCCACCTGTATCATTAGCTGTAGAATGCATTAAGCCTGGAGTGTCTGTTGAGCAGCGTCTTTTTAATCAGATGCTCTTGAGTGACTCTCAATCTGCAGTTCCTTATCATGCCACTGAATGTCTCTCTGCTCCGATCAGTGCATCTGTCTTCCATGCATGCATCTGACTAAACCAACAATCTCTTCCTGTTCATTTTATTTAACAGTTTCTTAATGGTGTATAATGACATGTCATTATTTCACTTATCATTTTCAACCAAATCCACGTCTTATATGAAACTTCCTGTACAGACTAGACACAACAACACAGAAGAAATTCTGCCTTCTTTTGACAATATCAAGGTAATATTTCTCCCTCAAAGACAGCTGGATTATCCAGTTCACCCCCAACCCGAATGAGGATCAGCGTGGTAGACAATGATGGATGGAATTATTATTGCAGTTTGCAGTGGGGCAGAACTGCATTTCCTCATACTGGTAGTTATCTAATAATATTTTTGTCACATTATTTAACCATATGAGACCACCTTTCAGTGTGATAAATCATTCTATCGCACTTAGTGTCACGGGTCGACTGGAGCCAATCACAGCAAGTCAAATCCCCACTGTTAGTTGGTGAAACAAAGTCATATGTGATAAAAGTCTTGCTGACGAACCAAAATAGTTAGCTTTTTTTTTTCTTTTTTTTTTTTAATATATAGTATCATGGGCAATGTCAAATGTTTTATATATAAAAAATAAATAAATAAATAAATAAAAAAATATATATATATTTTTTTTATATATATATATCTATATATATATATATATATTTTTTTTTTTCATGGGACACATTGCAGTAAAACAATAACAACAACAACAAATACAACATATTTCGTGTGAAATAAATAAATAAATATATATATATATAGTTAGCACAAAAACCTGGCATTTGAAAAGTGTTATTGTTTTACTGCAATGTGTTCCATGAAAATAAAAAAAGTTTGGCATCAGTGTACTACCTTGCTTTCCTATATTGTTGCCATGTAAACGTGTTAGACGAAGCCACCTGCTTATTTGCCTGTGGTTTGCCTTGTCACAACAAAAGGCGCGGAGTGCCTGAATAATTTAGATTTAGTTGGATAACACGCGCGGGAATCATCGACAACATCTTAATTGGGACGATAGCTGCGCGTCAATCTTTATAAAAAAAAAAAACGGAAACAGTTCCAAGTGATGTAAGATGGAGAGCCTCGTTGGCCGAGGGAGCTTTTGACGTTACGTCGTGACGACGTAGGGGCGACTGCGCTCCTCTCCGTAAGGGATGGAGAAGCTCTCGACGAGCAGGAGGCGAAGCTGGAGCTCCTCACAGCCTCTCTCCGAAGAACAGCCGCCGATGCGACAGCGAGGAAGCTTCTCGCCCTCCTGCGCTTCCTCCATGCTGCTTCCGTGAGACGAAAATGCGCTGACCGAGCCGCGTGTCTACGGGGGACTGGGGGCGTTTCGACAGAGAAGCATGGCGGGCGCCAAGCTGACACCCTCGCCCTCGGAGATCGACCCAGACGTGAAGACCGAAGTGCGGAAAACCCCCGAGCCCACCTGGGTGCACTCGTCCAACCCCCTGAGGAGCATGGACTCGTTTGGGAGCGATGTCGGCCAAAGGTACAGATCGAGCCTGCAGCGGGATACGAACACGACGATGCACATGCGTACCTTCGTCTTTTCGCGCAAATATCGCGCAGCTGATCGATATGAAATCGCCGTTTAATGTTGAATCCCCCCCCGTGCCCTTAACGCGATGGTTACGCACGGAGGAACATGCGGGGCTCGTCAAAACTGACAGACTCCTTGCAAGGCAATTTCATGACAGATTGCACCTGCTTTCAATTCTTTTTTTTCTTTTTTTTTTAAACACCTCAGCATCACATGAGCTCCATGTAAAGGCAGACTTCAGTGATTACATAATTCCATACATGCTGCATTCCCACTACAATTGAACGTCTCTCTC
The DNA here is from genome assembly GCF_051991255.1 of Vanacampus margaritifer. NCBI lineage: Eukaryota > Metazoa > Chordata > Actinopteri > Syngnathiformes > Syngnathidae > Vanacampus > Vanacampus margaritifer. Next base: position 4,975,008 of record NC_135434.1, read on the forward strand.
CAAGGGAAAGTTTTTTTTTTTTTTTTTTTTATTTAATCTTATTCATGCAAATGCAAACCATGGGTGATTATGATGACATTACAAGCAATGCTGTTGTATGATTGAGGACACTGGTGTACAATTTGATTGACAGCTATCAAAAAAGGCAAACCCATATTGATGCAATCATCTTTGCACTCAAACACTGTTGTTTATTTAAAGCCAGTTTGGCAGCACAAAACACACAAATGTAGTGCTTTTTTTTTTTTCATTTTCTTTTTTCAGTTTGGCTGTGTTTCAGAGAGCACTGCACAACTCCTGCTGCTGCAGTGGGAAGTCGAGAGCAGCTATTACCAGAATAGCTGAGAATTTACCGTTTAACAGTGATGATTTCAATGCTGTTGTCTCATTGTATATGCAGCAATGCGTGTTTGCAACGATTCACTGAGCTAACCATTATGATTAATACATTAGTCCTATTTCATCCAACGAGGTATCCATTTTATTTAGCGCTTGTCCTCATTAGGGTCACAGATGTGCTGGAAGCTATTCCGGCCAGGTACGCATTCGACTGGTCACCAACCAATTTCAGTAGTCCTGGTTTATTTCCTGCACATTTTCACTGCATTTTATTCTTTAAGACAAACTAAATAGTTGTGTTAAAAATATTTACTTGACACTAAATTCTAAGACTTAGGATTCAAATTCAATTTGAAAAAGAAAAATATGGATATGTGAACACAAACGCACACACAATAAGGAAATGCCGGTAAGCATTCATGCATGCATTTTCCAAAGCAAACAAAATATTGAAAACAATTTGAATAAAAATCTGGGAGCTGGAACAGATTAATCTATTTCCATTCAGTTCAATTGCAAAAGATGATTTGTGATATGTTTTGACTTACGAGCATGGCCACAGACCAAATTAAACTCTTATCTCCAGGCACCACTTTAAATCATGGGTGTCCAAGCTCGGTCCTGGAGGGCCGGTGTCCTGCAGGTTTTGGAGGTTTCCCTGCTCCAACGCACCTGTTTCAATCAACAGGATTGTTATCAGGCTTAGTAGAGCTTGCTGATGAGCTTCAGCTGTGTTGGAGGAGAGAAATATCCAAAACCTGCGGGACTACCGGCCCCCGAGGACCGAGTTTGGACACCACTGCTTTAAATCAATCAAATGCAAGTGCATAAGTGCATTATACTGTACATTTAATATGATGATGTGATTACACATTGATGAGGTTCGCAGTCCTCTGAGGGAATCCATGAATAACTACAATGTGGCTCGCGAGGAAAATGAGTTTGACACCTAAGGTGTCACTCACTTAGCTGCTTTTTTATTTTTTTTATGTTACAACTGGCTTTCCTATGAAGGGAATGCAATGGCATCATGTAAGTGTGGATTGACAGTTTGGAGAAGGAGTCGGGTACAAAAGTGCCACATGTGTAGCCCGTGCGCCGTCTAAAAGTAGCTCACCAGTGATGCTGGTACATTGAGATTTCCTAGGAATGATGAAGAAGTGACCATTTGAAAATGTGAATATTTGCTGAGGTTGCCGATAAACATATTTCGTAATCATCAATAACATATAACGAAAGGTATTTAAATTGAATATATTTGCTTTTTCAGCAGTTTGTATAAAACTGGTAGCCCGTCGCCATTAATCAGAGGTAGCTTTCACTTTCAATAGAGTTGGTGATCCTTGGCTTGGAGTATCCATGACATCAGAGCAATGAGCGTCACAAAATTCCTAATTTAATGGAGGGCCGACCCTGCAATCCTGGTCAGGGCAAGCAAGAACTATAGAAAATGGATAGATGAAAAGAAGCCAATGGCTTTTGTAAAATGATGTAATAAAATAAGAAAGTTGTTCCCACCAAAACTCTACTCACTTTTATGCAACACCCTTAAAAAAACCGCGAATGAGAAAAGACCCCGGGGTTTCTGTTTAGATGAATCAGTAGCCAAGCTTTTTCTGTTTTCCCACGGCCATTTCCATTGAAGGATTTACCTCAGCTTCAGCTTTAAGTCTCTTCCGTTGAAAGCCCAGCCGCAAAATATTGACAGGATTCGGGGCTCTTTTGCTTGTGAAAAACGGTCACCACGAGATTTGTGTTTGCAAAAATAATGGGAGGAAGATCAATAAACCGATCCTATGCAGCAGTAGAATGTATTTATTTTTACATAAATTATTCACCCCGTTATGGTTTTCTGTGTGGAAGCAAAAACAAAAACCCAAGCATTATTTTTACTGCTCAGTATTGTCGATGCTTAATGAGTCTTGGAGCATCTTCAAAAACTGAATGTGGTCTAAACAGAAAGATTTATTTTGCCAGCTTTTTTGCCTCGCTGTGAAGAATCTATTTGGGATTTTTTTTTTGCTTGTAAAAGATTTGAATTTGAACGGTCAGTCTGCGTATTCCACAGACTGTCAGCACAACACAGAAGCAATCTGATAAAAGGCAGAGCTGTCGATGTTGACTCACAGAAAGGCAAAACCGCATCCCATCTCATCCATTGATCTTTTCGCAGAGCAGCCGTGGCTGCCAATTTGAAACACTTTTGCTATTTATCAACTTATATTTTTTTGTTTGCCGTCCCTGGCAACATTTTATCATGCTGTCACCTTTTGCTGGATTCAGTATTTTCCCACTTTGTGTGTATTATGAGGAAAAGTTGATCCTGAGGGAAATTTCATACATTGGTCATTGTGAATGAGCAATTATTTAGTTTATTATTATTATTATTATTTAGTCATGTCAAGCCGAGCAGGTAAACATACAATAAAGAATATATACTTTAATTGGAGATTACTTAAGTTTTTTGTACGGGTATCAGAACACGTCAGCATCATTGCTTCTGGAGAATTTATTCCACTGTTTTAACAATCATGATCAAGCACATCATCATCGCTCTTCTGCTTTAATTATCATTAGTACCCCCCGTGCCCATCACAGAAGAATTCTACTCTCATTTGCTCTCATCTCCTGGTTATTAATGAGCTGTTTTCAATTGATCCTCTGATTATGTTGTAAGGTGTCCAGCATTGTTGTTATCTTTAATGAAGTCGGTACTAAAAAAAATCCCCTGATTTGCATCCCTTAAAAATGAACTAATTAAAAAAAAAAAAAAAAGTAATGAGTAAATTAATCTACAAATAAATGTGTGGTAGTGAGCTTTGTGCGTCTCAAATTAATGTGTCATGCACATAAAAGTATGGCAACAAAAACTTCACATTTTACATTGGATTCATTTAGGAGGTTCGGGGAAAGTAAGAAAGAGCCATTTTTCCATTGGATTTTTTTTTCCTTTATTCCGATTTAACTCTGACTAATCCAGAGCATTTGGGAGAGGAAGGAGATCATTTCATTAGAAATGTTATTGAATTTTAAAGCCATGCTAAGGCTGAACGGATGTTCTTTTTGGTGGGCAGCCTAAAGGAGTCTGGTGTGAAACTCATGATGCCGTCAATTTTGCCACCTTTTGGTAAGACTTAATCTAAGACTGTGGCCTCAAACATCTTTTAGAGATGCAAGTTAGTGATGACCTAATTAAAAAATCTATTAAAATCATAATAATCCTACATACTATCCAGTGACTCACCATCGCCTCTTAATGAGCTGCCCAAACTGCTATCTCTTTTTTCTTTAACACTAGCTATACTATGAATGACCAGAACAGATGACTGTGCGTCAATGTCTATCGGATTTAATAGCAAGAAAAAAAGAATACCAGAACTATCAAGCCCTTATCAACCTCACAGATGCGGACGAAAGAATCACAGCAATAAACAAATATAGCTCAAGTCACTATCTCGCTCTCCTCCCCTTGAATTTAAACAGCGTTGTGTTCTTGTATTCCTCATCTCCCGGCAGCTTAAGGAAGTATTCCTTTAATTTTGCTAGATAGCTAGTTGTGCTGGACTAGAAATGCTTAACTTGGCATTGCGAATCAGCTCTATATTTATGGAGAAATTAAAAAAAAAAAAAAATCACCGCTACAGATACAATGAAAACAGCAGAGGCCCAGAATTGAACCCTGTGGAACGCCATCAGTTCTGTTATACATGTGAATTCACATTGCACATATTGGTCCGACCACTTTCATTTTTTTTGCTCGTCATAGTCAAATTCTCAGCACAGATCGGCCAATCAATGTAGGTGCGATCGTTGTCGTTTTGCGCAATCTCCTTAGCTTTTACAGCAAAATATTTTTGCGTGTTGTTGTACGGGAATCGCCCGGAATTGTCACGTCTCCTGCGTTCGTCTCACTGATCTGATATACCGTACTACTGGATAGCCCATACACGCCCGTGTAAACCGTTGAAGCGACAGGCCGGCCATCTTACTACTCTCATCCCGTGAGCAGACTACTGTATAAACGATGCGTATATGTACAGATTATACATGTAGCATACAGCTCGTAGGCTAGTGTATATATACTGTAAATGTATAGGATCGTATGCCGAGAAGCGTTTCTTGGGAGGAGTAATATGGCGGCCTCACAGCTTCAAAAGTCTTGGCCTATCGGCTATTCGGATCAGTGGTTCGCCTTCTTCACCGATTTTTCTTCTACGCTTTCCGTTAACTCACTGTGGCTGCGCTACAGCGCCACTCCAGGCTTGGCATATACATTACAGCCGTTAAACATCCAATATATTAATATAATTACCAACTTACTCTTTAAATATGCATTACACTGTCAGCTGGAATTTTTCCGGCATTAGCGACATCCTCCCCACAAGTGAAACCACAATTCCCATTTGCCCTTGAAATTGCTGCAGAGATAATGCCCGTGTGTGAGGCAGGCCCTCCCTCCTCAGTTCTGTTAGTCCTTTTCAAGGGAATGTGGTTGAAAGCATGCTTCCAAAGTGCTGCCTTCCACTTGTTGTCTTGCGAGCTCAGCCCCGGCTTGGGATTTCACGTCTGACGCACAGAGGTGAGCGCCGTATGCTTCACTGAAAAAGCGATGATGCCTGAAGGGCAGAGAGACGTTAATTGCATGAATATGGATTTCTGTCGTTTACGCTAGCGCGGGTGCTTGAAAGCGTATCTCAATTAAGGATTTTCGGCCTGTGCTCTGGTAAAGTTGATTGCAACCAGGTTGCCGCCGGTGAGCTTATAGACAATGTTGCTATGTACTGTATCCCAACAATCGACTGATCACTTTATTGCCCGTGTGGTGCATGTAAAAGACCGCTGTTACGGTATCAGTTGGTTTTTGTTTTGTTTCTTAATCATATCACTTGAACTGAATTAGCTTGTTACAAATGGGACTTTCATGTCAAGACTGTCCATGTCAAACTGAAAGGGACCGAAGCGGATTGATTCTACAAATTAGAAGTAAATGATAACTGTGTACTTTCCATCCTTGTCAAAGCACCACTAAGAGCAGCTGTTGGTCACGAACAGGCCACAATTGGACATTTTAAGATTGAATAAGTGACTCAGCCATTAGGAGTGAATAAGTGACTCAGCTATATTGTCAATATGGCAAGATGTTTCAGATTAATGGGATGTGCAGGTCCTCTCTTGCGACCTTGCTGCTTCCTGGGTTTAATGGATGCTCCATTAGCCCATTTAGGAAGGCGTAAATGTGTTGACTCCTTGTCAGAAACTTTTAAACCGTTTAGCCTTAACTGCCAAACGATCCGTTTTTAACCATAGTTGGCCTCAAAGTAAATCCATTTCCTCTGATTTCAATACGGATTTGTCAGTAAAATTCCCTCCATCCATATTGCGACAGTGACCCGAGAGTGTGTGTTCACTGGTCTCCCATGGTTTGCATTGAGTGTGTTTTTCCTCCTCAAGTGCGCATCGCATCAGCATGTGTCGATACGTGATGCAAGCCGACCAAAGCCATTTGAGACGGAATCCTTTTTCTCTCTGTCCCCATCATGTCCTTCCCTTCACCTTGCTTTCCTAACCGGTGCCTATCTGTGTCCATGTGTGCTGCGTCCAGGTATCAGGAGGAGTACAGTATGGACTCAACCAATGCCCAGTAAGTCTCTGGCAGCATCATGCTTGCATGGCATGGATTATGTCTTCATAGGGTTTACGGCACTGGGAAAACAACAGAGTCACACTGTTTACTTTTCGACACCAATTGTGCAAACATCACCTTGACCATATTTGGCGGTTTTATGATTATTGCCTGAGCAATGATATTGCTACACAATGCTGATTATGGCTACCTTTTCAACAGTTGTTGTGGTGACAAAACCTACAAGAAAAGAAAGAACAGAAAGAAATTTGATTGCTTTTTTTTTTTTTAAATTCAATATAATACCACACTAAATGGCGAAAAGGCAGCTTGTGTGTCAAAAATGGTCAGCGGCTTTTCAGTTGCCAGTCATTGGATCCTCTCATCACTGTTATCAATATGATCTATTGATCCATTTATAAGTTATGATAGTTGTGTGCACTTTGCATGCATTTGGAAGTTGTTGATTCATCACTACTTTGTATTTGCAGAAATAACTTTCCTCGTGCGTTTTCCACTGACTAATCATGTATTTACGATCCCGTACTACTGTTAGAAAATGGATTTGAATCCCCGGGGTCGTACTAAGTGGTGAGCTGTAAGCATGTTGACATGCACTCTTTACCTTCATCCCTCGCCTCTAGACACGGGTTCTGTTAAATGGAGTGATGTTATTTATTGGCACCTCCTTTTCTGAGTGGAAGGAATCACAGAAACAATTTGAACGGGTCTCATAAATATTTTAACATGCTGTGGTCGTTGTGTTCTTGTAACAAGTGCAACCCACAAACACCTGATATGTATGTGTTTTGTGGAAAACACTACTTCACCTTTATATTTTTATGCGGGATCGTGAGTGATCGGCGGTAACAATGAATACACAGACTGATATACTGTGCTAGAATAATTGTGCCTTTTATTCCCCGCAAACAGCAATCAACACCTGTACTGTGCTAGAATAATTGTACTTTTTATTCCCCGCAAACAGCAATAAACACACCTCACTTTGCTAGAATAATGGTGCCTTTTATTCCCCGCAAACAGCAATCAACACACTTCAACGCTAAGCAGCATAATATGATCATCATCAGCGCTTACCTTGACACTAGAGCGGAGAGCCGACGGTCTGGGTAGAACGAGCTGCAAAACGGCTGGGCAATCGTACGTATTCCACAGCTGACTCTGTCCGGACCGCGTGCCGCCCCGTCTTTTATTCGTTAGCGTGAGATATCGGGCTAGCCAAGCCCTTTCTCAGACACTTTCGAAAACATGTTTTGCGAAGCAGGGAAGACTAGTATAAACAAGGCATTCACTCCCAGGCTGATTCCGCCCGTTATTTACAAATTGTTGGGCACCTGGATTCGTACAACAGTTCAGGACAACAACATATCCTTATATAAGAGGTTACATGAGGACATATCAAACCATGGTTATTTTCCCTTCAGTGTGTATGTATGTCCTCTGGCAGAAAAAGAGCTTCAAGGATGTTTTTTTTTTTAATCATATCATCTTTTTAAATTGGTGCTCTAAGTGTATTGTCAGCAGGTAGCTTGCTATTCAGCTTGTTTTAATATGCTTGTGCAGCAACTTAATACAGGGCAGCCTCTCAAGTCAGATGCCCCTGATAGCATGCAAGCCGGAAATGTATTTAAAGAGAAAAAAATCAAGTGGGTGTATGTGTGTGTGTGTGCCTCACAAGCTGGTACGACGACGTAATAGGGCCACGTATGAATGTATTTTTTTTAGAGGACGGGGGCAAATTTGTGACTTTATAAAGTGGCAGATTTGCGAGAGAAAAATACTCTGAAACTTACGATAAATACACGTAGCGTAGCTATAGTCTAATCATGTGAGGATTCTTTGGTGGTTAATGGGACACTGTTTATAAAAAGAAAAGGCAGGACGGAGACGGATTCATTCTTAAATTTAAACTTTGCTCGTCATTCACCGCAGCCAGAGCGACAACACTTCCTGATTCCCTTATCAGCTGACTAACACTATCCAATCAGATGCTAGCATACCATAGGTAAATGCAAGTGAATGACGGAGAGCAGAAGATTCGACACATCAACTTAGATACTTGTACAAAAAAAATACCAAAATGTATGAACGTGTAAATAATAATTCTGGAAACATAAATGTACAAGTAAATATACATTTGAACAAATTCGAAAAACGAGGCGTCTTTGTCGCTGGCCAGTGGCCGTACACTACGCTTCAAAGAGCGAATGCTTAACATCAAAGGGTTAATCTTCTGCTAAAGCAATTACTATCTCCTTATTTGGAAACCCGACTGAAATGTATTGGCACAAACAGTCGAGTAGTACGCTACGTGCATTTCTCGTAAGTTTTTGAGTTTTTTTTCTCGCAAATCTGACAATTTATCAAGTCACAAATTTGTCACTTTATGAACAACTTTGCGGCTTTATAAAGTGGCAAATTTGCAAGGAAAAAACTCACAAATTTGCAAGTTTTTTTTTTCTCGGAATATTGCCCCCGCCCTCTAAAAAAAAAGTATATTTATAACGTGGCCCTAATACACCGTCTTACAAGCTGTGTATAGTTCTGTTGTTTCTTTCTCGATTTTGATTGTGGCTTCTTTGAAACACAAATTGCAAAGGAAGTGGGTAGCAAGAAGAAATATACCGTACAAGCCCAGGTGCATTTTGCAAAACCACACTTGAAATCTCTCCAATGTGGGGCAATGTGCTATAGTCTGATGAAACCAACTTTGTTGGGGGGGGTTTGGGTTGTTTTTTGCCATCATTGCAAAAAGTATGTTTGGTGCAAACACATTATGCGTTGGAGCTGTTTATCTTCAGTTGGAACTTAGACAAGGTAGAGGGAATCATGAACAGTTCCAAAAAAAGCAGTTAGTGTTAGCGAACCAAAAAGAAATGACAGGAAAAGCCCACTAGAACAGATGAACTTTATTTGGGGTTAATCTGAAGCACTTAAAATGGTGGCGAGTGTTTGCTGACTCCCATTTCTAATAAGTTTTGAAGTGGTTGGTTAGTTCAGTTATAAGACATTCTTTCAGTTTATTTTATTCCCTTCACGAAAAGATTTTTCTTTCCGATGGAGTCGTACAGGTTAGTCAATAATGGTTGCAAAAAGATTGAAAAAAAATTACGTTTGTCACATTTCTTCATTTCTAAAAAAAAAAAACGGCTTTTGAACAGCGGTGTGTAGACTTTTTATAGCCATGATATAACACTTTTGTCATTCAGTAACAGAAGTTACACTTTTAAGAATATAGAAATGTGAGGTTAATACATAAATTATAGCTATAATTTCAGTTTTAGTTTTTCTAATGATCAAATTTCTTTAATACAGACAAATCTGAGGTTGACCGACTGCAACAGCTCACGTTCAACCTTCGAGGTTCCACTGGCACTTTTTCATGTCGACCTTTTTTTTAAAAAAAAAAAAAATTCAAAATCGAGACATTCTGCTGAGTCTAAATGTCACGCTAGATTATGAAAGACATTTAACAAATGCATTATATCCGTTTATTTTGAATGCATCAGAAAACTACTGCAAGCGGTTTAAAATGATATTTCTGTGGGTCTGTCCAGCTGCTTCAGCATTTTGTGTGACTCCGAGATCCAAAAGTGACTGATACCTGCACTTTTCTTTTGATCTCTTCGGGCCGTTGGCCAATAAGGTCCTATTTCCGTGATTATACCAAACTTATGTACTTCCCTCTTTAAGTATTCTGGACTTGAGCCAGTTCCACAATATCTTCTCCGAAGCGAAGGAGGATGATACGAAAAAAAGACAATGCAGCCGATTGAATATTCAGGACAGCGAGGCATATTTTTAGTGCGACTGCAGCTTTTATATCACATCTGACGTATGGTGCCTGCCTTTTTCTAACAGAGCATAAAAACAACAAAAGTGTAAATAAAACTGTATTCAGGCTGTGAAGGAGCAAGATTGATGCTGAGTGGCTTCCATACTGCTTACAAGGCAACTTAAGTGAATTAAATGTCACCACGCCACGGGAAACTGTCATGGCATGAGTGGTGACGCCAGGCTGCGGGTTAATGGTCACTAGCAGTAGAAGAGGTGCTCTTTTTTGCGGCCTTAATTGGAAGTAATGCACTGCTGGGTTTTCATCTGTTATTCGCGCAGTGCAACCAAAATGCTGTTTACAGTAAATGATGAAGACATTTTGTTCTCAGCAATAACAATTTGTTCCGCTAGCTTTACAGTTTGATGGAACTAAAGCACAGGCACAAGCAGTGTTTATCTAAAAATGTCTTCACAGATTCATATGTTATATTTTGATCGCAGTTTGTCAGAATAATTACACCCAAAAAATTCCCAAAATTGATTTTATTTAAATTATTTTATACTGTCTTCCCTTTGTTTGTGTGTGCCTTTATTGGGAGCGCTGTTCATGTTGTACCCGATTTGGCCATTTAGGGGCAGTGTGGTTCCACGCGGTCTGATACACTGTTAAGTTGTAGCCACATTAGAGAGTAGAAGGGAAAAGTCACGATTAAGTTATTCCAATAAAAGTTTGGGGGGGGGGGGGGTCAGCGTGGAGCCGTTCTTTTGAGTGATGTTACATAAACAGTATTTCATTCGTAAATTATTCAACACATACCATTCATGTTCATGTGAGGCTCATCGGGAGTATTAGCTAGCATACTAGCCTTAATAACAAGCTAGTACAAACTGACACGACATCACACATAAAATATTTTTAAAATATATAAACACTGTTTCCACAAACTGTACTTAGTAAACTTAACTTTTGAAATTTACACACATTAATGAATGTTAGGGAATACAGGGAAATGTTAAAGGCAAAGTAGTCTACGCTGCTTGTAGCTGATTCAGGAAATTAGCGGAAGTGAGGTGCATTCAAGGAAAACAGGACATTTCAAAACATAATGAAAAAAACACTTTCCTGAAAAGAAACCTAGCAACAACATCTAGATTCAGATTGTGCCTGTTAGCCTAAGTAATGCTTTTACTGCTTTGACCCAAGCGGTAGGTGAATATTTCAGCAAATAATGAAGTCATGAAACTGTAAATTGTTTATCATTTATGATGACAGCATGGTGTTCAAGTGGGTAGCATGTCTACCTCACAGTTCCGAGGTCCTGTATTTGAATCTCTGCTCTGAACTTGCATGTTCTTTGTGAAGGTTTTGACCTGGTACTCCAACTTAATTTCGAAAAACCTGCTGATCCTTTCAAGACTCTGGAATAGAATAGATGGACCCCGCTGTTATTTTTCCCATTTAAAAACACTTCCAAGGCAGCGTGCTACTACTCTCACCCTCACCCTCCCACACGGAGACGCAGACAAACACACGGCACGATGTTCAAGCCAGTTCAAACAAAGCGTGACATCACAGCAATTATTATTAGACTGGAGTTTTATTTTGGAGTCCGATTTCAAGTTGGAGTGTGACTGCGTGGATGCGCAAAGCTGCGCAAACTCTCCGCCATTGTTCCCTCGCTGCAGCATATATCGGACCCCGCAGCCGTTTTCATTAGAGACCACCTGGTCCACTTTACATGATTGATCCGATTCATGACGTGATCATGTGACCCGAGCAGGTGGTGATTCACACGGTTTACTCGTGTTTGGGTGGGATGGATTCTCGGCGATGGGGAGTGCCTGTGGGTTTCAGCTTGTCAGCTTGCGGTTAATTCCTCGCTCTGAAAGCACACAGACACGTGAGTGAGCGTTTCCTGCCCTGGAAGCTGTATCCATGGCGACGGAGCCAATTGGATGCGACGGGGGAATTAGCGTGGAGAATGCTGCATTTCTTATTGTCTTCCTCCTACTCCTTATGTCGGCAACGGCAATTTGCCCTACTGCTCCTCCCCCGACTCTTTTGCGCCCTTTGTTCATCTCGTCAACTCCGTGTTCCTTTCAGAACTCCCTCTGTGTTCATTAGCCACAATGAGCCGTACTGCATTACGGAACCTACATTTATCCGAGCTCCCCTCGACATCATCATCACAGCTTAAGTGGTCATTCGTGCCACCGGGGTAGTTAAAATGTCTTGTATCTGCTTCCCTTTGGATTTCTATTGTTAATGACTGAAAACGCAGGTGCCTGATTTAAAGTACACGATCCAGAGCAAAAAAAAACAACAACACACATTTAACTCACCGTTTGGTTTATATACAGGACAAAACTGTCCCCACCCTCGCATCCCTTATATATCTCAAGGATAGTTGTAATAATTGATTTATTGATTGCTAAAAAATTACCGTTGATTTATTCAGTTAATTAAGCATGTTTTGAAGCACTGGAGCCACAACGGCGCGCACAACTTGGCTGCAATCATGAACTCATTTACCGCCAGCCCAGTTAAAATCGATCTTTGACGTCTATGGCCGTCATTGGCAGTGAATGAGTCAATCTGAACCAGAGTTTGTGGTCTATCAAGAACAACATGACTTCCACTCTGATTCAACTCTTACGAGAAACATGATTTTGCTCATTACCATACTTGCATTGGAACAGAAGTTCAAAACATTCTCAAAGCGCGCCTCCCATCACTTTAAAGATAATATTTAACTCATTCACGGCCATTGACGGCTATAGACGTAAAAAAAATAATTGAACTATTTATATTAGTTTAAATTTTTTTCCACTTTTGTTAACAAGAGTATGAAAACCAAGGGGGGGAAATTATTGTACATTTACAACAGATATAAAATTTGTGATTAATCGTGAGTTAACTATTGAAGTCATGCAGTTAATTACCATCAAAAAATTTAAATTGTATGACACGATTTAAAAAGGAAAAAAAAAGATTATTAAAAATTAGGGACGCCGGGCGAGTAAAATTTTCACTCATACTGTAATTAATCGCACGACTTCACTAGTTAACTCACTATTAATCACAAATGTTATATCTGTTCTCAATGTACAATTAAAAAAAATCTAGGATTTTCATGTTCTTATTAACAAAAGTGGGAAAAATCATAATTTGAAAACTGCAAAGAAATCGTCAAACTCCCCTTTTAAAATAGTTTGAATAAAATATTGTTAATAGACTACATTGAACTGAAGTTTACTATTGTTTTGGCTGAAAATTCATATGTTCAGAATAATGATGATACTTTCTGCACTTGTGCGCCTTCTCTGGATTTTATAAGGTCTGTATGGTTGTTTTTGTATTTTATTTTTAAATTTTTTTTAAATATTATTATTTTTCTGGAGAGCTCAGTTCATTCGGTAATTTTACCGATTTGACATGCCATCATCGTTGCGCTCTTTTTTTTTAAATTATTTATTTATTTATTATTCATTTTTATTTTGTATGTGGGTGTGTATTCATTAGTTCACCTAAAACCTATTATAAAATCCCATACCGTTCACCTAAACCGAACACTTCAGAATCCAGCCAGAGGCGTGAGGCCGTCAGGAGACCCGAGGAAGGACCAAAGAAAGGAAAGTGAAAGCCAGCACCGAACCAGACATCACCCACCGGTGTGTGTTTGTGTCAGTTTAAATAGGTCGGAATGCAATGGCGCCTTGAGTGTGTCCTCAGAAACAGCAAACTTGAGTGCTAACCAAAAGTTGAAGACTGTTGGATTTGCCTTTGCATGCAAATGGGAACATTTCACACAGGATGCGAATGTTCTCCCAACAGGGTGCAGGTGGAGTTCTACGTCAACGAAAACACCTTCAAGGAGAGGCTGAAGCTTTTCTTCATCAAAAACCAAAGGTCAAGTAAGTAGAGATTGGATATTTGCAAATAGGATCAAAACATCGATCTTCTTCGGTAAAACTCTCGACATCCGCCGTCCTTTAAGTTACGTTGCTCCGTTAATACAGCCCGTTTACAAAAGGCAGCAGATTTGAATGAAAATGTCACAGTTTGCTGCAGGGTTAGAAATCGATGCTCAGCTGTCACCAAATCATTTTAGTATCGATGCCAGCCTTGCCTCAGGAGTCGTCGGGTAACACAGCTGGCCACCTCCATCTGGTCGGCAAGCGCCACTGCAGCCAAGATTTCTGATTCAAGTTAAAGTACCACTGATTGTCACACCCACCCAAGTGGGGTGAAATTCCTTCCTGCCACATTTGGCCCATCCCCTGGGGGAGTGGTGAGCAGCAGCAGGGGCTGCGCTCAGGAATCATTTGGTGATCTAACCACCCCAATTCCAACCCTTAATGCTGAGTCTCAAGCAGGGCGGCAATGGGTCCCATTTTTATCGTCTTTGGTATGACCCGGCCAGGGATTGAACCCACAACCTCCCAGTCTCAGGGCGGACACTCTACCACTAAGCCACTGAGCTGGTAATCATCATTATTCATCATCAATTACCGGACCAGTGAAAGCTTCAGATTTTTTTTCGTTTGGGATTTGGAATCTGCTCCTGCGGGGGGAAATTAGTGGCGACTGGGGGTGCGAAAGCAGCGGAGGCTCTATTATTCATGCCTCGCGACAAAATCACAATGCTACGCCCCGTAATGCTGGAAAACCAGCTGACGGCTGCTGAAAGCGGACAAACGATGAGCACAGTCAAGTGTTTTTGTGCTTCCGCAGGCTTGAGGATCCGCCTGTTCAACTTCTCTCTGAAAATCCTCACCTGCGTCCTCTACATAGTGAGAGTCAGCCTGGACGACCTTAAGGAGACCAATGGGAACCCGTGGTGAGGGTCACTTAAGTTCATTCATTGCTTTTTTTTATGCTGATAGATTTAACTAGACAATAAGGACATTTATAATAATAATAATTTAAATGATAGTCATGGTTAACTCATTGACTCCCAGCCATTTTCATTGAAGCAACTGCCTTCAGTTATAAAAACATGGAACTGTTTCATCTGTTTCCGTTTTGCAGCAATTAGCATCAGAATATAGCTATGTTTAATCATTATTCATAAACCTGTTGAAAACACTGAGGAAAAGAGCTTGTTGCAACATGGCCGTGGCTGATCTCTTATACTCTGCTGCCACCTGCTGGCCTTTTTTTGGTAATAATTAACATTGCTTTAAGCGACCTCTTCCTGTATCAAAACCTTATATATGCTCTAGAATTTAAAAAAAAAAAAAAAAAATTTTTTTTTTTTTTTATGCATAAATACGTTTTTGGGAGTGCAGGACAAAGTATTAAAAACGTATTTATACGTTTTTGAGTTGAATGAGTTCATATGAGTCATGTATTTGTCTTCTTTTTTTCTAGTCACAGTGCAATCATTCGGAACTCCAGCTGGCCAAATTCAGCAGCGGAGTCACCAGAAATCAACTGGTAGGTTCTCCTTTCATCTACAACAAGCAGTGTTACCTTGACTCCCGAGTTTAATTCATTATCACAAATCAACTTTGACATCAATAAAAAAAAAAAAAAAGTGTATTAATCTACTCCAGTCGCTCCCCAAAAAAATAACAATACTTTTTTTTTTGTAGTAGGTGTAAACATAAAACATAATGTAAAGAAATCAACAGTATGATGTGGCCACCAGGTGGCAGTACTGTATATCGAAGGGTTTTCCATGTTCGCAACAATATTTACTGTACAGGATATGCCTTACACTAATGGATTTGTATATATATTTTTTTTTTAAAGGGAGTTGATATTCTGGGTTACCAGACCTGATCCGTTATGGGCAATACAGGTGAGCATAATTATCTTTTTATCCAATCTATCATGGGCAGTATTATGAGTTAGTGGTTAGCATATCTTTTTCACAGTTTTGAGGTCGGGGGTTCAAATCTTCCTTCCTGTGCATGTTCTGCCTGGGCTTGCAAAGTTTTTCTCCGACTTCCTCTCACATTAAAACAAATATGCTCCTTAGTAGGGTGGGGGGGGGGGGGGGTGTCTTTGAATGTCTCATGATTTTGATTCAGATTTTTTTTTTAAGTCTGCGTTCGATTAAGAACGATTTTGGATTCAAAATGATTTGATTGACAATGATTTTTGCTTTAATCTATAGTTGTGCAAGGAATCGTAATGATCTACTCCAGTCTGACTCGCTAATGCTAATCAGCGCGCCACTCGCGGAACTTTTATCACTCAAAAGAACGGCTCCACGCTGGAAAAAAAAACAAAATTTTATTGGAATAACTTGATCGTGACGTTTTCCTTCTACTCTCTAATGTGGCTACAACTTAACAGTGTATTAGACCGCGTGGAACCACACTGCCTCTCAGTGGCCAAACCGGGTACAAGATGAACAGCGCTCCAAATAAAGGCACACACAGACAAAGGCAAGACAGTATAAAATAATTTAAATAAAATCGATTTTGGGGCATTTAAAATGAATCGTACTAATTGAGAATCGCGATTCTTATGAGAAACTTTTTTTTTTTTGGCACACCCCTACTCATTAGGTTAATTTCAAGACTCTAAATGGCACATAGTGAGCGTGAATGCTAATTTGTCATGTGCCCTGCGGTTTAGATGGGGACCAGTCAGCTGGGATAGGCTACAGCTCACCTGCAACCCTACAATTATTTTATCAGATTTTGACATTCTTTTCCATATGTGTGACAAAGCTTAAAATACACACGCTCACATATTCAATCCACCTAAACAATAAATCAAGTTCTGTTGCACAACTTTGGTCAAACAAAGGTTCAACAAAAGTAGTTATAATTCATAGGTTCCATGAAACTTTTCCTGCTCCCCTTCAGGTGACGGTGGCTTTAATCAGTTTTTTGGAGACCATGCTGATCACATATCTCAGCTACAAGGTAAAGAACATTCATCACAGTCTACAGCTTCCTCACCTCTTGACGTCTCCCTCCAAGTTTGTTACGAGCACCGTTACCGCGGCAACAATTAAAGACCTCACACCAAGAATTAATGACTCTAATTACGGATTCAGATTAGCACATAGCAAGTTTATTCACTGACTTCTGATCATCACTCTTGCACATGCAGCACAGTGGGGCCTTGACTTATGAGTTTAATTTGCCTTGTGACCACGCTCCTAACTCAAGACACCTATATTTAAAATCCTCGCTTGTTACTGTTTTTCAAGCTTTTTGCTCATATGAACTTTGTTTGTATGGATGAAAGTTATATGACCCCAAATAATTGTAATGATAAATTAATAATAATAATAATAATATAATGAAAAATAAAATGTAAAAATAATAATAATTATTATTATTATTAAATAATTTAGTGTAGATACACACATTACAAAGAAATGCAAAAGGTAGAGCATGTCTTTTACATTCCCACCCCACATTTATTCACCGATCATCAATTTGCTCTCCAGGGCAACATTTGGGAGCAGATATTCCAGATATCCTTCATATTGGAGATGATCAATACAGTGCCATTTATTATCACAGTAAGTAATTAGCCTTCTTTTGGCATCCAAATGTTGTGTGTTTAATCAGTGGATGAAAACGTCCCCCAGCATTGACCTTCCTTGTATTCTTGCTGACCAACGCTTTTGACTGATTATCTCTCTACACTTTTTTCTAGATCTTCTGGCATCCTTTACGAAACATATTTGTTCCTGTTTTTCTTAACTGCTGGCTAGCCAAAGGGGCGCTGGAAAACATGATTGTAAGTATCATATATATCTGAAATATATTGCTTTTGTTATGTAACACATGTCATTTTAACTTAACAATATTTTAGGGAATTTATTGTTATTGTTATGCATTTTATTCTTAATCTATTTATTAGGGTAACATTTACGACCCGTCTCAAGGCTGCAGATGAAAAATAGCCTTTTGGTTAATTCTCGCATATTTACTGAAATGTTTATTAATACTGTATGTACTGTCCCTGTTGCAGATAAATAGAGTTGCTCAGGGCTCAACCAATCACAGCTCACCTGTTTTCTGAAGCCGAGCCGTGATTGGGCGTTAGCTGAGCCCTGAGCAACTGTGATAGGCTCCAGCTTATCCTAATAAGAACAGAGGATATAGAAATGGATGGATGTGATATGTGGCGTTTAGAAACTGTTTAATAAAATTAAAATTGTTAGTATTCTTTTACAGGATTAGAGTAATATAGTAAAAACATGCATCAATGTGAACCATAAAACTCCTCACATACTGTATACGCTGCTCTTGCTATTCAAAAGCAAAATTCGGAATTGATTCTCATGGCCGTCCCTCGTGATGTAGGTATTTATCTGTTAAAGATAAGATATTGCAAAAGCTTGAAAGTCATCCTTGGTGCTCGAGCATCCATATTATCTACCACATCCAGGATGTTATAGATAAAAAAAAAGTGGCGTGAGATTCAGAAAAAGAACTTCCTGCCAAAGGGTTAGTCAGCCAGCTGGTCGAATCTGCTGCCAAGCAGACCGGCAGAGCGAGACCACGCCGGACAGGTGGTGACATGCGAAGCATACTAACACGGAACAAGTGTTAACAACAATCATTCATGTAACGGCAACCACACGCACACCAAAAGTACACATAAGAGCAGATGAGCTTCTTCTGTCATGTTCTCAGAATGACTTCCACCGCGCCATCCAGAGGACACACTCGGCCATGTTCAACCAGGTGGTCATCCTCATCTGCACTTTATTTTGTCTGGTTTTCACCGGGTGAGTGCACGTCTACTCGAGAACATCATCAATTGTGTGCATGTCTTAAATTCGAACAACTTTATAAACCAAATATTTAATATTTGGTACAGAAGAAAGTAAAACAAAAAAACAAAAAAAAAGACAGTTTCTTCAATCATACAGATTTTGATTTTGAATACAGTAATATGTATTTGTATTCACTGAAAGTCAACCTTAAACATTTCTTGACAATTATATGTGACCTCACTAGTCTAAACATGACATTCTGATTAGTATTACATTTGCGGAATATGAGTTATGCAGCAAATTCCAGCCGTTTTTATCCATCTCAGCCGGCGGCCATTTTGCCACTTACTGTCGACTGGAGATGACATCACAGTTGCTCAGGGCTTTGGCAACGACCAATCACGGCTCACCTGTTTTCTGAATCTGAGCTGTGATTGGTTGTTATCTGAGACCTGGGCAACTGTGATGGCAAAATGGCCGCCTTCTGACATGAATAAAAACTGCTGGATTTTGCTGCTTAATTCATATTCCACAAATGTAATATTAATCAGAATACCATATTTAGACCAGTGGGGCTGCATAGAACATATTATTGTAAAAAAAAAAACATTTTTGGGGGTTGACTTCCCCTTAACTCTTTGACTGCCAAAAACGTTTACTAACGTTTGGTAAAATCCTAAGGAGGGCTGCCAAAGACGTTAAAAGACGTTCACTATGTTTTTTTTTGTTTGTTTTTTGGAAACGGGGGGAGGAAAGCCTTGGCCAGCTGTGCTGAAAGTATCAAGCAGATCTAGTTAGTATAATGACTATTTTCGGGCACTAGATGGCAGCGATGACTCTCTTTGGACAAGATTGGGTAGGCGTCAGTAGAAGACGTGAGGCGGAGCTAGAGTGTTGAGGGGAGAATGGCTGAGGAAGCGAAAATGGCAACCGGTTGCAAGCAGCTCACGTTTTTCTGAGGTAGAAACAAACTTCTTTTTTTTTCTGATGAAAGATGAGAGTTCAATCTTTCATTTTGTAGTACGTATGTGTGTTTCCATAGTCCAAACACAAAAATTTCTGTGGACCTTGAAAGATCAGTCAAAATGCTTGAATCAGCTGGCACCCACAGCATCCCTTTTCTGAAAACGCTTGGCAGTCAAAGAGTTAAAACAACTACTTTCATGCCACTTTTTTTTTTTTTTTTTTTTTTTTACTTATTTATGTTATTCCATTTGTCTGCAGAGCTTGTGGCATCCAGCACCTAGAGAGAGCCGGAAAGAACCTGAACCTGTTTGACTCGTTTTACTTCTGCATCGTTACCTTCTCCACCGTGGGCTACGGAGATGTGACGCCCCAGATCTGGCCCTCGCAGCTACTGGTGGTCATCCTCATCTGCGTGGCCCTGGTGGTGCTCCCGCTGCAGGTAACAAGGCGGGAGACAACAAAAGTGTGTCCTGGTTGCTGTTGTTGTTTTTTCTCCTCAAGTCGCTTTTGTGTTTCAGTTTGAAGAGCTTGCATACCTGTGGATGGAGAGCCAGAAATTAGGCGGCAACTACAGTCGCCACCGAGCGCAGACGGAGAAGCACGTGGTGTTGTGTGTCAGCTCGCTGAAGATAGACCTGTTGATGGATTTCCTCAATGAGTTCTACGCTCATCCCAGGTTGCAGGTATAATTGAAAGAGATTTTTTGGCACATTTCTGCGTGATAGTTTACTTTTTTACAGCATCTTCACCGCCCTCGCTGTCTTGCAGGATTATTATGTCGTGATCCTGTGTCCAACCGATATCGACATTCAGGTTCGCCGCATCCTCCAGATACCTTTATGGTCCCAGAGGGTCATCTACCTTCAAGGGTCCGCCCTCAAAGACCAGGACCTGATGAGGGCCAAGTGAGTGACTTAAGAGAATGCCGCTTGAGAAATGGCTGACATGGTACTTATCTTAAAATATCAAATTCTAAGCAGATGAAACATGTCCGACATGGTGTTGTGTTGACAAATTATTATTATTATTATTATTACTTCCCTACAACAGTCATGAACTCTTAAAAAACTCAGGTTTTGTTTTTAGGGTTACAAAAAGGCAAAAACAATTATGGTTTTCCATGACAAGTTTAACTAAGGATTTTAAGAAGTGTTTAAAATAATATTAGGATTCAATGAGAATGTAGGACATTTAAACATTCTATATCTACATATGACTTTAAACATTATAATTAGTTTGACTAAGCAAACAAAGTTGACATTTTTAAACGTGAAATTTTTAACTTCGATTTTTATTGTAACTGGTAGTCACATCAGGACCTTTTGTTAAACAATAAAAATATAAATTTTGAATGAAATAAACACAATCCAAATAAATTTAGATCAGTGTGTCAAATGATACAAGTATATTCTTTGTGTATACAGTATATGTACGAATGTATTATACTGCCTCCCGGTGGCCAAGCCTCACATAACATAAGGAGCTGCACAATCAATGCATGAAATCGTGATACACAAACTGTTGGATTGTTTCCATTCTAATTAATTATTGTATTACTTTATAAATACTGAAGAGGATTAGGGCAAAAAAGTTAGGCAGGATTCTCACTTTATTCTCACTTTAAAGTCAGAATTCTGAAATTAAAGTTAGAATTCTCACCTCACTTTAAAGTGAGAATCCAGCCAAACTTTTTTTTTCTGTCTTCATTGGCCCTAATCCTCTTCCGTACATAAAGCATAAAAGTATATAAAATACTGTTGCTTGTCTTACAAAATATTTTACCGGTGTTTTATGGAGGTGCTTGAACAGCTACAGTAAATGGCATTTCCATTCATTTTAAAAGTGGGAAGATTTGAGATCCTAGCGTTTTGAGTTACAAGCGTGGTCACTGAATGAACTAAACTGGTAAATCAAGGCACCACTTTAATCTCATTTTAGTGCTATACAATTTATAGCCTTCAGTGATTGCCTACTACCTCAAATACAGCCGCCTCTAACGTGGTACCCTCTTCACCTGCTTCAGAATGGACGATGCCGAGGCGTGTTTCATCCTCAGCAGCAGGAACGAGGGTGACCGAACTGCTGCAGTAAGTCACACGGCCGTTTGTCTCAACTCAAACTGTGGCAAGTCACACAGTCGAGGACTTTTTGCACACTACACTATAAAAATTATCTTCATAACTCAGAGGAAATTGTTGGTCCATGCAATTAGAGCAATAATTATTACTGTACTGATTTTTGCTTAACTTACTAACTTTGCATCTCCTCCATAGGATCATCAGACTATTTTGAGGGCTTGGGCCGCAAAGGACTTTGCTCCTAACTGTCCGCTCTACGTACAGATTCTTAAGCCGGAAAACAAATTCCATGTTAAATTTGCTGGTAAGTGCATAGAGATTTCCAACACTTTTTGGGACAAATGTCTGCGGACACATCAAGAAAATGATCAATCAATTAACTAATTTGCTCCCCAAAACGTCTAAATATGTATATAAATGCTTTAAGTGCCCCAAAGACGTATTTATTTGTTTTTTAATTTTTATTTTATTTTAGAACGGTTGAAGAAATGGTAGTTATTACAAAAACGGCCAGCAGGTGGCAGCAGAGCAAACAAGATCAACCAGGGCCATGTTGGAACAAGCTAATTTACCCACAGTTCTATACAGATTTGTGTATAATGATGAAACTTAGCTATATTCTAATGCTAATTGCTGCAAAACGGAAATAGATAGAAATATACTTTTTTCCCTGATGGAAGAAGAGACTCTAATCTTTCTTTTGGTAAGTCAAAATCCAGTAAAAGTGCTGGGAGCGAAGGGGATTGCTTCAGGGGAAATGGCTGGGAGTGAATGGGTTCATATTGGCCCTGCAAATAAGTGGAAAATTTCTGGTAACATTTTCATGGAAGTTAAACTGGAGAATTCTGGAAAGGCATCATATAAACATTTTGTTACATAAAATAATAATAATAATAATTTGCACAGTAAATCAATAGTATAAATAATAATATGGATAATATATATATATATATAATATAAATAATAATATGTATAAAAAATTTAAATAATAAATCAATAACTATTATAGTATAAATAAGAATAAAAAAAATATAAAATTCCTACGTGGTTCATAGTGGCCCCACAGTCATGCTGCAAAGAGAGCAAAGTAAAGGGAAGAAAAATTGCAGCTTACTTTCATTTTTAGCACAGTTATTGGTGTAAAGACAAAGCTAACCAATTCTATGTCTACAATTATTTCTCTACCGTCTGCTTTTACAGATCATGTCGTATGCGAAGAGGAGTTCAAGTACGCCATGCTTGCACTGAACTGCGTATGTCCGGCCATGTCCACCTTAGTGACGCTCCTTGTTCACACCTCCAGAGGACAGTAAGAGCACAACCACTATGACTCCATCTGCATTCTATTGCACTTGCCCATATTTGGGTTAGGGTTAGCTTGGTCCCAGCTGACTTTGAGTGAACTGTGGAGAAGAACATGCAAACTTGGCATAGGCAGGTCTGACCACAAGCACACCAGCTTCAAATTGCAAAGTCAGCTAAGCAGGCTATTGGGCCTGGACTATTAGGATTGGTGTATTAAATTTCGTATATATCAAACGTCCACAGAGAAAAGATCCATTTAACTTGTCCCTTCATTTCATTTTTTTTCCCTTTTTAAAATGATTCACCAATCAATCATCTGTGAAAGAGTGACCAGAGTCATCATTCTTCTAATCCTTGCGCAGGGAAGGGCAGTTGTCACCGGAGCAGTGGCAAAGGATGTACGGACGCTGCTCCGGCAACGAGGTCTACCACATCCGATTGTGCGACAGCAAGTTTTTCGGGGAGTATGACGGCAAAAGTTTCACTTACGCCTCCTTCCATGCTCATAAGAAGTAAGCAAAACTTCCTAAGGGTAATCTTTACACAATATTACACAATATGACTATAAAATCACGATAATCTGACTTTGGAGTTGTCAGCGGGGTTCTCTCATTTGTTTGCACTTGTGGTCTGCCAGGTATGGCGTGTGCCTGATTGGTGTTAAGCGGGAGGACAACAAAAGCATCCTCTTGAACCCGGGCCCGCGCCACATCATGGCCGCCACCGACACCTGCTACTACATCAACATCACCAAGGAGGAGAACTCTGCCTTCATCTTCAAACAGGAGGAGAAGCACAACAAGAGCCTGTCGGTGTCCGGGCTCTACGACGCCCCCTCCAGGCTGCCCGTGCACAGCATCATTGCCAGCATGGGTGAGAGCAGCATGATGCGTTGAAGCCTGACGTGCGTCAGTGTCAAATAATGGCGGCTGCAAGCGGTGATGCTTTCGCTCAGTCGTGCATGATTATTTTCCTTACCTGCTTTTTTACTTTCCTGGCTGACTTCACTGTATTGTGCTTTTTTTTTTCGTTGACCTGTGAAAGTTGATCAGGCCACTTCATATGGTAAGTTTGTGCATGACACATCACCTCCTACAGTTGTAGCACAGTTTACAGTCCATAAATGTATTGGGGCCACTTTTTCACTGCATGGTAAATAATGATCGGGTTCAAGATTGGATTTCGGCAGGGAAGAACTGAAGCTGGTCGCGATTTTGGACAGTTTTGTTGTGCACTGTAAAAAAAATAAAATGGGGAGTAATAATTACTTGAAAACATCTAGTAAAGTTTTTTTCACTCAGAAATTCTAAGTAGATTTTACAAGGAGAGTTTTGAGTAGATTTGACTAGTTTATTATTTTTTTTAAGGAAAAAAAAAGCCATGTAAGCGTTGATGACCAATTTCAGCGATTTCAGCCTCTCAACAGTAATTCTGATTTTTGTAGTCCTTTTATCTTTTGTGTTTAATCAACATAAGACATTTGTAAAGATCTGCTTTTACTTTGGAAAACTATTACCTAACCACTAACTGAACTCAAAAAGGTTGGTACAACATCCATCCCTCTTGTGTAATATTACTAAACAAAAACCCTGCCACAGTTTGGCTTTAGCCTCAGGTGTTAACTAGCTAGCTCCCTAGCTAGCTCCCTAGCTAGCTCCCTACCTAGCTCCCTAGCTAGCTCCCTAGCTAGCTCCCTACCTAGCTCCCTAGCTAGCTACGATGGTACTCGTTTACCTGTTTGGGAGCTAGCTAGCTAGCAACTGGGGCTAAAAGCCAAACTGTGGCAGGGTATTTACTTTCTGACTGGATTTGCCACCTCTGCTTAACAATACCAAATAAACAACAATAATAAGTTATAAACAGTAATCATGGAAAAATGGTTTTGCGATACACTTTATTGTTACATAAATTTTGGTTACTTTTGAACCATCAGTTTTAAGAGTGTGGCTTCACTGGAGGCTTTAATTTTGCTCCAAGGCATAAATGTGAGTTTGACTTTCATCACCGTATTTGAAAAATAAACATACTGCACACTATCGTTAAGCCATCTAGTTTCTGTGCCTTCGCTCTGGATGCTGCAGTATTATGCATCACAGTCTCCATTTTGCCGCAGCTGTCCGTTTTCTTACCGCCTTAAGTCTTCGCTTGAATGAAGCCAAATGCCCGGATGTAATTACTGGAGACCCTCACCTCATTCTGTTTCAGTGTCGTTTGTGTGCGTCTCGCTCCGAACGGTGCGTTTCTCAGTCTTCCTCAGTACAAACCAAATTGGTACCGTGCAGTGAAAAAAATGGTATTAAGTGATGTTATGCAAATGGCAATAATGATGTTGATATATGCTTTGGGCATATATCGTCCATCATTCTAAATATGGCTGGTTTGCTGTCTACGTTAGTAAGTTCACAAATGCAAGTCATTAGGTTTTGCATGCTACATCGCTACTCCTGAGTATGTTTCAATAATTCTGAAAGTAGAGAAGGATTGAGGTTGACAATGTTCACAAGAGATTATAAAGGCAGTGGGTTAATAATATTGACATTGAACATTTTAGGGTATGTGACTGAATAGTTAGCCACACGTGTGTTGCGTCCAGGCACCGTAGCCATCGACCTCCAGAACCCGGATCCCCCCGAAGAAACCAGCAAGCTGACCTTACCGACGGAAAACGGCGCCGGAAGCCGCAGGCCGAGCATCGCGCCGGTCCTCGAGATCGCGGACTCCTCCGCCATTCTGCCGTGCGACCTCCTCAGCGACCAGTCGGAAGACGAGACCAACCACTCGGACGAGGAAGGCTCCGTCGGGTCAGAGTAAGTGACAAATCCTGCCGCTGTGATCCGAACCTACTACATCTGCACATTCAGTCCCAATAGCCTCACCCTAACATAATAGACACTACAGGATTGATGCCCTCCACTTCTTCAAGTGTCACAGGGGCCTGCAAGGTGGGATGGATGAGCTTGGTGTGTAATCAGTGTGTCATGATGATGAACGGCGCCGACTTGACTATGATGAACACGTGTGCCAAGAAGGGAAGGGCAGCACCTTCGATCACGCGAGCAGCTCATTCACAAGCTCACCCACAATGCACTTTATCTCTCTGTGGTCATTTATTAGCCCAGCAAACACTTAAAACGCTAGTAGAGGTCAGCAGGTTAGAAAGACCGCCACTCGTACCACCATACTCATCATTGCTGAGATCACTCAAGCTAAAAACCATCCTATACATAGTACATCCACAAGACACAACATTAGATGGAATTCAACTCGACATACTTTACAATGAGCAGCAGTTTTGGCAAATGGTGAGGAAAACAAATCGTCGAAAAAGAGGCTTCAGGCTGTTTAATGCCACTTCCCTGTTGAAGTTTACCATCAAACTAAATAGAAAGCAAACAGAGTTATACTGTGTACAGTACATTTAAAACAGCCAAACAACTGCCTAAGCAAAGGTAAAGTAAAGCTAATGCTAATGCTAATGCTAATTACCATCTACTGTAGGCGATGTTGTGGTGCTTTAACCCTATTAAAAAAAAAAGTAAACAAGATTTTTTTTAAATAATATGACGTATGTGCCCCCACTAGTCTAAACACAGCATTCAGTTTGTGCAATATGAGTTAAACAGCAAAATCCACCCGTTTTGAGCCATCTTGGCCGGCGGCCATTTTGTTACTTGCTGTGGACTAATGCTGCATTCAAGGATGGTCGGAAGTTGGATGTATCGGAGTTGGGGGGTTTTCCCAGTTGCAACCTCAAAACTCATTTTGACCCCCAGCAAACTTGCCTTCTCACAATTTTGCTTCATTTTTTTGTTTTTATCTTATATAATAAGCATTCCATACAGTTCAGTAGTTCACCGTATAATTTCATGCAGGGAGGTAGCGGCATACTGTCACGTACAATACGTTAGGTTATGTCAAGTTATGTTGAATATTTATGAATGAAGAAAGCTTTCTAGTTTAACACTCAAGTAAATTGTGTTTTACCATTTGCGGTCTGTGTTTCCAAAATTGGTCGCCATTGTAGAGTGACGTCACTTGTAGTTCGTTGGTGAAGTCGGGATACTTTTTTTTTTTTCCTTGGTTGTCTTATTTACTTGCTGCCTGCGTAGTTATTCATCTTCATGAGTTCTCTCAATGCACATCCCGGAAAGCACCACAGTGCCGTCGTGTGTTGATCAGGGAGGTAAATGATTATAGAGTATAAATCTTCCAAGTGTTGATATTACAGTGTGACCTTCAAACAAACTAATTCCAAGTTGTTCTAAATCCATAATATAAAAAATATCTCTCATTAATACAACAACAAAAAAAAGTACAAATGTTTGTTCATAATTGTTATTTAATAAATCCTATTGCTAATGACTGAATGATTTAAATTCATAATTATCAAAATGGTTTTCCTCTTTTGACGCTCCCTGAGTTTGGCGTGACTTTTGAAGTAGGCTATATTTTTCCACCAAATTTTGCTACTATCAAATCATCGAATCCTCTTGCTTTGGTTTTGCCAGTTTTGTGAAGGGCTACCCTCCCAACTCTCCCTACATCGGCAGCTCTCCGACACTGTGCCACCTCCTTCCGCAGAAAGCGCCATTTTGCTGCCTGCGCCTCGATAAGGTGAGTAACTTCTCACTCACTCACACACACACGAGATCACGCAAATGAAACTTCCGCTTCCCACGTAATGCCGATTTCCCCTCCCAGGGCTGCACGCACAACAGCTTCGAAGACGCCAAAGCGTACGGCTTCAAGAACAAGCTGATCATCGTGTCTGCTGAGACGGCCGGCAACGGTTTGTACAACTTCATCGTCCCCCTGCGAGCGTACTACCGACCCCGGAAGGAGCTCAACCCCATTGTGCTTCTCTTGGACTTTCAGTAAGTTGTATTACTCTCTATAAGTGCGATTTTGTCTTTCCCGCAAATGACGGGAGTTAATAAAATTCATGAATAGGTTGCCAACAATTGAGCTAAGCCCCTCACATCAAGTACACTTCAGGAAATGGCTCTCATAGTATTTCTGGGTTCCCCCAGAAGAGGTCCATGATCCATGTGACTTGCTAACCGGTGATGTTTCCTGTTTTCCTCAGGCCAGACAACCACTTCTTAGAGGCCATTTGTTGCTTCCCGATGGTCTACTTCATGGCCGGCACCATCGATAAGTATGTGCTGGAGTCACAGTCACACTCCTTCACCAATGATGTTGGTAAAAACATGTTGTGTGAAGTCACCCATTCTGACTTCAGCTATTGTTGACCATCTAAACACATTTACTTTCAAGAGTGCTAACTTTTTACACCAATTACATGGCCCTGGTTGATCTCTGATACTCTGCTTCCACCTGCTGGCCGTTTTTGTAATAACTGCCATTGCTCTAAGCGTTCTCTTCAGTTCAGAGGCTGCAGCAAAGCCTTATGTATGCTCTAGCATTTAAAAAAAAAAAAAACATAAAAAATTAATAAATATGTTTTAGGGACCATGGCAATATTTAAATTTGAACGTTTTTATATGTTTTTTTGGGAGCAAATTAGTTAATACATACAATTAATAGGTCAAAACATTTTTTACAAAAACAGAAGGTAAGTGATGAAAATATAGTAATAGTATAACAATAAAAATGTGTTATTACATTTGATAATAGTCATAGTGATGTATTTTTTAATATTTTTTTTAATTATTATTTTTTTAATATATTTTTTTAAATGCTGTAAATTTTCTAAAATAATATATTACAAGAATAAAGCCCAAGTTATGACAGGATGAAAATACTACAAGAAAAAAAAATCTAGATAATTTTATATTCTTTCTTTATTTATTTATTTATTTATTCATTCATATTTAAACGCAGTGAGATTAAAGTCAAAATATTCCAAGAATAAAGTCGTGTTTTTATTCAAAATTTGTAGAATAACAGCATAATATACGTTTTTTTGCAAATCTGTAAAGATATGGAAATACAGTAAAGTCATATCATGCGAATTCGGGCTTTTTTTTTCTAGATAAACAAGAGTCTTAATATATAAATATAAATAGACAGTTGTAAAATTTTAAGAATGAAAAAAAGTGGGAATAAATCACAATTTTGGATTAATTTGCTGCAATCATACAAGAGCAATTTACCGTCACTACTGTAAATCATTGATTCTCAAAGTGTGGTACGCTAAAGAGCACTGAACTAAATGTTTACGATTACACTGGATAAACATTCTAAATCCAGTGCAGTACATTTGTGTAGTTACTGCATTTGTTGTACAAATATGACTACTTTAAAATCACATTTTGCTTGTTGTTTTAACGTACCAGCTTGGACAACCTATTGCAGTGTGGAATCATCTACGCTGACAATTTGGTGGTTGTGGACAAGGAGAGCACCATGAGTGCCGAGGAGGACTACATGGCCGACGCCAAGACCATCGTCAATGTCCAGACTATGTTCAGGTAGCAGGAAAAGAGAGCGCAATCTAATTTTATTCCGCGCTACCTCACTTCATCTATGCCATCCGATATTGTCAGACTGTTCCCGAGCCTCAGCATCATCACTGAGCTCACGCATCCATCCAACATGAGGTTCATGCAGTTCAGAGCCAAGGACTGCTACTCGCTCGCTCTTTCCAAACTGGAGAAGGTAGGAAAGACAAACAGTAAAAAAAAAAATCCGGACACTTTTTTGTATCATTTCATTTTGGCCTTGCTTTTCCAGATAGAACGAGACAAGGGCTCCAATCTGGCCTTCATGTTCCGGTTGCCATTTGCAGCAGGCAGGGTGTTCAGTATCAGCATGTTGGATACGTTGCTCTACCAGGTGGGACAACAGCCCAACGTCTGCCCCTTTTTCCATTGGCATAGTCTGCGTACCAAGAGTGCAGAGCTATAACATAAGGAAGACCTACCACTGCAGATTCGAAATTACGGTGTACGACGGCGTATTAGGGCCACGTATAAATGTTTTTCTTAGAGGGCGGAGGGGAATATTTAGAGAGAAAAAAACGCGCAAATTTGCCACTATATAAAGTGGCAGATTTGCGTACTACGCGGATGTTTGTGCCAATACTTTTCGGTCGGGTTTTCAAATAAGGAGATGCTAATGGCTTTAACTAGTGATGGCAAAATGAAGCTTCATGAAGCATTTGCGATACTTTTTGACTCCTCTAGATGGTGCTCTTGGTTTAAAAATAAAGGCAAGTGCAATAAAAATTGATTACATTTGCATTGCATCTTTGAATCATGAGTGCCATCTTGAGGAGTCAAAAAGTTTCGCAAGTGCTTCATGAAGCTTCATTTTCCCATCACTAGCTTTAACCATATCATGTTAAGCGTTCGTACTTTGAAGCGTTGGGTAAGGCCAGCGACAAAGACGCCTCGCTTTCCAAAAGTCCACATCCTGAGGATCAAGCATTTAAGTAAATTTGTTCAAATAAATGTTTACTTGTACATTTATGTTTACAGAATTATTATTATTATTTACACCAGTGGTGTCAAACATAAGGCCCACGGGCCGGATCAGGCCCAAAAGGGGGTTGAATCTGGCCCGCGGGATGATTTTGTAAAGTAGATAAAAATAAAAAATCAGCCGGCCACAATCGAAACCTATACATTTCATTAGCAGTCCTCAGATGAGCAATGGAACTTGGACACAAAATCGTCCTGAATGTCATTATTTTACACACAACTTAAAGTTACGGTTTGTTTAAAAAATTTAAAAATTTTATACCGACATAATACGTGTTAAATACGACACAAATTCAATTACTGGTAACACAAATACATAGGACAGGGATTAACGTCCTTATAACTTCATTAACTGCGCCACACAATGCATTCTGGGAACAATATACAGGCAAAACAGGTAGATTTAACACGTCCGGAACTCATACTGGCAGGGTGTTGCCGCCTTCCATTTGCATTCGTGTTATTGTTTGGAACAATATGATTACAGTTGAGCTCTGTAATTTAGGTCCACAAATAGCAAAAATCTGCGTATAATTGACGGCAATTGTTTTTAAGTTATATACCATTATTTTACCGATCCGGCCCACTTGGTAATATATTTTCTTCCATGCGGCCCCTGAGCTAATTTAAGTTTGATTGATTTACACATTCATACATTTTGTGTTTGTTTTTTTGGACAAGTAGCTAAGTTGATGTGTCGAATCTGCGTCTCTCCGTCATTCACTTGCATTTACCTAAAATATGCTAGCTTCTGATTGGTTATTGTTTAGTCAGCTGATAGGGGATCAGAAGTGTTGTCGCTCTAGCTGCCGTGTATGACGAGTAATGAATCCGTCTCCATCCTGCCTTTTCATTTTATAAACAGTGTCTTATTAACCACTAACGAATCCTCACATTAGACTATAGCTACGCTACGTGTATTTCTTGTAAGTTTCTGAGGTTTTTTTCTCGCAAATCTGCCACTTTATAAAGACCATAAAGTGGCACATTTGCGATTTTATAAAGTTAAAATAATTAATATACGTGGCCCTAATTCGCCATTGTAACGCCTGAAAATGACAAAAATAAAAAAGGGCCAATATCCCAAGTGGCTGCCATAGCAACTAGGCACATTGCGCATTAGGCTAATTGAAGTCTAAATTGTCCATAGCTTTCAATTTGAGTGTACGCTATAAATTAATTGATTTTTGCAGGTTCACGCTGTACTATTCTCTCTTTCTATATCTTCTTATATTCCTTTCCATCTGCTTTTGATAGTCATTTGTGAAAGACTACATGATCGCTATTGCCAGGCTTCTCCTTGGTCTGGACACGACACCGGGTTCCGGGTATTTATGTGTTGTAAGTACAACTGTCACAAGCTTCGAAGGAAGTGCAATTTCTGGGTGCCGTACGGTAACTCCGTTCTGTCCAAATTCCCTCAGATGAAGATCACAGAAGAGGACCTGTGGATCAGAACTTACGGCAGACTCTTTCAAAAACTCTGTTCCTCCAGCGCCGAGATCCCTATCGGGATCTACCGCACCGAGTCGCACATGTTCTCCACATCCGAGGCAAGTTCGCTACATTCTGACACCTCTTGGCTAGTGTTTGCTTTGGCTGTCATTCATCCCTTGCAAAAAAAAAAAAATCTTCATTTCTGACTGAAAGTATTGCTTTAAAGTCAGTGCACTATTGTTTGCCAATTAAGCGCAACATAAACTGCTCACAAAAAGTTTCAAGATGAACCTACAACGCACTGCAGTGAACTCTGCATATTTGCAGTTTACTGTTCGGTAATTTGCCTATTAGTCTCTGTTTGCAGTGGTTGAGCTCAGGCCAAAGCTTTACTTTGGCGCCATCTAGTGGAAATTTTTCGTT
Organism: Vanacampus margaritifer; assembly: GCF_051991255.1. Lineage (NCBI taxonomy): Eukaryota > Metazoa > Chordata > Actinopteri > Syngnathiformes > Syngnathidae > Vanacampus > Vanacampus margaritifer. Next base: position 5,007,121 of record NC_135434.1, read on the forward strand.
AGTTTTTTTAATGTCCTTTTTTCTTGACCGTCCTTTGTCCACTTTGCCGTTAACAATTCCCTAAAAAGTTAACTGGAAAAATAAACAAACTCTGAATATCGAACAATGGTCTAACCTCCTCATAAATCACATTTTAATGGAAAAAATATCTGCCTCAAATAAAAACCAAATATCAAAATTTATAGAAAAATGGTCTACGTATATAGAATTTTTTAACCTAATTCTGGTTACTTAATTCTGTCTGTTAGCGAGAGCCACTACATCGTGATAACTTCCATTGATGTTTCTGCATTTGGCAATTTATTATTATATTATATTATTAGTATGGGATTTTTTTTAATGGGCTTTAGGAGAACTGATTAATACACACACACGCTCGCACGCACGCACACACACACACACACACACGCACATGCACATACTCACCCACATACAAAAAAAAATATGTATATATATATATATGTGTGTATATGTATATATATATATATATATATATATATATATATATATGTATATATATTAAAAAAAAAAACATTTATTAATTTTTTTAATTTATTTGTTTAGAAAAAAAAAAACAATTCCCTAAAAAGAATTCTTGGATGTAAATGTAAAAAAGTGACTTAATAGTATACTATTTGTGTAGTGGTAGTGCACATATTGGTCTGACCACAAAACGTTTGTTCTTGTGTGTTAATTAGGCTTGTATGTTAGCAAATACTACTGAAGAGTCTCATGTGAAGGTGGTTTGCAAGTAGCATGACGTTGATGTTTTATGATCATCTCAATTTTAAGTGCTTTTGTAGTATCTACAGAATAACTGTTAGAGGTGATGGATGGCTGGCCCTGTTGTTTCGCATTTTGACGCATGTTGGCATCAGACTTCAAAAAAAAAAAATCAGACAGCTGAAAAGAGTTCATCTTAAACTTGGGTAAACCTCAAGGATTTGTGTTGTTTTTGGTAACATTCTAAGACATGCTGTTGAGCCTGGATGCTCTCCACACTTTTTGTTAGAATTTTAAAACAAATGTGTCTCTTGTCTAAAATAAAACGGGGGGAAAAAAACGTTAACATGTTGCAAATCTAAAAAGCTGTTGAATATTTTTTTTATATATAATTAATTAATTTAATATTAATAATTTTAATTTATTTATAATTTTACAATTATATAATTTTACATTAGTATTTTTTCCCCTAAATATTTTCCTTTAGCCTGCAAACGAATATTGGCTCCAAATATCGGTATCAATATCGGCCATGAAAAATACATTTCTGTCTATCTCTAATAAGAAACTGAAAATTCACAACAGGTGTTTGATCTGTGAAAATTTCCTCGCCTTTTCTGCGACTCTTCCCGTCTCTATCTCTGCAACCTGACTCTTTGTGAAACTCTAAATATCTCAAACTTTATGTGAGTAGTGTAATTACTATTCTCAAGTCGTTTTTTATTTATTTTTTTAATGATTTTGCTTTGCTTTTTATGCACCCATCTTTCCTTTTTGTTTGGATGTGTGTTTGTATTTCAGTGCAAAGAAAGTTACGTGCAGGTAAGATTGTCAGCCATTCCCACCCTGCTCAAAGCATACGGCTAATTCATGGCCATCAGCTGGGTCCCAAATTGGCATTTTAACAAACTCTCAACCATCCCAGTCTCAGGTGTCCATCAACGTGGAGCAGGGCGAGGAGCACCGCGACCGCAAGGAGTCGTGGAAGGAGAAGACGGGCCACCGGAACTCCAGCGCCAGCGAGCAGTCGGAGCACCCGCTGCTGAGGAAGAAGAGCATGCAGTGGGCTCGCCGCCTGAGCAGGAAGAACACCAACAAGCCGTCCAGCCGGGCCGAGCGCATCTCGCAGCAGCGCCTCAACCTGTACCGCCGCTCCGAGCGCCAGGAACTGTCCGAGCTGGTCAAGAACCGCATGAAGCACCTGGGCCTGCCCACCGTGGGATACGGTCAGTAGAACCGCCTCTTGCACTGTAGGAAGACTTCTCAAATTGCAACATATTATGCATTGTTTAACCCTATAAAGCCTGAACCATGAAATATATGTGAGAAAATTATGGTTCTTTGTAAATTGAATATTTATTGGTACTTTTGAACAAACAAACAAAATGTTTTTTTCTACATATGACTTTTGATTATTATTATTATGTATTGATTATTTGATACATCCGGTCACAATGCTTTAAAATTGTACATTTTTGACTGTCAAAATATGATAATGAACAGACATATCAAACATATTAGTATTTCCAAAAATCAGAATGAACATTTCCCACTATTAAAATGTACAAGTGTCTCTCCTTTTTCAATTGGGGCGATCTTGCAACGTCACTGGAAAAGCCATCAGCTGGGTGATACTGCCCTCTAATGGATTATCCGTGCAATGCATGCGTCAGATCATATACGTCACGGTTTTAATGGGAAAAATATATTTTATTCATGAAATAGAGGGCTCAAAATGTCTTGTGTTTAATATGATACGTTTGGCTTTATAGGGTTAAAATGAACTAATTATAATTACCGCATGTTGATTTTTGTTTACAAATCATTCACCATTGCATCATAATTCTCATTGAAGAAACAAAATTTAAGCTTTTTTTGCAGATTGGAGTTTCAGCGAGGAAAAGTGACTTTAAGAGGGTGGATTCTAAAAACTCAGATTGAAGGAAATTCTTTGATAGTGTGATGTATCATTATAGGCTGTGAATGAGGATGCACTGATCCTTTAAAAGTCTCACATTTAAATCAAAAATATGATATCAATATTGCAGCCTGCTGTTCCTCACACGGGCTGAAGGTGTTTAGTTACCCAATTGAGACTCAGGTAAGAGAGGCTTTCATTTGTAAAATTAACATCCTATGAAATAATATATTGATTTTTAGAAATTTCCTCTCAAACAAATAAGATAATAAAATGATAGAACAACCACCACAGGTATGGAAAATCTCTTGAAATGTTGTGATATACCGCAACTAAGTCTTATCACCTGCTCCTTGTGGTAAAATTGAGTGAAAGTAAAAGGGCCTAAACCTTGAATATGACTTCCTGAAACCTACAGATACCCCGTAAAAAACAACAAAATCAATTGCTTAGTCTTAACTAATTTGGATTTGCCAGATCAGCAGCTACAGATTGGAAAAAGCCTCTAAAACAGGAACTTTCTATATGAATAAAATGATCATGAAATAACATGAAGATAATGTAGTTGAGATTGTAGTTGAGATATGGCCTCCACCCTCAGTAGCTTCAACCAATATTCTTATTTTTGTATTTTCTGGCGGAACTCCAATCTGTGTTTGTGGCATTTGTCTCATCTCATTTCCTTGTGGGACATGCCTCTGTGTGCCTTCATGGTAGACGGTCATAGTCCGCCAACCCTAAGCCCATGCATCCCTGCATCGATTTCATCAACCATCGTTTACGGCAACAACAACAACAACAACAACAAAAAAAGTATGCAGTCATATGCCATACATTATCAAGATCATGCCCACTCAGGGTTTCCACGGGTCCATCGAGTAAATCTGATTATGGTTAAAAAAATGGTCTATACAACAAAGTGGATCATATCAAGCTGCAATCAAAATGCTACAAGGTGTTGTGCTATTATTTATAATGTGACGTGTTAATAAGCTAGAGACCCAAATTTGAACATGAACAATGAACAGTAAAATCCCACAATTTTGTGGTTCGGCATTTGCGAAATGTGTCCATTTACAGATTTTGGGGGAACCAATCTTAAGTTATTCACCAGAAATAGTCACATTTTCACTGCTTTTGCATTCAGACCAAAACAATGTCAATTTATTTATTTTTTTTTTTTAAAATTGGTGTCACTGATGACATCTAGGGACCAAAGGAACTATGTTGAAGCCTTGTCTTTTAGATTTACCGTCATCATGTTACAACTATAAGCAATTACAGGGAGTTCCGTTCCTACGCTGGCAATGTATCCCAAAATTCGACTTAAGTTGGATTTCCCCGTTCAAGTCGATATTTACGACAAAATACTTTGTACAGTAATTTTAAAAAAAAAAGATCTTTGCGCGACCCGGAAAACGCCGGAAACCAATATTTCGTGTTTCCGCACGGACATTCAAATGCTGACGGACGGCAGAGCAGAGCGGAGCTAATTCAAGTTTAAACACGGAGAAATGTGACGCGCCTGATGGGCGAGCCGACCGGCTGATGGACGTCCGTTGCTGAAGGTAACAACAACACAGCTTTAAATAACTTTAAAATGGCGTGATTACTGTGAGAAGTTAACGAAAAAAAGGTGCTACGGATGAAGCACGTGTGCAATTTACATGAATGAGGAAAAAAATGCTAGCAAAAAAATGGCGTGCCTGCTAGCATATCAACACAGTAATTTACAACAGAAGCGAATAAACACTCATTAGAATAATTTAGAGTAACTAATAAAAATTAAGTAAATTATAGATGTAAATATCGTGTATGTTCATTTTCTAATAATTGTAGTGAACGTAAGCAAAACTATAAAAAAAATAATTAAAAAAATACTCCACCAGTCAAACTTTAAACAGATTTTGATATTGGCAGGCTTTTTGTATTATTTGTCAAAATAAAGTAATTAGCAACTATTTCATTGCAAATGTGTAAATGTAAGTTTCATATCGGTCAATTTGACCCGTATTGTAGCATATTTGAGAAATACCCAAAAAATAAAAATAAAAACACACTTAGTTTTTTTTCCCTGTTGATACCTGTAGAAACCCTGCAACATGTGAATGCATCACGCCTTTTTTGTTTGCTTTGCATCTGCTCACATTTTCACTTGTTGTCACGTCATGCTTCCAAAACAAAGAGAAGGTGTAAATAAAAAGGCGGAGAAAAAAAGTCGAAGAATCATAGTGGCGTTGTTGCGCTGGCTGAATCTTGTGTACTGTGTCGATCACACTGCTTCCAGGGAGAAGCCCAAACGCTCCAGACCTTCTGAGTGAGCATCCACGACAGATGAATCATTTGGAAGTGACTCTGTGCATACTAAAGCATGGCTTCTTTTCACTTTTGTTTGTTTTCTTTGTGTGCATCTTCTCACGTTTTCAACATTTCTTTTGGTCAAAGCGCAAATGCATTCGCTGCCTGCCTGATTTTTGTTTCTATCTCTCTCTCTCTCTCTCTCTCTCTCTCTCTCTGATTCTTCTCTTTCCCCCCTTTTGGCCCGTAGAGGATGTTTCTAATCTCACTGCGAGCGATGTGATGAATCGAGTAAATCTAGGATATTTGCAAGGTAACGTGTGTGTGCGCGTGTGTGTTCTTTGTCCAGTCGGTGCGTGCGAGTGGTGAGGTCGCGGGCGTGTGTGGGGTCGAAAGGAGCTCGTCCTTTCACCAGCATCCTCCTTTCTACTAGATGTGTGTGCTTCCCGTTGACACTGTGTGGTCAAGTTAACCGTGAATACCGTTGCTCAGAGTTGCAGGACATATCAGAGCAGCCGTATACAGACGGGAGCCGGCCGTCAGGTTAGCCGGCCCATCCACTCTATTGTATTGCATGTGTGAGAGCGGATGTGAGAGTGGGTGTGTGTCTGATGAGGATGAGTGTTTGATATGAGAGGCCATCGGGGACATAATCAGGTTCAACTAGCGCATGCTTTTTTTCTTTTTTTTTTACATTCGGGGACACTACTGAAATGATCTCACACATACTACTAAATCGCTCTCATGCTAACAACTACAAATATTTTGGCTCACAAACAGCACACTACTAAAACTCTCTCACTGACTACTGAATCGTTTTGCTCTCTCATACTACTGAAATGCTGCCACATGTTCTACTAAAAATATTTCACTCACACATAGGTCTATAACACTCCATATTACTGTCTTTTTTTCCACTCACACGCTTTTGAAATGTTTTCACGGGCACTGCAAATTTTTCTTTCCCTCTCATAACAGAGACTAAAACACTCCCATGTTTTTGATTTTATTTTTTCACTCGCACACTCTCCTGAAATGCTTTCATACAATGTTCAAACACTTTCATGCTCATTTCCGCAAAGCTCTGACACACTAATTAAACTCTCACACTCATTCACACGTCATTCTTCTGAAATGCTCCCACAAACACCACTAAAACCTTCTTTCCACACTACAAAATGGCTCTCTCACACAATACTAAATCACTCTCATGCATACGATTAAAAAAATAAATAATGCTCACATACAGTACACTACTAAAACTCTCTCACTGTCAGTGTCAACTGAATCTTTTTGCTCTCTCATTCTACTGAAATGCTCCCACATGTACTACTACAAATATTTCACCCACATATACTCACATATACTACACAATAACGCTCTACATCACAGTTTTTTTCCATTCACAAACTTTTGAAACGTTTTTACGGCACTGCAGATTTTTCTTTCCCTTTTTAATAACCGGGACTAAAACATTCCCATGTTTTTGTTTTGTTTTTTTCACTCACACACGCTCTTGAAATGCTTTCACACACTGTTCAAACACTTTTGTTCTCATTGCTGCAAAGCTCTGACACACTAATTGAAGTCTCTCACACATTATTGGACATCTTCAGTCATTTCGCTGAAATGCTTCCTCACACACACTACTGATTTTTTTTACTGACATACTACTGAAACGCTCTCATGCACAACTGAAAAAAATGTGCTCACACTACTGGACTATTTTTTTTTTTTTTACTTACACACGTGATTGAAACCCTCTCAAGTGTGCGTGAAAGTGTGTCAGTATTGTTCTTGAGAGCTAATCCTGAATTATGTCCTTGACTGCGCTTTCATAGTTAGCTCAGCAGCCAGTCTCTCGCTCTCCTGTCACTCTCTCGTTTTCTCTCTCTGGCCTTCTCTGCATCGTGCTCACGTGAGTGAGGTGGCGTCCCAAAAAAAAAAGAATGAAAGAAAAAGCTGGAGTCCCGCAGGGCGTCTGTTTGGCTTGTTGACTGGAGCAGAGCGCATGATTGTGTGTGGATGGAGGCGCCCCGTCTTGGATCTCACACGCAAACATGCATTGACTGATTGTCACTCAAGTGTTCACGTTCACTTTCACACTTATGGACAATTTATAGACTGTTTTCAGAGAGTGGGAGGAAGCCGGCGCGCTTGGAGAAATCCCACACAAGTACGGGGAGATTATGCAAACTCCACACAGGAGGTGGTAATCCATGGTCACATTTTTTTGTGCACTAATGTTTTTATTTTATGATTTACAATAAATGAATAATTACATTTAGTAGAAACCAATAACTAAATAATCACAACAAATATTACCAGACTGTTGATCATGTAAATTAGGGGTGTAGAAACTACCTTCCCTCTGAGGAGCCCATACACAGGGATGTGATTTTTCCGCTAATTCGCGGAATTCCGCTTTTTTTATCTCCAAAAATAAAAATTTTAAATTTCCGTTTTTTTTAGTAGTTCATTGTGTATGCACATGACTCCGACAGATAACATCTTCTGCTATAACAAAGACATTTGTGGTATGTTCTAATATGAGTTACTTTTTTATTTGGTCATGATACAATTATTTGTTCATGAAATTTGAAATAATTATTAATATATATACATAATTTAAATTTGACTAAAACTGCCATTTTATATGGGATAGTTTAATATACATTGAAAATTTATGCTGTTGTTTTGTCTATTTCTTTGTCATGTGAGTGCATTGAAAGTACTTAAAAACACGGAAAACCCATGAGCTCCGGGGGGCCGGCGGCCCCCAGACCCCCGGCTAAATTTTCAGATAATTTCACTTTGGTCAAATCACATCCCTGCATACAGAAAAATGGAATGATAAAAGGGCCGCTTTGAAATTCTCAAACTTAAATCCATCAATTTTTCACTGCCATCTGTTTTATTGAACTTAGACCATTCGAGATCTGTCGCCGTGCAGCTAGTCACTTTAGCCGCGATCTTAGTGCACTTCCTCATTTACGATTACAAACAGCAATGGTGTACTCTGTGTGAAAAACGTTAGAGTGCCTGAGTAAAAACAACAGACCTGCTTCCTTTTGACCTGTGTGCCTACGGTGATGCTAAGCTAACATCTACGCTTCCCATAACTTGAAGGGACTCTCTCCCCTGCTAACATGGCCGCCACATACACTGCAAAAGACTCAAATATAGTAAAATAAGAAAATTATTTTACTTAGAAATAAGCAAAATTATCCGCCAACAGAACAAGAACATTTTACTTCAATTTACCTGTAATTTTTTTTTTTTTAAATAAGAAAATAATACTAGGCACATATCAACCACAGCGGTCTTGAAAATACTGTAGTATTTTTAGATTAAAAACAAGCAGCGTTGACTTTTTTCAAGCTTTAATATATAGAACTACATTCTTAAAATGCATAAGTGTTCATTTACATTTGGCCAATTTAATCTGAGTGTCAAGCAGGAAGGTAACAGGACCCATTTTTATTGTCTTTGGTATGACCCAGCCAGGAATTGAACCCACAACCTCCAAGTCCGAGTGTAGACACTCTACCACTAGACCACTGAGCTGGTACCCAAATGAGGAAAAATGAGATTAGTAAATATAACGACGCGAACCACTTCAAACTGGCAGTTAACACAATTCCGAGACTGCTTGAGAAAATAAGATATTTAAATAATAAGTGTCTTAAAATAAGAAGAATGGTCTTGTCTGACAATTTAATTTTAAGTGAAAATAACGTTTAATCAAATTTAGGTTAAATTTAAGAAATTAGATCTTACTTAGATTTCAGTTTTTGCAGTGTATGTCCTTTTGACAGGAAAGTCGCCCCTGCCAACATGGCCGCCACATTGACACGTTGTAGCTCGCTGTCGTCTACTCCCGCGTAATCAAACATTCTGTACTGTAGCAAGTTGACCATTTTAGCGAATCAAGTTGAATATAAAAACAATTTAGTGCTGTGGCTGATTGTCATGCCGTCATGCTCCGTAAAGTGACGCACTCGTGTCCAAGACGACCGTCTGCCGCCCTCGCACCCCCCAGATGCGTTCTGCTCCTCAAGCTTGTGTTCTCAGCTGCTCTCTACGTTTGGTTCAGTCTTGACGGATGCTGGAGCATGTCTTCTACATGTGTGTGTCGGCATGGCAACCTCCTGCCTCACCAGCTGGAGTCGGGTCTAGCGTGGAATGCCATGGAGATGACGATGATGATGATGATGATGATGATGATGATGTGCGGCTACGGACTCTATGTGCATGTTTGAAGTTGCGCATGCGCCTCTGGATCCCTCTCGCTTCCCCTTTCCCCGGCCCCCGTGTCCTCGTCACAGTGCCCGTCAGTAACGCTTGGCCCTTCTCTTTTTCCCGCCCCCCCCCTCCACCCTTTGTCTTTGTAAAGAACCACAAGCAGGTGGGTTGTCGTGGAGACACGTGGAACCTACTTGACACATCAAAATGGCAAAACACACAAATAAGCTCTTTCCAGTATGATAAAGAAACCAAATACTGTATAAGATTAACTCCAGTTTAAAATCAATACAATGCCTGTTAGAAAAAAATATGATAAATTAAATTTTTATTATTAATCATAATTATTTGTCCTTATTTTTTTTATACAGGCTTGTTCCTGTTCCTTAGTTATGCTCATTAATGGCAGTGCATCAACTCCGTCGTGTGATTGGTTGCGAACAAGCAGTACTGTTGTCGTGCAGGGAGAGGGCGGGGCAGCGGCCTCCGCACCAACGAGCCACTCTGAAACTTCTCGCGGGTTTCTCTCCGCAGACGAGATGAACGACCACCAGAACACGCTGTCCTACGTGCTCATCAACCCGCCTCCGGACACCATGCTGGAGCTCAACGACATCGTGTAAGACACCTGCGAGTATTTTGACTTTAACGCTTACATAAAGCGGCTTGATTTTTAAAATTTAAAATTTCGTTTGGTAAAGAGGAAGTCAATCCAAAAATGTTCTTTGAAATAATATGTTCTATGCACAGGTTTTTATCCATCTCAGGTGGCGGCCATTTTGTCACTTGCTCATTTTGTCACTTTCTGTCAACTGAAAATGGCATCACAGTTGCTCAGGTAACAACCAATCACGGCTCAGCTTGTGAATGTCACATGACCAAAAAAAAAAAAAGTTGAACTATGTTGTTCGTTATAAGCCCTGAGCAACTGTGACCTCATTGTCAGTTGACAGCAAGTGACAAAATGGCCGCACCCTGAGATGGATTAAAAACAGGTAGATTTTGCTCATTCATAATTCCACAAACACAATATTAATAGGAATGCCGTGTTTACACTCGCGAGGGCACATAGAACATAACATTTTGGGGTTGACTTAATTCTCTTCTTAGTAGTGTGTAAAATTTACAAGACATTCACATTACACTGGGACTTAAAAATTAAATACAACTAAAATGTAGTTAACAAATGCGCTTTACAGAATTTAAAAATATGAATAATCAGAGGTGGCGAATCCAGGACCAGAAAGTAAAAACCCTGCCACAATTTGGCTTTAGCCCCAGGTGCTAGCTAGTTAGCTCCTTAGCTAGCTCCCATGGTGCTCTTTTACCTGCTAGCTAGCTAGCGTCAGGGGCTAAACCTTAACTGTGGCAGGGTTTTGACTTTCTGGACCTGGATTTTCCGCCTCTGTTAATAATCCAATGAACATTTAATTTGGTTTACTCTTTAGCCTACCACTAGGGGGAGCCCGTGTACCAACTAATGCAGGGTTCGCAACCTTTTAGAAACAGCTACTTTTTGGGTACTGGTTTAACCCCTGGGCGTTATTTGACCATTTTTTGGCTTTTTGTTGGTTCTGACCAAGCCATTTCAAAATAAAATAACGCCCAAGGGTTAATGCAAAGAGCACCTTGATTACGACTTCTCAAATCAATTTAAAATAACAACTTTGCTCATATTATTTTGTGATAATTCATGTACACTAGTTGGATCTTGCTCTCACGTTACAATACTGACCTTTGACCCATACTAAGTTTTTAAAACATACTATATAATGTCAGATTTAGCTCACTGTTAAGTGGTGCTTTTTTTTTTTTTTTTTATAATGGCAAACACAAAAAATTATGTGCATCTCACTGATGTGCTATTTTTAGAACAGGCCACAGGCTACTCATTGGTGACCCCTGATCTATATCTACCCAAAAATTTCTAGTGGAACCGTCTTCAGAGGCAGAGTTTCAATTTCACCAGTCCAGCACTGTGCCCTAGTGGTTAGCATAGCATCTGCTTCCCAATTCTGAGGTTCTGTGTTCCAAATTCATTTTCGTGGGTTTTCTGCCAGGTTTGTGAACCCGTGCCACACTGAGTGCACTGACGTGTCTTTCAGGTACATCATCCGCTCCGACCCGTTGGCGCACATGCCCGAAGAGTCCCAAGTGGGCCAGAGTCGGAACACTCGGAACCAGATGCACTTTGTCTCAGAAACTAGAGATGAGACGCACCTATGAGCCACACACACACACACACACGCACATGCACAGCAGCCTGACATTTGCTGCTTTGTTCCCACTGAGCCGCCGCATGAAGAGTGCCTCATCATCGTCACGTGTCGATTAAACACCTCACATAGCCAACTAACACTGGAGGACAGCTGGCGTGGGCGACTTTGGGCTCGATGCGGCATTCAATTTGTCTCAAAACAAGTAAAACCTCACAGGAACTGTTATGAAAATCCCCCAAAAATGCTCCTTAACATACTGTACGCTACTCACAAGAAATTGGAGATACTGGGCTGCTTGTAAAAAAATATTTTATTTGATAAGGACTAGGGATGTTCAATACCATTTTTTTTTCCAGACTAATAAGAGTATGAGTAGACAACTCTTGAGTGGTCACTGATACCAGTAATACTTTTGATACATAAAATTTCCATCCCAAAAAAGCAAAATCTAAATATCCCAATATAGCAATTTTCCATGTTTTTTGTTTAATTATTTATATATATATTTTTTTATTATTATTATTATTTTATATATATATATTTATTAAATATAGCATTTTTCCAAAGTTTCTAGTTCCTGATTGTAAAACATCGATATCGGCTCGATACTGATACCTGGTATCGATACTCACATATCCCTAATCAAGACGTAAACTAATGACATCATTAAACAATTAAATAGGATTAAAATAATATGTAAAGTGTTTGCATCAATTGATTACGCTGCTCATTGGCCACCTGGGGGCAGTATAATGCAGACCAACAAATAAACTGTTCATTGACATTTCTCAATTGCTTTCAGCTCATCACGGCGACATTAATATTAGCCTTTCTTCACAGAGGATAAAGAATATACGACTGAGTGTTGTTATTTTTTTCTCTTTACATGTGTCCGCTGACAATTTGATCTAGATTTTGCCAAAGAGATGAAAATCATCATCCGGAAATTTCCATCAAAAGCCCGATATCCCTCCTTTCTTGTCAGTAGTGTATGTTAAATTTATTGAGAGCGCACACGCACACTTATGTGCCCTTGTGCCTTGCGTTGGTGGGGCAACCATCATGGCAGCCGTCATGCTAATTCACAATCGTAACACTCATGCAATTCCGACTTCTAATCGTTCTATTAGAACTGCAACTCTTACTTTGCTTTGTAGTTAAACACTTCATTTAGGAGCACAAGCGTTTTACGGCACCTCCCTGTAGGGGGCGCCATTGACTGTCACAGAAGTGGACATAGCTGCCGTGGTCGTCATGGCAGGTTGGTGGACTGTGGCCATGACTTTATCAATGGTGACTGACTGGTTGCCCCGGCAACCAGCTGCTGCACGGGACTCCCGACGAGAGCGCCGTCGAAGCACTGGAAATGTTTACGGAACTCTCTCAGCTGGATATCAGAATGCACACGACTGAGAGAAAGACTTTCGACGAAGTGGCGCTTATCCGCCATCTTGTGTGTTTTTAAAGTGTTTCTCAACATAATTTCTGCTGTGCCGAGAGAAAAAAAGCAACAACAGTATTCATTGATTTCAATGTTTTAAGTGTCCTCAAATGATCTGCTGTTTGTGCCATTATTTATTTGTAAATACTTTTTGTACACTATGTGCCATTTCTCATCCCTTTTTGGGGGAATATCAGAGCCTGGCCGGCTTTTGGTCCTAAAAAAATATATTCAGTGGAACCCCTAAAGTTGAGCACCTTGTCAAACATTGCTTGTTGATTTCCATATTGAAATTGTTTCCTATGCAAAAATTAATACAAATTAATTCATTCCGGGGTCAAACTAATTCCACACTCTAAATCTTTACCATCATCAAAACTTTTAAATGTGTAGGCATTTTTTTTAAGCAGCATTTCATTTCAATCGTCCAAGTACAAGGTGTCCCACAGGTCCTTTCTTCTTTTTCATTTCAGGCAACTTTTGGACAGATGTGAGGCCATCAACATTTGACAGCTTATGTGCAGTTTTGTAAGCATATCATTTCTCTGCTCAAGAAAGTTGTTCTCTCCCTGACTGCAATTTAACAAACTTTATGCGTACCACGCTGATCCTAACTAAAGTACAATTTAGTCAATTTTTTTGTGCTGAGGGTGGGGCCATCGGGGCGGTGGTGGCCCGAAAGCGCCCACTTGTGGGCCGTTGGGGTTTCACATTGAGTCTCAAGAACCGAATGGATCTTGATTTAAAATTGTGGTTCTCCAACAACCTGAAAATGAACCTGATTTACTTCCGTAAAGAAGTGTGCATGTGCACAAAAGCTACGTATTTAAGGTAAAACATCAATTTTGCGGTGTCTGATTGGTTGAAAACAAGGAAGTGATAAGAACAAACAGTCTCCGCTCCTCCCTTGCTACACAGTGTAGAAAGTAGGCACAATGCATTTAAAAAAAATAATAATAATAATTTATATATAATTTATAACAATTTAAATTAATAATAAATATATTGTTTTTATTTTATTATATTTTTATTTGTTTTATTTTTGTTCTATTACTATTTATTTATTTATCTAAAATTTAGTATAATGCAATAAAACAACACAAATTTTTAGTTTATGCTATCAGCGACTAAAAATCGATGGCTATAGTTTGGATTTTGGACACACCGATTTAAGCCCATACAAACTTTTTCTTTCTTTTTTTTTACACAAACCCAGAAAAAGAATTAAAATCGCTACAAACAGGAATCGAAACAAGGAAATGGAATTGTTCAAATTCAAATGATGACCAACACTAAGTGGGACGGCCATAAAATGCCTCAAGCTGGCGTTTAACTGCATCGGGGACAGACGAACTTCTCACTTTTGAGGTTCCACTGTAGATTAAAAAAAATATATTTTTAAATCTTACTTATTAGTCATAGACAAAAATCCTATTTTTGAGTTTGTTGAACGAGCCAACCAAAAGACTCATGTCCTCTTGTCAGTTGCTTCTTTCCAGATCCAGGCTGACACTGACATGAATGCCAAATGTTAAAAAAAAAAAAAAAAGTCCAACATTTTTTTGCTGGTCAGGCTCTTAATTTCTTTATTCAACTTGAATTCCAACTGAGGACATTGTTGTTTATTTATTCGTGATGATGCTCTACTCTCCACGTGTCAGCGTTGACTGCTTTCTTTCTTTGTTTACTTCAATTGAACCCCCGGTTTGTCCTGCAGTGACACGCGCGAAAGACGACTATTTTTGCACTACTGGAATATTTACGGCATGACCCTTTAATTAATCTCCCAGCTCATCACTGCTCTTGTCCTTTGTGAAACATTTCACACATTTTGTTTTCTTCGCAGGCAAATGTGAACAACAAACACACTCAAGCGTGCATGTGAGATTTTTTTTTTTTTTTTTTTTTTATACCTGTATATTTTGGAAAAAGGCCCAACTTTATCTCTGGGTCCATTTTAACCTAAGTTTAAGGACCTGAGGAGTTAAAATCCTCCCAACATTCCACAGTGACCCACATCACGTGTGCTTCTCGCCACAGTCTAAAGGGCATGTTCATGGGATTGTAAACAAACAGCATGTTTTTTTTGTTTTGTTTTTTTATATATATGAGCTTGCCAAGAACAAACCGTGTACCCGTTAGCCAGTGTCAAAACCGCCATTTGGTACGCCGTCTTTCTTATATGAATGGGACATGCATGTTGTTTACGTGTCAGCAGCCTGCGTGTCATGTTTGCCACCTCTGTGTTCGACTACATGCATTTTGTACTATTTTCTTATGACGGGAAGGTCAAGTTTGAAGGTCATGAACAAATAAAAGCTGCATGCAGCCACATCCAGTCGACATGCTTTTATTTCGCGCACACAAAATCCACATTTTGCTCGGTGAATCATTCAGGCGTCGGGATTTTTTTTCGGGGGCCATTCTGATATTTGGCAGAATAAAATTCTGATAACCTATTAACTCCCAGCCATTTTCATTGAAGCAACCCACTTCGCTCCTTGTTTTACTAAATTTGACTGATTTTGCAAGGCCCACAGAATATTGTGTTCTATTGCTATAAAAACATGGAACCTACCAAAAGAAAGATTAAAGTCTGTTCTTTCATCAGGAAAAAAAAGGTACGTTTTGTATCTGTTTGCAGCTATTAACATTAGAATATAGCTAAGTTTCATCAATATTCACATTCCTGGTGAAAACACTGACAAGAAGAGCTTGTTGCAACGTGGCCCAGGCTGATCTCTTATACTCTGCTGCCACCTGCTGGCCGTTTTTTTTGTAATAACTACCATCGCTTTAAGCCACCTCTTCATGTCAGAAGCTGCATCAAAGCCTTCTGTATGCTCTTGCATTAAAAAAAAAATTAATAAAAAAACTTATAAACACGTTTTTGGGAGTGAAGGACAAAGCATTAAAACACGTATTTACACGTTTTGGGGTTTGAATGAGTTAATCAGCCGACTTAATTAAAAATAAATTAAAATTTTAAAAAATGTATTTTTGGGGGGTCCTTTAATGCTTCTAACAATTAAGGTATGAATTATAGGCATGTTTTTATGTGTAAGAATTTGGGGGTTTCATTTAATTTCTGTTACATATTTCATGTTGCTGGTCACATAAAAACTACAGATAAAGTGCAAGACAAGATTCTGCCTCCCCACTTATCCAGCCTCCTTTACGCTGCTAGCGTTCTTCTTCTACCAGTCACCTAGCTAGCTACTCTATAGATTCTTCGACTCTGTAAAACTAAATGCTAATCTTGTCTGACTTTATAGGTCCTAAAGGGTGGTGACAACTCACAGACAGCGTCTCATCTTATTGCCTGAAAAAAAGATTGTGAGGTGGCAGTTGCTCAATCTTGGTGTCTATGGAAAGTTCTTTCTCCCGTTAAGACTCAAGACTGTCAGTAAGATGGGGGCTTTAGGACCCAGATGCGGGAAGGCAGGGCAAGGAGGCAGAGGTGCAGTCCAAAAGAGGTTTTAATATCTAATCAAAAAAAAGCTAACTTCAAAGTACAAAACAAATGGAACTAACAAAACCTGAAGCAAAACATGAAAAAACAACTAAGGCAAGACTATCAACATGACATGGATCCGGATAAGGCAAAGAGGTCAGCGTGACGTGGCGAAAGACTTACGAACGTGGCAACAGAAAAAATGAACCGACACAGACAGGAGGGAGACAACCGACTAAATACACCAACACTAATGACATGACAAGACACACCTGGCTGAGGGCACTGATTGGATGACACATGAGGGTAATGGGGAAAGGTGGACACAATCAGGATTGACACAGACACCACACGAGGAAGGGCAAGTGACCAGAAACGAGAGGAGTCAGACTTTTCACAATAAAACAGGAAATGACAAGACAAGGGGAAAACACAAGGAAAACATGACAGGGAGTAAACAAGACTGAAAATAAACATGACAAAGACAAAGATGATTTATTTATTTCATTCCACCTGAATGACCTCTCAGCATTCGGGAATCATGTTACTGTTCAACTACCCTGTGGGCTTTGTTGACAAGTACCGTGCAGAATTTGCCGAAGGAACTTTGATTCTTTTTTTTTGTACAGTCCAAACATTGGGAGCAGGAGGTGAAGCTTTATTGACATAAAAGAGGTGGTGACCAGAAACACCCCTATTTTGCCCTATATAATTCTTCATCTGTCCTTCACTTTTGGGACCCGAGCCTGTCTTCGGTTTGATCAAACTTTTTGCAACAATGGTAAGTTTAATTTGTTTGATTTTAAAAAAAAAAAAATAGATTGTTTTACTTTATATGTGATATGAAGAACCTTAAATGACAACAAAGATGTTTGCTTGTGATTTTTTATTTATTTATTTTTTTCCCCTGTTAGAGAACATACCTGTGTGTGGCTTTGCTGCTGTGTGCAATGCACTCGCTGGCAAATGGCTTCTGCTATCCAATAGTATTGGAACGAGGTAAAGACAATATTGTCAATCGTTGCTCATGAAGCAGCGTTTATCGTTTTCAAATCCCTTCAAAAAAAAAAAGGGAGGGGCGGGAGATGTCATTTTTCTTTCTTTCTGTGTAGATGGAACACATTGCATGGACCCGTCTGATAATCAATGGCACGCGATTGGAGAAAAGTGGAGGAACAGCGATTGCATGAATTGTGAATGCAGCGGTTGTTGCTCTGCGTAAGTTAAAGAATTACACATTTTCTAGTGTTTTGTATAATATGAAGTTGTTTATTCTGTGTGCACTGCTTTTTTTTTAATTTTTTTTTTTTTTTTTTTTTGCAGGTCTGGCTATCCCACGGGGTACCCAGATGAATGCGAGCACGTGTTGGACAAAACCACATGTCAATATCGAGTGCAAAGGCGGGATAACCCGTCGATTGAATGTCCAAGTTATGGTCTAATAGGAAAGTGATAGAAAAATGACGTCTCTCGCTGATTAAAAAATAATTGTAATAGTTGTAGAACATTACCTGAACTTAAAATAAAAATGAGATTTATATACAGGTAAAAAATGAATAATGAATAAAACATCAATAGCTTTTTGAGTCTGTGTGCATTTTGTATTAGAAGATATGTACATCTGAAGCCTTCAGATAGCTTCCTTTAAGTTTATAATTTTTGTATGCTTTAGGTCAGGACTTACCCTACAGCCACTCTGAAATATTCATCATATTATTTACTTTTAAGTCAAAAGTGACGTCTATTTTTTTTCTTTTCCGTCTAATCTTTTTCAAGTCATGTAATATAGTATTACTGTTGTGTCCCCAATAACGAGGCGTTGCACACTTTTTAACTGCTTTATATTTTGAACTGCAGGAACACATTCACATACTAGTGAGAGATCTCTGACTGCGTGGATGCCCGCGCATGCGCTCTCTGTCCTGGCGCGCTACACAACTACGGCAAGCCCACTAGGTCTACCATGCATGTAAATCACTCTGATGTTAATACAACACGATTACACTTTTAAAAAAAGAAAAAGGTCATATCTACTTGGAAAAACCTATCAAAGTTTTTTTCACTCAGGAATCCTAAGTAAATCTTGCCAGTTTATTAAAAAAAAAAAAAAAGTCACTCTACCACCTAAGCCATGCCTCTCTTGCTTTTTGCCACTATAGTGCATTGCTGGTGTGTCCAAAATGAGACAACTATTTTTTCAAGTAAATATTACTCTCTTTTTTTTCTTTTTTTTTACTGTGTACTTGCAATAACGGGAGTTGTTGTTTTCAGTTTTATGTGTATTGACATAAAGCGGGAATGACCTCCCGGCCTCCTAAAGACGTCACCCTAATTCCAAAGGTTCTTCCGGGGTCCTCCACTATAATAATCCTTCAAGACCCGATCCTCACATCGAGAGTTACTGCAACAATGGTAAATTGAATTTGTGCTTGTTTTCCATTTTAATAGCTGGGAAAATGAAGTACGCTCCACTGATTGATTTTTTTGTCACCTTTTTTTTAGAGGGTGTCTCCGGCTTTGCTACTATACGTCCTGTTGCCACAGTCAAACGCCTTTTGCACGGTCAGGGTGCCTGAACTAGGTAAAGACAAGTATTTGTTGTTGTTTGTGCATAATGTAATGTTGCTGGTTTTCACATGCCGAATACTGTATGCATATTTTGGAAAATGTTTGTACGTATGTAGGTGAAACCAAGTGCCTGGATGAGGTTGATAAGAAATGGTACCCGGTGGGATCATCTTGGAGGAATAGTGAATGCATGGATTGTACCTGCAGCGGTTGTTGCTCCGCGTAAGTTGAAGGATGCCGCTTTTTCTAGTGCTTTTTAGCTCTGCAAAAATGTAGTTGTTTAATTGGTGTTCATTGCATATTTGCAGGTTTAGCATTCCCAGAAATTTCCCTGATGACTGCGTATCCGTGTTTGACAAAGCGGAATGTCGATATCGTGTGCACAAACGGGATGACCCGTCTATTGAATGTCCAATTTATGCTGCAGTAGGAAAATGACCGAGCAATGACATCGCTCGTCAAAAAACAACAACAATGGCCCGCATATAACGCTATACGCTTGTAGTACATTTGCAACGCAGGGAGCTGGAGAAGAAACTGTGATGTATTTACACTAGGACAAATGTGGGAATTAATAAAACATGCAACAGCTTTTTGAGTTTTTGTATTCATTTTTTGTTTCAAGAGACATATATCAGAAATCTGCGTATTTTGCTTTGTTAAAATTTATTGTATGGTAAACGTGTGAGTGTACGTGTGTGTACCGCCTAGTTTATTAAGAGCAATTGTTTTATTTTATTTTTTATAAATATTGCAAGGTTTTTATTAATTTCTTTACCTACTCTACCAAAGGCCACTAGGTGACAGTATTTCTATCTGTAAAGAAAGTTCCCTCTCCATTGCATATAATATATACAGTAATAAAACAAAAATAAAGTCAAGTGTTTAAAATGATGTAAGATTTTTTTTAATGGCCTGAACCGGAAGTAATTCCTTCGCTTTTACACTACATGCGGAAATGTTTTTTAGGATCTCCAATATAAACACAACAGCCAGGGGGTGACATATAGACGCAAAGAAATACTGTATATTATAAAAATTAACACAAATACAAAGTTTTATGTGCTTTCGAATTTGTGGATTGACCAACACACATAATTTTCAAATGCATACAAAAATAGGTTTCTGATTAATGTTTATGAATATGTCATTTAGACAACAGTATAATAAGATTAAGAATACATGTATTTTTGTTTACAGATAAATAGTTGTTGAAGCAAAATGTGTGGTACCGTAACAAAAATAAAACTAACTATCTACCCCAAATTTTACAGTAAATCCCAAAACATAAAGGGCAATCAATAACAATACGGAAGCTAGCGATTATTACGTGAAATGCTATATAGTAATGTCAAATTGTAAAATGTGTCACGTTATAACGTGTTGTTGAAATTTATTTTACTCTGGTGTGGCAGCATTTGGGGTCGATCGTCCATTTAAAAAAATAAAATTAAATTAAAAAAAGATTTTGCCCAACCCTGCGCTAAGAAGGGGGAACATTTCAAATTGACTAAACGAAACCTGTTAAACGGCATGAAAATGAACATATGCGCATGAAACTAAAGGTGATGGATGAGCTGGTGTCCATGGTGTCGAGTAATCACGCATGCGCAGTAGCTACTCTGAGAACGTTTTTTTTTTTCGGTAGCAGAGCGCGAACGCCCTCCCTGCTGCTGCTTACAGCTTGTGCTTTGCTTTGCCCCCAGCCTTCAAGTTATGGGAATTCAAATTGCCTAGCATGCGGCGTCGTTCATCACTTGGGTAGATTTCGAACACCCGGAACCAATTGTCCATCGTGCCTGTTTTCCCTACTTTGTCGTTATTTTTAAGCGTCCATTTTTTTTTTTTACATCGCGGAGTCGTTGTCAAAAAGGCCGCGAATGGGGTGTTGTTGCTGGGAGACCATTCTGACTCGCCTCCCCTGTTAGCACCATTAGCTGGCGGCTACGATGTGCTGCAGGCGGCGGGGGCTTTACTACGCAGCGGCCCACTGGAGAGCGAGGCGGGTTCTCGGTTGATTATTGACCCCGGTTGGACCAAAGGGTGACTTGGATCTACACATTTGAAGGTAAAATGGGCTTTTTTCAGGTATGGAGGAACACGCTACCTAGCCAGCGTTGTAGTTAGCTCGATTAGCTGGTCGTGTATTTGCACGCATGCCTGTTTAGCCAATTACGTTCCTAGCTAATTGCTGCGTCGTCGGTAAAAGATCGACATTTACTTTTCAGAATACACCTGATATACAAATGCAGTAAAAACAGCTGAATTAGTTCGGTAGCAATGACAGCCTGTTCGTCAAGCTAGCATCGGCCATTAATAGTAACATTAACATATACGTCGGATTAATTGAATTTCATTAAGAACAATTGTGGTTTATAGTCATAATCCTAGTAAATCAAAGTTGGGGCCAGTTAAAGAAACGCTGCGCTGCATCGCACTGTTTCTAATGGTTTGTACTGCGCTCGTGTACAAGTAAATTTACAAAGGTAATGCAGATTAAGATTTACAAACTTTCCAGCAGTGCTTCCTCATTCTTTTTATGCAAAGTAGCCAGACACTTTTAAAACAAACAAAAGAACAAATGAAAGTGGATAGTTTGCCGCGACCGGAAACTCCCGACTTGGTGTTATTTTGCCGTGAATCGCGCGAGAACTACAAGTACCAATTCTAAATGTGTACTAGCTTGTAGCATTATGGTTTAAGGCATTCACCCCGAAAGTGCGGATCCCGCTCTGTATACTTTTTTTGTGTGTGTGTGCCGGTCACGGCAAAATATCCACTGTCTTATTTTTATACATAGTAGCCAGACAGTGACATCTTAATTTTTTTTCATTTATTTTTTTTAACTGTAGCGCTCAATAACCACCATCATGGTCATGTTTATTCAATTTAAGACAGCGTAAACAAAAATTCAGTATATTTCACATTGTAGGCAACTGTAACATTATGCACAGTACTTAGAACGTTTACACTGCGCTTAAATAACGCTAAATTAAACCACTTGTACTTGCATAATCAGTTATGTTTATTTATGTAACTGTAATACTTATGTTTTCCTCCCATAGGATGGATGTTGATTTGTGTGCTGGGGACGGTACGAGGAGGAAAGTGGACTTGACTGGGTCTGCAGAAGGCGCCATGGATGTCATACCCTTGGAGATGTATGACTCCGCGAGAGCCAAAATAGCCGCCAACCTGCGGTGGCTATTTGCTAAAGCCTACGGCATCGGTGAGTAACTCAGTTTACATCCACAAAAGAAAACTGTAATTGGCATGTGGATTGTGTTCACTTGCTTTTCTCACCAGTGAAACATCAGTCGGTCATCACAGGCTTAAAACTGTACTCAAGTGCGTTTTACGTTGGACCAATAGGAACGCTCTTCTCAAGACATTTGTAGTCAGCACAATATGTTGAGCTCCTCTAGTAAAACATTGACAACAAGAGTCCGGGGGAAGGAATTATTGGTGCACTCCAGTCAACACTAAATTCCATCTTATCATCCAATGCCTGGCTGGCAGTATCGTTTTCATACTTGTAACATGGCCAGTGGAATTTCATCTAAATCGGGTTAAGGATTACGTAACAGTTGGACGTTTGTACGAGTTCATTAAATTGAGGGGGAAAAAAATCCATCCGTGTGCAAATTGAGCTGCTGCGCCGTCCTGTTTGTCCCATTAACACAAGGTATCAATACAATGCAGTTGTTTCTTCAACGCTATTTTCTTTTACAGAGTGGCAAAAACTAATGTGAGACAGCCTACTTTTCCTGAGCCGTTGCTGACATAAAACATTCACGTTATTTCGTCACTGCTTGGCAGATTTTTCACTCAACAGCAGCGGGCAAAGTCTCAGGATTAACATATCGCTATGTAGCCATTGTTATACTTTCCGTCATCATGGACACCTGTATGAATACTGTTTGCTATTTCACTCAGTTGCTTATGCTTGGTTCAGACCGAACACACAACATTGCGTCGCCCCGTGTGCCCCTTCTCCGACAAACAAAAAAAGTTTGAACGTCGCCGGTCAGTATGGTGACCGGTGGTTGTATGCTTTGGCTGCTAAATGTTATCGTGGTTGACGTTCCAGCAGCTGTAAACAAGTCAATACACTCGCCACATATGCCAACTTCCTCGCCGCCGGTTCTCCAAGCATGCTCCTTTTTTGGCTCGGCCGTTTTGGCTATTAGGTGCTGGCTATGTTTGTACGGTCGGTCTAAAGTTGAACACAGAATTTAAAATCTAAATCTTCTTCATGTTTACAGTCTTGCTATAAATAGAAGAGAGCAATCTCGTGTAATTCATTGCACGGCATTTTGGTTCCAAACCAGGAGCGCATTGGACGAAGTTGAGAGACTAACTAATTGGGACTGAAGAAGGCACACTGTCGATGATTGTTTAATAGAGATAAACCGATTTTTTTTTTTTTCCATGGCCGATAACCAATATTTCGAGCTGAGCTTACAAATGCCAATCTTGACTTTTTTGTAAAGTCTTAAAACATGTTTATTGAACAAATTTTCAGACTTTTCAAAATGTCCTTTTTTTTTAGGCCCCGACAGATTAATCGGCCGATTATTGGCCTTCAAACATTGGCCAAAACAACCGACCAATTGGGCCTATTATTTGCCCCTTAATACGTTATCGGAGAAAACCGAAGTTTCCAACGCTGTGAATGTACCAGTTTGCTTGCGTAGCATTAGCAACTAGCAAGTGTGTAGCATATGTTTTTCTGGTTATTCAGTTGTCCTTAAGCGTCCTTTAAGATGTTTAATGACACCTCAGTTGGAGTTAACTGTAAAACTAAACACTTGACGTTAAGAATTACATCCACTGATATTTAAATATGCTTTGTTTTTGAAACGTCGCTAGCATAGCGCTAATGCTAAAAGGGAAGCGAGGATCTCATTCAAATGCTAACAGGAAGTTAGCGTCGACTTAGGAAGTGTTTTTCTTTCAAATAACGACAATTCACTCTCAAATGCTGTGGGAACACATACCCACAGGTGAGATAACACTCGGCTCACAATTTTCTTTTTTTTAATCTTAGACAATAGACTTAATTTTACATTTCTAACGAAATGTTCAAGGCGCTCCCAAGGTTGCCAGTATGTCTTAAAAAGTTAAATGGAAACTTAAACAAGTAAATACTATAGCTCTCTATAAAAATCCCAAATTTAAAAATACCTACCATCTTAAACTTTCACATTTATTTGTTTTAATGTTGACCAAAAACAAAAGGTTCAGAAGGTTCCCGGGGTCAGCAGCATCTCTTATAAAGTTAACTGAAAATTTAAATAAATAGTTCCTTGAGATTAAAATGGTTGATTTACCTTTTTATCGGCCGTCAGATTTCAAATCTCAAAATGCCCAATATCGGCGCCAATCCCTATTGTTTGATTTCCCTCTCGGGAAGAGTAAGGTACCCCGTCTGCTTCATCTATCCATCAATTAGCTTATCATTTTAGTGTGGGCCTTGGCTAACGATGAAGACGGGGGCTTCTGTACCCCTTGGAGTGGTCCAACGGGAGGCTGGTCTCCTTTGGGAACTGAATATAAAAGTCTAATTTGTGGCTCATGTGGTGTTAAATGTCATTAGTCGCCATTACATGCCCACTGTTGACTTGACATAGCCGAGCAGCATCACACTCGGCAAAACTGCCTTCTCTTTTGCAAATACCGGTGCCAGAAGATGCTGGAGGTCGTGCGGCATTCAAGAACAAACAGTGTGTCGCTCGTATTTGGATGTTTGCGTGCTCGTGTTGTCTGCCGTCTGACCCTCAGGCGGCCACAGCTGCTCCCAACAACCAGACACGGTGTCAGGCACACGGCGCACCTGTCCCAGCTAAACCCTTGTTGCTTGTACCCAGGCTTGCGCTTTTTAAGACGGTTGGCTAACTCTGATGTAGCTCATCTCGTGCTCCGCCCCATCCCAGTTAGTGTGACACTTTTAAGCCCAGCGCCGTCCTAATGGGATCAGAAAAAGGGGAGGGTGCAGCTGCCACACCATGCCTTCGCCTGTGGCATTAAGTCAAACGGGAACGCTTTCCCCTCTCGACTCCTTTGTTGTCACGTACACAATCGCACACTTGCGCTGTTAATAGAAATACAAACTGTCTAGGAATCCCGAGCGCTAGACCAAATCGCTCCTCAGCAAGCAGCACTTTGACGGATAGTGAGCAATTCTTCGAACAAGAAACTTCAAACTGTCAAGTAAACAAAATAAAGAATTACACATGTATTTAAAACAACCATATACTTTGCCTTAGGAAAGTCTGTTAGCAAAACGTTAACACACAATGCTAATCACTATACATGTATGTATTTATTCTTTATTAGCGATAGAGCGATATGTTTTTTTTTTTCAAGGCTGATACCAATTATTAGTAGTCACGGTGACCGATAACCAATATTTCAAGTTGATGTGCATTTGCAATAAAAGAGAAAATATTAGCGTCAAAATTGTAAAAATTAACTCTTTTTTTTTTACCTATAAAGAATTGGCAGCTTTGTTTAAAAAATATTTTAAAAAATTGCAGAAAGCTTCCAGGGTCATCAGCATGTGTTGAGCTAAATTAAAAACTAAGCAAGTGAATAGTTCCCTAAAGTTTTCTGTTGTAAATAAAGTTTTCAAAAATTTCATCATAATTTCTTAATGTTTTATTTTTATTTTATTTTTATAGATAAAAAGTATAGGGAGTTCCCAGTGCTGGCATCATTTTTTTTATAAAGTGGAAATTTAAATAAATGTATGCATGAACATTTCCCTGTATCTCAATGAGCAACAAATGCATGCAAATGTAGCTAATTTTTATTTATTTTTTGTCTGTGTTCAAAAGATCTTCACAGGCAATGAAAAATTGACCTGAAAATGTTCGAAATGTCTTTGCGACAAGTAAAAACTGTCTGTGAACATCTTATGAATCCTGATGAAAACCCTAAATTCACTACGTTCGCAAGCATTCACCACTCGATGAGATACCATCTTTATCGGCCTTCGGATTCCTAAAATGACCGATGCCAATATTTGTCAAAATGCCAAATATCAGCACCGATAATCGGTCTATCGCTATATCTTAATCGTTATCATCTGAAAAAAAAAAATAAAAATAAATCCATCCATCCATTTTGTAACTACTTATTCCTCACATGGGTTACATCATTTTACTGAGTATTTGTGTCTTCTTCGTGTACATACTGTATGTATGTGTGGATTGTACTGCCCCTTAGTGGCCAAGTCGCATACTCACAAAGGAGCACAGTGGGGTGCTGGAACGGATGAATGACTTTTCTAGTGTTCATTTTTCTCATTAACATCCTGTTCTTTACAACGTATACAGAAGTTATTTATTATTTGATTAGCACCACATCATTCATTTTGGAATATTTTTTAATTGCCCTATTAATTTCACAGCAGGCACAATAAATACTGTTATTTGGCTGCAACGCTTTTCTTCTCGACATCTATTTATTTGAACATCAGATCATAAAGCCCACCTCTGGTGTTATTTTCAAGGAACTACCATCCACATCAATCAATATCTGTATGAAATCATGTATTCAGTTGTAGCCCTAAGTGCATGGACACGCTGAAATGACAGTTGCATTAAATCCCCGTTCCACTTGTGAGGAGGGAGACACCCATTACTTCCAAGCAGAGGCCCATATTGATTCCTGGACTGCATTAGCAAAGGAATGTGATGCTCAACTACAGCAGGATGCATTTAGCAACTGTTTAATTCCAAAAGATGTACAGTTGTTTGTTTTCCTACCTAGAATTCTTGCTGGATGATCATTTTCATGGTCATTTTGCATTTATTTTTCACTTTTTTTTCTTCTCACCCTTCTGTATGATCCTCTCTGAACCAAAGTGCTCTGGGGGGGCCTGCAAGAAGAAGCTGCCTGTCTTGTTTTTGTGAACGTGAAGCCGCTGACGGCTGCCTTCTTTTATCCCATCAGAACAGAACACGTCGCGCTACTCACACGCTCACTTGGTGCAAAAGCAGATTTAGTGGAACAAGGTTATTTCCCTCCTCGCTTGTTCTGCTGTCAAACTCAATTTTGTAAAAGTTTTTCACACCTATCTTGAGCTTCCCTGTTTAGTTTAGCCACTTGGTTTTGGCATACCGAAGTCCAGTGCTTTTTTTTCCAGCTCCTTATAAGGTTGTGATGTGTGACTTCACATCCACAGAAATGGGATCTCTTGTTAAGGCTTTTTTTTTTTTTTTTTTTAGTTGGTGTAGCTCCAGTTTTATTCGAATGGCTAGTAGTCACTTGAGTTGCAACTTGCACTTGTTTGCTCAAAGTAAACCAAAGTAGGATGTGAACAAATATTACTCATAAAGGCCATAGCTTGCTGCATTTTCTAGCTAGTTGACACAAGTTGTTCCACTTAACTCCCAGCCATTTTCACTGAAGCAACCCCCTTCGCTTCCGGCTGTTTTACTGGATTTTGACCGATTTTTGCAAGGTCCACGGAATATTCTGTTATATTGCTATAAAAACATGGAACCTACCAAAAGAAAGATTATAGTCTCTTCTTTCATCAGGGGAAAAAAATATGTTTGTGTCTGTTTCCGTTTTGCAGCAATTAGCATCAGAGTATAGCTAATTTTCATCACACACAAACCTGTTGAAAACACTCTGAAAAAGAGCTTGTTGCAACATGGCCCTGGTTGATCTCTTATACTCTGCTGCCACCTGCTGGGCGTCTTTTTGTAATAACTACCATTGCTTGAAGCGACCTCTTCATGTCAAAAGCTGCATCAAAGCCTGTGTGTTCTAGCATTACAAAAAACGTACAAATACGTTTTTGGGAGTGCATGACAAAGTATTAAAAAACACATTTATACGATTTTGGGTTTGAATGAGTTAGGGTTTGCTTGGCTAAAATATATGAACTAACTTTTCATCTGGTGATTTCAGACCATATACCAGAGGACTTGAGGGACCCCTTCTACACAGACCAGTACGACCAGGAACACATCAAGCCCCCCGTCATCCGCCTGCTGCTGTCCTGCGAGCTTTACTGTCGTGTCTGCGCCCTCATCCTGAAGACGGAGCAGGCCGCGTCCCTCCAGTCGCACCACTCCGTCATCCAGTCTCTGGACAGGAAGGGCATTTATGTTGTGGAGAGCGACGACACGGCAGTCACGGAGGAGGACCTGGCTGGTATGCCCATTAAAATGGTGAGTCAGGAAAAACAATTGGGTACTTGGGTAAGTCGACCACAAAAATTGTGGGGCCGGTGATAACTCGGGTAATTAACGGAATAATCGATAGGGTAATCCATTCTAAAAAGATTTCTTTGTGACAGCTCTAGTTAGGACTGTCATTCAACATGGTTGTGCTTTTTCATTATGCCTGACAATATGCAAATGAAGGTGTGCCTAGATGCCTTCATCGATTATCGACCAACTAATCAACAGTTTAATAGATAATTAAAATAATCATTAGTTGCAACCCTAATAAATACATTTAAAACAAACCCTGTTAGCACATATGCAATCAATTGACAAAGATGAAAACAAAGAACTAAAATCTTTGTTTGTTACTATTTTTTTGGGTGTGTGTTTTTTAAATTTTTTTATAGAGGAAGTCAACCCCCAAAAATGTTGTTGACAATATGTTCTATGCAGCCACACTAGTCTAAATACAATATTCTGGTTTATATTGCGTTAGTGGAATATGAGGAAGCAGCAAAATCTCGCAGTTTTTCTCCATATCAGAAGGCGGCCATTTTGCCACTTGCCGTCGAGATAAAACGACATCACAGTTGCTCAGGTAAACAACCAATCATAGCTCAGCTTCAGAAAAAAGATGAGCTGTGATTGGTCAGTGCATGACCCCTGAGTAGCTGTGATGTCATCTTCAGTTGACAGCAAGAGGCAAAATGGCCACCCCCTGAGATGGATAAAAACGGCTGGATTTTGCTGCATAACTCATATTTCACAAATGTAAGACTAGTGAGGTCACATATAACATATTATTGTCAGAAAATATTGAAGTCTACGTCCCCTTTAAAGCACTCTGGTTTTAAATAGTTTCATGTTTTTGTATATTTAGTTTTCCCGTACAGTTAAAACAGTTTGAACCTGGAACAAATTAAATCACAACATTTCATATGTGATTATTTGTTTCAAAATTAGCATAGCTGAACTGGAACGTGATCTAGCGTCTCAGAATAGGTTTAAATTCGGCTGTGGACGTTCCCTGCATGATATTGTCTTAACCCCGTGAAATTCATCAGTGGACAGAACAAACATTGACCGCCAGCTTAGTTGCTTTAAGCGGTCTTCCTTCCTGTTTGTTACCATGGAGACCAGTGTGGCTCTGCTTCTCCTGCTTGCGGCATGATGTAATGCTCCACACGGCCAGACGCAAAGCCCAGTGAGGGGATGGAAAATCCTGTGCGGGACAGCACTTGTCCGCTTGAAAGCCCCTCCCACTTTGCTGACTTGACAAAGCATGTTCATAGAAACCTGAAAGACACTGTGAGCTTCAGCGTTTTAGTGCCTCAGCAGATACTTGTAAGCCATCTGCTTTGCTTGTTTACGATACGATACGATACGATACGATACGATACGATACGATACGATATACTTTTATTTTCCCCGTGGGGAACTTTTTCCTGGACTCCGTCCAGCTGCAGTTTACAGTAAGGAAAAAAACAACAGAATAGAAAGAGATAAAATCAAAATTAAATAAGAAGTGCAGCAGTAGTTTACAGTGAGAAAAACAACAGAATAGAGAGAGATAATTAAAATAAATAATACACACACACTTCTATATATATATATTGCACCACTTAGTTAATGTCGGTTATTAACTCTTTGACTGCCAAAAACGTTAAATAACGTTTAGTAAAATCCTATGCAGTGCCAAAGACGTTAAAAGACGTTTGTTTCAAAACAGAGGTGAAACTAACCATTTTCTATTGTTGATTACTGAAAAACGGAATAAGGTAGAAACAAACTTTTTTTTCTGATGAAAGATGAGAGTCCAATCTTTCATTTGGTAGTATGTGTGTTTCCATAGTCCAAACACATAATTTTCTGTGGACCTTGAAAGATCAGTCAAAATGCTTAAATCGGCTGGCACCCACAGAATCCCTTTTCTGAAAACGTCTGGCAGTCAACGAGTTAAGTAATTTGATGGATGTCGGCAGGAATGAGTTCTTGTAGCGGTTCAGCCTGGTTTTGGGGGCCCTGAATCTCCTGCCGGAAGGCAGTAGCTGGACCTCATGATGCAGAATGTGAGTCGGGTCAGTACCAATTTTCTGTGCCAGTCTGGTGACGGACTGCTCATAAAGCATCTGTAGGGAAGGATGACTCCTGACCCCCATGATCTTCACGGCAGTCCGCACCAGACCGGCAATCTGTGACCTCGACTGCACAGGTCAGGTTGCCGTACCAGGCCGCAATGCCGTATCTGATGATACTTTCCAATGCAGCCCGGTAGAACAACAAGCATGATCCTCTGCTCCACTCCATAGACCCTCAGTCTGCGTAGGAAATAGAGACGCTGTTGGAGTTTGGAGCAGAGACTTCCAACATGTACCCTCCAGCTGAGTGTGTTGTCAATGTGGACCCCCAGATACCTGTATGAACCCACCTGGCTGATGTGATTGCCTTTAATGACGACTGGCCCGTGGTCACCCACAGTTTTTGGATCAAATATCACCTCCTCAGTCTTCCCCACATTTGTTTGTGTGTGTGTGTGCGTGTATGTGTGACACAACTCCGAATGCTCATCCGCTCATCTGGTCCTCGTCCAGAGTGCCCACATACCCATGATTGATGCCCTGATGATGGCCTACACCGTGGAGATGATCAGCATTGAGAAAGTGGTGGCCTCTGTGGAGCGCTTCTCTACCTTCAATCCCTCCAAGGAGCTTCCCTTTGACTTGGAGGATGCCATGGTTTTCTGGATCAATAAGGTATCGACAAATATGTGTAACACTAAAAGCAACCACATTTGGTCTTGAGTGTAATGAGTAGAATGGGACGTATGGGTGAAACAGCAGGTCGCTTGTTTTTCTGAAGACAGGGATGTGATTTTTCCGCTAAATCGCGGAATTCCGCTTTTTTTTTATCTCCCCCCCCCCCAAAAAAAAAAATCTTTTTTTTTTTTTTTTTTTTTTTTTTTTTTTTTTGTAGTTCATTGTGTATGCACATGACTCCGACAGATAACATTTTCTGCTATAACAAAGACATTTGTGGTATGCTCTAATATGAGTTACTTTTCATTTGGTCATGATACAATTATTTGTTCATGAAATTTGAACTCTTCAACATTATTTATGTGTTAACTTAGTAATCACATTAGTTAGATATGATGATATTCTCAGTGATAGTTTTTAAAAGCAAAGGCAGTCCAATGTTTTTGAATGTGACTGATTTTGAGTTGACTAAAACTGCCATTTTATATGGGATAGTTCAATATACATTGAAAATTTATGCTGTTGTTTTGTCTATTTCTTTGTCATGTGAGTGCATTGAAAGTACTTAAAAACACGGAAAACCCATGAGCTCCGGGGCCCCCCTTGTCCCCCCACCAGGGCACTGCCCTGGACCTAGCTGGGTGCCAGCGGCCCCCAGACCCCCGGCTAAATTTTCAGATAATTTCACTTTGGTCAAATCACATCCCTGTGAAGTGTAATGAGCATGCTCACATATTGCTTGTACCAAATATGCCTGGCCAAAAAAAAAAAAAAAAAAGTTAATCGCTGATTTACAATGTGTTCAGGTAAACACTAAAATGAGGGAAATTAGCGAAAAGGAGCACAAAGTCAAGCACCACCTTCTGGAATCCCCCAGTCACCAAAAGGTAAACAAGTTCTCCTAATGATGAGTTACTCTTTATGTCGCTTCTTACCTTTGCTTTCGTGTTGCTCTGACCCTTTTCTGTGTTTCTCAGTTTAAATGGGATGCAGCGCCAATCCTTTTGTCTAATACCTTTGACCTATTAATATCTCTGCTCCTGTTCCCCCGACTATACCTTTCCTTTCCCTCTCTTATCCTTGCCAACGGGATAGTCTCCCTCCAAATGGTATTGGAAGCTTGTCCCTGTAAGTTGGAAGTCGCCCCCTCCCTCTTCCTCCTGCACGCATAGTTTTGTGTTGATGTGTGCACACCTCACGAGGCTTGTTCAAGCTCATCCTATGCTGCTTTTAGTCAAGGGGGGTACAAAGGCGATGGAACCGTCTTCCTGCTTTTTCTTTTTTTTATTATTTCAAATCAAACAATGTGTGTTATTTCGTCTTAAGCCAAAGCAAACCCTGTTGATTTTTGTTCTTTTCTATTTGCTTCAGATAAAACTCATTGTTGGCACATCTTTTTTTTTTTCGCAGTACACTGACCTGCTTTGTAATCACATCAGGCTTTTCTGCTCACACACTCTTTCTTCTGGTCATAATTCACTTATTTTAACATACCTCTGCTCTGAATGGCTGTGATTGATAAACTGCTTGTTAACTCTTTGACTGCCAGACGTTTTCAGAAAAGGGATGCCGTGGGTGCCAGCCCATTTAAGCATTTTGACTGATCCTTCAAGGTCCACAGAAAATTATGTGTTTGGACTATGGAAACACACATACTACCAAATGAAAGATTGGACTCTCATCTTTCATCAGAAAAAAAAGTTTGTTTCTACCTTATTCCGTCTTTCAGTAATCAACAATAGAAAATGGTTAGT
Source organism: Vanacampus margaritifer (assembly GCF_051991255.1). Lineage (NCBI taxonomy): Eukaryota > Metazoa > Chordata > Actinopteri > Syngnathiformes > Syngnathidae > Vanacampus > Vanacampus margaritifer. The sequence continues at coordinate 5,039,682 of NC_135434.1, forward strand.
TTCACCTCTGTTTTGAAACAAACGTCTTTTAGCGTCTTTGGCACTCCTCCATAGGATTTTACTAAACGTTATTTAACGTTTTTGGCAGTCAAAGAGTTAAGAATTACAGGACTGGTTTGATCCAGTAGTTGTCAATGTCTTGAAGCAACGCACTGTATTCCTAATCCTAATGGATATGACTATGTGAAAGTTACGGATACAATTAATTTATGCCCAAATCCTTAATTTTGGATGATGATATCAAACACAAACAAATAGCCATGAAACTATGAGGATTTGACAATTTTTCACGGAATTATTTCGTTAGAATGTTGTTTGGTGTCTGAGCATGTCTGTCACATTTCATATATTTAAAATAATGACCCACAGGCTCAAATTGCTTTGTATTCTGTTAAAGGTGGTTGATTGCCTTTCTGAGTGAGTTAATACCTAATTACAGTTAATGGATCGGTATTTACTAGTTGGAACAATAATTTTGCTTTTGGGGAAACTGTATTTTTATATCATTGGAAGGCTGATAATTGATTCCCAATCAGAGGTGGCTAATCCAGGTCCAGAAAGTAAAAACGCTGCCAGTTTGGCTTTAGCCCCTGATGCTAGCTAGCTCCCTTTCTAGCAGGTAAATGCAAGCACCTGGGGATGAAGCCAATCTGTCGCGGGGTTTTTACTTTCTGAACCTGGATTTGCCACTTCTGTTCCCAATAATGTCCAAGGGCATTCATTCAAATAGCTCTATATTGTTTCCGCTCTCTTTGCATCCTCCAACTGCGTTCTGAATGAACCACAGTTAGCAGAAGTAAAGTGTTCAGTAGAGAGATGTGTTGCAGATCCAAACTGGGGATTTTCTTCACACACTGGTTTTTACACAATGATCACCCATCTTCCCGTTATGCTGGTTCTTCTTCGCCTCCTTTGACTGGGCTCCATCACTGGCCACCCTCTGGCAAAGGCTTAAGGCTCTTTGTTGTTCACTGCTTTAACACCTCCATCTCACCATCAGCAACCTGCTCTCTTCAGGGTTCTCCCTAAACTGGTGCCACAGGGCCTTTTTTTTTTATGTAAGCACATCCTGACATTTTTCAGTCCATGTCAATACAAGTAAAACCTTGTGCTCTGAAAGGGAGAACCCTGCTCGGATGTTTAAAAAGAAAGCTTAAGACAACAAACAACGTCAAACATCCTTGAGTCAAATGTGCTTTGACGAGGTCAAGCTGTGCATTTCAGTGCCCAAGGATTTGCTCTTTGTGACTGTGGTCGTGTTTTCGTTAATGTGCCAGTATTTGCGTCTGATTTGATTTTGGCCGCCTTATGTTCAGGTCCGGTATCGCCGGGAACATGCGTCTGGCCGCCATCTTCCCTTCTTCCCGCTGTTGGAAGATTTGATGAGAGATGTCTGTGATGGAGCTGCGTTGCTCACGGTTGTCCACTACTACTGCCCAGACCTCATGAAGCTGGAAGGTAACATAAACACACAGGCATGTTGTGTACAGTTTGGCGACATCAAAATTCAGAACTCCATATTACCTCATTCACTCCCAGCAATTTTCACTGAAGTAACCCCCTTCGCTCCCAGCTGGTTTACTGGATTTGGACTGATTTTGCAAGGTCCATGGAATATTCTGTTCTATTGCTATAAAAACATGCAACCTACCAAAAGAAAGATTAGAGTCTCTTCTTTCATCAGGAAAAAAAAAGTATATTTGTATCTGTTTCCGTTTTGCAGCAATTAGCATTAGAATATAGCTAAGTTTCATCATTATTCGAAAATCTGTTTAAAACAGTGGTTAAAGAGCTTTTTGAAACATGGCCCTGGTTGATCTCTTATACTCTGCTGCCACCTGCTGGCCGTTTGTGAAATAAATACCATTGCTTCAAGCATTTTCTTCAGTTCAGAGGCTGCCTCAAAGCCTTCTGTATGCTCTAGCATAAAAAAACATATAAATATGTCTTTAGGAAGCAAGGTAATATTTAAAATAGAACTTATTTATACGTTTTTGGGAGCAAATGAATTAAGAATTTGTGAAACAACATGAAAAATGTTTGTGTTTATTCCATTACCGTGACATGTACTCCCAACGGGCTATTCAATTGAGTCCTTATCTGATCAGCTCTTTTTATATCTGATCAGATATTTGCCTGAAGGAAGTTCCCTCCATGGCTGATAGCCTGTACAACATCCACCTGCTCAGAGAGTTTGCTAATGAGTACCTGAATAAAAGTTTCTACCTGACAACAGAAGACATACTCTACTCGCCTCCTGTGCTCAAGGTAGAATGACTTGCTGTTTCAACATCATTTCACCATAAAAGGCTCAAATATGGGAAAAAAAAGCTACCATGGGTAATTATTACTTATCTGCGCAGCATAATGTGATGGTTTTCATTGCTGAACTCTTCTGGTGGTTTGAGACCGTCAAGCCAGAATTTGTCCTGCCCCGGGATCTACAAGAGACAAAAGATGGTAGGTTTGCCCAATTGATGAAAGTGTTTTGTTCGTTACTAATGATACCAAAACTTTACACCTTAACTTTATTAATGAGTATCTACCATTTTTTCCAATGTCCATTATGTAGCTCGAGCCATTGCTCAGCCAAAGAGTTCTCGCCCATCAGTGCCCATCTCCAACGCCACCAAGCGAAGCTTCCTGGCCAGTCCTGGTGTGCCGGAAAGCCAGAGCGGCCCTGAAATCTGTAGCAGGTAATCTCATCATATTATATTGCTGCAACATTGGCTCGTGTTAGGAGTGAGGTTCAATGCAGTGAGGTTGTCATAGCTGTCGAAGTTTGTACATCAAGCTGCCTGATTCTCTTTTTATCTTTTGCTGTTTTCTTGACTGACTTGCACTGACTGTCACCATTAGGATGATCATATTTTCTCGCATTAGTTCATTTTTGTTTCAATTCTCTCCTCTGCCTTTTTGTCCAGGCCCCCTGCTGGTTTCGTTTTGTTTAAACAAAGCCGTTTATGCTTGTTTAGGGAACTGTTGACAATACCCAAAAATGAAAAGATATATTTTGTTTTCAGTCGAGGAGGTCCATCCTTTAGCCCTTCCCACCCACTCTTGCCTTTGCGCCAGAGGCAACAGAAGCCTCAAGGAGATGATGGTGCAGGTAAAAGCATCACATTACAGCATTGTTGAGCTCCAGAATCCTCGTTTCAAATCAATATTTTCTTCTTTGAAGGTCTGAGGAACCGCTCCAACTCTTTAACTCAGATGGACAGACAGGCCCGAGGTTCTGTTGTCGCTTGGCCCGACAAGAGACAGAGGTAAAGAAAAAAAAATCAGAACAGGGATGTGATTTTTCCGCTAATTCGCGGAATTCCGCTTTTTTTTATCCCCCCCCCCCCAAAAAAAAATCCGATTTTTTTTTTTTTTTTTTTTTTTTTTTTGTGTATTTCATTGTGTATGCACATGATAACAGATAACATCTTCTGCTATAACAAAGACATTTGTGGTATGCTCTAATATGAGTTACTTTTCATTTGGTCATGATACAATTATTTGTTCATGAAATTTGAACTCTTCAACATTATTTATGTGTTAACTTAGTAATCACATTAGTTAGATATGATGATATTCTCAGTGATAGTTTTTAAAAGCAAAGGCAGTCCAATGTTTTTGAATGTGACTGATTTTGAGTTGACTAAAACTGCCATTTTATATGGGATAGTTCAATATACATTGAAAATTTATGCTGTTGTTTTGTCTATTTCTTTGTCATGTGAGTGCATTGAAAGTACTTAAAAACACGGAAAACCCATGAGCGAGTGCCAGCGGCCCCCAGACCCCCGGCTAAATTTTCAGATAATTTCACTTTGGTCAAATCACATCCCTGTCAGAACCATCAAGCACAGTTCCTGAGTGGTGTACGGGGTTTCCCCCAGAAAACCCCCAGTCAGTGTGGGTTTATAAAATATTTGAAGACAAAAGTTCTATTTATCTTTTTTTTTTCTTTTTTCTTTTTTGATAATAAAAATACCTCAACGTGCATTTTAAGGCTCATTCCCTTCCTTTAAACATGTAGAGTGAATTACAAAGTAGCCTTGGTCCAGAATATTGAGAAAAAAAATTAAAGTAAGCCATCATGTACCAGCTGTCAAACGTACTTATCAGCCGACAGCCAGACACTCGTTGGTCATGCTAACAGCTAGCCGCTAGCCACTTACGTCAGAGACTTCTGCCGTATCATACGACGGCGGCGTAATTAATTAGCAGTTTCTTAACTCTTTGACTGCCAAAAACGTTAAATAACGTTTAGTAAAATCCTATGGAGGACTGCCAGACGTTAAAAGACGTTTTTTTTTTTTTCAAAACAGAGGTGAAACTAACCATTTTCTATTGTTGATTACTGAAAAACGGAATAAGGTAGAAACAAACTTTTTTTTCTGATGAAAGATGAGAGTCCAATCTTTCATTTGGTAGTATGTGTGTTTCCATAGTCCAAACACATCATTTTCTGTGGACCTTGAAAGATCAGTCAAAATGCTTAAATCGGCTGGCACCCACGGCATCCCTTTTCTGAAAACGTCTGGCAGTCAAAGAGTTAAGGTCCTAAATTAGCGATTGAACATGAGTTTGGGATGGTGTTGATGTTGGTCGCAACTACAATGTCAATCAAAGAAACGTCTAAAAGGGAACTCAAGCTCACCATCACGCCACGACGTGGACCAACTTCAAAGTAAAAGTGTACTACGGCTATTTGCATTGCCATATTACTGTATTTGGTAAACTTTATTTTGAAGTTAGGCTTAGCGTGTTACATTTGTATATTTCAGCTTCCTTGACATGTTAGAATGGTATCGACTGTGAATGCGCACTTTTGTTTTTTGTTCCCCCCCCCCACCAACCAATCGCGGATCGGGCCTGATCCGAACCGGCCAAGGCTCAATGATGATCTTTTGCACCACTATTAAGTACATAACAGTAGTGTAGGTAAAAGATTGAAAAAGTGTTATATTAAATTGTCAGAAGACTTTGAGAAATGCTTTTAATAAATATTGTATTTTATTTTCCTTCCTCAGGCCAGTGTCCACGCTGAACCCCTTCATGTGCCAGTCAGCCGCTGACAGCGATGCAGATGTTGCCTCTGGCGACAGTGTCAGCCTAGCCCGCTCGATAAGTAAAGACAGCCTGGCGTCCAACGTCATCAATGTAACGCCGAAACACCAGACTTCAGTTCACCAGCCCACGCTAGCCCAGATGCGCAGAATTAACGGTCACAGCCTCTTGGGAAAAGTCAACCTGGATTACGAAGACGAAAATCTGGTGGCGGTGGCGAGGACAGAGGTTGCCTCCGTCTCCAAACAACCCGATGGGACCCAAGCCGCTGCCGCGGTGGAACCAGAGCCAAAGTCCAAACCTGCACCCGATGGTTTTTACCTAGAACCGCTAATGCCTGCTGTGCTGAAACCAGCTAAAGAGAAGTCGGTATGCCTGAACAAGGGGGAGGAGAGTGGCGAGGGGTTGCGATCTTCAGGAAGGGGCTTTTCACGCAGGGGAGATGGATCTTCTCCTGCAGGTCATAAGAAAGCTCCCCTCAGCCTGAACAAAACTTTTACCTCCCCGGGTGACGAGCCTGACTCGTCAGACGAGCCGTTTCAGGCTCAAGCAGGTTTCAGACCCGTCGCCACCAGCAGTGTGGACCTCTCGTCGAAAGAGCCGGATGGAGGATTCTACCTGCATTCAGAATCCGAGGAGACAAAGCCTTGCCCGAGCCTTGATGCAGACCTTGAAGACCTGGACGAAGAGGATGAGGATTTGGATGAGGCCGTTACGGAAAAAGATCGAGCCTGGCCAAGGAAAAGCTTTAATGTGGATGACGAAGAGGAATCCGCCAAACTCCAGGAGGACATGAATGTCAAAGAGCACGAGGACAAAGATATCAACGGCTGCAGTGGTCGCTCCAGCCCCTGCCTCAGTGCTTACTCGCAGGCCAGCAGCGTGGCCAGCGGAAGCGTACGCATGACCTCTTTCGCTGAGCGGAAAGCCCAGCAGCAGCGCTTCGGCAGTAACCACGACCTCCGCTCCAGTGCCTCCAGCTCGCAAAGGACCACTCCAGATGGATCAGAAAGCAGCGGACCCCTGCCGTCCTCCTGGAGGCTCAAAAGAGACCAGAGTCCCTCGTCACCGCTGGGCGGTTGCAACCGCGCTGCTGACGGGGGCGGCGGCGCGAACGTCCTCGCGTCCGAAATCGTACAGCTGCGCATGCAGCTCGAGGAGAAACGTCGGGCCATCGAGCATCAAAAGAAGAAGATGGAAGTGCTGTCAGCTCGGCAGAGGCAGAAGCTGGGTAAGGCCGCTTTCCTGCATATAGTGAAGAAAGGCGGCGGCAAGGGTGCGACATTGCCCAATCCTGTAAAAGCCGACCCCTCCAAAGACGAGCTCAATGGAGAGAAAGTAACAGCATTAGCTAAAGACGATATGTGTGTTGATGCCCTGAGAGGGGACAAAGAGCTGGAGGGACCCGCCCCCTCAGGTGCCTTAGATGCCGACAAGAAGGGAAACAATGGCAGCTTCTACCTAGAAGAAGAGTTGGACCTCAATGAGTGCAACCGCTCCATCGAGATGCTGCATGAAGCCATCGGCAGCATCCAGCAGCAGATGATGCAACTGTCCCTTCAGCAGGAAATGATGATGAAGCAGAATGTACTTTCTCCTCCCGGTGCTACTCCTCAGTCCCTCGCAGCTGACAAACACAGTGACGCTAAAACCGGAGACTCTTTACACTATGCGGAACACTTCTCCGGCACCGCCCCGACGAGAAAACCCCCCAAACTTAGCTCAGGCCGAAGTTCCAGATCCAAGCAAACTGAGCTAAAGGCGAGCAAAGAGCAAAGCCGGCACACCACGAGGACCTTGACCCCCTCCCAGGGTGGGCCAGAGACACAAATGCATCCAAGGCAATCAGCTGGGGGCAGGTCCCCCAGGAGCGAGCATCCTGACCCGCACAGCCTCAGAAACCCTCCGGCGGGAGAAACCAAAACGGCCTCTAGCCAGGCCCGTAGCGCCGCTTTTAGGGTTCACGACGATGCGAACATGCGACTTCCGACCAGAGTGGACCTGAATGCACTGTCCGCTCCCGAAGTGTCCTTTGACGACTGCCTGTCCAGCACCTTGAAGGACTCCCAGCTCAACCCCTCAGACAGCTCGGGGAAAGAGAACTTGCCGTCGGAGGAAGTGCAGCGCAGCAAAGCTTCCCTGATTGAGGTCGACATGTCAGAGCTGAAGGACCCTGAGGAGGCGGAGGCTGCCGAGACGACTACAGATGAAGGAGATGGAGAGCAGAAGTCTGTCATGGGATTCTTCTTCAAGGTATTTGCCTGCACTAACAATGATGTTTATATTACCAAAAGTGTCTGAGGCCAACTTAGTGTATTTTAACTCATTTGCTTCCAAAAACTTATAAATACGTTCTATTTTTTAAAGGCTTATTTATACATTTTTTTTATGCTGGAGCATACAGAAGAAGGCTTTGATGCAGCCTCTGAACTGCAGTGAACGGTTGAAGCAATGGTGGTCATAACAAAAATGGCCAGCAGGTGGCAACAGAGTATAAGATCAACCAGGGCCATGTTGCAAACAAGCTGTTTCCCCCACCGTTTAAAACAGATTTCAAGATTGCTTTATTAGGCCATTTGTGCGCATGTTTTTAGAGCAATAGAACGCAATATTTTGTGGGCCTTGCAAAATCAGTAAAAATCCAGTAAAACAGCTGGGAGCGAAGGGGGTTGCTTCAGTGAAAATGGCTGGGAGTTAAGTGGAACAACTTGTGTCAACTAGCTAGAAAATGCAGCAAGCTATGGCCTTTATGAGTAATATTTGTTCACATCCTACTTTGGTTTACTCAAAGCAAACAAGTGCAAGTTGCAGCTCAAGTGACTAGCCATTCGAATAAAACTGGAGCTACACCAACTTAAAAAAAAAAAAGCCTTAACAAGAGATCCCATTTCTGTGGATGTGAAGTCACACTAAATCCACGCATCACAACCTTATAAGGAGCTGGAAAAAAAGTAAAACAGCCGGGAGCGAAGAGGATTGCTTCAGTGAAAATGGCTAGGAGTGAATGTGTTAAAAATGGATCTTTTGACGTCTATAGCCGTCAATGGTAGTCAATGAGTTAACTGTTGTTCACCCAGCACATGGATGATTTCATCTCGTCTCATTCCGTTGCAACCTTCCAGGACGAGCAGAAAGCGGAGGATGAACTCGCCAAGAAGAGAGCGGCATTCTTGCTGAAGCAGCAAAAGAAAGCGGAGGAGGCCCGTCTCCGCAAGCAGCAGCTGGAAGCAGAATCCGAGCTGAAGCGCGATGAGTCCAGGTAAAATTCCTCAGAATCAATATTTGCGTTGGCTCTATAATCAGCCGCTAATATGCCTTCGATCCACACCAGGCGGAAGGCTGAGGAGGATCGCCTACGGAAGGAGGATGAGAAGACGCGGCGGGAGCTGATAAAGCAGGAGTACCTGCGGAGGAAGCAGCAGGAGATCTTTGAGGAGCAAGGTCTCGTCAAGCCCAAGACTCCCAAGACTCCCAAACCCAAGCAGAAACACAGACCCAAGACCCTCCTCAAAGAGTCGTCGTCCAGCGACGTCTCAAAGTGCTCTTCTTCCACACGTAAGACTGACTCGTGTTTCACCGCACTGTGTTCCACTTTTCTTCCTCTTGGCGTCTCACCAACCACCACATGTAAACACTGACCTCTGGTGGTGTGTCCTGTGCTTTACATTGTACACTAATAAAATACACACACCCTATTAAGCATGCCATCTAAACCTACTTCACTGCAGACGTGCCAATTCAGGTCCAGAAAGTAAAAATCCTGCCACACTTTGGCTTTAGGCTCAAATGCTAGTTAGCTAGCTCCCTAGTTCGCTCCCATAGTGCTTGTTTACCTGCTAGGGAGCAAGATGGCTAGCTAGCTAGCTAGCACCCATGGTGCGTGCTTGTTCACCTCCTAGGGAGCTAGCTAGCTAGCTAGCACTAGGGGCTAAAGCCAAACTGTGGCAGGGTTTTTACTTTCTGGACTTGGATTTATTATTGCTGTTTTTTTAGGACTCTTTATAGGGGGAGTATATGAACAGGGTTTTATGTAAGCGATGTCTAATTTATATAAAATACATTAATTAGGTTAAGTGTTGTTGTTGTTGTTATTATTATTATTGTCTTGTAAAATTTCATAATAAACTGAAAATGCACTAGAACCTTTACAGGTGAAAATAATTTGACATTTTCCAAACTTTTGAATGCACGTCAGACTGTTGCTGAATGTTTCAGTGCGTGTGTCAACATTTTTGTTTTTACCCAAAATGACCACAGTTGTTTTATGTGTTTATATCTAATTTTGAATTCATTTGGGTCAAAGGTCACTCCTGAAGCTAAAAATGTCCGTTTTCTCTCACAGCCGACAACCTGAGCACGGCCCAGTCGGGATCCAGTCTGTCGCTGGCCTCCGCTGCCACCAACGAGGCTGACAGCGTCAACTCCGGAGGCGCAGGCTCCCACCGGTAAGATGCTGCACCTTATTTACGCTTATCGGTTTGCGTCATCGCCCTACAGTCATTCTCGTCGTGCGTTTTAGCTGCGACTCCGTGGAGTCGTTCCCCGGCAGTCGCAATCACAGTCGGGCTGCGGAAAGGGACTGGGACAACGGCTCCACTGCGTCTTCCATCGCATCCCTGGCTGAGTACACTGGTTAGTTGATGCTATTCATCCTCTTCCTATCTAGCCTTTCTCATATGTTGCTAATTCTTCTCAAATGTCTTCCTTGAGGCCCGAAACTTTTCAAGGAGCCAAGTGCCAAATCCAACAAGCCAATCATCCACAACGCTATCTCGCACTGCTGTCTGGCCGGAAAAGTCAACGAGCCGCAGAAGAATCAGATACTTGAGGTTAGTTTGCGTCTTTTTCATTTGAATGCCAGCTAATTCATTTGTACCAGGTTCAACTTCAAAACAACCAGCAACACATGAGGACGACGACGACGATAAAACGTCACCTTAATAACTATGTTCAAGTTCGTCGTTTTAATCTTAAAATGGCTTAAACAGAAATCGGGTTACATATGTCACATATGAAAACCCGCAATGAAGAGAATCTGCAATAACCAAACCGTGAAGTAGTGAGGGAACACTGAATAACATTTCATTTATCACAATGACAAAAAATGTTGAACAAAGACTTTTCTTTGGGATTATTTTTTTTTTTGCCTTTACCATCAGCGGCTGGTATCGGCAGCTTCCATGACTAGTTGATACTTAAAAAATAATGCCAGTATCAGCCCTTGTATCCGTACTTGCCTATCCTGAGTTGGAATATGTTTAAACTAGGACCAAAACTGCCAATATAAAAAAACAAAGTGAAAATAAATTCGGATATAAAAAATATAATTCAAAAATAAATTAAAAAAATGGATATACAACCAACTATATATATAAATAAAATTAATTAATTAATTAAAACAGTAAAAAAAACTAGATTCAAAAAATAAATATAAAAATAAATGTGGAAATGAATAAAATATAAATATAATTAAATATAAATCAATAAATAGACATGAGAGCAGAGCATTTTTATTTATTTTATGCTGCTGACTGTCAGCATGAAATGCGTCATGAAATGTTACTCAAATGAGAGGGCGGCCTCCATAATTGTGTCTTGGGTTCGCCTATTGGTTGATCAACATGTGAAATCTATGTCAGATCTTTTTATTTCTCTATTTATTTGTACCAGGGACAGGACATATTAATAAAATTTACATTCAATATGCCAGAATTAGCCAAAAGACCACAGAAATGTAATTCTATTAATGTTTATTTTTGTTTGAATAATATACATTTTTTTTGTATTTATTTTTGCTTTAATTTATTCATGTACATATATTTTTTTGTTGTTTTTATTTCCATTTAATTTTTAATTATATTTTATTTATATCCGTTTTCCCCCCACTTTTTTTTTTTGGACAGTTTTTGTCCTCCTGCTATTGTGCTGCTTTGGTTGTAACTGAGCTCTCTTCCCTCCGCAGGAGCTGGAGAAGTGCGAGTCCAATCACATGATGATCCTGTTCCGCGACGGCGGCTGCCAGTTCCGGGCGCTTTACTCCTACTTCCCGGACACGGAGGAGATCCACAAGCTGACGGGCACGGGGCCCAAGAGCATCAGCAAGAAGATGATCGACAAGCTGTACAAGTACAGCTCGGACCGCAAGCAGTTCACAGTCATCCCCGCCAAAACCGTGTCGGTCAGCGTGGACGCTCTGACCATCCACAACCATCTGTGGCAGGCCAAGAGGAGCGCCGCGTCCAAGAAAAGCGCAAAATAGCAGGCGGGGGTCAACTGAGCACACTCCACTCCACCCTCAATCATCTAGCGCCATCTTGCTTTGTTTCGCACATTTGCTGCTCGCCGGCGTGCACGGTTTTACTAAGGAGAGCCCGCAGGAACAAGTTTTGCTTGCAGAACAAGAGATTGGCTTCGTTGCCTTGTGTGACGCGTTCAGGCGCACGGCATGCGTGGTTTACACTACGTATTTATCTGCTGAATGGAACGAGGGTCACAAAGACTTAATTGGACACGATCTGTTCCCGTTTCATGGAATCATGGTGGCACTTCTGTCCCACCAGGAAGTACACAAAAAAAAACAGCTTTAGTTTTGTTAACAGGATGTTGGGAATTGTTTGGCCTTGAACACATCGTGGTACTTGTTGTCGAACCGCCTTTTAAATTGCCCGCTGGTTGTGTGCGTGTGTGTATAGCAAAGAAAGACCTGAAAAGCGGTAATTTTAACTACTTTTATTTATCGAAGCATCCCTTTTTTATCTGGGGTGTCTGAAAAGGGAGATTATTGATCTTTGGTGCAGACATAATGCTTTTTTTTTTCTCTTTTTTCTTTTTTTCTGCAAAGTGGTGTGCTGTCAAGTTTGAGCTGATGTTGTTCGTGTTCATCACAACGCATCTGATGTGTAGAGCGTAGTTGTGTCGTCTCCACCGGGCTACACAAAGACAAAAAGGTGCACACACAAGACACACACACACACACACACACAATCATACGAACGTGTCATGCAATGTAAACCACCGAGCGCCGCCATTAAAGAACATTCCTCCAAGGTTTGACGCACACTGCCACGTGGTCTCGTCTGTCTGTATAAGTGCTTCTTCACGCGACGGCAAACCACCACCAGCACTTTATGTTTTTTTTTTATCAAACACTAAAGAGGCCGCGAGGTCTCGTACTACTGCGAGCGTTTGTCGAAAAGGATTGTATGGGCATGGGGTCACCATTTGTGTTACACTGGTCTCCTTTTTATTTTCAGCCTGCTTTTTGATTTGTATGCTTTTTGAGCTCATGCCATCTATTTATTTGGATACGCTAGCATGGTGAAATGGAATTAAAGTCACGTTTTTATTTTTATTCTTCTCATGGCTTGTTTTGTCATTTGCTTTTGTCTCACGCACGCTTTGGAGCACGGGTGCGGAACCTACGCTGTGCCACGTAATTCTGTAAACAATTGATTATGGCCCTTGGACTTGACTTAAAAGGTTCCCCACCCTTGCTTTAGTAGTTTTGCCTTTTTTGGTTTTTGTCTCACAAGCTTTTTGAGGAAGCAAGAATCCTCAGCTTCTCACCCTCGAACAGCACATCCCGGGATCATGGTTACCACTGCTCCGCCAAGCAACCGTTGAACTTTCAAACCCGATAACGTCCAGGTACGGTAATCACATGAACCGCTTAGTCGACCTGCATCTCATCTGTCATCAGAAAGGTACGTTTTGATTCTTCCTCCTCTCGTGTACAAGAAGCATTGATTCAAGTGAGCCTGTTCAGCACTCCACAGAAGTTGGTCTTCTCAATTTATTGCTTGTGGCGAGCGATGGGGGCCATAACGCAGGTTGCGATGGCGAGGGGATACGACGCCTTCTCCGCAAGGTGGTGCAGTAGATGTAATAGCAACTATTCCAAAGTGTCAATAACTGATTGTGTGTATTTATGTTAAAGATGTCTCACGGTAATTAGGAAACTAATAATCATCCATATGCAATATTTAATTTCTAAAAGTCTCTGCCAGTGTTTCAATTTTCATGTGATCACGTTCCTAGAAATTCACAATGTTCCTTCACTGGTGAGCTATATTTATAACAGGCTACTGTGGTCCATGCAATTGTTAATGTGATTGTTTTTCACAGTAAAAATATTTAATATATTTTAAATAATACAATTCGAATGAGATTTTTTTTTTAGCACCCCATTTAACAATTACTTGGCTATGTCTGTTTTAAAAAAAAAAAAATCTAACGTGGTACAACATTTTTAGCCGGTTGCTAGTGTAAATTGTATTTGGAGGGGCTAGCGAGCAAACTCACTGGTCCGAATATATGATTGGATAGCCGATCGCCCATACGAGCCCTTGCAAATCGTTGAAGCGACCGGGCGGCCATCTTGCTCCTCCCTTCTCGCGAGCAGACTACGGTAAAAAAGTAAAAAAATAAATAAGTGGACAGTATGTGCTGCTTTGAAGACCCCCTTTTTCTTGTATCGCTCAGTTCCTTAGACCCCAATAAGAGATTTGGCAGAGGCATCTTTTGTTGAATTATAATTCTTTAGTTAAAAAAAAGTTTTCTCCAGTAAACATTATTAAGCATATGATTTGTACATGTATTTAAGGCAAGTTCTAAAATGTCTGAAGTCTCTTGTTTATGGTTAACAAATTTAAAAAATAAATCACGCTATTTCTTTCTACTAAGTACTGTCTCAAATGTTCTCCATTTTTTGTAAAATGTCGGAAATTGTCTTGTTTATGTTTAACAAATTTAAAACATAAATCACGCTATTTCTTTCTACTAAGTACTGTCTCTAATCGTATGCCGAGAAACGTTTCTTGGGAGGACCAATACGGCGGCCTGGCGGCTTCAAAAGGCATATCGGCTAACCAGTCATACATTCAGATCAGAGAGCAAACTCCACTCCGTTTTAGATTGAAATCCAGCCCGCGTTTTGCGTTCGCCTTGAACGCGCCATAATCCGGGTTGCCAGTTCTGTCGGAAAGCAGCCTAGTTAGCTAACGTGGTTTTCATACCAACCCTACAGGGGGACTGCGACGTCTGTACATGGCAACACCCCCGACAACATAAAAGAAAGCAATCTTACGCGTACTGCTTGTGTCGTTTATGTAACGAATATTAGTTACGCCTAAATATGCACACGTTCGCGTTAGTTAAGCACGTAAGAAGACTTTGAACCATTGCGACCATAAATGGATCGGTAGAGGCAAAGGTGAGCGACGTAAACTGCTTCTCTTAGCTTTTAGCTAGCTATGCTAACTTTAGCATGCTAGGCCAGCCCACCCACAACAGTCGCTCACTTTTCCAAGAGTGAGCCCTTATGGCGGTTTGTGACTGTTTAGCGACATAGAACAGCCGTCTGATTACGTAGTGCCTTGTCATGTACATCGTTTGTACATTCAGGTTCACTAAAACTCCTAATTAGAATGACGTTGTATTGGTTCGGGTCATGGGTGGTGCTCAGAGAAGAAGACAAAGCACCTGCAAAGCTTCTGAAGATGGATTTTTGATCAAAACGTGCTAGAGTTCTCCATAGACGTGTTTCTTCATGGTAGAGGAAAAATAAGATAAATAGCAGCTAAATATAATAGTGCGGAGAAGCGTCATACATAGCTACTATTGTAGCCTTTTAATATTGAGCTATTTATGAATGCACAGACAACGGCGTCACGTTCACAGATAAATGATGGTAAGTACGCTAATGATAAATTTCTACTAATTAACTTCCTTCCCCAAATTAATGATGCATTTACTGTAATGATAATGAGGGTTTGTTTTGGAGGTAAGGGATGACGTTTTCATTTTTTTTTTAGCTGTCATATTAATGTACGTTTGACTAAATGCACCTTCCCATGTACAGCGGTGCCTTGGCTTTTTTTGTTGTTAAAATTTAAGACCATACCATAATACATGATAATGTAAATAAATAACTTCGATTCGATTTAATAAAGTGTCAGACAAAAGTCTCGCATACACACTGAATGAATTACATAGACAATTCATTTTGCCTGTGACTATCATACAAACCAGGCAGGTTGTTATTGTAGTCAAATCAAATTACAAGGATCCAAAGTTCATTCTATGTACATTTTTACAACTTCATTTTTGAAATGGTGACCTTTGTTAAATGTGAATTTTGAACTACCCGGTAGTTAATTTTCAAATTTGGGAACTGAGCTAATTTGCATAGAAAATGAACTCTACAAACACAGATGGTGTGCAATGCCACGAGGGCTAGCTATAAAGCATTCATGGCTTCTTATGACAAAACAAAATGTTTATATTTATACTTGAATATATTACCTTCCTATTAAATTACCCTCAATTCACAGTTGAATCCCTTGAAAGTCTCTAATTTAAAATATGTCAAAAATTCCTCAAAACTTCCTACGTTAATGTACCTGAATTGTTGGGGAATTTTCCACCCATTTGCAACCTTACACAAGTGATGAAATTGATTAATTGCCAAGCCCTAGTTTGGAAGTATCGGAGCGTGACTTTGTGACGCAAGACGACTTTCTTGCTAGTTCATCACACAGATGATCATCACCTCAAAACAGCACATGTTGGAACTCCCATAAACCGAGGACGTAATGTGTTTTATGCTTTGTCACTTTCCTTTAGCTGTGCGTCAAGCCCAAGAGATTGTGGAGGCCTCCCCAGGGTCCGTTTGGACCCAGGAGGAGGATGCACCGCGGCGGGGATAAGGACTACCAGATTTCAGCAAGGAAGATGGGGACGTCCTTGCTCTTCCAGCTGTCGGCACACGATCGGGAGCTGGACTTGGTGTGTCTCGACCACAGCTACGCCAAACCGTGGAACGCCCACCCGGACGCCAGCAGCGCACGGCCTACAAGAACGCTGTTTGTCACACCTCGGCGCCAGCCAGAAGTCTCTCCGTGAGCCACATCAAATTCAATCTGAATAATCATTTGAATCATCCAATGAGAAAGCATTTAATAGTGTGTCTTGTGTTGCAGAGAGTCCGAAGCTGTAATCGATGTGGAGACGGTCACGCCCACGCCAGCTCCTCTGTACGATAACCACAAAGCTCAGAGTGTGATGAAGGAGTGCGAGCGGCATGTCCTGTTTGCTCGCACTGTTGCGGAGAGTCCCTCACCGCCTGATGACTGGGAGGAGCATATAAACAAGTAAGACGACCGAATGGAGCAAGTAAGCATATAAAAAGCCTCTACCAAGTGTGAGTTTATGACTTTTGTCATTGTTCTTTTAGGACTATGTGGTCTGTCCCTCAGACCAAACTGTTCAATAAAGTCCTAAAAGCACTTCAGGCTGAAAGATTAGCACGCTTGGCCAATGAAAATGTAAGTTGTGCCTGTTTTTTCCTCTTGATGCCATCCAAGGCAAGACAGAACTAAATTTATTTAGCACTGCATCATATTAACTCATTCACTGCCATTGACGGCTATAGACGTCAAAAATTAATTTGAACTATTTCTATTAGTTTAACATTTTTTTCCACTTTTGTTAACAAGAGTGTGAAAACCTAGGAAAAAAATATTGTACATTTAGAACAGATATTAAATTTGTGTTTAATCGTGAGTTAACTATTGAGGTCTTGCAATTAATTACAATAATAATAAAAAATAATCGCCTGACGTGATTAAAAAAAAAAGAAAATATTATAAAAAAATTAGGGGCGTCAGGCGATTTAAACGTTTTAATCGTAATTAATCGCATGACTTCACTAGTTAACTCAACGTTTAATCATACATTTTATATCTGTTTTAATGTACAATCATTTCCGAGTTTCTTATTTATCCATCTGCTTTTGTAATATTTGTTGTAAATTGTAACACAATATTTTCGACATGTTGTCCTATACCCCTAAAAATCTTATTTGTGCTCAGATAAAAAAAAAAAAAACAATTCTGACAATTTCATTTAAAAGGAACCCTGACTAATGACACGTTTGCTCTATATTATTTATTTTGTCTTTACTAACATAACTATGAGATAAATTTTTCAAAAATAGTTTCCATTTTAATACATTTTGTAGAAACTTAATTTGGACGTACGCCGCCATTGTTATTAACGTCGCAACGCATTCAGTGCGTAGTGACGTAGAATGGCGGCTGGCTCTCTAGCGAGCAATGTGAAACATTTATATATAAAAAAATTAAAATAAAAAAAGTTAAGCCTCCGTAGCGTTCCTAAAGGGACGATCAAAACTCTTGAATGCGTCCGGTGAATGACGAGAGCAATGCGTGGGGGAGGCTGACTCTCCCGATCGCATGTTGTTTCTTTAGACTAGACTAGACTAGACTAAAAAAAAAAAAATTCTAATAGGATCTACCGTACTCATTGATGTTGAACTCTGTATGCGTGTGTGTGTGTGATCCCTCCTCCCAAAAGGCATCCAATGAGCCAATATTGCGCAGGATCGCAGTGGACAAATGCGCCAGGAAGGTGCGTCATGCCTTAGCCAGCGTGAACTGGGAGACCAAGCTGACGCAGTGGTTGCACACCACTCTGATCGAATCGCTGAATCTCGCCCTGCTGGCGGCCTACTTGGATGTTCTGCAGACTCTCAAAAGCAAGGTCGCTTCCCGTCGCACGATGCACGGCGCCCACTCGCCGCTATGGGATTTGCGATGACGTGCTTATTTTTGTTTTTTTGTCCGCAAAGTTGCCGTCGCTGATCGACAGAATGTTGCTCCCGGCATCCAAGACGGGTTCGCCCAGCGCCGAGGCGCTCTCGCTGCTGCTGAAGCGTCCGTGGGATCCCGCTGTTGGAGTTCTGTCTCAAAACAAACCGGTACAAGTCAACACTATCAAATATAGTTTAGTGCATTATGGGAGGGGGGGGGAGAAAAAAGTAAAGTGCTTGTTGTTGAATGTTTCAGTGCAAGCTCCCCGGATCACCGCTCATCCTAATAGCACCGTCAAGCCCGACCAATCCAGCCGTGTCGACGTCACGACGAATGAGATTCTGGCAGTCGCAGCTCTCCTGTTTTGGCAAGGTTTCAAGTGCATATTCGGACTCGTCATTTCTGCTCATGTTTTTTTTTTTTTTCAAAACAGTGCCGTTAACAGCCTTTTCTGTGTGTCAGGTCATCCCCATACACACCCATGTCAGCAGTGGCGGCAATATTAGCATTACGCAATGTCTGGAGCACATGCTGGGAACCGTTCGAGCAAAGGTCATTGAGGTAAGGGGCGTTTTTGTTTTTGTTTGTTTTTTCCCCCCCCCCCCGCTCAATTGTGCTGCTGTCAGTATTATCTATGGTATTTTTCTTATACTGTACACGGTTTTTTGAACCCTTTCCTCTGTGGTCTGCAGCCAGGTCGGCATTAAAAATGAGAATCTGTTCTTGATTGCTTTACCTTGATAAATAACGGTTAAATATTGTTCAAAATCATTGGGGGAAATGACAAATGATTCCTAAATGTTTAAAAAAAAAAGAAAAAAAAGAACTGTTGAGAGCTGCCTCAACTCTGTCATCTTTATTGCAAAATGGTAAGCTCTTATAAATTGCTTCACCTCACACAGAACACGCGTTGCATGATTGATTTAGCAGAAAATGGGCAACCTGTGAGATACTTAAAGAATAAAGAAATAAAAAAGGGTACTTCAATAAATAAAATAAAAAAATTAATCGATTTGCGACACACTCAAATAAAATTGTCAAGGTAACGCTGTGCATTATGACTAAAATAACTTCCTACCATAATACAATAATTTGAGATTCACCCGAATTTGGACTGCATAATCCCACCTCGTGTTTTTTAATCAAAAAATAAATTGCGCAAATAATTTTAGCTCCTCAGCTATTCAGACTAGGGATGATGAAATCTAAAAATCCACCCCCACCCTAATTATTGTGATTTAATATGAGATATTTTTCAATATCTTCCCATGCAATAAATCTATTTACAATAAATATCAGAATTTTTATGCAGAAATGTTTTGAGCTTACAATTTATTTTTACGCTAAAATAAATGCAAATGAACTATAAATGAATGTGAAAGATTGTTTATTTATCTACTTTAATTAGTTGTAAATTTACGTAACACTTTGATTTACAGTACAAATGACAAACTTTACAAATCTATTCCAAACAAGTGTGGCATAAACATAAGTCACAAGTCAGATTCCAACAGTAAAGCAACCAAATGTGTGGCTTCATCGCTTCATCTTTTCAAGTTTCATGAGGCAATATGTAAACAAGTGGACAGCGTTGTATTTTTTAGGTTGAAAATTGAGTTCTACTACAGTATAATGTTGATTTGAATGTGATTAAATCATTCACTCCCAGCCATTTTCACTGAAGCAACTGCCTTCGCTCCCCGCTGTTTTACTGGATTTTGACTGATATTGCAAGGCCCACAGAATATTGTGTTCTATTGGTATAAAAAAAAAAAACATGGAACCTACCACAAAAAAAAAAAAATTGTATCTGTAGTTGTTTTGCAGCAATTAGCATTAGAATATAAGTTTCGTCATTATTCACATTCCTGTTGAAAACACTGGCAAAAAGAGCTTGGCCCTGGTTGCTCTCTTATACTCTGCTGGCGTTTTTTTTTGTAGTAACTACCATTGTTTTAAGCCACCTCATGTCAGAGCCTGCGTCAAAGCCGTCTGTTCGCTGTTGCATTAAAAAAAACATAAAAAACATTTAAATAAGTTTTTAAGAGTGAAGGACAGAGTAATAAAAAAACGTATTTATACGTTTTTGGGCTTGAGTTAGTTAATTGTTCGGCTATAGTTCAGATATTGCTGTGATGCCAACATCCCTCCAGAGGTTTGACTGTGCATCTCAAACTTACAGGTTCGCAGGCACTTCCCCCACAAACCCATCATCTTGGTTGGTTGGAATGCTGGAGCGCTCATAGCTTGTCACGTAAGGTTTCCCATATTTCGAAAGTTCTAGTGTTTTTCTTTTGTGGTTTGATGGAGGCCTGGTCAGCTGATTTAATGGCGACCGCTCGATAGGTTTCCCTTATGGAGTACCTGACCGCCGTCATTTGTCTCGGCTTCCCTCTGCTTACGATCAACGGTCCAAGAGGGGTGAGCTCATGTTTTTTTTGTTTTTTTTTTTTCTCCTAATCATTGCTTGTAGTCAATACTTGATATGACGCGTGTGTGTGTGTGACTCGCAGGATGTGGATGATCCGCTGCTGGACATGAAGACGCCAGTGTTGTTCGTGGTCGGTCAGAACGCTCTTCAGTGCACCGTCGAAGGAATGGAGGAATTCCGAGAGAAACTGAGGACTGACAACAGCATGGTGGTGGTGGGAGGAGCCGACGATAACGTCAGGTGAGTCACGCACGTCTGACATCATGTCCTCCAAATGTATTTACATTGGAGTCGGTGCAATCAATTTTCCCTGGACAGAATCAGTTCTGCAAAAATGAAGTCAGACGGGCTGACGCAGACGATGGTTGACCGCTGCGTTCAGGTTGGTGCTTGAAATCTATTTCTCTACTTTTCTGTTTGTGCTTCCCAGAGCCATGTCAACCTAAATTGCCTTTTTTTTTTTTTTTTTTTTTGCCGTTGTTTGACTGATCTGCAGGATGAGATTGCAGACTTCCTGTCCGGTGTCCTCACACGGGCAGAGAGCCACAGTCACGGCTCAGGTGAAACGAGGGACCTTGACATGGAGAAGAAAAGGAGGCCTCGGCGAGACTTCCCTTTTGACATGGAGAGAGGACGGCCTTCCTCCCCCGCGCTCAGACTCCCTATCTCGCCGTCAGGGTCAGAGGTCAGTTGGTGACAGCTTGAGGCATGAGCGTACATCCAAGGGTTATTTGTGGTGAGAAGTTTCGGAAAAGGATAAGAAAAGCTCAAAAAGTTCTTCCTCACTGCCGTACAGCGACATTTTTTTCTAGATGCTCCTACATTTGAGAAAATGTTACAGAATTGGTTCTGAGGTTTTTTGGGAGTCTCACCTCAACTTCCTCCCAAATTTCCAAAGCATCCATGTTAACTCATTCACTGCCATTGACGGCTATAGACGTAAAAAAAAAAATCATTTTAACTATTTCTATTAGTTTGATATTTTTTCCCACTTTTGTTAACAAGAGAATTAAAAAAAACTAGAATTTTTGGTGAGATTTGTAAGTAATCGTGAGTTTGTCATGCGATTAATTACAATTAAAAATTTTAATCGACTGATGCTCTTTTTTTTTCTAATCGCATCACGACTTCATGACTTCAATAGTTAACTCACAATTAATCACAAATTTGATATCTGTTCTAAATGTACAATAAACATTTTTTCTAGGTTTTCATACTCTTTTTTTTTAAAAATTTAAACTAATAGAAATGGTTAAAATGAATTTTTGACATCTATAGCCGCCAATGGCAGTGAATGAGTTAATTTCATTGAAGACACTAGCACTGCAACATTTAACTCATGTGCTCCCAAAAACTTATAAATACGTTCTAGTTTAAATATCACCGTGCTCCCAAAGACGTATTTATCCGTTTTTGTTTTTTATTAGTGTTTTTTTTTATGCTAATGCATACAGAAGGCTTTGATGCAGCCTCAGAACTGAAGGGAATGCTTGCAGCAATAGTAGTTATTACAAAAACAGCCAACAGCTGGCAGCAGAGTATAAGAAACCAAGATGTCAAAATCCAGTAAAACAGCCGGGAGCGAAGAGGGTTGCTTCAGTGAATGGCTGGGAGTGAATGAGTTAATCAAATCACTCAAATTCCACCTTTTAAAGCAATACACTGTGAAAGTCGCAGATCTGACAGTGAATCTTGATTATGTGAAGAACACCTTACAGTAAATGTCCTCCCACATGTGTCCTACAGGATTTGTCCAGTGTCTGCAGCAGTCCCACTTCAAGCCCCAAACTCAAGACCGGTCTGTCCCCAGCGCAGAAGTCCAGTCTGATTACAGCCACGCAGCTCCTAAAGACGCACATGCAACGCTCGGGCACAGTACTGTCACACAAGCAGGCTCAAGGTTAGAAGAGAGACTGCAGTGGATCCGCACCTTGTCACACGCGCGTACAGGTTCTGCTCTCACATGAAACCGTTTTTAATCGAGACTAACGACTTTGGGTAGACGTTTGAAAAAAAATGCGTATGACATAGCTGAGGAAACGGATAGCAAAGAACAATAAATTCATGACTCTTAATTAATATTCCTCGCGTCACAACATCTTGATGGGGCAAGATGGAACGTGACTGAAATACTCTTGTGTCTCCTTTTCTGCAACCTTCCTGTCTGGCCTCCTTCCTCGCCTTTTCCCAATTCATTCACAGCTCAGTTTGCCGCTTTTATGAAACAAAACATGCTTGTGAGGAAAAACCTTCCTTCTGGTACTCCTCCTTGTGTTTTTGGTAAGTGGCTATCCTTCCTCTTTTCGCTGTCCACTCTTATTTTCCCTCTTCTCCTTGGCATCCACTGCCCTCATAAAGCCCCCCCCCCCCCTGTTTACACACAGACAAGAACATATCAGGGAAAGTCAACTCTTTAAGATGGCATGTCAGGGAATTCGCTACCACGTGCCTCAGATCATCACTAGCCTTTTGAATATTCCCCCTCATCAGAATTCATTTATTCTCCTCTATTTGACAGGGATGTGATTTTTCCGCTAATTCGCGGAATTCCGCTTTTTTTATCCCCCCCCCCCCCCAAAAAAAAATTCGCTTTTTTTTTTTTTTTTTTTTTTTAGTAGTTCATTGTGTATGCACATGACTCCGACAGATAACATCTTCTGCTATAACAAAGACATTTGTGGTATGCTCTAATATGAGTTACTTTTCATTTGGTCATGATACAATTATTTGTTCATGAAATTTGAACCCCTCAACATTATTTATGTGTTAACTTAGTAATCACATTAGTTAGATATGATGATATTCTCAGTGATAGTTTTTAAAAGCAAAGGCAGTCCAATGTTTTTGAATGTGACTGATTTTGAGTTGACTAAAACTGCCATTTTATATGGGATAGTTCAATATACATTGAAAATTTATGCTGTTGTTTTGTCTATTTCTTTGTCATGTGAGTGCATTGAAAGTACTTAAAAACACGGAAAACCCATGAGCTCCGGCCCTTGTCCCCCCACCAGGGCACTGCCCTGGACCTAGCTGGGTGCCAGCGGCCCCCAGACCCCCGGCTAAATTTTCAGATAATTTCACTTTGGTCAAATCACATCCCTGATTTGAACAATCCATTTTTTTCATGATACATACAGTATAAAGTGTATAATTATTCCAAATTATGATGCAATATCCTTTAAAAAAGTTTATATTGTACTAAAAAAATACCACGTGATTTTTATATCTCAACACTGCCTTGCCTTCCCCAACAACTTTAAATAAAAAAAAAAATTTAATGTCCATATAGTGCTTTGTAAATTTGGTTTTGATTTATTCGTACGCATTCTGTTGACTTTTGAATTTGAAAACGCCTTCATAAAGCCCACCGTGTCTTGTTCTGTAGTGACAAGTGATCAGATGGAGGCGTTGGACCGAGACGAGCTGAGAGCTCGCGGCAAGAGACGGCTAACGCCGAGCCCCACCCCGAATAAAGCCTCCAAGCGGGCCAAGATCAAGGTCACGCTCGTTTCCCAAAGCGAGTCGAGTGGGGCCACCATCAACCCAGCTGGACAGGAAGGTACAAATTAACATGACCTATATAATGTATGTACACTTTCCACTGGCCCTGGGTATCAATTGAACATTTTTAATAGAGGCTTCGGTGTTTGATACTGCTTCCTGAGTATTTTTATTTTTTTTTAATCAATTTTATAATAGTAATATAATATTCTTTTGCTGGTGACAAGCAATTCTGTCTTGATTTTTATTTATTTATATATATATATATATATATATATATAGTGCACCAAACACTATTGGCATTGATTGACAATTTAGAACCTGGTGGCAATTTTATTTAATTTTTTTTTAACCCCTAGGCGTTATTGTGACCATTTTTTGGCTTTTTGTTGGTTCTGATCAAGCCATTTCAAAATAAAATACTGCCCACAGGTTAACCAGTTTCATCATTTGCAACTACAGCCAAGCCGGCACATGAACCCCTTCTATGGGCGTACCCTGGCTGTAATTTTCTTTTCGTTTTTTTAACGTCACAAAACATGTTTACCAAAATGGTGTTGGCTCGGTTTTCTCACAAATCTACTTGGTGTGAAGTCTGGTGAAATCTTTTGTATGCGTAGCAACAAGTGAATACAAAGCTTAAGTGTAGTTAGTGCCATCTAGTGGAAGACCATGTAATGGTTCCTCCTGTCACAATACTTGTCCGACATGGACAGATAAAGAAAGATTTTAAAAATAAAAAAAATACCATGTGATTGGATCATTTTTGGACCGATTAAGTGAAATTGGATAATTTGATCATCTTTTTTTCCCGCACATAAGTGCTTGTGAATGATGGGCTGTGTAAGTGTTCATCCCAACTGATCAAATTTTGACATTGGATGTTGTCTTTATGCAGTGGGTTTTGCTGGAAAGCCTTCAGCTGTGACAATGGGGCAAACCGTGGCCGGAGCCGTGGAGCTCTCTGGACTCCTCACGGGCCAGCGGTAAGCTAGTCCGCCCAGCTGTACATGTTTCATAAGAACCAGTTTAGAACTTAACCCATAACCACACACCCATGACCCATTCCCACCTCGTCAGACCCGCCCTCCAAAACAAAACAAAAAAGTACGTTTGGTGCAAGACTGACTGTTGCGCACTATGAAGGAAACGGAGGGTTTTGACCACAGAGCACTTTCTGAGGTGGCTCTTGAGTGGACCGGTGGTTATGTGTGTTACTGCAGGTCTGCTAGTCTCTCAGAGGTGTCTGGTGCCCTGTCCCCAGGCTGCAGCTCCTTCAACAGCATCCAGCCGTGCATGGCGTCAGGGTCGTCCGCACCAATCCAGGCGCAAGCACCAGCCTCTGCCCAAGGTATTTTTTTTGCCCGCCCCCGCACATTTGATCCTACTGGCAACGGTGCCGCGAAAGCCTCACCACCGCCAGGAGCGCCTCTGAATGACATCGATCTGCGTGTGAGAACATTTTGAAGCCAATGTCCATCGATCACCATCAATGTTTGCACACATGTCCTGAATTGACCCCTTTGAATAAGTGTTGTGTGTGCGGCCCACCCATTTTGAGGATGCCACAGGGATAGTTTTTTATTGATGGATAACGATATTTGTGTTTGCGTGTGCAGCACCTTCCGCCAGCAGTTTGCTCCAAGGCCTAAGTTTCAGTCTTCAGGAGATCGTCACCAAAGCACCTAGCTTGCCCTCTGCGGAAGCCTGCGCTGGAAGCACACAGGTATGACAGCAAAATGGACAAAGTAAAGCCCGTGAGCCACATATGGCCCGCTTGGTTCTTTTAATTCGGCCCACCAAACACTTGCATTTATTAGCATAAGGGTTTTCGCTGTTGTGTTACACGCTACTGGGATGCTACCTGACGGGAAAATTACCTCTGAAAGGGTTGTGTAATACGTACACGTGTGGCTAAAATTGTAGGTGTTCCTCTTTGTGGAGGAAATAATAATAATAATAAAATGAAGAAAACTAACAACAGGGATGTGATTTTTCCGCTAATTCACGGAATTCCGCTTTTTTTATCTCCCCCCAAAAAAAAAAAATTCTGATTTTTTTTTTTTTTTTTTTTTTTTTTTAGTTCATTGTGTATGACTCCGACAGATAACATCTTCTGCTATAACAAAGACATTTGTGGTATGCTCTAATATGAGTTACTTTTCATTTGGTCATGATACAATAATTTGTTCATGAAATTTGAACTCTTCAACATTATTTATGTGTTAACTTAGTAATCACATTAGTTAGATATGATGATATTCTCAGTGATAGTTTTTAAAAGCAAAGGCAGTCCAATGTTTTTGAATGTGACTGATTTTGAGTTGACTAAAACTGCCATTTTATATGGGATAGTTCAATATACATTGAAAATTTATGCTGTTGTTTTGTCTATTTCTTTGTCATGTGAGTGCATTGAAAGTACTTAAAAACACGGAAAACCCATGAACTCAGGGGGGCTTCGCCCCCCTTGTCCCCCCACCAGGGCACTGCCCTGGACCTAGCTGGGTGCCAACGGCACCCAGACCCCCGGCTAAATTTTCAGATAATTTCACTTTGGTCAAATCACATCCCTGTAACAATTAGGAGTGTGAATTGCCAAGTACCCGGCGATTCGATTTGTGTCACGATTCGATTCAATATGGATTAATCCCGTTATGAATCTATACATTGACTATTGCAACAACAAAAAATTTTAACTCAAATTTAGAAAATACTAATCAGTAAACTGACTTTAAAGTTTGCTACAAGGCCTAAGTTTCAGAATTCTGGCTTTATTCTTTGAATTCTGACTTACTCTATGTCACAAACTCAGAAATCTCACTTTAAAGTCAGAATTGTGAGATTAAAGTGCAAATTCTGAGACTAAAGTCAGAATTCTCACTTTAATGTCATGAGAATCCTGAGACTTAAGTGAGAATCCTGCCCACCTTTTTTGTTTTCTCTTCACTGGCCCTAATCCTCTTCCGTAAATTAAAATGTATTGTACATAAAAGAGAATTCAAAAGTGTCAAAACTGTTGTACTCAAAAGTTAAATAATGAACTATACTCAACAAATGTGCTTTACTTTTTATACAGTATGTGTCCCTAGAAATGACATCATTATCAATATAGTCGACTTTTCCTCCAGGCTTTCTGTGGCAAGCCGCATGGTCATCAGGTCCTGAGCGCCATCTCCACCACCACCAATAGCAGCACTCTGCTCCGTGCAGTCCCCGTGGTCACCGTGGGGGGCGTGGCCAAAACCAACGCCATCCATCACCTGCTCACAAATGGCGGACTGGCCAAGCTTGCCAGCAGTTTGCCGGGCTTGGCCCACATCACCAACCAGACCGCCGGTATGTCTCGCACTGCCAAAGGGCGACGGCCACGCTGACCGGCAGGATGCTTGTGTAAAATGGGCAGCTCTGATGACAAAGACAGCATCTGGCGGGGGCGTGGGGGGGGGGGGGGGGGCAGTCTAAGCAGTACAATACAATTTGCACTGACATGTTTCAAAAAGTCAATTTGAGAAAAAAAAGTTTTCACTTTGCAGCGTTTGTTTAGGAAGATAGTTTGAAGCTGTTTGACTGAAAATAATTGTCTCAAGTTGGTCATCTATTTTATTTTTTGGGGCGTCTGAAAGACTTGGCTTTTTATGTTGAAGCTGTCATTTTATTTTTATTTGTCTCATCATGCCATACTCTGTTTTGTAAACGCTCCATTCAGTCACCCGCATGTAACATGCAACAAATGCTGACATGTATTGACATGACACAACCTCTGTCCCTGTTGCAATAAAAACTGGAATCATACTGGCTTGTTAAATGCTTCCGTTTTTCCCTCCTTTGTCTTCCGTTTCAACTGCATTTGCCATCACCCTAAACTAAACCTGAGACATTTGCTTTACGCTCATTTTTGGTCAAACTAGCAGTTTGACTTGCATGGTGCAGTAAGCCCATTCATGTCCTATTATTGGCACGGTTGCATTTATATTGCATTTAGTGCTGAGCCTATTTTATTGTGTGTTGTCATTAGGGCAGAAAGCCCCCACATCCATAACAGTGATGCTTCGAGGAGCTCAGCCTGCAAGTAGAGCGGGATCGCTCAGCCAAGCGGGTGAGGTGACACCTGCTCGGAACAGTGAGTCTCAGGTGCGTCTCAGTTGTTGAGGGACTAAATTGTCCATTGGTGTGAATGTGACTGGTCGTTTGTCTGTCCTGCAATTGGTTGGCAACCAGACCAGGGTGTACCCATCTTTGAACCAAATGCTGCGGTCGGAAGTCGGACTTTTCCGAGTTCAAACCAGGTAGTGTAGGGGGAACGCCCGCTTGAACTCGGAAATTACACTTGGCAAAGTCGGAAAAAAAAATTTGTACCCCGACTTCACCGACGGACCACAATTGACGTCACTCTACAATGGCGACCCCTTTGGAAACACAGCCTGTGTCCTGAGTCACAAGGCGGAAATTGTCGGCTGCACGACGTCACTCCCGACGCGACTCGACAGCACGCACGGACTTATGACTGATTTAC
The DNA here is from genome assembly GCF_051991255.1 of Vanacampus margaritifer. Taxonomy (NCBI): domain Eukaryota; kingdom Metazoa; phylum Chordata; class Actinopteri; order Syngnathiformes; family Syngnathidae; genus Vanacampus; species Vanacampus margaritifer. The sequence continues at coordinate 5,067,802 of NC_135434.1, forward strand.
ATATAAACGGATTGTCGGTCAATGTGCTACTGACCAGCAGTATTGACAATCCATTCATATACAAATCAGTGCGTGCTGTCTAGGTCACGTCAGGAGTAACGTCATGCAGCAATTTCGGCCTTCCGTGGACCCAGTCTTGTGAATTTGAACATAGGAACAGACTGATTGGTAAAACACAATTTCCTCGTGTATAAAACTAGACGGCTTTCTTCATTCATAAATATTTGGCATAACGTGACGTAACACAACGTACGTGACAGTATGCCGCTATCTCCGTGCGTGAAGTTATACGGTGAAATACTGAACTGTATGGAATGCTTATGAAATAAGATAAAAACAATAAATGAAGCAAAATTGTGAGAAGGCAAATTTGCTGGAGGTCAAAATTAGTTTTGAGGACCAAAATAAAAACAATTTATCACTATCCGCCATTTTGGTTGTTTACTTTCGCCTCGAACGCCTTCTGGTCGGAACTGGGAAAAACCAACACGGATATATCCAACTTCCGACCATCCTCAAATGCAGCAAAAGTCATCTGACTCCCAATGAGGCCAAGTGCTGTAGAAAAGGGTTTGAGGGGTATGTGAATATAGACAATTGCAAAATGTGGGCTTCCACAAATGATGATGTGAATGAGTTGCTATTTTTCACAGGCAATAAAGGGAAAATGTGTGCTACAGAGCATCCTGATAAGTGCTAATGTGTTAATGTCGTCAGCCCCTTTTCATTGTCTCACAGCGCGCAATTAGGACGCGGGGGTGTGTGTGTGTGTGTGGGGGGGGAGTAATTGTGAGTAGTAAAATAATGGCTTCAGCTAAATCTTATCTGAGCTCCTCTAAATTGGTTGCTGCACCTCAGAAGCTATTTTAATAGTGTGAATACAAAAAAATGGCATTGTTTTGCAAATTTTTTCCACAAAAACCATGAATGGAGAACATTTGATTGATTATCCATTTCTAAATACAAATAAAACTTTAGAGGGACTTAAAAACAAAACAAAAAAACGTGGTACCGTAGCAAACAATAGGTGCCAAAATACTACTTTTTGATTGCTTAAAAAGTCGTCCACAGTATTGTTGCATCATAAGTGATGATTTAAATCCATGTCTCTGTTGTGCTTTTCTTGCAGTAATCCAACATGGGACCCGAGTACTTGAGGGGCCCCTGCTGCAGTGCTCTTGCAAGCTTTCATTTGCATATGGCGTACACTTCTGGCTTCACTTAAAATTCCAGGAACATCATCACTGTACACGTGGATATTTACGCAGATTGAAATCTTAATCCCGATCACAATTAAAGACTGACATTTACAGATGTGGTTTAAACTAATGTTGCTTGAGTGTGCAGCATTTTTTGTTTTTGTTTCATGTGATAGCACTGCAGGAGCATTTGTGTCTAGTGATTATATTTAAAATACTTTGTCCCTAAAGTACACTTTTTTTGCTGTTCAGTAAACATCCTAATTTCCTCCCCAATTTGTCTTAATATTTGCCATTTTTCTTCGACCATCCCGTGTGTTTTTCCCCTCAAGCTCCCTCGAAAGCCTAATCTAATGCTCAAGTGGCGTGTTTACAGCAGCAGTGTAAATACAGCCCACTCATCTGAGCAGACATCCTGTCTTAAATTCTGCACGCAGATAAGACCAGGAAGATTGTGTGCCTTTCCTCCTTATATAAGGCACGCTTTGTTTGTCGCTGCTGGCAAACCTGCTGGCAGTTGCGTCTCAAGCCTCTCTATTACTGAAAGCATCTTTGTTTTCTGTTGTAGTTAATCCTATACAGGCCTACACACAACAGTATACTGTATTGGTGAATGTGCTGTGGGTTACAAAGCAAATACTGTAGCTCCAAAAATGGATGGATGGATGGGAAGATAGATAGATGGATGGATGGATAGATGGATTTATTGATTGATTGATATACAGTCAGGGTGGCAAATTTGGGTTAGGGTTTCAAATCACGGTTTCAATCCACGATTAGGGTTTCATGTTATGGTGTCTAGCCGGCTGTTTCAAGTCCAGGTGTGGTTTTGTTGACCTGGTGGAGACCCTAAAACTGGTTTTCTGTGTATTATGTACCTAATTTGTTCCAACTGTTTGTCTGCCAATGTTCTATATTGCCGATAGGTGGCGGTAAAGACACGCCCCTCAACACTGTTTGTTGTTGTTTGCTTCCGAGCGAACGTACCCGTACACGTTGATGTTCCACGTTTTTCCTCGTGCACTCGAAATAAAAATGCCCAAAAGAGGTAAAAGTACATAACAACCTTAGTAATGCCACTCTTGTTTCTTCGGTTAACTTTAAATGAAAACAAAGTGTACCTGTTCGTTCTGTTTAATCTACACGCCGTTTTGAAATGTTCGCTTTTTGGGGGGCTAAAATTAGCTACGAGCTAAATAAAGTGCTACAATTTTAAGCAAGCTAGCTCGGACGGACACAATGGTGGCTGGCGCTCACTCATTTGTGCAAATAAATCGCTCGTTACACGATATTATGGCCAGCGGACCATGTAAGAGCCATAAAAATGCACCCAGGTTAAAAAATAATCATGAAAGGGGGGGGGCTTTCTTTTCGCCGCCCCCGACGAGCTGCTGCCATATCATCAAAGTTTCTCAAGCAGTTCTCGGCAGTCGCCTGGAGCTCCAGCTGGAGGACGGCAATCACTTGAATCCCCACCCGCCCGCCCCCCGAACCAAGGAGACACCGGAGAGAGGTTGGAATTAAACCCGCCCTCCGGAGGGATCTCGTTTCCCCCAAAACCTCCCATTCTCCCTCTCTCTTCCTCTCTGCCTCTCTCTCTCTTTCTGTCCCCTCTCTTCCTTTACCTTTATCCCTCGCATTTGGCCGTCTCCCCGAGCACAATCATGGATCTCGCGGCGAGATGTTTGCTTCTCATTCCCTGCCTCGGCGTGATACTGGCCATCGATTTGGAGGCGATCGACCCCGGCTACTTCGTGGAGCCCGCTGCCACATCAGATGCGATCGACTACAAGGATCCCTGCAAGGCTGGTGAGTTCGATTTTCACGTACATTTTTTTTTTTTTTTTTGTGTGCGTGTGTGTGTACGGAATTGTCTGCAGAAATTTGCCTCGTTTGCGTGGACGTGCCACGATTGTGTTTGTTGAGGGGGGGGAAGATCGGAGATGACATTGAGCGACGGAGTTGGGGAAAAGGCTCCAAGGGACATTGTGTGCATTTGTTTTGTTTTGAGGGAAATAGTTTGAAACATTTAAAGGGAGGTGAACTGAGGCTGCATTTGAGTCAAAAAGTTTGTGCTGGTTGAAAAGTTGCAGCCGACAATTTTTTTCTTCTTCATGTAGATGATGGGAAAAACTTCATCTAATCTTGTCTGCTTCCTTTCTGGATGGTGTCAGTATACAAATAATCTTTTTTTTTTTGACAGTGCTTAGGCCTGCTTAGACTCACATATTTGGCCAAGGCGCATCTGAGTTGTCATGATAATCTTTTTCCTGCACTCTGAACTCCCACATTTTGCCAAATCCCTTTGGGGGATTGTTTTTTTTTTGTTTTTTGTTTTCCATCTGCTGTAAGTATTCTTGTTACACTGACCTCCGATGTCCTCAAAGTGCTTACTTATTATGCCTGTGACCATTTCTGAGGTGGCAGCTGGCTAGAAAGCGCAACTTTCATCCAACCACCAATCTGATGTTTTCATCTGTGACACCCACACACCCCAAAAAAAAAAAAGGGTGTAATGTAGCTTTGTATAAACACAACCCAAGGTAGGCTGCAGATGTTCACAGCCGGCGAAGAGGCTACTTCCTGTTCTTGCTCCGTTCTTTAATTTTGTTTTACGTGTGATTACGCACAAATATGGTACTTGATGTCCTGTTCTGCCGAGTTAGTGATGCTGTGTTTGTGTCATGTCAGCGTCAGACTATTGGGTGGATGTTATTGTCATTTGTAATGCAGTTGACATCTCATTAGAATGCCTTGAGAGATGGAAGACGGTCATGACACCCACCTGCTTACACTATGTCCTTACTTTTTTTTCTTCTTTTTATCAACTACTCAAGTGGAATTTTTTAATTTATTTTTTTCCTTTGTGTCTTGTGTTCTTGATTTCAGCACATCCCAAATACTTTCAGATCAAATTGGCTGATTTTAATTAATTGGATGGCCTTATTATTTTATATTTTACAATGAAACTCAAATATTATTTCCTATCGCTGGCATCGGGGCGACACCTCATAAATCACAATTTGGTAAAATTCCTTTTTTTTCCTCCCAAAAATATATGCTATTGGTCAATTCCACACGTGCTCTTTGAGGATGCAATGTTAACTCATTCACTGCCATTGACGACTATAAATGTCAAAAATTAAAAATTAATTTAACCTTTTTTTTTTTGAAAACCTAGAAAAAATGTTTTGTACATTTAGAACAGATATAAAAATTGTGATTAATTAGTGAAGTTATGTGATTTATTATAATAAAAAAATGTAAAAGTCTGATGCCTCTAATTAAAAAAAAAAAAAGTTAGGGGTGTCAGACGCTAATTTTTTTTATTGCAATTAATCGCATGACTTCAATAGTTAACTCACGATTAATCACAAATTTGATATCTGTTCTAAACGTACAATAACATTTTTTTCTAGGTTTTCATACTCTTGTTAGCAAAAGTAGAAAAAAATGTGAAACAAATAAAAATAGTTCAAATGAATTTTTGACGTCTATAGCCATCAATGGCAGTGAATGAGTTAATGGTTGAACAAACATGTAGTTTAGAGTCGTGCAAATGTAGTGAATGCGGCGGTAGATTATTTTAAACAGCCTCTCTAGTTATCCACACTCTCTCATTTAATCTTGCCCTTTTCCCTTTATTTGTGGCAATCCGCTTCTTCCATGACAATCACGCCATGTTTTTGTGGTTCAATACAAAAATTACACACAAAATCACCAATCTAAAAATAACACCGAACTCCAGCTCATTTTGTTGGACCACATCTCATAAAATCTCTTCCTAACCCGACATCGCCCCCAAAAAGTTTTGAAGTTCCTATTGGTCTTGTCGAAGCAAAACTTAAGCGCCACCGTCGTCTTCACGCTACATTTCAACAAGGCCACAGCGTTCAAGTGCAGCTTTCACTTCGACTGATTATAAATAGCCGTCTTGGCTTCCCCAATTTAAAAAGGGGCGGAAAACTTTTTTTTTTATGCTTCTATTTGGTGCACCAATAAACGGGCCAGAGAAAAACGCCACCAAAGAGGTTACAAATATTTGTAAGAAGAGTAATGAGATCTTTTAGTCTCCTACATGGAAGAAGCCAAATACTTGTTTTCTTCTCGACACAACATTTTGTTTTTGTCTCCTCCATTTTCACATTTTTCAAATGAAATGACAAGATGACATGATGAAATTGCTACTGCTTGTCCCAAAGCAGTGCAATAACCGATGTAACAGGCTGCGTCTCTTTGGGAAGCCGACCCGCGGAAGTCCGACTTGGCCGGAACCCAGCGAGACATTTAAGACTCGACGGAGGTTATTGTAGATCCGCTTCTTTTCAAAATGAAAAATAGATGAGAAGAAGACAAGCTCTGCTTGGCGATGATCATGACTTAGTAAGAATGTTTTGTCAAAGTGACCTGCGGAAAAATCGACAAAGTGCTGTGATGTCATTTTTTTTGTTGTTGAAGAAACGCCACTCACACGCACTCCAACTTCTTCCTGGACAAAAGCATCTTTTAAAATATATTTTTTTTAAAATTTATGTGTTGATTTTGACAAAAGCTTTTGGCTGCTGCACGTTTTTAACCTTGGCCGCAGACGCGCTGACCCCCGAAGCCCTCTTTTTCCTCTTTTCTGAAATGTGGTTTTCTCTCCTCTCTCAGCCCCTCAGCGCTCTCCTTTCCCCCCCCCTCCTCTCGGACTAGCCGGCGCTGACTGTAGGTCATTCACCTTGTGCCAAAGGAAAGCGGGGCTGGAAGGTGCAGGCCAGACAAACAGTGACTTATGTCATTCCTCTTGCGGTCAGCGCTCGACCTGGTTTGGTCTTTTTCAAATACAACAGCTGCATTTCTTCCCCTTTGGGGTCTATTTAAAAAAAAAAAAACAGCTGTTTTGAGCCACACTATGTTTAATGTTCTCCATTAAAAACTTCCTCTCAGTGACTTCATAAAGTTTTTGTTGGTTATTCTATTTGACATCATAGAGTGTGTTGGATTTATTGAAAAATCTCGTGCGCTCACTCAACGCTGTTTTTTCGACAAAATCGACAATGTCCAAATTTGGTCAATTGCATTTTTATGTCACAAATTGATCGTATTGGTCAATTCAAAGTGTTGGAAATGGCTCGCTGTCTTTGAGGATGCATTGCTAATTACTCAACAAACATGCCATTTTTTTCTTCTTTTTTTTTTTTCTTCCCCGAAAAGTGATGTTTCTGGAAATGTTTTTCCTCCAGATGCCAGCGATTATCTTTCAGCACACGTAGACACAAACAATAATCAAAATGTTTCTACTGGAGCCACAGCTTCATATACGGGACTTGGAACCTATAGGAAGGAGCATATTATTAGACTGAGCCCCGTCACCCACCCACCACAAACCCTCCACTTCGCCAGGTGTTCCATTAAGATGGCAGCTGCTCTTTTTTTTTTTTTTTTCACACTTTGCCTCACTATCGCTATCTCACGATCACATGTCAAGAACAAAGTGGTGTGAGGAGACAACACGTTTTGATATGCTTACCAGGGAAGCGCCAGTACCTCATTTTGTTCAGACCGTACGACGTCTTGAGAATACCTCAACTTACAATTTTGATACCAGCCATCATTCAACCGATTTCTCTCTTTTGCTTTGACTTGAGAGCACAGACTTGAAATACAAGCGCTGTATAGCGGCAGTGACTCAAATGTCTTTGAAAGATACAATTAATGAGCATTTATACGAAAAAGGCTTCAAGCTGTTTATTGCCACTCCCAGTTCAAGTTTACTGCCAAATTTAAGATAAAACAAAAATTACGTTTGGTGAATTTAAAACACAACACATATTTCAGTCCACTAGCTTAATGCTAACGCTAAATAGCATCTATGTTGCTGTGCTTTAACAACAGATTGGACAGTAACAGGGGAGCAATTCATTTAATTTCCTTTGTTTAACCAGGTAAGGCAATTGAGAACACATTGTCATTTTCAATGCACACCTAGAGGCAGTTCAATGTCTTGCCCAAGGACACTTCAACAGCAGACAGTGACAGGATCCAAACCACAGACCCTTTGATCAATAGAGGATGCATTCTACCAATTAAACCATATTCACCCCAAAAATGTTGTCACACTAAAATTGCACTCACATTCATATATTCTTTATCCTCTGTGAAGAATGACTAATATTAGTATTGTGCTGATGAGCTAACAGTCGAGACATCTGTCTGCCTTATACTGCCCCCAGGTGGTCAAGGCGGTCACACCAGAAGGTGCAGCACAACGGCGTGACAAAAACTGATATGTCATCACTGTATGTTTTTATTAAAGGGATACTTTGATTATTTTTCATGTACAATTAATACCTTTAAATAAAAAAAAATTCCACTTGCTGTCCACTGAAGATGACATCACATGTGCCGAGGAAGTAGGTAACGACCAATCATGGCTCTGTTTGCTGACCCATCCCAGAAAAACAGGTGAGCCATGATTGGTCGTTACCTACTTCCTCGGCACAGGTGATGTCATCTTCAGTCGACCGCAAGTACAAAAATGAGTTTTAAAGTTATTTACTGTGCAAGAAAAATAATGATGTATATAAAAATGGTAACTTTTTACTGCTGAAAATGGCTCAATGAGTGCTCAATGCAGAAAATGTCATTTTGAATCGCTACTGCCACGTGTGGCCAAAAAATGAAACTGCACACTCCCTTTCTCACGTACACACCGTACATATGATGTCACATCGGCAGACATAGTGCGTATGGCAGCTTTCCAAACCGATGACAATGCAGCTGTGTTTCTCGGTGGCGGTCTACCAACGTGATTGGTCCGCCGAACGTGACGACGGGCCCTTCAAGCGTCACTTAAGCAGATGCGTTTTCCTTTATCATGGAACGCGGGCCCCAGAGAGGCCATCCCACACTGTGTGTGTGTTTTTTTTTTTTTTACACGACGGGACCCCTGCCACTTCTCTCGGCAGGGTCCAGGTGATTAGGGGCCCCGACTATTGGCACGGCCTCAGCGCATTAGTCGGAACAATGTTTGTCGTCAGAGCTAAGTAATAAGCATCACATTAGTGGCAAGTCTGAGTGCGGAGCCTAAGCAACAACGAATGCTTGGGATGCTTGGAATGGAGGTGGGGGGGTCATTTAAGTGGCTCAATGGATGCTTAATTAGCTTACTTAAACGGTGAGCTTATTTCGTCATTATTTACCGTTGATTTCACTCAAACTATTCACTGGTGCGTCCACGCTGTTGTCGGGAACCTCGAGGCGAAAAGAGCTGTCAAAACGCTTTTTGCTAATCAAAATGTAAAATTCCCGCAATCTATATCGGACCAGCTAATAGTGACGCATGCCGTCGACTTTAAAAGCGCCGAACAAGCAGAGGAGTCATTAAAAGGGGTTTGCTGGGGCTATGAGGTGCATCAGTAATCATGAGCTGTGAAATCCAATCTAGTAATGAGCTCGATGTGGTGTGAAATGTTGAAGGCAACGCCGTCGCTCGCTGCTTGCCCTTTGCAGCTCGGGTCGCTCTCACTTTCGTCATTAAGCTGGAAGCTGCGGCGCGGCGACAGCCTTCATCTCAGCCGTGGCGAATGAGACTTCAGGCTTTTGCAAAAGATAATGACTTGAATCGCCGACTGTGGCGGATGAGACTCCAGCCACAGCTTCTTTTCTAATTATACCTTGTGTACCTTTTTCTCAAATCAGCAGATAAGCAAATTGGCTTGCTTCTCTCACCTTGCGCTCAAATTGCCTTGTTAGGAAATGTCAAGCGAAGCAGTTGCTAAGGAAATCACAATTGATGGTTTTATAAAGTGGACTGGCACATTCACATTATTCCCAACTCGACTTTATTTGTAGAGCACTTTTAAAAACAACAAATAAGTCTGACATTAGACATGAAACAAAAAGAGAAGTTTAAAAATAATAAAAACAAGGGCTCAACAGATGTGGATTTTTTTAAGCAGATGTTGATTTCAATTGGCAGATTAATTAAATAAATGTAATAAAATAAGCATTTAAAAAAGTATTTTAATGCTTTAAACAATAAAGATATTAATTACAGGAAGAACCTTTGTTCTTTAGTAATTGGTTGTTGTTTTTTTACAACAGAAAGGAAAATCGTTATTTTATTTTATTTTGCTTTTTTTTGGGGGGGGGGGGGGGGATTTGAATGTCATTATCTTGTAGTTTTAAAAAAAAATGGGCAAAAATCTGCAGATTAAGTCCTCCAGACGAGTAATCGATCGGGCCCTAATAAAAACTGAAAAACAAGTGTAGGGTCTCATACCAAATTCAAAGCCAAGCAGTGAAAAGAGGCTTTAACTCATTCACTCCCAGCCATTTTCACTGAAGCAACCCCCTTCGCTCCGGGCTGTTTTACTGGATTTTGAAGGCCCACATAATATTGTGTTCTATTACTAAAAAAAACATGGAACCTACCAAAAGAAAGATTAGCGTCTCTTCTTTCATCAGGAAAAAAAAGTATAATTGTATCTGTTTCCATTTTGCAGCAATTAGCATTAGAATATAGCTAAATTTCATCATTATTCACAAACCTGTTGAAAACACTGACAAAAAGAGCTTTTTGCAACATGGCCCTGGCTGATCTCTTATACTCTGCTGCCACCTGCTAGTCGTTTTTTGTTATAAGTACCATTGCTTTAAGCGACCTCTTCGTGTCAGAGACTTTATCAAAGCCTTCTGTATGCTCTAGCACAAAAAAAAACCCCAAAAACGTATAAATAAGTTTTGGGGAGTGAAGGTCAAAGTATTAAAAAACGTATTTATATGTTTTTGGTTTGAATGAGTTAAAAAGGAACGTCGACCCAAAAGATTTCTTTACTATAACATGTTCTACGCAGCCCCACTAATTTAAACACGGTATTCTGATGAATATTTTTTGTGTGAAATATGAATTAAGCAGCAAAATCCACCCATTTTTATCCATCTTGAAAACCTGCTTGACTGCTGACGACTGAAAATGACATCACAGTTGCTCAGGGCTCATGTAACGACCAATCACGGCTCAGCTTCAGAAAACAGGAGATCCATGATTGGTTCACCTCTTCAGGTCAGAGGCTGCATCGAAGTCTTCTGTTTGATCTTGCATCCCCCATAAAAAAACATTTAAATACGTTTTTTGGACCATAGTAATATTTCAAATAGAACGTGTTTCCAAATTTTTGGGAGCAAATGAGTTGAGATGAGTTTTTTAAATGTCATTCCAAAGCGTGGGACTGGAAAAGTTGCTTTCCCTCTGAGCTCCTACAAAAACCTCAGTACCTCCAAAAGTAGCTGCTCAGATGACCCGAGGCTCCGGTCAGGATCATAACGAAAGGCGCAGGTCAGAGGAATAATGCAAGGCAAGACCATTTCAAGATTTGAAAACAAAAAATAAATCTTAAAAATGAACTTTAAAGTTCACAGGCAGCCAGTGGAGGGAGGACAGAATCAGAGTTATGTGCTCCAGTTCACATTTTGGCTGATGTGCATTACAGCAATCCAGCTGAGATTTGAAAAAGGCTTGGAGGACTTTTTCAGAGTACCGTTGTCCAAGGGATGGGCTTTATTTACCTTACACTTCCAGTGACATGTCTAAATTCCAACACAATCTGTTTCATGACACTAGTTGACTTCCAAGTTGTTCAACATCAAAACTTTTTTCAGCATAGGAAATAATGTTAACTCTTTGACTGCCAGACGTTTTCAGAAAAGGGATGCCGTGGGTGCCAGCCGATTTAAGCATTTTTGACTGATCTTTCAAGGTCCACAGAAAATTATGTTTGGACTATGGAAACACACATACTACCAAATGAAAGATTGGACTCTCATCTTTCATCAGAAAAAAAAGTTTGTTTCTACCTTATTCCGTTTTTCAGTAATCAACAATAGAAAATGGTTAGTTTCACCTCTGTTTTGAAAAAAAACGTCTTTTAACGTCTTTGGCACTCCTCCATAGGATTTTACTAAACGTTATTTAACGTTTTTGTCAGTCAAAGAGTTAAAGAGGATATGGCCCCCCAATTTGTTTTTGGACAATAATATGTTCTATGCAGCCCCACTGGTCTAAATATGATATTCTGGTTAATATTGTGTGTGTGGAATATGAGTTAAGCGGCAAAATCCAGCGTTTATATATCCATCTCAGGGGGCGGCCATTTTGCCACTTGCTGTCGACTGAAGATGACATCAATGTTGCTCAGGCCTCTGGTAACAACCAATCACAGCTCAGCTTCTGAGCTGTGATTGGTTGCAAGGGGCAAAATGGCCGCCCCCTGAGATGGATAAAAAAAAAAAGGATTTTGCTTCAAAACTCTTATTCCACAAAAGTACTATTAATCAGAATGTCATGTTTAGACTAGTGAGGTCACATATAGTAAATTATTGTCAAGAAATGTTTAAGGTTGAATTCCACTTTAACTCTTTGACTGCCAGACGTTTTCAGAAAAGGGATGCCGTGGGTGCCAGCCGATTTAAGCATTTTGACTGATCTTTCAAGGTCCACAGAAAATTATGTGTTTGGACTATGGAAACACACATACTACCAAATGAAAGATTGGACTCTCATCTTTCATCAGAAAAAAAAGTTTGTTTCTACCTTATTCCGTTTTTCAGTAATCAACAATAGAAAATGGTTAGTTTCACCTATGTTTTGAAACAAACGTCTTTTAACGTCTTTGGCACTCCTCCCTAGGATTTTACTAAACGTTATTTAACGTTTTTGGCAGTCAAAGAGTTAAGTAAATGAATGAAACCCTCACTCAAACTCCAATAGCTTTTTAGGCGATTTGAAATGCCAGTTTGTGCCGGTCATGCGTAAAGTGCTACAATTGTAAATAACTCAATATCTTATCACATTTTAGGCTCTGATAATCATTAGACAGCACAAGAAAATTCTAGAACTCGCGTTAATCTTTCGGCTGCTCCTCAAAAGATGGGCTGGCGTCTCGCAGGATGTCGCGTGACTCTGCGCTTCTCGTATTGTACTTGGGATCGCTAACTCTCCGGTGTGCAGCGCGACGTTGGTCCCACTCGCCAGGAGAGCTGCTTCGGAACGGAAGCTAAGAAGTGATTCTTACACTGTCATCCAATGGTAATCACCTTAACGCAATACACAGCTGGCTTCCATTGAGATTCAAACGCAGCGTTTGTTACCAAACACAGGCTGTGAAAGGCGGTGCCAGGGCATTGTGATGCATTCCTGGTTTACACGCTGCCCTGGCTTTCTCATCCTTCATCACTCGGTCTTGCATGCGGAAAGACTCCCAAGTCACGGAGCAGTTTCCACAGTCCTGCTAAATATAGGCTGCTGCGAGTGTCCGTGTCGGCTTAGTTAGTATTGATGTTTGTGCAGGTTTGAGTGGCAGATGTCACGGTCTGGTGCTCAAGGGGAGGGGGATTCATTTGGAACCCTGGTGTGGTTGACGCCGCCGAGGTCGCGGCTTGGGCATTACACGAATCAATGGGATTAATTTTGATTGAGATCTGCCGTATAATCTGACTGAATATGATGAAAGCTGAGAGGGGAGGAAAGAGACGGAGATGAGGAGGATTATGACGGTCTAGATTAACTGGGTGGGGGGGGGGGGGGTCATGAATTTGTGCTTTCCAAAAATCAATGACTTCAGTTGAGTAAAGTAGCGTGAATCAGAATGTTGCGTTGTGTTGTTTGTAGTCGTTACCTAAAAGAAGGTATGTCAACTGGCGCTGGAACAAATTACCAGCAGGAGTACTGCCAACCTGTACCGATATTAGTATTATAACGATACAGCTGTTGTCATTTAGGTAATGTGTGGGAAGCCATCTGTGCAGGACTCTAATCTGCAGTGTCACACATGACTCGTTCATGTTTACACTTATCATCATTCAAAGGCTTTGTATCGAGATGGCTTTATCACCTTCCTCCAAAGCCTGTCCTCAATCCCAGCCCGAGTTGTGATGCCCAAAATCATGGCTGTGGATCATTAAAACCAGGAGACAAGGGGATTATTTTTCAAATCCCTACCAGCCCTTCCATAAACCTGCGACTGCGTCTCCAGGACGACTGCTGTGCCCGATGGAAATGAGTTTGAATGCTGTTCATTTGCTGGCTTCAATCTCCACTGTTGTCTGAGAACAATGACACCACGGATTAGGGAAGGCGTCCCCCGGCGCTGTTGCCGGATGCTTGGTCCTCGGCCACGGGCACGAGTGCGCGGCCCGACGTGAACCTGGCGGGCTTGGGCGCCTGCCCCGTGCCTCCTCCGCACAGCATGTCTGACATGGTGCAAATTGACCTAACGCGTGACGGGATGTGACCTCGACTTGTCTTCGAGTTGCTGATGAAATGCCAGCAGATTGTCTTTGTTCTGATTTGAATTTGCAAGGGAAGGACGGATTGTTCTTTTTAAGGCTCAGTTCTAGGAATCAAATCCAAATGAAGGAAAAACAATAGCGTGTCAGTTTCTGTCATCTGGTAGCTTCCTCTTGTCATGTTAGCAATCAGTCACTATGAGTGTGACTCAGATGAAAGATGGTTTGTGACCTGTGGAATTCAAGCCTGCCCCGCGCTTGCCCGGTCTTGTCATCAGCCGCCACACCTCCGCTTATTGCTGTCATTAACCTCTCATTCCAATACACCGTGATTCAGCCACGTGCATCCTCCTACGAGTCTCGACTCTCGAAAAGCCGTCGGAACGCATGAGGCTTAACTCCCCCTCGGGCTAGGTTTCTCTTCTGCTCCCTACAGGTTACAATCTCGTCAAAGCCTTAAGCAACGGTTCTACAAGGAAATGAAAACCGAATTATTTTTCAATGTGGCGCAAGATGACTAAATCAATGAGTCGTCTGTTAGGCAGGTTTCTGCCAGTTTGCACGTTGTTGTGTTTCTCATGCAATTTACCCTGCCTGAACAGTCCCAGATTTCAGTGATCATTCTATTGAAATGTTTCTTACACATTGACTGGTCCACGGAAAATTGAAAGTTTTCTTCCTCAATACCACAAATGAAGCAAAAGCTCAGTGGAATACGGCAGAAAGCTGAAAATCAACTGGTGGAAACACACGACTCGGTCAATCAGAATTTTCAGCCCATTTTGCTAAAACTTTATTATTAACTCATTCACTGCCATTGACGGCTATAGACGTCAAAAATTCATTTGAACTATTTCTATTAATTTTTTCCGCTTTTGTTAACAAGAGCATGAAAACCTAGATTTTTTCATTGTACATTTAGAACAGATAGAAAATTTGTGATTAATAGTGAGTTAACTAGTGAATTAATTACAATTACAAATTTTAATCGCCTGACGTCCCTAATTTTTAATAATCTTTTATTTTTTTTAAATCGTGATTACATAAAAAAAAAAAAAATAATCGCATGACTTCAATAGTCAACTCACGATTAATCACAAATGTATCTGTTGTAAATGTACAATAAAATTTTTTTTCTAGGTTTTCATACTCTTGTTAACAAAAGTGGGAAAAAAGATTAAACTAATCAGAAATAGTTCAAATGAATTTTTGATGTCTATAGCCGTCAATGGCAGTGAATGAGTTAAGCTGATCTCTATAAGACATATAGAAAACAGTCTTCAACAACTCAAGGATCAAAACCAAACATTTTTTAAATATATCTTACACAGGTCAGCCTGCCCAATGTTGTCACTGTTTTCTGATGTCAGTTTCAACTGATGTATTGATTCTATCTTGTTAACTTTTTACTGCCCGCAAGAAATTTCAAGCTTTCTTTTTTTTTTGGGGGGCAAATGGCAATAGAGAAGCATGCTTTTTTTCTTCTCCTTCTTCTTTATATCTCTTCTTTATCCGTGCTAAAAAGAAACCCTCATTTATCTACAGATCTGACAGTTCTGGCTTACATCTCAATAAATATAGTACCAATCTGGGATGAAACATTGAAGTTAAAAATAAAACCACGATAAATAACTGGCATTAAGTTCTTCCATTTAATGGCTGACTGCTCTCTGGTTCACCTCACAAGCCTGGAAACGCGCATGCAGAGAGGGCTGTCATTTTCTTTGCGCTCCACATCTGCCTTCTCTATTCACAGCGGCAGTGCGGGTACGATGCCATCTTTCTTGCCTAACGCTCTCTCTCTCTCTCTCTCTCGCTCTCTCTCTCAGAGCCACTACGTTGCCTCCTCACCCCCCTCCGCCTAATCCCGAAAACCCCCCCGCCCCCTCCCCCCACCGGTGCCTGCATACAAGTCAGGCCATAAATTGTGGAAACGTGCTGGTGTTAAAAGCTTGTTAAAGTGAGCGCCTTGTCTCTGCGGAGAGAACCCTGAGCCCTTCCTGCATAGAAATGGGCCATTTAGTAAAGGAATCCCATAAAGCACATTCCTCGTAAATTGGGACCGTTTGGTTATTTTTCCTCTCTCCTTGGCCTCGTTAAAACGCTAATACACGTTCAAGGTGCCCCATATTACTTCACGGCGGCGGTGTCAATGTGTCACATCATATTTGATGGCTCTCATTAACTATCCAAGCATGCAGTAACGTAGTCGTCCGGTAAATCTGGTCTGAACTCGTCATTTTGCGGACGGCCAGGTTTCTGAGTTCATACTTTATTTTCATTTCCTGAATCCGCACCCGACCACCCCCCACCAACCACCTCAACGCTCCCAATATGTTGCTTACATTTCTCTCCTATAATTTGGAGTCGAGACAAGCCGACCTTTCCTGCTAACCAAACACTCACGTCTCTATTTCTGTGTAACAGCAAAGTAAGAAGTCAATGAAGTTTTTTTTTTTTCCTTTTGATATGTTGACAAGCCATCCATGCGGGGCCCACTCAGTCGGAGCAGCAGGAAAAGCCTCAGGCGGGAGGCGCTACACAATGTCGACTTCTACTTCACATTCATCTGACCTGTGCCTTTTTTTTTCTTCTTCTTTTTGTCTGTTTCAGTTGCCTTCCTGGGAGACATAGCTCTGGATGAGGAAGATCTACGATCATTTAAAGTGGATAGAATCATAGATTTGGCCACCAGAACAGTTCAGATTGTCAACCGCACAAACACAGGTAAAAACGATATAACATTTCAAAGCAACTGCTCTGGCCTGACCTGCTCCTATTATAGTTGGAGGGAGATTAAAAATAGCAGCACGGCATTCGTTTCTCAGGTGATTTAAGGCAGAGTTTTGAACAAAAACTGTCAATGGAGGTTTTGACGTTTTTAAACCCACAAACGTCATTACGAATAAACAAACCATGTGCAGCAGTAATTGCTGGGTTTTGTTTAGCTAAATAGTCTTCCTAAATGGAAAACTGCTGTTTAGACAACAGCTGTAGGATTCACAATTCTATAAACTACAGCAGTGCATGTTCCAACATGCACATTCATGTTGTGGCCGCCATGTGAAGGCGTAAAAAAAATAAAAAGTGCTGATGTAGTTTTAGGAATACCTGTAAAACAGCAGGATGAGACTTGATTTGAATTTTGTGTTATTGTTTTCAGAACTTAACAAGGCGTATTGTGACTCTTATCCAGTCATATTAAAGCGAGTCCTAAGTTTGTCTTGAAAAGCTTCAAAGGAACCCTGACTGTAATGACAAGTTTGCTCTATATTATTTATTTGGTTGTTACTAACATAACTGTGAGATTCATTTTCTCAAAAATCATTTCCAGTTTAATACCTTTTGTAGAAACTTTATTTGGTTTTACGTAGAATGGCAAAGTGAAACTCCTATAAAGAAAGCCTCGTAGCGTTCCTAAAGAAACAATATTGTGATTGGGAGCTGCTCTTATTCACCAGACACATTCAAGAGTTTTGATCGTCCATTTAGGAATGCTACGGAGACTTACCTTGCTTTCTTTATACGCGTTTCACGTTGCTGCCGCCATTCGACGTCACTACGCACTGAATGCGTTGCAACGTAAACAACAATGGCGGCGTACGCCCAAATAAAGTTTCTCTAAAATGCATTAAACTGGAAAAGTTTTTTGAAAAATGAATCCCATAGTTATGTTAGTAACAACCAAATAAATTATATAGAGCAAACATGTCATTACAGTTGGGCTTCC